>NC_084793.1:258084958-258709958 GCF_963169125.1 Humulus lupulus
GAGAATTTTGGGAATCCATTGGTAAGAAAAGAATTTTTGTGATATTGATAATTTGGAAGAAGAATGTATGAAATGGTGTGAAAATTGAATGGAATAGATTAGTATTTATAGAAGAAAAAAATTTATAAATTGTGTGCCAACAGTAATAAAAAACAGTAATAATTTAGACCATTTTTTACAATTGTGTGCCAAACATTTTTTACATTTTATTTCCATGCAACGATAATAATTGTGTGTCAGCCGTTTTTTACATACATATAATATATATGCATAATTTAAAAAAAAATGGATAGCACCATTGCCTGTCAGAGGCAACGGCTGCTTCAATTTTGAAAGGCACTATCCCTCTCCAATGCTGAAGCAATCGTCTCTCACCTTGCCTGTTAGTCCACGTCAATAAGCCACTCCTTTGTCCACATGCACTGGGCTTGCTCTAACTTACCTCCTCAAATTATTATATAAAACCAACAAGTAAATTTTTTGTCTAATATATATATGGGGGTGGCACCTGAATATTTTATATATATATATATATTTTATGCGGTGTACATTGTAGCCATTTAAGACATCCTGTAAATTTTTAAAAAAATTGGAATAACTTACAATACTGAAAATAAGGTCCAAACAGTTGAATTTTACACACGTATACAAAAAAATATACATGTGTGCAACAAGTTGTTTGAACCCTTTGATGGTTTTTATAACCCAAACAAAGTGTAACCCAACAATAAACAAAGATTGGTAATACACCATGTAACCCGAAAACCAAAATATAACATTTCCTTCTCTAATTTTCTCTCATATTCTATTGTCTCTTTTCTTTATTGTGGACAACAATAATAGCTCCATTGGCAACACGCACTCCATGGCCATGCTTCTCTTGCTCACACTAGCCTAACCTCAAATCCCATGGGTTAAAACTTTGAAGTGGTTGTGTGTGGTACATCTGTCTTTTGGTCGAGTTTCTTCGTCTAATCATTGACGACAACAATGTCTCTTGCCAAAATTAAGCACACAAATGAGTTTCTACCATTGACTAGATCTAAATCCATCATTGGATCAACTTGGAAGACCATGAAAGAGGATAAAATGTGGTTGGCGAAATACTTCACAATTCAAAACTTCTCCAACATAGTTTATATTTTTTTCTAAACAATGAATCATACCACCCAATTTATATTCAAAGATTTGTATCACTTTTGTTGGTTTATTAATAAACTTACCATAAGATCCAATAGATTGTTTTACTAAAAAAAAGTGGTAGTATTCAAATAAAAAAAATAATGGTGGTATAAATGATTAGATTTATACTCAAAATGGCGGTACATCTAAATAAATATAGAAGAAATTACATTTTATATGGGAATTTTAATAGTGTGCAAAAATATGATATTTTTTTTAAAAAAAAGTTAATCTATGACTTTTTTAAAGAATTTTTACTTTTATGGGATTGTGCTTCTCATATTTTTGTATAAAAGTTGGTTTATGTCATAGTTTTACTCTTAATCAAGTTTTATTAATTTGGAAGGGTATGTTTGTAATTTGACTATTATTTTTCTAGCTTATTTATTTTTTTATATTACTAATTTTATATTAAATTTTTCTTTGGTTGTTTTGCATTTTTTTTTCTTTTTCTTTTGTAATATGAATTGTGTTTAAAATTATTTTTTATTTATTATAAACATTTTTTTTTTTTTAGATTGTACATTAATTTTCCAAACCTTGGGTAAGGTAACCAGTTACTTGATTGATCTTTGACAGTTTGTAAAAAAAAAATCCTAGAGCTATGCTAAATAACATGTACCAAGAGGGGTAATCAATTATCCTGAGAGGAGTAATTTTCTGCCATAAGAGGGGTAACCAGTTAATATAAGAGGGGTGACGGGTTACTTATATTAAATACGGAAATAAACATCAAATTTGAAGGAAAAAGAGGAAGAATACTTCATTAAAAAAAAAGTAACTATTATTTTAGTAACATAGGTAACCAATTACCATAAAGAACCCACAAATATACACACACATCATAACGTGAAGGTAACTAGTTACCCCCAGAAATATACACACAAAGAATGTGAAGGTAATCAGTTATCCCTAGAAATATACACACAAAGAACGTGAAGGTAATCAGTTATCCCCAGAAATATACACACAAAGAACGGGAAGGTAATCAGTTGCCACAGATCTAAAGATAGAAAAAAAAATCAGATCCACCCAATTTCCCTTCTCTCCCATCTTCTTCATATAATTTTTTTTCTAGATTTGAATGTTCACATCAGGGTAATTGGTTACCCATTCACGTTTTCATATTTTTATTAGTTTTCTTTCCAAATTTAGGTGTTCCTATAAGGGTTACAGTAAAAATAAAATGCTGAAAAAATTGATTTGAATTTTTTTATATATAGTGGAAAAAACTATAAAAAAAATTATAATAATAAAAGATAATAAATAAAAAAAATAGTAAAATAATTATGTAATATTAAAATATGTGTGAAAAAAGGAAAAAAAATGAGAAAGGAATAAGTATAAAAAAAATGAAGAAAAAAGAAGGAAAAAAATTTAGGAAAGAAAACTAAAAAAAATATGGAAAAAAAAAACAAAACAAAAGAAATGATGAAGGAAAAAAACAGATGAATGAATAAAAATGAAAAGAAGAAGAACAAAAATAATAGAAAAATGGAAAGAAAAAAAATTGAATGAAAAAATTGGTAGAAAAAATGGAAGAAGAAAAAAAGCTCATATGTGTGAAAAAAGAACAAAATTAAAGGAGAAAATAATTAATACAAAAATGAAGGAAAAAATGATAAAAAAAGAAAGAAAACTAAAAAAAAATGAAAAAAAAAACAATACAAATGAAAAAAAAAATAGATAAATGAATAAAAATGAGAAGAAGAAGAAGAAGAAGAATTGGTAGAAAAAAAAAAGACAAAAAATGGAAGAAAAAATAAGTAAGGAAAAAAAACTGAAAAAATAATTAAAAATGAAGGAAAAAATAAAAAATTGAAAAAAAAAAAAAAAAAAACCTTCAAAATCAAAGAAAACATAACTATGATAAAAAATGTGGCATTGACATATTTTAGTTAGCTACTAATTGTGTTTCTCATACTTTAATTTTTTCTTTAATAAATTTTTCCATACAAATTAATAAATATTATAAAACTATTAAGATTACAGAAATATAAAGTATAAAGACATAGACAGAGTAATAGAGAGAGATGTAAAGAGAAAGTGAAACTCTTGTATCTGTTATTTCAATAGGGGAAGGACCCCTATTTATACAGATAAACAAGCCCTAAGGAAATCGGGTAACTACTCTGAATACAATCAATAATTAATGTTGATATTTTACTTTGGGTAACCTAGTGATTCTTCATTATTATGGACATCCATATATATAATAACACTACCCCTTGGATGTCCATGAAAACTACCTCATTAAAAACCTTGCTAGAAAAACCCAGTAGGACAAAAACTCGGCCAAGGGGAAAGAGTGCAGTGTATATTGTTGACGGTGACAACTCATCGACGATGTTAGGTCGGAAAACACAAAGTTTAGTAAAATAATAACTAAATGAGATTTTAGAATAGACTTGAGGAAGGATAAATGCAGATCAACAAGGGAATAAAAACTCGTATATTGTTTAATAATATTTGTATACAATGAATTTTCCAACCCCCTTCAATGATGAAGTGAGATCCTATTTATAAGTGAGCTCTAATGGCTCTTGGTACATTGTGGTCCCGAAGAGACGAGGAGCTGCATATTCAAGCTGTACGTGGTAGTGGTGTTGGAGGAGTGGTGGTCGGCTCCAGTATATGCCAGGGGTCTGCAAAAGTACTCCTGCCTTGGTGCCATGTCATACCTCCACTACTTGTTGGGTACGGATGCAGAGTCGTGCCTCTGTCCTCCTCAAGGTCGTACATCCCGTACTCGTGGGCATGCCTTGTACCTGATGGTTCTTTTTCCCTATTTCAAAGATACACCTTTTCACCAGGCTTTCTTACATTTGGTTAAGTGTTGTAGAACTTATGGGTTGTCATGGAAGATATGGCGAGGCAAGGTGCCTTTCGCGGGTCTTTATCCCAGCAAGATGTGGGGTCTCGCATGGACCCTTGAGCACAAGGCATGGTGTCTCGCATGACAAGGCTTGCGGGCCTATGGCAAGGCATGTCCGCGGGACCTGGCGCGAGGCGCTGCTGCACGACCGAGGTGGTGTCCACGAGACTTGGTGCGGGGCGCTGCTGCGCGGCCAAGGCGGTGGGTCCGCGGGACCTGGCATGAGGCGCTGCTGCACGACCGAGGTGGTGTCCACGGAACCTGGCGTGAGGCGCTGCTGCACGGCTGAGGCGGTGGGTTCGCGGGACCTGGTGCAAGGTGCTGCTGTGCAGTCGAGGTAGTGGGTCCGCGGGACTTCGCGCGAGGCGCTGCTGCGCGGCCGAGGTGGTGGGTCCGCGGGACACTGCTGCGCGGCCGAGGCGGTGTGTCCGGGGTACCTGGCGTGGGGCGCTGCTGCGCGATCAAGGTGGTGGGTCCACGAGACCTGGCGCGAGGTGCTACTGCGCCGCCGAAGTGGTGGGTCCACAGGACCTGGTGCAAGGCGCTGTTGCGAGACTATGGTCGTGGGTTCGCGGGACCTAGCGCGAGGTGCTGCTGCGCGGCCGAGGTGGTGGGCCCGCAGGACCTAGCGCAAGGCGTTGCTGCCCGGTTGTGGTGGTGAGTCTGCGGGACCTGGCGCGAGGCGCTGCTGCGCGGCCGAGGTGGTGGGTCCGTGGGACTTGGCGCGAGGCGCTGCTGCGTGGCCGAGGAGATGTCCTTGGGACCTGGTGCGAGGCACTGCTACGCAGCTGAGGTGGTGTCCACGGGACCTGGCGCGAGGCGCTGCTTGCGCAGCCGAGGTGGTGTCCGCAGGACCTGGCGTATGGTGTTGCTGCGCAACTGAGGTGGTGGGTCCGCGGGACCTGACGCGAGGCGCTGCTGCGCGGCCAAGGTGGTGGGTCTGTGGGACCTGGCGGAGGCGCTGCTGCGCGGCCGTGGTGGTGGGTCCACAAAACCTGGCGTGAGGCACCGCTGCGTGGCCAATGTGGTTGGTCCGCAGGACTTGGCGCGAGGCGCTGCTGCGCAGCCTAGATGGTGAGTTCGCGGGGCCTAGCACAAGGCACTGTTGCGCAGCCAAGGTCGTGGGTCTGCGGGACCTGGCGCGAGGCACCGCTGCGCGACCGAGGTGTGGGTCCGCGGGACCTGATGCGAGGCGCGGCTATGCGATTGAGGTGGGGTCCGCGAGACCTGGCGCGAGGCGCTAGGATTCGTGGCACCTGGGCGCGAGGGGTTCTTGTCTTCAGCGAGGTGGAGGCTTCGTGAGCCGGATGGGAGCACGACTCCTAAGAGCTTGGCACTCAGGTCTCCAACCACGCAAGAGTCTCGCGAGGCAAATGGACGCTCGATACATGGGCACGAGGCGAGGGCCTCGCAAGGCCCAGGGGCGCGAGACACACAAGGGTGTCGTGAGCCTTCGAATCTTCACCAAGGCAGAGACTTGTGAGGCACTTGGGAGTGTTGGCTAGAACGTGGTCTCGTGAGACCTATAGGCCCGAGCCCGATAGCATGACTAAGTGACCATTAGCCACATATTTCAACCAGGGATCAGAGATTTTTTCCTTGGTGGATTTTTGGCATCCACATATATTTACTCCCCCTCATTTTAACACTTTTGAAGATCCTTTAATCGACGCATTATGATCTTATGTACTCTTCTCGAATATTGATGTTGGTAATGACTTTGTACATAAGTGTGCAAGATTGTCGCTTGATCGAATTTGATGAACATCAAATCACCACTCTTTTGAAGATCATGTGTGAAGAAGAACTGCGGTGAAATGTATTTAAATCTATCTCCTTTAAGGTGTTATCATTTTAGTTGAGTAGTACATGCATCATTATCTTTATAGATAATTGTCGGTATTTCTTTATTGGGTGATAATCAACTTGTTCCTCAAATATGTTGTTTCGTTGATCTCAACCACACATTTTTCCCTTGCCTCATGAATTGCAAGTATCTCAACATGATTTAAAGTTGCCTCGTTAAAAACCTTATCAAGAAAACCTAGTGGGACAAAACCTGAGCTAAGGGAAAAAGAGTGCACCACGTATATATCTCCCCCTCATGCATATATCCATGGTAACTTTCATGATCAAATATCTCATATGATTTTCATTGTAATTATAAATCACTATAAATTATCTATGATCACATATTCACTATAACTCTTCTAAAGCATATGTGTAGAATGGAATATGAATATTTATCCAACATATTAAATCAATCATGTATATAACCTTGTTCGTTATCGTATCAATAATGTTATACTATTAATCATATTTGTGGATATTCATTATCTATGACTATGTTCAATCCAAAATTTGAAATTTAAATATGATCACATGAATGAATATCTTCGATGATATCAATTTTCATTTGCAATAAAGATGGTACTTCGAGACCATATATTTCTTGCATTCGTTACATGTTCTTTAATTTTTACATGATATGATCATATGCAATATGATTTTTTATGCATACGAAGTTCTTCAGGACTTCTCTACTCATAATTTAATCTATAAACAAATAATATATTTAATAATTCTCAATAGACAATCATACTTGTAATTTCAAATAATTATTCACATGCATGTCTTTAATCCAGACAAAGATCTTTATTGTATAATGTGCGCGACTTTGAATTTATATCTCTTAAGACATGTTAAATTCTTCTGGAATTTTTCCAGTAAGGCATTTTTAAATTCTCATATTACTAGGAGCCCCAAATAAATAATTTATATTCCAACGTTTATATGACACATATCAATTGTCATAAAACATATATACTTCAGGCTATAATCAAATATTGATTATATTTTCTCATAACAATATGTATATGCCTTTATTTAATCATTCTCTTGTCTATGCAAATTTTGTACAATAATTCATTTGTGTACAAATATACAAAATTCTCATTAGAATTACCTTATTCTTGAACAAATATTTATTTGCACCCCTACAGGTTTTACTTCACTTTATGTGAATAAATTTATATTGTCTAGATTGCATCATATAATTTTGGCCAAAACTATATATACGTCAATAATTCTCGACCTGTTTAATATCATTATCCTTGCTATCTTATAATAATTTATTGCATATGCAAACATTTTGTACTGTCGACAATAATTCATAATATGATCATTTCCTCCCATATTGACATAACTTAAAGAGATCTTATTATTTTCAACAGACTTGTCAAACATGTATATTATTTATAGGTACCTATATAACCACTTTAATGACTTTAATTATTATCAACTTTGTTATGTCTATAACTTCTTTAAGGAATCTCTTCAATAGCACTATTTTTATTTAATGTTCAAATTATTAATACTTTATAACATTAAAATATCTTCATGAGTGTCTCTTACTTGCAACATTTTCAGGACGAACCAAATGAATATTTGTTTTCATAATTTCTACTTTGTTCACTTACACTTCAAGCGTTATTAGACTCATTCTGACTCAATTTAAATAATATTGATTTGCACTTGGCATACATATATATATGATTTTGTCATTTTGAACTCCTAGTTCTTATTTTGTGCAATGATCATTTTTTTAAATATTCATTGATCCAACTGCATTTCTCTCCCCCTGATTGAGAGAATATTTAAAAAATTAATACAACCTGTAGAGATTTCAACATATCACAATAAATTAATATTCATTCAAACTCATATATATTATTGGGTCATTGAACTTCAGGTTCAATAAATCACAATTACGAACATATTTCATTTTCAAGAATGACTCATATATGTATATATATGTATAGTTGAAAATATACAATTTTATAATTCTTGTAAGTTCATGATCATACGACATTATCACATTGATAAGAACTTATGTAATAAAAATCCAACAATGATTCAAAAATGCAAAGTGGATATAATTAAATACTCATTATCAAAATAATATAATTTTTTTCTCATACATCTTGGACAAAAAAAAAATATAACTATATAGCAAAATAATTTTCAGAAGAAATATAATTTCAACTTATAAATAATTATGAAAATTTTGAAAAATAATTTTATAAATAATTATGAAAAATATAACATTCTAATGAGTGACGCTTTTATAAATGATATATATGAAGTAAGAAATTTAACAATGAAACTGGACAAGTTAAAATATTTATAAACAGAACATTTGAAAACTAATTGAAATTGATTAGAGGTGAAAAGTGCACCTTTATTGATCTTAAATGTCAAAATAAATTAAGTTTTGATTATTATTTTCATTTAATTAATATGATATATTTTATGGATGAAAATATTTGATCATGATTTAATTTATTGTTATTTGTAGGAATTAATTGATATTTTGGCATAAAGAAAAAGAAAGAATAAAGAAAGAGTTAAATCTGAAAAACAAAAGGAAATGTGGCATTTTTGAAGTGAAGAAGCCCACTATTCGGCCCAAGCCCAGCAGCAACAGCTATTTTCTCCTTGCCCAGCCGCCAGGTGTCACCGCCACAGCCCACCACGTGTCCTCCTACCAGCCAACCCAAGGCCGCCACCTGCCCGCATGCTTCAAACATCCCAGCTCCATAGACCCAACACTCCAACGCCCCAGCTCCCTTCAGCCGCAGGCCCAGCGTGCCCAGTCCGAAGCCTCCTTCTTTCCCTTCAGCTCTCCCACGGCCCAAACAAACCTCTCAAGCCCAGCTTCCTTCCCAACAGGCCCAACACTCCAACAACTTCGACCCCTCTCTTCCCTTCAGCCAGCCGCCCACGTGGCAGTTTCCCATTGGCTGGGAATGGGTCAAAATCCACATCTGCAACCAGCCACCTTCAACCCATATTTTGTGGGTATTGGGCCTTGCAAAATTGTCATTTTGAGCTTTAAAGCTCATCTTTTTTTGTGCTTTAGAAAAGTGGCATATTGACCATACACCAAAATAACTAGGTTAATATTTATAATAAGATTTGATTTTTCAAAATCATATTTTATTATCAATATTTCAGATTTATTTTGTAAACCCCAAATTGTTGTTTAATTTCTTTTTAGTCCTTTTCTCCCTCTATAAATAGGGACTCTTCTTTTACAATTTCTATGTAATTTTTAGGTGGCAAAACTCTACCAAATTTTAGTCTAATTTCTCATATTTTATCTCTAGAATTTCATGAGAATGTCTAGCATAATAGGCTAACATTCTTAGGAAGGTTATGATGATCCTATATGCACTATGAGTTTGTTTGATATTTTTGATTCACCTTGTACTTAAAGTTTATATATTTGAGTTATTTATTTTCTTTCATCTCTATTCCTTCATCTTGTTATCTATATTTATGTTTACTAACAGTATATAGATTTTGTCAAGCTGTAACGCCCTATTTCCTTAGAGCCGTTACTAAGTGTGTTTAAAATCGTGCTTTCAACTCGCTAATCGAGGTTTTAACTCAAAACATGTAACTAAGCCATAGTTAAAAAGAAAACATTAGAGAAAGTAGTTTTTTATAACTAATCATAAAAGTTTACACTTGGGATCCCAAATGCATAGTTTAGAAAATATTTACAACACAAAACTGATCAGAGTCGACTAAACGACAAAATCTAAGTTCATTTACAAACATCTCCCAAAATCCCCTAGTTGTGACAGCCAGGCTGGCCGGACATGTACACGCCGCCTCACGCCAGCTGTGCTCAAGGTTGGTTGATCTTCTCTTTACCCTTACCTGCACCACAGAGCATCTGTGAGCCGAAGCCCAGCAAGAAAACCCATAACAGATAACATATGCAATACACGAATCAAACATATAAACAGGCCACCAACGGCTAAACACATACGGCCTAGCCGTCCCAGGCGTTTACCAAGCCTTGGGTTCTCGAACCACGCCGTAAGGATATCCCAAGTATCCTGTTAAGGAATCGCCTTGGCAACTCGCACTCCACGTGCTCAATGCCGCCCCTGGCCTCTTGCCGTTCTCGGCCTTGCACTCATCGTGCTTGACGCCGTTCTCGGCCCCACGCCGTTCCCGGTCTACACCGTTCCCAGCTCTTTCCAATCACACATATAATATCAAACGCGATATAGCAACAAGCACAGAATTCAAGCATAAACAGATAAAGAGCCATGCTCTGCAATTCTAGCATATAGGGCTCGGCCCTGCATATCATTTCCATTCAACACATTGGCTCAGCCCTGCACACAAGCTCCATGGAAACAGGGGTTTTCTTACCTGAGTTCCGAGCTTCCTGAGCACCGATGCCCCGAGCACAGTCCGCTAACGTGAGCCTCGCCGAAATCCTAGTCACAACACATAACAATATCCGACCATCAAATTCTAACCCAACAAATAATCTCAAACCATAACACTAACTTCCGGGACCTTGAATTCTATCAATCTGAATGATAAAATCCATCCCGAGCCTTACCCTTTAAGTTCCCAAGTCAAAAATATCATTAAAATCCTCACTGACACTAAGGGCCGCGGCCCCCACCTTCTAGAGCTGCAGCTAGCCTCAAAACAGAGGCTAGCTCTCCACTGACCACCACTCGGGCCGCGGCGCGCTCGAATTCCCTCAGCCTCCCATGGCTGCGCGCGCATGCGGGCCGCGCCACACCCCTTCTAGGGCCGCGGCGCCATACGACGAACCCATATTTTCCATTAGTTTTTCATCCTTTCTTCAAGCCAATTACCACCAAACCTAAGCTAATAATCTTAGATAATAACACCATCATTCCAGCTCCATATTAACACCAAAACTCAACAGAAATCTTCCCCAAAACACAACCAAAGCATCCAAAATTAGCCTAGTTTCTACTCACATACAAAGCTTGGAAAAAATACAGCTGAACTTAAGCATAACTTCCATGAAAAGCTTACCTCTTGCTAAGCTTAATTCTTGTGATGATCCTCAAATTCCCAGACTTCAAGTTCCTAAAGTATCCCAGCTGAAATCCCTTCAATTCCTTGGTAATTTCCTTAGGTTTCCTCTTGAGTTCCACCTTAGAGAGTGTAAGAGAAAGGAGAGCAAAAGCTAACTTCAGTTCTTAGGAGAGTATGGGTCGGTTTCTAAGCAGTTCCTTTCATTTATTTGTTTTATATAACTTAAGTCTAAAGGTTACCTCAAGGCTCGGGGTGTCAAAACGTCCCCGAGGGCAAAAATGGTAAATTCCCCAAATATTCCCACCTTGGCATTCTATCCTCAAATATATCTCCAAATATTTATTTCCATGTCTCGATAATCCCATAACTCAACTAATACCCGAATTACCCCTCGACTCGCCCCGAGTCCGAATCTCAACCCCGTTGTGACTCTCTGGCTAACCGCCCCCCAGGACTATCTTGGATCGTGATGTACAGACATATCACACGTATAAAACATATACTTCATTTATCACATTTATGCCCCCAATATCCAGACGGGGCCCACATGCACATTTAACTCAATTAAACAGGCATCGTAATCATATACACACATAAATTCACATACAAGCAAATTAAATCACTTATTGCCCTCCAGGCACACTAATCAAGGCCCTAAGCCCAATTAGCAAATTCAGGTCGTTACACAAGCACTTTCTATGTATTATCAAATTAGTGAAAATAATATAGATAATATCTTTATCATTTTCTCCATCTCATTCATATATATTCACTTTTGCTAAAATCTATATATAATTAATCATGCTCTTTCTATGTATTTTATAAATAGTAAAAGTAATATTTGTGTTAGATTTTATGTCCAATCTTTTATTGCATTATTGCCAATGGTATAATGTCATTTTTGGATTTCTCATAAGATTGATCTCATCTTTCCATGGTAAAGAATAGTAATCACTTGAATACATTTTTGTAAAATATATTTGTGCTTCAACGTTAAATCTTTCAAATGAATAGTTGGGATGTGAACTATCCATTTGTGTAATTTTTGTGAATCAAAGATCCAAATAAATAAATATACATATTGGTGACTCTTGATCCTTCCTATTTGTTACATATTATTACATCATACTTTATTCTATCTTTATTTCTAATCTTTAAGTCTCAAAAAACACAAAAAGATCACATGTTCTATTTTCCTCATATTATTTATCTCTAAACTTTATTTTTTTGCTTCCTTGTGGAATTGACCGCCCGATCTATACTACAACCACCGCTTAGTGGATGCACGTTTTGGGCGTTAAATAGAAATATATATTTTTTTCTTTAAAAAATGCAAGATATTCAAATTTATTTTCATTTCCCATATTCAAAACATATTTTGTTGAGCACCATATAATAATTAATAATAAAAAGAATCTTCTGGTTCTTCATCTAAATTTAAGAAAATTTATACATGTCATTGCATATGATTGATCATTCAATTAATGAACTTCAGGTTCACTATACTTTGTATTTCACTAAAGTTTTCAACATATATATAACCGCTATAAAAGTTTCATTTTTATTTATATACTAGATAATGAAATAATTTTAATATCCTTCAAAATATATAATAGCATTGATTCTTCAGTAATCAGATTTCTCCATTTGATTTTTCTAATATATTATGTTCAACAACATTATGTTTAACAATTTTATCTTTCCAATGGTGTGCTTGCTTAAAAGCACAATTATTTTTCAAATATAAACTTATCATTCATTCAAGTTAATACATAATGATAATAATCATGTTTGTTGTAGCCAAATAGGTATAATCATAATATGAATATATTACTTATTTTTCTTTCTCATTTCTTTCCAACAAGTGATCAAATTTATTAATGAAATAAATCATTCTTTATTCTTATGACTTGATATATTATATAATTAAATGTACAACCGGTAGATATTATAAGTCATTTTTCGCGACATTCACAATTATATAGAAATTGTACAACTGGTACATAAACTATCTTTAATTTTAGTTAGCAATATATTGTGTTAAGGTTTCATCCAGAACATTTTCAAATAATCTTTTTGACTTTATAACATTTTGAGGAATGTAATAATAAATTAAATTTTGATCAATGACAAAGTTCACTATAATACTAATAATTAGATATTCACTTCTAGGAATATGCAATGAATAATTGACATAAGTAATGAATCATCCACTTCAAGGAATAACATTGAAAATACCATACTTGTTTCTGGCAATAAATATTGCATATATAATAACATGACTAATAATATCAATACTTTTTAAAATGAAATTTACTTTCTATCATTCTCTTCGGGGAATAATATTTCAATGTACAACAAAATTGATATACATGTTAACTTCTTTATCGTACAATAAGCACACATCCAAGTCAATATCAAAGGTAGTTACACCTGAATTAGTTTATTCTCTTCATATTTATTTTTCAATCTTGTTTATCATTATTTCATATTTTAATGTTTTGATGCAATTTTCTTAAAACTTTTGGAACTTGAAAAAAATCAATCACCGACTGCATCAATCATAATACATTTCAATGTTTTTTTTTAATTGTGTTTATAAATTTCATATAATTGACAAATATGTAAAATATTCACTTTAGAGAATTTTGTTAAAATATCACAACTCTTTAGCAATTATACCTGAATTAGTTTATTCTCTTCATATTTGTTTTTCAATCTTGTTTATCATTATTTCATATTTTAATGTTTTGATGCAATTTTCTTAAAACTTTTGGGACTTGAAAAAAATCAATCACCAATTGCATCAATCATAATACATTTCAATGTTTTTTTTTAATTGTGTTTATAAATTTCATATAATTGACAAATATGTAAAATATTCACTTTAGAGAATTTTGTTAAAATATCACAACTCTTTAGCAACTATGTTTCTTTTATATATCTTAATGAATAATATCACTTTTGTATAATCTTCAGGATATATGAAAGATCTTATCTCAAGGATCTATAATTTTTTTTTTCAATATGCCATAGACATGGAACTTTACAAATTCTAATGTAATCGTTTGTAAATAACTATAAAATAAATACTATAGAAATCAATATTAAATAAGTGAAATGGTAAGAACACATACATGTGAATATAATCATATTTACGATAACACAACATTAAACAATCTAATATTATCACAATGGTAAAATAACAATTCACATATACATTTTTTTATGATCAATATATATATATATTATGGTAATCATATAAACATACATTCGCAATAAAATATTTTTACCTCAATAAACTATGATGACTAGAGGCTTGAGAATGAATTTTGTTATCAACACAAGATGGTGGTGGAAGATTGAATCATCTATTTCAGATTCAATGAATGATTATGACTAGAGATTCATGATAAGAATTTTAACCTACAAATAATGATAGTTAGATAGTCGTGCTGATAACGTATTATAAAACTATTAAGATTACAGAAATATAAAGTATAAAGACATAGATAGAGTAATAGAGAGAGATGTAAAGAGAGAGTGAAACTCTTGTATCTGTTATTTCAATGGAGGAATGACCCCTATTTATACAGATAAATAAACCCTAAGAAAATCGGGTAACTACTTTGAATACAATAAAAAATTAATATTGATATTTTATTTTGAGTAACCGAGTGATTCTTCATTATTATGGAGATCCATATATATAATATTTATATTTTTAGGCATTGATGTTATAAAACACACATTTTTGAAATATTCCCATAAATATATATTTGACATTTTGCTTCTTGATCCAACTTCCGGCCTCTAATTATTGGGCCACCATATCTTGATTCATGAATAGAGAATGAAGGCCCAACTCAGAAAAAGGCAACTTCCGCCTCTAATTATTGGGCCACCAGATATTGATTCATGAATACGAAGGCCCAACTCTGAAAAAGGCCGCATGGACAAACGGAAAATGTTAGTAAAAGCTCCCGTGGATTCAGTGTCGAACGCAACGCAGCGCGCACCGGAGAGTCGTCCTCGTACCACCTGATTCGCATGTCCCAAAACGCAAGGCTGCAGGGGACAAAAAGGTCGGCTCTGGTGCCTGAAATTAGCAGCGATCGGGTCCTCGGATCCGCCTGAGTCTTCACCTAGAGAGAGGAAGAGAGAAAGAGAGAGATAAAAGGAGAGATGTGGGTGTTCTACCTGATCTCCCTGCCGTTGACGGTGGGGATGGTAATTTTGACTCTCAAGTACTTCCACGGACCGGAGGTACCTCGCTATGTCCTCCTCACCGTCGGATACACCTGGTTCTGCTCTCTTTCCATCATCATCCTCGTCCCTGCCGATATCTGGACCGTATGTTCCCATGTCTTTATTATTTATATATTCTTCCCGATCTTCATTGTTTGATAAATTAGCTCGCCATTTCTTGAATCATAGCCCTAATTTAGGTGCGACATTGTAGAATTTATGATTATGGATATAATTTTGTTGAGTATTTTTTGGCATTGATCATGGTAGAGGTGAATGATAGTTTTGATTTAATTGCTTGTTTTTAGCTTTGGTTTTCTTTTCTAGTAGTTAGAATCTAATCGCCGCAATGATTATTATCTGAATTTTGGGGCAATGTAATGGGTTTAGTTATATATATACAAATGTACTCATACATATATCGTGTGCAATTATAAACGGTCAGATTAAAATTTTTAGCATCAATTAAGCTGATTTTCTTTATTAAAAAACTGGGAAGTTTATTGTAGTTGTTAGCGTATGCCCGCAGAAAGCATTATTCAAGAAAATTGGAAGAATAGAAGAAGATATTTGAACCTTTCTCACTTTGTGGCGAGTGTTTCTCGTTTGGATCTTGGTCGAGAAACACTTGGGGGCGGCTTTAAATTTTCCTGTATTTATCTGTACGATATTTATTTTCATTTTGTCCTGTTGTTTTGACGTACCAATAGCTATAGCTAATTTTGATACTGTGAAAACTATCACATCAGTTTTCTAATTGGATTAAGCTGATTTTCTTACCTTTCCTTATTTACATAGTGCAGTGCAATTGAAGAAATTTTACTTCTTTTAAAGCATATTTAAAGGGGATGTAATGGTTGATTGAAGCATGTATTTTCTAGGGATAAATTTTCTTTTACTTGTATATCTTATTCTCTTTTTAACATATACAGACAATACACGAGATCAAGAATGGAGGCATTTCTTTCTTTTGGAGCTGGTCATATTGGAGTACGTTTTTACTAACTTGGTATGCTTGCAAACTAAGACTCTTTTATCTCCCAACCCGCTTTGTACATATAAGTTGCAAAGCTTCATATGGATACTATATGCTGTAGTATTTTTAATCACTTTTCAGTTAAGTTATTGTATGATTCACATGTTCTATAGTTGGCAATATCTGTCATATTTATATATATATAAATATATTTTTAATGAACTCATTTTTTAGGAAAAAGAAAGTCCAATTTAATGTAATTTATAATATTTATAAATATTTAAGAAATGAGAAAATATTAAAAAAAAATCTCTTATACAATTCTAGGAAAACATTTTCCCTTTTATTTTTCTTATTCTTTTTCCTTATAAAATTTTTCTTGGTAAAAAATCAAAGTAACAAACTAAACCTTGAGCAATCAAGTAAAATTTTCATTTCTTTTTCTGGGGTTTGATTTTATATATGTTATTCTCTAAAAAGTTGGTTGGTATGATTAAGGTCTATGTTTGGTTGATGAATTTCACATTCTTCTTAAGATAATTCCTTGCTCATTGTGGTTCATCTTTGGCTGCTTATTTTGGAGCGAAAGACTTTTTGTAAATCTGTTTGTAATTTTTCTCATAAAATTGAGTTATGTTATGTCTAAGCAGGGCTGTGGTGCCCCTTATTCAGGGTTTTGAAGATGCTGGAGATTTTACTATGAAAGAGAGACTGAAGACTAGTGTTCATGTTAATCTAGTCTTCTACCTGATCGTTGGATTGATTGGCCTTTTTGGACTTATTCTTCTCATTATGATGCACAAGGATTGGTTTGTATCTCACTTTTGTAAAGTTGATGTGCTATATTTGAACACTTGGAGCTATTCTTCTTATGTTTATCAATATACATGAACAGGAAAGGAAGTGTTCTGGGTTTTGCAATGGCCTGCTCCAATACTTTTGGACTGGTTACTGGTGCTTTTCTCCTTGGCTTTGGTTTGAGCGAAATTCCCAGAAACATTTGGAGAAATGCAGATTGGACAACCCGCCAGAAAGTCCTTTCCCATAAAATTGCTAAAATGGCTGTGAAGCTTGATGATGCTCATCAAGATCTTTCAAACGCTATTGTGGTACTTTTCTTTTTATTTATTTATGTAAATTATTATTATTATTTAAAAATAATGCAAACAATTCCTTCTCTGGACCTGTTGGGTTTGTTTTACCTTTTCTGTTTGCTTATCTTATGATTAATAGGTCTTTAGATTTCTTTCTTATAATCTGTAAATATGCTCTGTTATCTGAATCCGTTTGAGGTGAGACCATTGCTGACTGAATGCTTGAGACCAATGATGGGTCATAATGTCATGTGAACATTTGAATGTGGAATCTGGAACATTTTTGTATTGGTATCTCAGTTTTATTTTCCATAAAAAAAATAGAGATTTTTTACAATGTGTTGATATTTCCTATCTTTTGCGACTCTGGTGTCTTAACAGCAATCTTTGATATGTTATTTGACATATTTATTCTATCAAGGATATAATAGTTTGTGCAAGTTCATGTTGTATGGCTGAACCTGTATGTGGCATAGCTGATTTTATGACGTATTTGTTCTGTTAAACCTTAACGATCTCTTCCTTAATAGGTTGCTCAAGCAACATCCACTCAGATGTCGAAGCGTGATCCTTTGAGGCCCTACATGGATGTTATTGATAAGATGTTATCTCAAATGGTATTTATTGTTTTTTTTAAAAAAAAGAAAACTTCAATTTCCTTGTTAGATGAAGGTTCTCTTTAAACATGTTGAATAATATATTCCCCAGTTCAGGGAAGACCCATCCTTTAAACCACAAGGTGGTCGATTAGGAGAAAATGATATGGACTATGACACTGATGAGAAGTCGATGGCGACATTAAGGCGTCATCTTCGTGGAGCTCGAGAAGAGTATTACCGATACAAAAGGTTAGCTGATCTTTTAGTCAAACATCTATACTATACACTGTTCAGAAATTGCATGCATTCTGTGTTGATTTCTTGTGCAACCTCTTTTCCATTTACACGTCTCCTTTTATCAAGAATATCTGTTTATCTCTTTACTATGATAGCATCTGCCAAAGCATTTGGGAATGTAAGAATCTCCAATTAGGCATTCTGATATTCTGTTCGTCCTTTGGAAAATGGCTTTGACTCCATTGTAACACAACCTTTTCCCTTCAATTCTCTTGGTTGGGAAAGATCTCAGCCTGCCTTGACTGAATGTAGAAATCTCAATTTATACTAAGAAGTTTTGTACAAAAAGTACTGCAACTAAGAGATGTTTATTTATCTTTAGTATCTGTTTCAGTAATTTTCTCATTTGTTAATACCAATTAGTATATTGTAGTTATTATTTCTATACTTTGTGCACTGATTGTACTTTTTTATTTCAGAAAATAAACTTAATTTATAAAAAAAAAATGTTTTCCTACTGTTATTGTTCATTCTGAACCGTCATATTTGATCTTGTGCATGAGAACGCCATCTTAGTTAACTATATACATGCAATGGTTAGTATTATTATATATATTAATATAAATATATATATTTTGCAGTGAATATATGACCTATGTCATGGAGGCCCTTGAACTGGAAGATACTATAAGAAACTATGAAAGGCGCAATTCTACTGGATGGTGTGCCTCTAATATGCATCCTTGTTCTCTTTCAGTCTATATGTTGTTTTCTCATGATTTATATGTTCATGTATGTTTGTTCAGGAAATATATTTCAAGCTTCAGGCCTGCTCGGAGCGGAAAGTTAGGCTCTTTTATTGATAATATGGGTAAATTAATCAGAGAATTACCTGTTTTTGATCGATTTGTTTTTGTCACAACTTTATTCAGTACCTCAATTATATGTGAAGTAATGGATGTTGGACGATTTAACCTGAAGGTCTGAAATAAAATTGTTCTTTTTCTTGTAGAATTTCTTTGGCGCTGCATACTAAGCAAACAATTTAAGAAAGTTTTGGCTATTGTGCTTGGTATCATGTCAGCTGCTATTCTTTTAGCAGAGGCAACCCTACTTCCAAAATTTAATTTATCTCTTTTCTCGATCATTATAAATTCTGTTCAGGGACAAGAAGTTCTTGTTCAGGTATGCTTTAGTTTTTGTGGCACTTTTAAAATCTGCTTACTCTTATATTTGTACTCTAAAATTTATATAAAATAGAGCACTTATTTGTTGTATTTTGCTCCATAAATTGAAATTGTCTTGTTTTTTCGTTGCCTGAATAATTTTAATAAAAGTTCAAGGTCTGTTTCTTTGCTTTACCACATGCATATACTAATTACTTTTGTTCTCTTTCAGGTATTTGCTTTTATTCCTCTGATGTACATGTGCATCTGCACATATTATTCCTTGTTCAAAGTTGGCATGTTGATGTTTTACTCGCTAACACCAAGACAAACAAGTTCGGTCAACTTGCTTATGATATGCTCGTAAGTTTTTGCCCATTACTCTATTGTAATGACTTAAACCTTGGCTAACTCGTTTTTTATTATACAGTATTCACTTCTCACTGTTTTTCCATTTGCTAGTATGGTTGCTCGGTATGCTCCTCCAGTTTCATACAACTTTCTAAATCTTATTCGCCTTGATAAAAAGAGAGTAACTATATTTGAAAAGGTAATTCTATTATTTTCTTGATAGTTATCGATGTTGCTGGACTAAAAATAAAATATCATGGTTGTGTTCTCTCAAAGTATGGGATCTTTTTTATTTTCTAATTAATGTAAGATTTCTGAAGTGATGGATTTTAGGGTAACAAGCTTTTATTTTGCCCTTGAACTGATTGAATTGTACATACAATACTCCTTTATTTACCAACTACGTTACACATTTTTTTTTAAATAAATTTTTCTCCCTGGTTATAATTTACAATTCACTTTTGTTTATTTACTGCAGCGAATGGGAAATATTGATGAAGCTGTTCCGTTTTTTGGGAGTGAGTTTAACAGAATCTATCCGCTTATTATGGTTATATACACTCTTTTGGTTGCCAGCAAATTCTTTGACCGTGTAAAAAACTTTTTTGGGAGCTGGAAAAGATTTAGATTTCAGAGTGAGGCAGATGATATGGATGGTTTTGATCCTTCTGGAGTAATAATCCTGCAGAAAGGTATATGTATACCTTAATCTGTCTAATATATATACATATATTTATGTATGCATGTATGGCTATTCCAATTAAGACAATTATTGTGAATATAAGAATCTATAATCTGAATTTTTATACTTCAACTAAAGTCATACAAAATTTTCTCAGAAAGATCTTGGCTTGAACAAGGCAGCACAGTTGGTGAGCATGTTATCCCATTGGCAAGGAATTTTAACAACAATGATGTTGAGATTGGCAGCAATAGCACGGTATGTAAATTGTCATCTTCTACTATAATTCATCATTAGCTAATTTGTATCTAGCTTGTCTTATTTATTATAATGTTTTTGGATATTGGGCATGCATACTTTTCAACCCTGATCTGTAATTTTTTACTTCCTTTTTAATTTATCTTTACAATAAAGTGGTAGATTCTATAAAAGTTATGTTTCTTACTTGAAAGTGAAATGTTTTAGGAAAGTACTTCTGTTGAAATGAAAACAACAACCAGCCTAATCATCAACGGTGCAAAAGGAAGTGCATCAAAACCTTTGAAAGAGGAAACCCGTAAATATGGCTCCAACAGAGAAGCCATGAGCAACAAGTACTCGGCTATGAGAGAGCAAAGCAAACAAGCCTCAACTAGTACAAAGAAGCCAGTGGAGCAGAGCATTGCTTCTGCCAAGGTCTCACTGCTTGACGCTGGCAAACCTGACCTTAGTAACCCAACTGGAGGTTCATCTTCTGGTCTGGCCTTAAAGTGGGAATCTATGAAATCTGGTTTTCAAAATTTCAAAGCAAACTTGGGGTCCAAAAAGTTTCAACCATTGCGCCAAATTCAAGAAACTAATCTAATGTCTCATGTATCCTCTTCCGAGTCACTTGATGAAATATTTCAGAGACTGAAACGGCCATCAGTGTCAGATCATAGGAGTTACAGTGATGAGGATGACGAAGATGGGATTGAAATTAAGAATTCTGGCTCTTCTAGATGATATTCAACACCTGATGCAAGTTTGTCACTGTTACAAGTCAGAATTTAAGCTCTTAAAATGTACAGGTCCTAAGTGAGGACTTATACCTTGTTCTTGCAGTCCTCGGGCTCTGAATATTATATAAAAGCTTGGGAGGGTATCCAACTCTGCAACTACGCAGGTTTGGAATCAGCTAAGTAGTTTTCTCAGACTTTGACAGGAAAAAATAGAAATATTCTGATGTGTAATATAGGTGGAAAAGTTTAGGTAAAAAAAAACTGTTGGGGAATTTTGTAATTGATTTATAGAGCTGAAGCATATTTTGGTAATTTGTTTCTCTTCCCCGGCTGGAAACTGAAGAACTTGTAAACATGTGACGACCACAATGGAATTTCTTTTGTTTTACACCAAATTTTATGTTACGGTTTTTGAGGATCATATTTTCTGCAACAATTATAGTGTCCGTATGAAGAGACAAGACAACTCAGGTTCTTAACTGATGTGCTTTACTGAGAAGTGTTTTTAACAATACATAATAACCAGGTGGTGAGTGACACTTCAACAACTTATCATTCAAGGCATCTTAAATTTAATGAGTCCACTTAACTAATGACCCCTGAATGTTTGTTACACCTAACTTTTCAAGATTCGCACAAACTACTACTATTTTTGCTTTAATTATAAGATCATGGGTACAATTTTCTGTTTGTTATTATTATTATTTTGGAGGGGGCGAATAGACCATTTTAAACCTATATAAATAAACTTTTGCATAATAAATTATCATACTATTATCCTCGATAGAGGGGCATTGTTCAATCTGTTTTATTGCTTTTGTTTTGACATACATATCAATGAAAGTCACTTGGCTCTCCATTGCTATCGTTTCCTAAAAAAAATAAAAATACAATATCAAATAACTTGACCATTAATTTGTCTTAACTCCCACAAGGTTTGCAGCGTAATCCTATAGTAGAATTTTTTCCAAAAGATAATGTTCTCATCAAATTGGAATAAAATATAATTTGACTAATTCTAAGATATAGTCATTTTCCTCGTTTTTCTTAAATTATTAAAAATAACAATGAAGTATTTATAGACAAAAATGTTAGGCACGCTAATCACTCGCTACAAAAGATTCAGAGGTGGCTGAAAATCTAATTACATTTCCGAGTCTTTTTAAGTGTACCGTTGCATCAAATGATAGTCACCCGACAATTAAATTTGTTTTCATTAAAAAGAGAGAAATAAACTCGTTACGTGTCCAACGATCACACGACTCTTTCTATTTTCCAAGTCAACTGCATGTACGAGCCTAATTTTCTACCAAATACGTTAAAATGTTGTTGAAATTCAACAACTTATACATCCATCAAACCACATCATATACATAATATGTATTGCATATTAGCTTTTTATTATTATTATTTAAAAAATAAATAAAACAAAATTTGATTTCATAACACTCTCTTATTTTGCCATATATCTCCATGTACATGAGCTCAAAATTTGCAGAAACCAAAGCTAAGTAAAAAAAAGAAATTACATTATATTTCCGCTTAAAAATTTGCTTAATTTTCTTCTGGTTCAGCAAAATAGACAGTAAGTAATTAACTAATTACACCATGTAAAATATATATTAGATTCTAAAACTCTCTCTAAAATTCGTAGCCTCCTTATTCCTCTTCCCCGTATTTCCAAGCAATTTAGACCAAAACCCACTTTTCTTTTTTCCAGTTTTACCCTCGGGACGAAAGCCATGATCATCCAAACCACCAGCAGTACTACTGCTCCTCTTCGGAATAAACGCAATCGACCTACTCTTCTTCAGCCCGCCACCACCGCCGCCAACGCTGAAAAACAACGCGATCGACCCCATCATCTCCGACGCATTCCGGTGGTGTTTCGTTCCACGCGCCGGGGACGCGCCACCGGAAGAATAATGAGACGTAAAAGCAGTGGAAGAAGAAGAGAAGAAAGGATATCCGTCGGCGGTGGGACCAAACGTCGTCGTTCTCCTATTGAACGAGTCGGAGAGCTGAGAGAGCCTTTCTCTTAGACAATCCGAACAAACCCCTGGCGTCCGGTTCGCTGTCGGGTGCCTCTTGCAACCTCGCTCCGATTCAGACCAACCCATTTATGTATATATATATATATAAATTTATGTATTTAAAGACTACTAAGAATGATGAGTTTTTGCCTTTCTCGTACAAGAAGAAGGGTTTTCTTTTTTTTTTTTATGGTTGAATTGTGAAGAGTGAGAAAATTGAGTGTTTGAATGTGGGAAATAATATATTTATAGAGAGAGGTGAGGTGAGGTGAGGTGAGGACGTGAGGTTGGGTATGGAAGGAAGTTATACAGTGTGACCCCCGAACGTGGTTCCACGAAACTTCTCTATTTATGGGACCATTCAGTCAGTCAGTCATTCTAACGTCACCGACATTTGTACTGTTTCTATTATGTCACAGACACTAACAACTATTATCCCACTTTTTTCTTTTTGAGGAACTATGCCACTTTTTCATTAAATCTCTTAAAATTAACCAAGTATGTAAGCTTATGATATGATAGTTCATATATATAAAAAGCTTCAAGTTATTTTGGATTCACTACTTTAACTTTTATATAAACTTTTCTGATTTCCTACTTTACTATTATGAGATTTTCATTGCCATATTCTTTTTGGTCAATCTACTTTAGCTTTTTTACTATAAATATTGTTTTTTTAACACTATGTTTGTTGTGATTTACCCATTGAGGTAGTGACTATTTTATTTTAGTTTGTATGCTAGAATATAAATCGTTTGTAAGTACAATTTTGTAAACATGATTTTGCCAAAAGAGAAGGAGCTTCGTAATTATTATTATTTGTAGACCTAATATTGACTCTTCAACTAATTGGTGGTGGTCAAGTAACAGGCTTTTCTTAAATTGAAAGCAAAAAATAAATCTTTCACGGACATTTATATTGAGTTTTTATCAAACAAAACCATGTGAATCAATTACACGTGTGAGCTATTGACGTAATGAGGGTGAGAAAAATTATGTGACAGCCATTTGAGAATCCGGATTTCACGCGAAGCGAGGTCGGTTTGAAGAGAAGTCAACAGAAAGGACGGCTGTGATTGTGATTACAATGCCTATTCCGTCAGTACGTGTGCGAGACTTTTATGAGTGCACGTGAAAGTAATAAAAACACGGTCTCGAGCCACGTAGGACAAAAGCCAAGCGCACGTGGATTGTAGCAAAATGCCACATCGGATTGCGTGCGGCGCGTGGGGTCCACAACTGCATGGTATGCGACTGGGAAATTGGGAATTTTGTGCGCACGTGGGGGATGTCGCCTAATCTGACTACCAGGATTAGCGGGATCGATGACCCGGTGCTGCTCCCCGATCGTCGTCTTCTATATATATTTTTTTTCTTAAATAGTTTTAAGAAAATAAAATTGTATTGGTATTTGGTGCTTTAATTAACCAATATCATTTTTTTCTTTCTTTTGTTTTTTTTTTTTGAAAAAGAATCAGTTTTTTCTTGAACATTATGCTACATTTATTTGACTCTAACGTCACATCATATGCTACATTTGAGTTTTTTTTTCTTCTAATAATTTTTGGAAATGTAAAATAATAAACACAAATACAGCTGGATGATATAAAAGTTCTTATCAAAGCACTATTTTGTATTATCTTTCAAAAGAAAAATAGTAAATAACATTGCTATCGAGTTTGGATTGCAGCATGAGGAATAATTTGCACACATTCTTTTACATTTAATAATGTATATTTATTAACTATTTATAAAAAATACAGTGGTTTTACCCGAATGAATATTGAAAATGATTTATAAAAGGACATATCAAATGAGTAAATTAAAAAAAAATATGTGTAGCGATCGTATCATCACTTGGACCAAAGCTATAAAAGAAAATGTTATTATCATTTAGTTGAGTTGTGCTTTTTTTCCGTTGAAAATAGCCTAAATGAGTTTTGTTAAATTATAACGATTTTAAAAAAAGGGATCAAATAATTTTTCTAATTTTTTTAACTAAACTCAAGTAAAGTGGCCAAGGGGGTGTGTATTGTTTGGGGGGAGCTGGGTTCGAAACACAGTATGTACAATTTCAAAAAAAAAAAAAAGACCATCAATAAAATTTTGGACCAAAACAATATATATTTTCTACATAAGACCAATAATGGAAGATATAAATTTTGTCAAATTTAGCATTAAAAAAAGAGTTAATACTATATTTTATCTAATTATACTCTAATGCACAAAATACAAATTAGCACAAAAAAATAAATAATTTATTTAATATTTATTGAGAATATTCAAAAATTAATTTTTTTTAATTATTTTTATCATTCAAATTATATTATGATATATAATTAGTCATTTTTTGTCAACTAATCAAGTATAATAATTAGTGACAATACATAAATAAAATAAGTAGCAAATATTAATATATCAAACTTGACCCATCTATATTTTATACCAAATTTAACACAACTTTTAACACATTTTTTGAAACACTATTAGAGTTTTACTTTTTGTAAGATGTACTAAATATAACATTACACTATCTTTTCAGCACTCGATTGAGGATGCTCTGACCAAACACACAAAAGAAAACGTAAATAAATAATAAAATCAAGTTTACCCACAAAAATTTGAAGTAAATCCAACTAATATTGATAATTTATTTTACTTTTAGAAAACAAAATATTGGGATAAGTCCTACGCCAGTAAGGGGAAGTGAATCTATTTCGAGCATTGATATCTACATAGCATATTCAAGTCAATTCCATGCACACCAACCAAACCATAGAATATAGATGAGATTATTGGATTGGATAAATCTCAAATTCCAAATCCATACCTTCTGACTGCATATAACCAGGTACAGAAACCCCTTTTATGGGAGCTCGTGTCTCCAAAAATCCCCCTCACAACCAGGACCCTCTTCATCCCCAACAACAATTTTGCAAAATCCAAAGTATCGCTCGGAACCCAAAACCTGCTCCTCATGCCGGGGCTCCAAACAAACAATTTACACTATTACCTATGTTCTGTAGAATTAGAAGAACCCCTTTTTGATCCTCCATGGAAAACTTCTCTTCAGTCAATGCTCAGAAGGAAAGCAAAATCAAAGGACAGTCACTAACATGTTTCTTAGGTTTTTAAAATAGTGTCCATAATTTGTTATTATTTGACTTAATATTTCAAAACGTTTTTCATGACTACTCCTAGGCCTGAAAGTTGTATCAAGTAACAGAACTTGGTGTCAAAACCATTAGCTTATTTTGCTGCATCACTTGCCTCAGCAGTTTTAGCTTCTAAAGGGCACTGTGAAACGTAAGCTTTTAGCTGCAATGAAAAGGGGATTACATAAGTTCACAGTTGAAATGAGAGCATGAAAGGAAAAAAAATATATAAATATTTTCCATTTGTAGTGTAAGTATAAATTCTCAAATTTAAGATCCGAGTAAAGTTATTCATTCAGAATTTAAAGGACAAACTTATATAATGCCAAACAGATTTATGTTATAAAATGATTACACTTGTCAAATAGTTGTTTAGTCATAATTCAACTTCTATATATTATGTTACAAAATAAAAAAATGTGGATTTCAATTTTGTCAAAAAAAAAAAAAAAGTGGATTTCAATTAATAATACATGACAGTTTATTGGGCTATTTGAAGGTTTTAGTGGGCAAGTTTGGTAGTTTAATTTTGGTTTGTTGATTTTAGAAATAGGTAATCCAAAAGAATAAATCTAACAACACACATATATTACACAGAAAAAGTACACAGAGTGCGTAATTTATATTAACAATCAATATTTTTAAGTGGGACCACATTGTTATAAATTGTGGTTAAAAACACATCAATGTGTAACTTTCTTGTGCCTCTAGCACTGTTCATCCCAAAATCATCTCATAATCTGCAATTTAATTATACAGAGAGTTAAGCAGTGTGGGTTAGGCAAATAATGTGGGTTTGTGTAGCTTGTTTACCCCTACAACCAGTTGTATATATGTAAAGTCCCGATCACATAGATTAGACAATGCGAACAATTCTTTGAAGATAAAAGGCTTAGCTAAACTATGAATAACTTTAACTATGAGTAAACAAGCATGCAAAAATAAATTGTGTACCTAACCAGAGTTCAAACATAGAAAACAGGGTAGAAAAATCACATCTCTCTCTTGTTAATTCTGGCTAAATAAGCATGCAAAAGTGTATCTAACCAGACTACAAATATATAAAGCAGATCAGAAGTTTCAACACAACTCATTTGGTCAAAAAGGTAGTTTTATAAGATTTAATAGTTAAGATGTGCAATATGGCTACAGTATATGGTGTTCATTGTTGAATGAAGCAGGTTTTGCAGGTGGTTATTCAAAAAGATACGAGGCAGTAATAGCTTAAAAACATTTTTGAATTGGGCGAAGGAGAAGTGTTGGAATGTAATTTCAAACTGTGGGAAAATGGAAAATTCTGAGTTATGGTTTATAAAAGAAATTTCATGAGAGCTGGTTTTGTAATCCATGCCGGTTTTTTTTTTTTAGGCTTAGGCAGCAAAGAAGTTTTACACATTTTCCACTATTCTGAATTGTTCTTAGCTGTAGAAACATTTGTTTTAGTTGTTTTTAAATTTATGATTCAAGGTGTCATGCTGTTTATTTTCTTATATTTGTTCTTTTTGATGATATCTTATCCTCTACATGAAATCTTGTTTGTTTTCTTAACAAAAGTTGATCTCAGTAAAAATAATAATAATAATATTTCTTTCAAGTTACTATTGTCGGGCTTATTACAACTCTTCTTCCAAGTATATGCATCAAGCAGTAGAGTGATATCACTGTTTAAGTTCTTTGCTAAGAAGAAATGACGGTACCTTGAAATCAGTCAGATCAGGGACAACATAGTTCGGCAGCTTTTCATGTACCACAACATACCCACCTGCAGCAAAATTCCTTCTATATTATTGCAAGGCACATATGTATAATGAAATTGCATCATACCAGGAATTCGATATATTTACATTTCTTCTTAAATTCTTGCAAGTTGCAAACATAATCATTATCACTTTTATGGGCTCATGAATAAGATTGGAGTCCATCTTTGAGAGGAGGTATGACTGGCAATCGCAGTAATAGTACACATTTCTATTATAGGCGTATATATAGACCCTAAATATTAGAATATTTCTATATTTTTGTTGGAATTTATTTATTTGAGTAATTTAAAATTTATTCAAATTTGGGTTCCTAGAACTAATTTCCTTCTATTCACCTAACTACTGTGATGTTAATAAATTTTCAAACTTGTAAGGAAATTACAAACCACTCAGTTTTTCTTACTCCCCTTCTCTCTTTTCTATCCTGTCCTCTCTTTCCCTCTTTGAATTCCTCTCTTTCTCTTGTCTGTTTTTTTTACCCACTTGGTTCTACATAATTATTCATGGGTATTTACAAGTGATTACATTTTCTAGTTCAGTCCATAATAAACCACGTGTAACTCCCATCAAACTGCCAAACATTCCCCTTCAAGGTAATTATTTTCTATAGATAAGAAGCATACACAAACCTTACATTTAGGTTGTGAAGATCATTTTACCCCTATTGTACAAGAATAGCTCTTAAGATGCTATGAAAAAGTATTTCATAGGAATTATCTCTGTTATCTTGTTCTGCAGGCAAGATCTACACCCTTTAAATGCTCAAAAGCCTCAAGGAAACAATCTACCCTTTTTTTTTACACAACGAACGTGGTCTTTTAAGTTTTTTTGTGCTATATTTTTTACAGTTGCTACATAGAAAGCATGAAAATCAGTTTGTAATGTTTTAGTACTAATGCCCATTGAAGGCAGGCAAACACAAAGCTAGGATGCTTTTCTACATCCACATAGTTGGATTGGACTAAATTCAGTTCCCTTAAAAACAAAGAAACGTGATAAAATTCAGGAACAATAGAAAAAATAATCACTGGCTATGCAGTAATGAATAAAGAATCTAGTTATAATCCTCAACATAGTTTTGAGGAACAAATGGATTTTCCCTTTCTCAATCTTTCTAATTGAATCACTAATCTGTTCACCAACAATTTCAAGTAAAACATTCTTTGACGATAACTGGCTACAACAAGCAAACATAATTTCAATGCATAACTAAAGAGAAGAATAGAATAAGAAAGGTATAACCTTTACGGGTATGAAACCCGGTTGGCTTGCAGTTCTTTCCCTTGTAGTAATCCCTTGGTGCCCTCTTTGAAGAGAGAATATCAAGGGATGATGTCCTTTTTCTCCTCATTATTCTTCCCAATCCCATAATCAATCCCAGTCCCATTTTTAAATCCTGAAATGCACACATATTAGAGTAATAAACATACCCAATCAATCTTTTTTTTAAAAATAAAATAAAATAAAAATCTCAGCCATCACCATATCCAAAACCCTATAAATTAAAGAGAGCTGAAATCAAAAGATTACTCTCTGGTGCGGCAATGGGTGCTCTTCTTCACAGGTGGCTGTTGCTCTCTTGTTCTATAGCAACTCAGAAATGGATTGTTACTCTGAAATCCAAAGCAATAAACAATATAATTGAAATTACAAAAACAAATCCCCGCATATATATATATTTAATATAATATAATGAAATCGAGCAATTACCAAATATATGCATCTAGGCGGAGTGTGGTCGAGGTAGGAGCTGAGTGAGTGTCGACGAGAGCTAATGAGAATCAGAGAGAGGAGGCAGGTGGAGGGTTTTTTTAGCTGGGGGAGTTCTGGGTTTCCTAATAAAAATTAGGGATAAGGTCAAATATATCTTTTTTTATATAATAAAAATATGTAAATGATTATTAATTTTAATGAATTATTCTAAATATTTGATGGAATATACATTTAAAATTAACTTAAAAATATATACTTATTAATTATATTAATATAAATTTAAATATTATAAAATAATATTATTATTATATTAATATTTAATATAAAACTACATATATAATAATTATATTAATATAAATTCAAATATTATAAAGTATCATTATTATAATAATATATAATACTGAAATTCCGTTTTTAATAATTACAAAATTAATTAAACCAAGTGAATTAATTAAAGTGTGGAATAGTAATTAACTATTTACATAGATTACAGTTCTGTCGGGACAGGAACCAAACTTGCTACGACAGAAACTGAACACAATAAAAAGACAGTGCAAAACAATAAAGAACACAACGAATTTTTACAAGGTTCAGAAACCCTTTCGAATAACCTACTCCTTGGGGCCACGCCCATAGAATAAAACCAATTAATAAAGAATCACAAGTACAAAAACATTGACTTAAACAAAACAAGACTCCCTCTTGAGATTTGCCGTAACTTGTTGTACTTCTCTTCACTAATCTGATCTTGATTGAAACGTTCAACCACTCGAACTCCTTTCAATGGCCAGCGAGTGCTTGCATCCTCCCGACGCAAGGCTTGTAAAAATCTTCTCCCGAAGACTATAAACGTTGTTCAAATTACAATGTGTATTCACTCATGAACATGGTATAAACTCACCACTAAAAACTAAACACACATATTACTACAAGATCAAGTGAATACTTATGATCTTGAATACAAAGAGGAACTCTCACAAATATTACAATAATGCTCACGAATAATGCACCAAAGAGTTCCCTTTTCTCACTGCCTTTAGAGCCCTATTTATAGAGTCTTTTTCGTGCTCACAAAGGCAGAGAAAGAATTCTTCTAAAAAAGGCAAGAATCATAGTAGTTATTCTTGATTGACGAAGAGTTGCCTTTTTTAGAAAATGCTGATCCGACAGATGCGATATCGGTGGGGACAACTCAGACCTGTGTCAGATAAAAAACAAGCTAAAAAAGGAAACAATAATTAATGACATTAAGAACCAGTTTCCTGATTGCAATCCTTGAGCTGCACGAAAAATATATAAGAAAATATTCCAAAAACAACTTTGGGTAAGTACCGAATATTTGCAATATACTTTTTTCCCTTTAAAAGCAAAATGAGACAATAAGGAAACCAAAATTCACAAAAAAGGAAACCAAATATTTCTGAAAATTATAATAAGGGAAACCAAACATTTCCGAAAAGTATAATAAAGGGAAACAAACATTTTCGAATATTATAATAAAGGGAAACAAACTAAATCCAACAATTTATCTTTTAAGAAAAAGATATTTCTATAAAAATGCCAATTATAGGATTTATAAATACAAAACTAAATATTTAATAATTATATTAATATAAATTAAAATATTATTATAATAATAATATATAATCCTATTTTTTACTAATTATATTAATATGAATTTAAATATTATAAAATAATATTATAATAATATTTAATACAAGACTAGATATTTCATACTTATACCAATATAAATTTAAATATTATGAAACATTATTATAATAACAATATATAATACATAATCTTAATTTTTATTAAAAAATTATCATTTATGTTTAAAAATATTATCATATTATATATATATTAAAAAAATTGTAAACAATGTTTTTGTTTAATTTTTTATTTAATATGTTTATGTTATTCTTTTATATATAATGTTGACGCCGTTTTTCGTCAACTTAAATCGTAGAGCAATTAAATAACGTATACTATGAAGTGAATGAATAATGAAGAAAGACAAGATGGTTTTTACGTGGTTCAACAGTTAACTCTGCCTAGTCCACGAGTCTATGTTATTAAGGCTTAAAGATTTCTGGAAAGTCTTCAGAGATGAATTACCCAGAGCTTATTCTTCAGCCTAAGAGAAATCGATCATTTACAAGTGGTCATTCCTCCTCTATTTATAGGGGAGGTTACAGAGTTCATTCCCACATATTTCGGGAAGATATTCTGTATATTAATTTGAATAATGACATTAAATGCAATATCTCATACATATATGGAAACGTCCCATAAGAATCGGGAACAGATACAGATTAAATAATATCCCTTAAATGTTGGGATTATACAACAATAAATATGTTCATACATAACGGGTTATCCCAGATGACTCATCGGGTCTTCGAGATCAGTGATCGACCCTGTGATTGTTGAGACTCATGGTATTGCTACGAGCTTACCATCTTACTTCAGGACATGCTCGGAGCAGATAGACACTGTCGAAGCTATCACACTCGAGCTTGCACTTCCCAAGCTCGGACTGTTTAATCCGAAGACGATCGATAACTGATGTATCCTAACGTCGTGTTATTTCGAACTCAGAAAGCGTCCCGAGGTTACACATCTTCGAGGTCGTCATTTTACTTCGGAGATCTTACAGCTGGACTATATAATGCATTCATACATTTCGAGTTCACACCTGACGAGTCCAGTTTTTGAGGTCATAACCTCTGGTCTCGAAATATGGGTGTAACAGTTTGCCCCCTCAAAAGTATCAGTTCAAATCCTATGAGAATGAAACTTTTGAACTGCTCCTATTGGAAACTGTACCATCAAATACACTCGAGTGTGGACACGCGTCAAACGGGCATTGATCACTCAAAGTACTTGAGTACCTTGGAAACTTGCCCACGTCTATCCGCCTGCCATTCTTTATGGTAATATTGAGAATATATATTGTTAAAGATCCCTTAGTGCTTAGAGAATAGGGGGAAATAAGCTTTTGATTGTTAGATAATATATTTTAATACTCAATGGAAATATGGAAAAACAAAATACAACTCTATGCAAAAATACAATGGACAAGATAATTGATTAAAGAAATATTACAACTCAACTGCTCAAAATACAAGTAAATAGAATGATGTAGAAGAAGAAGATTACAAACTCAAAACATTAATAATACAAGTAAATAAGAACAACAAGATCAAAAGAATGAAAATAAAACAAACTCTCACACAACCAAAGTATAGAGTAGTGGGGATCGCCAACTTGAACAAGGTTCAAGACCTTTGTCCAAAAGCTTATTTCCCCCTATTCTCTAAGCACTAAAGGATCTCTCTAGGAAATAACTCTCTGGAATTATCAAGCCTCTTTGGTGTATTTTCCAGCCAAGTGTTTTATGGATGGAAAATGGTGTCTTACAAGTGAGCATTAGGCTCTTATTTATACAGTTTGAGATACCCCTTTGAATTTAAAATTCCACCAACCCCCATGGCTGTTACCAATGTTTAATTGGATGTTTATGGAATTAAAATGGAGATTTGGAAGTTATTTTGGATGTTAGAACCGTTTAATTTGGAAAAAACTGAAAAATCATATAGGTTGTCAGCTTCACTGGTCGCGCCCAGGACTTTTCAATGGCTGCGGCCACTGGCTTCTGTCCCGCAGGCCACGGTCACTGGAAGTCAGTGGCCGCGGCCACATGCCATTTTCAGCACAAAAAGATCATTTTTCCAAAACATTCTAAAACGTCCCAAATCCTTTCCCACATGATTTTGTAACCTCCAAACACCTATTAAGAGTTAAAAACATGTCTCCAACAGCCATATTTCATCATGGCTTTGTGAAATCCAATCTCAAATGTGTAACATATAATATACACACTATTGGGTAATATTTGGGAGTTACAAATTTGTAACTGATTTTGTAATTCCAAAATATGTCACATTTGGGCACACACATGTGTCCAATTTTTGTGACTCTCAATAATATGTTACAAGGTGTAACAAATCACATTTGTGTGACAAATCACATTTTGTCACATTATTTAATCTAATATTATATTATATGAAATAATATAACACTATCAACTCATTGGTCCCTAGCCGTTAGATCTGATACAGAATCTGGCCAATGGCCCAGATTAATCCGACCTTTTACACTCCCATGGGTTTATAAATAGGACCCTTGTAGAGTCCAAGAACTTTACTTAGCTAAGTTAGATAGTAGTATTATAGTAATTATAGTATTATCTTTTTTACTGTGGATTTTTGGTTCAGACCGGGATTTATTTGGACACTCATAGTAGTACTTGTAGATTTTCTAAGTTTAACCTATAGTTTAAGAATATTAATGTTAACCTAAGGTTTGATTAATATGGCTGATATTAAGGATAATATTTATTATACTATATGGTTTAGATAAGAACCAATAGGATTTTAAGCACATGTTATGTATGGGTGATTAAAGGATTAAGTATTTTGAGGATTAAATTTAATAAGGGTAAAGTTTGAATGCTCTAAGGTCAGTCAACAGCTTTGAATACGTTTAAGGGCTTAGTCAAGGCTGTTTACTCAATTTGAATTAAGCTAAAAATGTGTAATTTCATGTTTAAATAATCAGCGAATGCCGATATATCGCAGCTATAGGGGGCGATATATCGCAGCACGTAGATACGGAAAACACGAAACGATGCACGTTTGCCTCGGGCATATTGGTCCAGGAGATATATCGCCTATAGGGGGCGATATATCGCCTCCTTCAGCATATTTTGAATGCTTTTGAATTCGTTTTCCATTCAACCATTCAACCTTTTGATAAGTCCAGCACCTTTTTGAACGAGTCTTCAGCCTCTGCTGAACGATTATTCAAATTATTTTCACCTAAAAAGCTATTATTTTTATTCAAGTTAAATTAAGATCCTTTCATTCCTAAACTCTATAAATAGGACCTAGTACCTATCCATTATTCATCTTTTGCTCTAAGTTCAGAGGCTGCAAGTTGCTAGGTGAGTGTGAGAGCGTAAACACTTGGGTGGGGAAATCATAAGCTTGATCATCATAAGCTTATCAAACACTTGGGAAAGTAAGGATTTATAGTATTTCGGTTCGAGGTTTAGATTGGTCTTACAAGTCTTCAAGGTAACCCAAACTCTAGTTCATTTCTGTACTTTTTCTATAAAAGTTCTCATAGTCTTCTACTTATTCTAACCTTATTCTTATTTTGGTTAGGAAATCTAAGAACTCACACATAAGTTTTTGGTAAGTATTTTCTCAATGGTTTAGTCCTTCCATTCCTTTCAATTCTCTTCTTCTCTATACTCACTCTTTTTCAAATGGTTTTTAGGAGTGTTCCAAAGTCCCACCTCTGTCCTCTTATCTCGGTATTTTGGTAAGGAAAATAGGATAGAAATTCATATGTTATATGTTTTATATGTTATCTTATGTTTCTTATGTTATGATAAGTGTTATGATATGTATGTTTGTAGGCTTGGGCATATGACCCATATGACTAACAAGCCCCAAATAGATTATGGGCATATGACCTGCTTAGCTAGTAGGACCCCACTAATCTAATGGGCATATGACTTGTTTAGTCTATGGGACCCCAAGTAATAATGGCCATTATAGTATGTGTATGATATAAGTGTTATGGTATGTGATATAAGTGTTATGTTATGTTATGTTTTTGTTTCATATGAAATTTATGTATATGAACTATGTGGTAGATTTTCCTTGCTGGGCATTAGGCTCATTCCTTTTTGTTTATATGTGCAGGAAAATAGCTATAGTGGCGGGAAAGATTCGTGGATGCTTGGGAGAATGTGTATCGGTGATGAATGGATTCAAGGAGTCGAGACTTCGATTTCGAGGATGTAATCTTTTATTTATGGTTTATGTGTAATTTTTCCGCACCTATTTATGTAATTTCTTTTCATTTCAATTAAGATATGTTTTCTTTTTAAAACAATGGGATCCCATATCCTAACTTGAATTTTATGCAAGTTTAACTCTTATTTTTACAAGTTTCTTAATAAAGTTATGGTATTTTCACTTGTAAGTTTTATTAAGGATTAGTATGTATAGTTTTCGTTAATGGTCCAAAAGTCTAGAATAGTTGGGTCATTACAACCCTATTCGTCGTCCCCACACTTTATCTTCACGTTCGAGCCTTTACAGAGAGAAAAGAAGAAAAAACCAGAGATTATTGCCCAGTTCTTACATGTTCTCCAAGCCACGAAAATAGAGCAACATTCACCTCTTCGATTCTGTGAGATCGTTTTTGCAACCACTCATTCGATCATCAATCTCTCTGTTTCTGCCGATCGCATTGTGTAAGTTTTCTGTTCATAGCTTCGTATGCCTGTATATTTTTCATGCATGTATATATTGCTGCCTTGTTAGTTCCCTTACCAGTTTTGCACATTAGAATGTTTCAGTACATACTAGTCTTAAGTTCTGATATCATGGGTTCCAAACCCAGTTCATGCGTTGAAGACCCAGACACGGTTCTTTTACTGATTTTTTTTTTTTGAATTTTGAATGGCCTATCTTGTACACCAAGATATCAGATATAAAATTAGGGTTTTGTAAAATGCACGTTTCCCAAAAATTCCACTCTTTGGGTAACCGCCAACTTTTTCCCTGAAATATTGGGATCTTTGAAAATAAATCCACCTTCCTTTCTTTCGGTGTAATACACGCTCTGAGACTGGCCTCGTCCTTTGGATCAGGTTTTCCTTGTAGCCTCGATCATTCGAGCTTAGGTCATCCCGTTTTTTCATTATTTCTTGTTCGCTTGGCCTTCATCCTTTTGATCTCTTGCTAGATGCCGTAGAACTCGGGAAAGTGGTGGGGGTCAAAGCTCGCGATTCCTTATTCTCTAGTAACTCTGAGCTCGGAATCCCCTTTTACTCAGAACCAGCATTTGATTCGAGAGCACGAACTGAGGTGTGAGCAAGAAGACATCCGAGATCATTTTCAACGTTAGATAGACGATGTCGAAGAAGGAAAAAGGAAAAGACTAAGGGTCGCCATCCACCCAGATCTGGATTCCGAGCTTAGACCGATTCCTCTTGACCCTACACTCAAAGTGACAGTTGCCTTTAGGCCAGGTGTTCTCCAATTTTTACTGATGGGGGAACCTTCTTCCTCACAGCCAACCTCCATCCCCACCTTGAGGAGGGAATTTTTCGAGGCCGAGCATTACTGGAGCTCAATCTCTTCACTAGGGCAGATCTCCGAAATTCTGGCCCTCCACAATATCGGATTGTCGGGCTCGCTAAAGTGTCAAGCTCCAGCCTCCCACGAGTGAAGTTGCCACACGCCGGGAGATGGAAATCCTGACAGCAAGCTAAGATACTCAGCTTGGAGCCAGAAACATATGAAGGCAGGGGTTGTACTGCCCTTGAAGTCCTTTTTCAAGGATTTCTTAGATTTCGTCGGGCTGGCTCCTTTCCAGCTCAACACCAATTCTTATAGGGTTTTGTTTGCCCTTAGGTCGCTATATCATGAGTTAGGGTGGAAAGGACCTTCTCCAAAGGAGATCTTGTATCTCTTTTGCTTAAAAAGCAATCCCTCTCGGGCTCGGGGAGGGGACGACTTCTATTACCTCTCGAGCTACCCCAAGGAGAAGAAGATCTTCGAGGATCTTCCCAACCATCCTCCAGATTTCAAGAAGGCTTTCTTCTGGACAGATGGCCTAGCTCCCTCCAGATACTATTTGTTCAGACGAATTCGTAAGCCCCCAACTAATTTCTTCTTTTTATGCTCGAATTTTATTTGAGCTCGCACTTAGTCACAATATGTTCAATTTCTCAGCCAACTACAGTCGTCCCACTCCCACCAAGGGGATGAAAGAGCACAAGGAGGCTCTGCTCCAACTCCCCTACGGCAGGAGGTCCCTCTCCTATCTCTTGCATGAAGACAACCTCTGAGCCTGCGGCCTCCTGGAGAAGGATCAGTCCACATTCGACTGGTCCAACAAAAAAAATCCCCAATGGGAGCTTGTGCCTCTCCCAACCGGCAGTCTCCCTCCGAGGCAAAATGCTAAGCCTCCATCTCCAGTTCGACACCGCAGGAGCCTAGAATCGGGGAACGAGGCCAATGACGAAGCCTCGAGTTCGAGCTCGAGTGACAGAGGTACAGTCATCCTTAGCTCAGATTTGTGGTCTCCTTCACTACTTAAGCATAAACCCGATAGATTAGTATTGTGCAAGGATGATAGGAACCATTTTTATGTTTGGTCCTGGGTAGATGAGAGAGTACATAGGTTTGGTAGCTGGCTTGGGAAGTATGACACCATGTATAGTCTGAACGAGGTGTGGAATGGAATAGCCGTTCAATACGGGACAAACGACTATAGAGACCTTTCAAGGTTGACTTCCACTTATAGGGAAGGTACTCCCCCCGTCTCCTCTAAATATGGGGGGAATTACGTGGTCGCCGAGCACGAGCTCGGGGGAGAGTTCCAGTTAGGTTTCTCTTTACTTGTATTTTTATTCTTTGCCTGTCTGCATCATGCTAACTTTTTTGTCTCAGAATATCTCATAATGCGATGTGAATGTGCAGGTGATATGGATTCTGACCTCAACTCTGTGCTCGCTAGTGGCGAGGGAGCCCAAAGGAGTAAGCGCCCAAGGGGGTCACGGAAATCAGACCGACCTGCCAAGGTCCTTAAGAGGACCGAGAAGACACCTCCCCCACCAGCTCCAGTTGTTTCGAGCCCAGTTGTGGACTGTGGATCTGACTCCTCAGGTCGAGGCATCCTCTACAGTCATTCCTCTTGTGCCTCCTCCGACCCTGGTCCACTCCGCGCTTGGGCCACCTCCGAAAAAGCCTTCGGTCTCCAAAACGCATCTGCTGTCGATTTCTACTCACGTCGATGAGTATGTAATCAACAATGCAGCCGGATCCCACGGGGCTACACTTGGCTCAAATATTCTATCTCGAGTGGGCCAGAGTTTTGGTAGCTTCTACGCCCCTCATTGGCAGTTCTTGAACAATTCTCGAGACTGCAACACTCTTTACGAGAATAGTATCGAGCTCACTGCTGCGATAACCTTCCTCATCTTGTTGCTAGTTGTATTTATACTTAGTTCATGTTCTAATTTGATTTCTTTTTGTGTCAGACTCTTGTTGTCTCTGCTCAACTTAACTATAAGTTGAACAATGAGGTCCATTCGAGCATGTCTTATGCCCAGGAGTTGAAGGATCTCCAACTCAAGCTTAGTGATGAGCTCAAGGACACAAAGGCAAAGATGGAGGCTGAAGCTGAACAACTAAAGGCCTGGACAGCCAAGCTCGAGAAGTTGAACGTCCAGCTCGCCGAGCTTAAGAAGGTGAATGCTCGGGTCGCGGAGCTTCAAAAGATCAACGCCAAGCTTGAGGAGGAGAAGGCTACCACTTTCGAGATTATGGAGGGCAAAAAGGCTCGTCTCCTTGCAGAGTTTAAGGAGAAGAAGGATCGGGCGGTCGACCTGGCCATGTATAGGATCTGGGCCAGTAATGCCGACCTTGACACCAGCTTCTTAGGCTCTTTTGAGGCATAACTAGTGGCCAAGTGGCAAGCTCAGCTCGATGAGGAGGAGGCTGCTCGGGAGGAGGTAGAGAGAGCTAAGGAGGATGCTGAGAAGGCCAAGGAGGATGCTCCTCCCTCCTAAATCTCTACCTGGGGCTGCATCCCTTCAATTTTTTTGTAATAGTTCTTTTATTTCTGCTTTTTATGCCCCTGGGGCTAAGTCAATTTATAGCTCGTGAAAGAGCTATTTTCTTATGATATTTATGATACCATATTTGACTTTACTTTAATATTTTTGCTTTACATTTCTTAGGTCAAAATATTTCACGCAATTTATATTAAAAGTGTCCTTATGTCTGTTTATTCATACAAACACGCGGTGGATTTTTAAGCTCGAGCTTCAATGCATTCATGCATAGTTTACTCGACGTATTTGTGTCCGATCTCGTTATTTGTCAAGGTCGAAAGTTACTTTTACCATGCATCTGAAAGTACTTATATGGCATGTAACATAGGTGGTTTAGTTATATCTTGCTTTTTTAGTCACTTTTCCTCGTCCTTGGTAATTCCCCAATGTTATGAGGTTGAAACTATCTTTTTGTAAGATATTCCAGCCTTGTGTCGACGTTTTAGCTGGTTCGTTCCAAACCTATTCAGGTCGTGTTTGGTTTGTAATCCATACACTTGTATTCTCGTATTTGGTTACATCCAAACATTTTATTTTTAATAGTTTGGTTATATCCAAACAAATAGTTTGGCTGTCTCCAAACTATCTTATCTCGCGCATTTGGTTGTATCCAAAACATCTTAGCTCGCGTATTTGGTTATATCCAAACACTTTATTTTTAATAATTTGGTTGTCTCCAAACTATCTTATCTCGCGTATTTGGTTATATCCAAATACTTTAGCTCGCGTATTTGGTTATATCCAAACACTTTATTTTTAATAATTTGGTTGTCTCCAAACTATCTTATCTCGCGTATTTGGTTATATCCAAATACTTTAGCTCGCGTATTTGGTTATATCCAAACACTTTATTTTTAATAATTTGGTTGTCTCCAAACTATCTTATCTCGCGTATTTGGTTATATCCAAATACTTTATTTTTAATATATGCTATTTCATTTTTTCAGGCTGATGGTATGTGTACCACTAATACCCCCTTAATATCCTATGAGTGTGACCATAGGTTATTAAATTAAGAGAGTTTGCAAAAAATACAGCATATTGAAACGAAATTGAACTTTATTTGAATAATTTATTAATAGGAACATAGTACAGATAAACAAGTATGGTTACAGATGACATCATTCCTACACTACTGATAGTAAGGTCGTAGATGTTCGCCATTCCATGCTCGTGGTACTGAACTCCCATTCAATCTTGCCAACTTGTAGACGCCAGGTCGGATGACTGATTTGATCTGATAAGGTCCTTCCCAATTAGGCCTGAGCACGCCAGCAGCTGGATCCTGTGTTGCCAAGAACACACGCCTCGGCACCAAATCTCCCACACTGAATTTTCTATCTCGAACTCTTTTATTGAAATACTGGGTAGCTCATTGTTGGTATGCGGCATTTTTTAGCTGAGCTTCGTCCCTTCTTTCTTCAATCAAGTCCAGACTTACTTCGACCTGGGATTGGTTCAAGGCTTGGTCATGAGCGTGGGCACGAATTGTGGGTACTTCAACCTCGATTGGCAGCATAGCCTCGCATCCATATACCAGAGAAAATGGGGTATGTCCTGTTAAAGTACGAGTTGTGGTTCGATATGCCCAAAAAACTTGGGGCAATTCTTCGGGCCATTTCCCTTTTGCTTCTTCCAACTTTTTCTTCAGAGAACTTTTTAGAGTTTTATTTACAGCTTCGACCTGGCCATTCGCTTGGGGGTGGGCCATAGAGGAGAAGCTCTTTATTATCCCATTTTTTTTCTCGCAAAAGTTGGTAAAAAAATCGCTATCGAATTGAGTACCGTTATCGGACACAATCTTCTTTGGCACCCCATATCGGCATATGATGTTTTTTACCACGAAGTCCAAGACTTTCTTCGAGGTAATTGTCACTAGAGGCTCAGCCTCGGTCCACTACGTAAAGTAATCTACTGCGTATTTGACTCCGCCTTTGCCAGTTGGCAGCGAGCCTATGAGGTCGATTCCCCAGACTACAAATGGCCATGGGGAGGTCATCATAGTTAGCTTGAAAGGCGGAGCTTGAGGAATTGTGGCGAATCGTTGACACTTGTCGCATTTCTTGACGTAATCAAACGAATCTACTTTGATAGTAGGCCAGAAGTATCCTTGGCGTATGATTTTCTTGGATAGGCTATGCCCCCTAGTTTGGTCTCCACAGAATCCTTCATGAATTTCTTCCATGATCTTCTTAGCCTCGGGTGGAATCACACATCGGAGTAATGGCATAGAGTATCCTCTTTTGTATAACCTTCCCTCCACAACGGTGTACCCGGGGATCTAATACATCAATTTTTGAGCCTTGGTCCGTTCTTCTGGGAGAATACCGGTCTCAAGGTACCTAATTATCGGGGTCATCCAGGTCGGCTTGGAGTTTATCATGCACACATCTTCCCGCTCAAGCTCGATTATACTGGGTGTCAATAGACGTTCGATTGGGACGATATTTAATTCATCGATCGCGGTGGACGTGGCGAGCCTAGCTAAGGCGCCTGCATTCGAATTTTGTTCTCGGGGGACCTATTCTATCGTGTAAAATTCAAATTGCTTGAGGCCTGCCTTCGCTTTTTCTAAGTATGCAGCCATTCTTGTCTCGCGAGCTTGGTATTCCCCTAAGATTTGGTTGACCACCAACTGGGAGTCACTGTAGCAATGTACCGCCTTAGCCTTGAGTTCCTTGGCTATTCAAAGTCCTGCCAGTAGAGCTTCGTACTCAGCCTCGTTATTTGATGCTCCGAAGTCAAATCTCAAAGCGGAGTGAAATCGACTTCCTGCTGGGGTGATCAATATTATTCCTGCCCCCGACCCATTTTCATTGGAGGACCCATCAACATAAAGTTTCCACAGCTAGCAGGCTGGGGTTATAACTCCATCGTTAGTCACTCCAGTGCATTCCACTATGAAGTCTGCCAGGGCCTGTCCTCTAATGGTTGTCCTCGGATGGTAGGTGATCTCAAATTGTCCAAGTTCAATGGCCCATTTTAGTAATCGGCCTGAGGCTTTTGGCTTGGACAAGACTTGTCTTAGTGTTTGATCGGTCAGCACATGAATGGGGTGCGCCTGGAAATAGGGTCGGAGCTTTCGAGATGAGTGAATTAGGCTGAGAACCAGGTTCTCCATTAAGGGGTATCTCGATTCTGCCCCCAGTAGCCTTTTGTTGACATAGTAAACAGGCTTCTGCACCTTCTGCTCTTCTCGCTAATAGCGTGCTCGGTCGTAGCAAGATATAGGTACAAAATTTCCCCCGTGATGGGTTTTGACAAGATGGGAGGTTCTGCGAGGTGCTTCTTGAGCTCCTGAAAAGCTAACTCGCATTCTTCTGTCCACTCGAATTTTTTGCCTCCCCTCAAAAGGTTGAAAAATGGAAGACAACAGTCTGTAGATTTTGAGATAAACCTACTTAGTGCCGCCATCCGCCCAGTCAAACTTTGGACATTCTTATGTTTTCAAGGTGAGGGCATATCAATTAAAGCCTGGATCTTGTCTAGATTAGCTTCTATTCCTCGGGCGTTCACAATGAAGCCTAGGAATTTTCCTGACGACACTCCAAAAGAGCACTTCTGGGGGTTGAGCTTCATGTCGTACCTCCGTAACACGGCAAAGCATTCTTCAAGGTCGTCCACATGGTTACTATTATGTTTAGATTTAACCAACATATCATCAACATAAGCTTCCATGTTATTACCTATCTGCTCGGAGAACATCATGTTTACGAGCCGTTGGTAAGTGGCTCCAGCATTCTTCAGTCCGAAGGGCATGACATTGCAGCAGTACAGTCCTTTGTCTGTCACAAAACTCGTATGCTCTTGATCTGGGGCATGCATGGCGATCTGGTTATATCCAGAATAAGCGTCCATGAGTGACATAAGTCCATGCCCGCTGTGGCATCTACGAGCTGGTCGATTCGAGGTAGGGGAAGCAGTCCTTTGGACATGCCTTATTGAGGTCTGAGTAGTCAATACAGATCTGCCATGTCCCGTTAGGTTTCGGGAATCTCACCGGATTGGTGACCTAGTCGGGGTAGAAGGCATCTCGAATGAATCGGTTTGCCTTCAACCTATCGACCTCTTCTTTTAAGGCCTTTTTCCTGTCGTCATCCAGGAGTCTTCGCTTTTGTTGCTTCGGGGGAAAGCTTTTGTCAATATTTAGAGCGTGGCTTACCACATTCGGATTTATCCCTACCATATCCGAATGTGACCATGCGAAAACATCCTGGTTCTTTTTCAAAAAGAAAATTAATTGCTATTTCGTTTCTTTTGGAAGGTTTTTCCCTACCTTCACTGTCTTCGGGGGGTCTACTTCTTCGAGCCTGACCTCTTCGAGCTCTTCTAATGGCTCGAGGTCATTTCTTTCCTCTATTCTCGGATCGATTTCTTCATCTATCTCGAAGACTGTTACGTCTTTGTTCTGAATTATGACAAGTGTTTGCGTGCTTGTCTGTTTCTTTCCTCTAAGGGAAATGCTATAGCATTCCCTTCCTATGAGCTGGTCTCCTTTCAGTGTCCCGATGCCACTAGAAGTTGGGAACTTGATGGCCAAATGCCTTACAGACGAAACTGCCCCCAGCCCTACTAGGGCGGGTCTCCCGAGCAGCACGTTGTAGGCCGATGGTAGATCTACTACAACGAATTCCATCATCTTGGTTGTCGAGACCGGGTAGTCTCCCAAGGTTACAGGGAGTTCGATGGATCCCATACAGGCAATCCCTTCTCCTGAAAAGCCGTACAATGTCGTTGCACAAGCCTTTAGGTCACGAAGCATGAGTCCCATCTTTTCTAAGGTGGCCTTATAGAGGATATTCATTGAGCTCCTGTTATCTATCAGGACTCAGTGAACTCTCTTATCTGCTAGCTGAAGGGTGATGACCAGCGGGTCGTTGTGAGGAAACTGCACATGAGATGCGTCATCCTCAGTAAAAGTTATAGGTTGAGATTCAACCCTCTGGTGTTTCGGGGCCCTAGGTTCAGGTTTGTAAGGGGACATGTCACCAGTTTTCAGCTCATTCATGTATCTTTTTTGGGCGTTCCTGCCCGATCCTGCGAGATGAGGTCCCCTCGAGATGGTTACAACATCTTCTCCATCAATCGGAGGGGGTCTCTCATCCTCCCTTGCTCGGGAGTTATTGTTTTTGGCAGGCGGTGGTGCAGCTGCCCTCTGACTGGTAGAAGCTTGATTGGAATTTCAGTTTCTTAGATATTTCCTTAAATATCCTCTTGAGATCAGGCCTTCTATCTCATCTTTTAGTTGCCTGCATTCATCGGTTGTATGACCGATATCCCTATGGAATCTGCAGTATTTACTAGAATCTCTCTTTGCTTTCTGGTTCCTCATGGGGTCCGGACGCCTGAAAGGGACCTGGTTTTCATTAGCCAGGTAGATATTCTCCCGAGACTCATTCACCTCGGTATACACTTTGTACACGAAGAAATATCTTTCCCCTTTCTTCTTCTTTTGCCTTTCCGCCTCGGGGTTACTACCTTCAGTCTTCTTTTTTTTGGAAGGGTTGTCTGCAGAGGGTTTCGAGGTCGATGGGTCCGCCGAGGTCGAGGCAGAGTTTATGTTTGTCGTTGTAGTTATGGGCTGAGAGGCCATATTCAGTGCTGAACTTGCCTCCTCTACATTGACAAACCTCTGAGCTCATCGATTGAACTCGGTTAAGGACCTCATAGGTTTTCTCTGCATATCTTCCCAGAGAGGGCTTCCAGGCATTACCCTAGCTCGGACAACCATCAGATGACCGCTGTCATCTACATCCCGAGCTCGAGCGACTTCCAAATTGTACCTTGTAAGGTAACTTTTCAATGTTTCATTCGGCTGTTGTCGGACATTGGTCAAGGCAGACGCCTCGGGCCTAATTCCGATCATGGCTTTGAATTGCTTCTTGAAATCTCTAGATAATTGATCCCAAGAAGCAATTGAATGTCTCTTATATTTTTCAAACTAGTTTTTTGCTGGTCCTGTGAGCGAGGCTGGAAACAGCATGCACCTGAGCTCGTAGCCCACATTACTCGCTCTCATAATGGTATTAAACGTACTTAAGTGATTGTATGGATCGGAATTCCCATCAAATGGTGGGACATGAGGAATTCGAAACCCTTGAGGAAACGGGGTACTAGAAATATGGGGGCGAAGGGTTCGAGTTCCTCGTCAAACTCTTCGTCTCGATCCCGACCTCGTTCATTTTGTAAAAGCCTGAACGCTCTTTCCAGTTGATCAGTCCTTTCTTGGACTGGATCCATGGGGGGTTTGACCTAAAATTGGTCATCATTGATCACAATTCCACCTTCGCGCCTACGCATGGGATCCTTGCGCCCATTTAGGTGATCCCTCAGGTCTGGGTTCGAGGGGTTACCATTACCCCGATTCTGGTTCAGGTGTTCCCGTAAGTCTGGGTGATCCCTTCGACTCATAGTATTTCTGCATCCTCAATCATACATACTGACCGATCTAGTGTCTCTTGAGCCTTTGCTGGTATGGCTCGCTGCACGGTTGTTTCGAGATGGGTTCCTTTTTGGTTGTCTCGTCTCAATAGTGTGAGACCGAGACATTTGGATTCTCGTAGGCTGGGCGCCTCTACGTTCTCTAGCAGTTTCCCCATTCCCATGTTTCCGCAAAGCTCGCCTTTCCCTGTCACCCTGAGTCGGTTGCGTGTTTCTCCGAGGCAGTGAGGGGTATCTTATCGGCGATGGTGGGTGTCTTATGGGTGATGGTGGCTACCATCCATTACGGGGCCTAGAAGGTCTCGAGTTTGCCTATGCTAGTTCAGGAGCGTTCTGTGTGTTACCAGGATTTTGGGTCCGAGCCGCCATGGGGGCTCGGTTATTCCTAGTCTCGGTTGGTACCTCAGCAGTTGAGTTGACAGGAGCTCTAGTCTAGGTATTTCTCCAAGGCCTTGTGGGAGCAGGCTTTTCTGTTGGTGGCGGAGGTTGCTCCGTTCTTCGTGTGGCAGCGTTTTTGCGAGGTCACCCATGAGGCCTGCGTGGTGGAACATGAACATCTCGCGGAGGTGGAGCTTTGGCCTCAGGCGGAGGCGGGGGCTGAGCTGCCTGCGCCTCAGCAGCCAATCTAGCTAGCTCTTCGTTACGTTTCTTGGCCTCCGCCAACTTCTTTCGCAGTTGACGATTTTCAAGCTCCACAATGGGGACATATCGCTCAGGGTTGTAGTACATGTCCTCGTCATCCCTGGGGGCCGGCGGTGTAGGTGGTCCTCGAGAGTCAGAGGATCCACTCCTCTCATCTGGGTCCGAATTCATCATCGGCTGCTTCCCAGGGCGCCGGGGATAGTCAACTTCCTCTAGGATTTCCTCCTCAGGAATATTGGGATCATTCGTGGCCATAGTTGATTCAGGGAGGCTTCTTCGACTGAATAAACTCACGTACGTACTGCTTAATGCTCTCAATGAAAGCACCAAACTGTTGACGCTATTTTTCGTCAACTTAAATTGTAGAGCAATTAAACAATGTATACTATGAAGCGAATGAATAATGAAGAAAGACAAGAGGGTTTTTACTCCATTCAATATTGTCAAGTATTCCACATACTAAGCATATCAACTCATAACATGCACAGTTTATAAACGATAACCAGGCCTAGCGCTCACAGGCTGCTCCCTCTGTTATCCCAGTGTTCATGGCTCCCAATGGCTGAATCGCGCTCTGTGCACTGATAGTATGTACGACACTCTTAGGCCGCTTTTACATGTCCCATGGCGTGATACCAACATTGACACGATTCAACTCTCGGGAGCACTTAGTCCCATCACAATCGTATAACCGGGTGCAGTTTTCTTACCTTTCAATTCACAAGCTTTAACCCCTTGACTCCTTGAGCACGATCCCCCTCAAGCCCCCGAGCCCTAGCGCTCACCTAAACACAATCATAGCCAAGGTCATCATCAACCCTCAAGTTCAAAACCTAGCCCTGGGGCCAATCCCGAGCCCCCGGGATGTCCTAGTTCCACCAAACAAGGTGGTGGAACCAAACCCCAAACCTTAGGTCAAAAACCCTTGCAAATAACCCTAAAATCCCCTTCAGAAGGCAGGGTAGCGCTACAGCGCTCTTGGGAGGGCGCTACAGCGCTACAGACAGAAGCCAAATTCCCCTCAGCATTATGGCCTAGCACTACAGCGCCCAAAGGCTAGCGCTAGTCACAGACAGCCCAGCACCAAAATTTCACTTCTGCGATTTTCTCGAACCAACCTGAACCAAACCTTTTCCAACTCTTACCCAACCTTAAAAACAACCTCATGAACACACTCCACTCATCCCAAGCACCCCAAACACCTAAAACCCAAGCACATGCATCCACAAACTCAGAATTCACCATAGCCACTCCTAAGCTCTAAAACCCAATAAAGACCAGCTGAACATCAAAGTTTAGAGTTTAGACCTTATACCTTTGATAGAATTTCGACCACAAGCTGCTTCTAGACTCCTTTGGCTTGCTCCTCCTCAGCCCCAAGTCTGAATTCCCTAAGGTTCCACCCAATTTCAACTTAAGCACCACAACTCAAAAACCAAAAACTGAAACTGAAGAATTCTAAGTCTTACCTCAAGTGTTGATGAACCCTTGCTAAACCTCTGTCAATTCCTCAGTCTTAGGTTAGGATCCCTAATGCCTAGTTAATCCCAGCTCTCCTCTGAGCTTTACTCCAGAAATCCTCAAGAAACAAGTGAAGGAAGTACAAACCGACCTAGAGAATTCTCTCTGTTTTCTCTCCTTTCTTTTCCCTTCCTTTTCCTTCTTTTTCAGACTTCTTTGATATTCTACAAATTCCACTAACATAAAGCCTTAGTATAATCTAACTTCTGTAAAGAAAATGACCATTATACCCTCCCTATTAATTCTAACCCCTTTAGTCCATTTAAGGGTATCTTAGTCATTTTACCCAATTCCCGATAATTCCTCGAGTGTCTCTATTATTCCCCGCTTAATTCCCGATACCCAATTAATCACCAATGGTATCCCTCAATGTCAAAATAGACCCCAATATATCCGCCAGACTCCCATTTATACCCCTAAGCTCACCTCGAGCCGGATATAAATCCCCGCTATGACTTTTCCGCTACTTTGCTCACTAGGATCGTCTCGAGTCACAGATCACAGATATATCCACATAATAATGTGGTCTCGACAATTATCACATATATCAAAGCAATTATGCCCATAATGGCCAAAATTACGATTATGCCCTTCTAACCTAATCAAGGCCTACATGCATACTAACACACATAGTCATGCATCTCAAATACTCAAGTAATCATATAACATGTTTTAAATCATAATCATGCATCTAAATCATTAAAACCACACATAACTCCCATTATGCCCTCCAGGCACACTAACCAAGGCCCTTAAGCCTTATTAGCGAATTTGGGTCGTTACAACTATCCCCTCCTAATGAGAATTTCGTCCTCGAAATTTACCTGAACAACTCGGGATACTGATCCCGCATCGCCGTCTCAAGCTCCCAGGTCGCCTCCTCGACCTTACTATTCTTCCACAGCACCTTAACTAGAGGAATCGTCTTATTTCGCAACACTTTATCTTTTCGATCCAAGATCTGAACTGGTTGCTCTTCATAAGCCAAATCTGCCTGTAACTCCAAATCCTCATGCCTCAACACATGAGTCACATCTGAGACATACTTCCGAAGCATGGAGACATGAAACACGTCATGAACCCCAGACAACAATGGCGGCAAAGCTAACCTGTAAGCCACCTGACCAATCCTTTCTAGGATCTCGAATGGTCCAATGAATCTAGGGCTCAGCTTGCCCTTCTTACCGAACCTCCTTACCCCTCGCAGAGGCGAAACTCGAAGAAAGATGTGGTCACCAACCTGAAACTCCACGTCTCTACGCTTAGGGTCAGCATAGCTTTTCTGCCTACTCTGAGAAGCGAGCATCCTAGTCCGAATCTTCTCTATGGCCTCACTTGTCTTCTGAACCATATCTGGCCCCAAATATCTCCTCTCACCCATCTCATCCCAATGAATGGGTGATCTACACTTCCTCCCATATAACATCTCATAGGGAGCCACTCCAATCATTGACTGGTAACTGTTGTTGTACGAGAATTCAATCAACGGAAGATACTTACTCCATGAACCCTCAAAATCAATCACACATGCTCTGAGCATATCCTCCAATACCTGAATCGTCCTCTCAGACTGTCCATCAGTCTGAGGATGAAAAGCTGTACTGAACTTCAACTGAGTTCCCAAAGCTTTCTGTAAACTACCCCAAAACTTGGAAGTGAAGATAGGATCCCGGTCTGACACTATAGACTTAGGAACCCCATGGAGACGTACTATCTCCCTCACATACAGCTCAGCATACTGATCCACAGTATATGTCGACCTCACTGGAAGAAAATGAGCTGATTTGGTGTATCTATCCACTATCACCCACACCGAGTCATGAAGTCCCACTGTCCTGAGTAAACCTCCCACAAAATCCATAGTAATGTCCTCCCACTTCCATTCAGGAATACCCAATGGCTGAAGCAACCCTGCTGGTCGCTGATGCTCAGCTTTCACCTGCTGACAGGTTAGGCATCTAGCAACGTACTCTACCACATCCTTCTTCATCCCGGGCCACCAATACAAAGTCCGTAAATCCTGATACATCTTTGTGGTACCCGGATGAAGCGAGTACGGCGTCGTATGAGACTCATCTAGTATCTCTCGTTTGATCCCCTCATCAGCTGGAACACAAATTCGTCCTTGATACCGAAGTAAACCAACCTCAGAAGCTGAATAGTCCTTAGCTATTCCCGCTAAGACATCCTCTCTAATTCTCTGTAACTGAGCATCTGTCAACTGCCCCTCTCTGATTCGCTCTAGCAGGGTCGACTGCAGAGTAATGTTAGCCAACCGGCCCACCACCATCTCTATCCCTGCTCTAACCATCTCATCAGATAACTTCCTTGAGATCTGAACAGAGCTATACAACTGACCTGGACCTCTGCGGCTCAACGCATCCGCCACCACATTGGCTTTTCCCGGATGGTAGAGAATATCACAATCATAGTCCTTTACCAGCTCCAGCCAACGCCTCTATCTCATGTTTAGGTCCCTCTGTGTAAAGAAATACTTCAGACTCTTATGGTCAGTGTATACCTCGCACTTCTCCCCATATAGATAATGCCGCCAGATCTTCAGTGCAAATACCACCGCTGCCAGTTCCAAGTCATGAGTAGGATACCGCTGCTCATACTCCTTCAACTGTCGTGATGCATAGGCTATGACCTTCTCATTCTGCATCAACACACAACCTAAACCCAACCTCGATGCATCACAATAAACAACAAACTTTCCTTACCCCGAAGGAAGACTCAACACTGGCACTGTAATAAGTCGTCGCTTCAATTCTTGGAAACTGTCCTCACACTTGTCCGACCAGATAAAATTCAAATTCTTTCTTGTCAATTCTGTCATCGGTGCTGCTATCTTCGAGAAGCCCTCTACAAACCGCCTGTAGTAACCCGCTAAACCAAGAAAACTCCGCACCTCCGAGGCGTTCCTTGGCCTCGGCCAATCTCTAACTGCCTCTATCTTAGACGGATCCACCTTAATCCCATCTGTGCCAACAATGTGTCCAAGGAATGTCACTTCAGGTAACCAGAACTCACACTTCTTAAACTTAGCATACAACTGATGTTCCCTCAACCTTTGGAGTACCTGTCGAAGATGAAACTCGTGCTCTGTCTCTGAACTGGAATACACCAAGATGTCATCAATGAAGACTATAACAAACTGATCTAGGAAGTCCTTGAACACCCTGTTCATTAAATCCATAAAGGCTGCTGGGGCATTGGTCAAACCAAAGGACATGACCAAGAACTCATAGTGCCCATACCGCGTTCGGAAGGCCGTCTTAGGTATATCCTCATCCTTGATCCTCAGCTGGTGATAACCAGATCGAAGATCAATCTTTGAGAACACCGTCTTACCCTGCAGCTGATCGAACAAGTCATCAATCCTCGGTAGGGGATACTTATTCTTAATAGTCAACTTGTTCAACTCTCGATAGTCAATACACATCCTCAAAGTCCCGTCCTTCTTCTTAACAAACAGAACTGGAGCACCCCATGGCGAGTAGCTAGGTCTGATGAACCCTAAATCCAAAAGTTCCTGCAGCTGTATCTTTAACTCTTTCAGTTCCGCCGGTTCCATCCTGTATGGTGCCCTCGACACTGGCTCTGTCCCTGGTGCCAACTCAATAACAAACTCAATCTCCCTACGCGGCGGCAACCCAGGCAAATCCTCAGGAAACACATCTAAGAACTCACAAACCAATCTGGTCTCCTTCGGTCCAGCTGGTGAAACTTTGGTGGTATCCACCACACTAGCCAAAGAAGCCTATACATCCACCCTGTAACAAATCTCTGGCTCTCAGTGCAAATATCCTGGGTATGCAGGGTCCATGCACCGCTCCCACGAAAACAAAGGGATCCTCGCCCTCTGGCTCAAAGGTCACCATCTTCTTCCTACAATCAATGGTAGCTCCATACTTAACCAGCCAATCCCTGCCTAGAATCATATCAAAGTCCCCCATACTTAACTCAATCAAGTCTACTGATAACTCCCTACCGTCAACTAACACTGGAAGTGCTCTAATCCACCTCCTAGACACTATCAGTTCTCCTGTAGGCAATATAGTCCCAAACCCTGAAGCACTATACTCACTAGGCCTACACAGTCTATCAATCACCCTATTAGATACAAATGAATGTGTAGCACCAGAATCAATCAAAACAGTAAAGGGAGTGCCAGCACTAGAAAGCTGACCTGTCACTACCGAGGGACTAGCCTCGGCCTCCGCCTGCGTCAGGGTGAACACTCGAGCTGGAGTCAAGCTGTCCACCTTTCCTGTTTCTCCCTTCTTCACCGTCAGGCAATCCTTCCTAAGGTGTCCCACCACCCCACACACATAGCAGGCCTTAGCCCGACATTCGCCCGGATGGCGTCTCCTGCACCTCGTGCACTCTGGATAAGTTCTCTACAAATCACCGCCTCCCTGACAGCCACCCTGAGTACCCCGACCTCCCCTATCAAACCTAGGAGCGATTGGAGCATCATGAGTCTTTCTCTTCAAATCACTGGAGCCTCCGCCCCTACTAGAACCAGAGTATGGAGGCACCGCCTTGCGGCCCTCCCTTCTTGCCGCACTATCTCTCCATATCCTATTCTCCGCTTCCTCAGCGGTAAGAGCCCTCTCCACAACCTGGGCATAGGTAGTCACTTCAGGAACTGTGGTAATTCTTACATCTCGAGCTATCATCACATTCAGCCCTCTAACAAATCTGTCCTGCCTAGCTGCATCAGTAGGCACAAGGTCTGGTGCGAACTTCGCAAGTCTATCGAACTTCAGGGCATATTCTGTAACTGTCATGCTGCCTAGTCCACGAGTCTGTGTTATTAAGGCTTAAAGATTTCTGGAAATTCTTCAGAGATGAATTACCTAGAGCTTATTCTTTAGCCTAAGAGAAATCGATCATTTACAAGTAGTCATTCCTCCTCTATTTATAGGGGAGGTTACAGAGTTCATTCCCACACATTTCGGGAAGATATTCTGTATATTAATTTGAATAATGACATTAAGTGCAATATCTCCTACATATATGGAAATGTCCCATAAGAATCGGGAATGGATAACAGACTAAATAATTTCTCTTAAATGTTGGGATTATACAACAATAAATATGTTCATACATAACGGGTTATCCCAGATGACTCATCGGGTCTTCGAGATCAGCGATCGACCCTGTGGCTGTTGAGACTCATGGTATTGCTACGAGCTTACCATCCTACTTCAGGACATGCTTGAAGCAGATAGACACTGCCGAAGTTATCACACTCGAGCTTGCACTTCCCAAGCTCGGATTGTTTAATTCGAAGACGGTCGATAACCGATGTATCCTAACATTGTGTTATTTCGAACTCAAAAAGCGTCCCGAGGTTACACATCCTCGAGGTCGTCATTTTACTTTGGAGATCTTACAGGTGGACTATACAATGCATTCATACATTTCAAGCTCACACTTGATGAGTCCAATTTTCGAGGTCATAACCTCTGGTTTCGAAATCTGGGTGTAACATATAATATTATTTATTTATTTGAAATATTTATATGACAATGATACAAATTTATTAAATATAATTAATAAATTATATAAATAAAACTAAACAAACGTGCATTGTACGTTGCTTGTATCTAGTTTTCAAAAGCGTACCAATATTTTTTTTTTTTGCTACAAAAATAAAAAAATCTTAGTTAAGAAACTATTCTTTTATTTTAGCAACAATAATACTAAATATTTATTAATAGTTACAATTAAGTACTAATTATTTTTTGTCAAGGCAATAATTCTAAATATTTGTTAATTTTAAAAGATAATTATTTCAAATATTCCTTGAATAATTTTAAAATGTATAAAATCAATTTTAAATTATTAAAATCTAAAAAATTAAATAGAAAAAATAGAAAGAATAAAAAAATTAAATTTATACTTAAGGGTAAATATTAGTAGAAATTTAGTATTATTGATGTAAATATTCGTTAAATTAATTTGGAAAATATATATAATCAATTTTAATTTATAAAAACATATAAAAAACTAATAAAAACTAAATAATTATTAAAATTTTAAAAAAAATTGAATTTATATTTAAGTGCCACTATTAGTAGAGATTTAGTATTATTGCGACATATATTCCTTAAATAGATTTTATAAAATATATAAAGTAAATTTTATTTATAACAAAAAATTATTTAAAAAAATTTGGTACTTAAGTAATAAAGATTTGATATTATTATCGTCAAAATAAAAGAATTGATACTTAAGTGAAATTATTAACAAATATTTGATATTTTTACTGCTGAAAAAAAATTGGTATATAAGTGAAAGTATTTGAAAAAATTTGGTATTTTTTGTCGCCATTATCCCTAAAAATTATGCTATTTAATTTAAAAAAAACATAAAATATCATTAATAATTAATTAAATAAATTATAGAGTTATTATAGAAAAATAATAACACTATAATAATTAATAAATATATATTTGGAAATTAATATACTTAATTTTTTTAATTAATATACTTTAGGTTAAGCATGATTCAACTTTCGATATTGATCAAAGAGGAAATTACATTTTATATGGCTTTTTTAAGAAAGATTTAAAAAAATATGGCTTTTTTTTCAAGTATTATTTTATGGCTTTTGATACATTTTATTCACTATTATGGGTTTTTTCCCCATATTTTTGTATTAAGTTATCATTATGCCATATTTTGATTACTAATGATATTTTATAAAAGTAGAAGGGTAATCATGTAATTTCTATGTTATTTCAAGTATTTTAAATTGGCTATTTAGTTAAAAAAAAAATTCACTGTTCAGTATTTTACATTTTTTATAACTTTTTAATTGATTTTATATATTAAAACATTTACTTTTGTTTTTATTTACTTTTTACAAAACTGACTGTTTCACTTCTTGTTTTCATTTACTTTTTACAGAAGTTTCATACCCATATGTGGTGATTTGGGGTTTTCTGCAACATTGGGGAAATTCGGCCACGGGCTTGAAGGCAGGCGACCATCGGAGTTGAGTGCAGGCGAACGGAGGCGAGCTGTGGTCTTCATAGTCGTCGATTGGAGCTGACTTACTTCGGCGTACGGAGTGCTGCAGCTTTAGAGAACGGAGGTTTCGAGTGGCGAACGATGAACGATGAGTTGCCAAAAGAACTTGATGCTTAGTTGCGTCACCACGACATTGTTGTTAGCTTGTATTTTCATGGGAAGAAGAAACAAGAAGATGGATATTTTACTAACAATGAGTTTAGTGAAAAGCTTTTGGATAGGAGGCAGAAGAGGAGGAAGACTGCTGCATAGGTTTACTTAAGACTACTGCATAGGTTATTTAGGAAGCTTTAGGAAAGGATATTAGACTTTTTTTTATTTTATTTTGTCTATACTCTAGACCATATCAGCTTTTGGAAAGGATATTTGACTTTTGGAAATGATGACCAATAGTTAGTTTGATACTTGTTATGTTAAATTGCTACTATTGTAAGACTGTGGTTACTTAAGACTATTTTATATATCTTTTGATGTTTTTTGTGTTCTTTATCTGTATATATTTACTTAGTTTTCAAGGATATTTTAATGGTAACCAAATACTTTGTTTGGTCTTCATCTTATATACAAAAGGGTAGCTGGTTACCTTTGGTGCTTGATGTTTTATCTATTTTTTGTGTGGCAATTGTTAGCGCAAAGTACCCAGTTTCTTGTGTATTTTTCTTTTTTGTATTTCACGTTTAATAATTATATATTATAATATTCCACTTTTCAAAGCAACTGAGATACTTTAATGGTAACCAGGTACTTAGTTTGGTCTTCATCTTATATACAAGGGTAATTGGTTATCTTTGGTGCTTGATGTTTTTGCTATTTTTTTTTTTGTGGCAATTGTTAGAGAAAAGTACCTAGTTTCTTGTTTATTTTTTTATGTATTTCACGTTTAATAATTATATATAATATATATTCCACTTTTTAAAGCAACTGAGATATATTAAATGTAACCACGTACCCACCTGGGTCCTCATCATGTTATATACAAAGTGGTAATTGGTTACCTTTGGTAACCAATTACCCAGAATGTTGTGTTGAATTTTGGGGTTTTTGCGGCGAAAATACTCAATATTTTCGTAGTGTTTCACTTTTACACCCAATCTTTTTTTTTGGCGGTGAATATATCAAAACCCACTCAAAGTGTCTCTCCGTCACTACCCACCCATTAACACTGTTTACAGTGCTTATGTGGCATTGACGTGGTCTGACAAAGCTGAGGTGTTATTGCCACGTAATTTTAAATAAAAATTATTTAAAATTTAAAAAATAATTAGAAATTTTGAAATTATATAATTTTTTAATTAAAATAAAATAAAATAAAATAGATTTTTTTTAAAAATTTCTTTGTTCTTTCTCCTCGACCTCTCTACTTATCCCTATCGTTTCTTTTCTTTGCCACGACCGGCCATGGTCGCATCACCACCAGGCCTCCGACTAGCACTCGCGTCGTGCCATAGGCTTCCCCTTGCTGACGTTAGCTCAGCCCTAAAGTCTCGATCTTGCCACCGTCTTTCTATCTTCTTCAAATATGGGTTTCTTCATCACCATCTCTATGTCTCTCCTAATTTTTCAGATTCCAAACACTTCAAAGAAAATGTTGCCAATGCCACCACCTCCTACTCTAATATATATATATGTATATATATATAATAAATTATATGGGCGAAATTGTTTTTTGTTCCGTTTGTTTCTCAGGAAAATGCAAAGGAGTTTTTTTTTTTTGCTACTGTACCCAAATCAAATTTGGTTTGGATTTGGGAAGAAGAAGAAGAAGAGGAGGAGGAGGAGGAGGAAGAAGGGCTGAGATTTTGAGAGAGAGAGAGAGACCGTGGGGTGTGGCCGGCCGCTGGCTGCACGAAAGCTGGTGATGCGGTGCTGATGGGTGAGAGGCTGAGAAAGAAGATAAGACTGTGAGAATTCAGATTTTGAGAGAGAGAGGATGAGACGAGTGAAGTAAGAGAGAGGGGTAAGAATTTAGGGTTTGATATTATATATAATTGTTAATTATGTTGTATTATAAAATTATTATAATTACAATATTTTATTAATTTTTTTCTATAATTATTATAAATCTATTTTATTTTAATTATAAATTATATAATTTCAAAATTTCTAATTATTTTTTAAATTTTAAATATTTTTTTATTTAAACTTACTTGGCATTGATGTGGCAATAACACCTCAGCTTTGTCAGACCACGTCAATGCCACATAAGCACTGTAAACGGTGTTAATGGTTGAGTAGTGACAGAGAGACACTTTGAATGGGTTTGGATATATTCCCCGCCAAAAAAAAAGAATGGGTGTAAAAGTGGAACACTATGAAAACATTGAGTATTTTCGCCGCAAAAAACCCTTTAATTTTTAAAAAACATGTTTTTCGGGTGTTGGTGGCATAAATATATAACAAGCAACAAAAAAACCAACAATTTATTCTAAAAGGAATTTTATATATTTGTATAATCATTCAATGTATTTGAATTTGTAACAGACTTAATATAATACTCAATAACAATTTATGAATCCTTTAATGAATACAGTTATGATAAGGTTGTTTTGCTGTAAAATATCAAGATATGTCTTTTGCTTTTTCTGCTTGTTTGTCTTGTCAATTAGAGGATTCCTGCAAGTCTTCCTGTTATCTTCTGGTTGGCCACATTTCCCATAGGTGATTATTACTTTTGGTTACCCTCTTGATCTTATTCTTTTTTTTCTTGGTCTTCCTGCAGGGATTGTAGCCTTTGGAGGGAGTACCACTATGTCCAAGTGTTGTGGGAGATTCCATTCATCTTTATGGGGCAAATGATGAACATTTTCTTGATACAATGCTTTCAACGTTTCTGTTTTGTAAAACTTTGCACAATAATCACACTCCCAAGTTCCTCTTTGCAATTACAGCTACTGCATGCCCACAAGGCATTTCATCTTCTTGAAACCTATTACAAGTACATGTTTTATTGTGTATATTTACTGTGGAATTAGTCCCCTTTTCATCACGAACTTGATATTCTATTGGGTTGAAAGGAAAGACCTAAAAATATTTTTGTCATGTATTAGAATAAAATAATAAACATTTCCATGTAGAACAACACTGAATTGTGTGTTTCAACCTTCATTGGTGGTGTTCTTTTGGCTACTTGATAATAAACTTCAATAGTTGCTCTTGTTTCCTTTATCTCATCTTTTATCAAATTCACCAAGTTGTCAAGAGAATAATTTGGTGGAATCAATATCACAGTCATTATGTTTCCTTCGTACTCATTTTTTTCATTCCACTTGCCTCCAAATTGAACCAAAGAAGTAGTATTGTCCATACCTACAAAATTTGACAAATTTTTAAGGAGTTAGTTGGTTGTAAGGGGGGAAAAGAACTAGTTACCTTAGACTGTAATCACATACCCTACTGAAACACTTAATTGGAAATATTAATTGTTTTTCAAGGTAACTGGTTACCTTGTTGTTACTGAATGTTTTAGTAGTTAAAATTTACACCAATATCAAATGATTTTTTTTATTGAAAAGACAAGTTAGAATATAAAATTTTCATAGTTCTTGTTTTTTGTCTATTTTTGATCAACCAATATACATATATCAGTAGGTTTAAATAAATTTTTTAGTTTATGAATTGTTTGTATTTTTAGAAAGCACATCATGATCATCACTATTATCATTATATTCAAGATAATAGTTAAAAAATAATTTCGAATTTTTATGCAAACAAAATAGATTTATGTAGAACATTTAGGAAATTAATAGTTTTGAAATAGAAGAAGATGGCAATAGAATAGTGTTGACGCGGTTTTTCACCAACAGTGTATTAAAAAATAATAAGGCAGATTAGTGCTTAATGATTAACCGTAATGAATAATAAACAAAATTCACTCAAGAACACATAACTTTTACGTGGTTCAGTGGTTAAAATCCACCTAGTCCACGAGTCAATATTATTTATGTTTCTCTCTTTGTTTTGGCAGAGTTTTGGTATTACAGAATAATGGTCCCCCTTCTTGTCCAATATTCCTAGTATTTATAGGGGAATTCCATGGACAGGTTTGGGTAACCGTGTGAGTCAATCACATATTTACATAATGTCTATATTTAATACAGATAATTCTCATTTATATTGGGATATGATTTGATAATAGAATAAATAGGTTCCTGTTATCTTGGATAATAAATACGACAGTCTGGTCATAAATAAACGTATAAAAGAGGATCCTGAATCTCTAGGGATCTTTGAGTATGTAATATACTAGAATTACCACGAGCTGGATATCTCCTCCAAGCTCGTGCTTCAACAGCTATTTAACATTCCGAGATCACGCTTCACAGCCATCGTATCCTTAGTTCGGGATAAACTCAGGACGCTTAACACCACGTATGACCACTATGAATCTCAAGTTGCTCACATGGATAATAAGCAGATATTATTCCCCTTGGTCATTTCTCCATGTATTTATCTGCCAGCTGTACCCGAGCTGAGTGAATGAACTCGTGCTAAAATTAGGGTACAACAAATAGAATTCAATATATTAAGGTAGCTGGTTACCTTAGTTTGTAATCACATACACTATTGAAACACTTAATTGAAAATATTGACTGTTTTTCAAGGTAACTGGTTACCTTGTTGTTACTGAATATTTTGGCAGTTAAAATTCACACCAATATCAAATAATTTTTTTATTGAAAAGACAAGTTAGAATCTAAAATTTTCACAGTTCTTGTTTTTTGTCTATTTTTGATCAACCAATCTACATATATCAGTAGGTTTAATTTTTAATTTTTTTTTTTAGTTTATAAATTGTTTGTGTTTTTAGAAAGCACACCATGATCATCACTATTATCATTATATTCAAGATAATAGTTAAAAAATAATTTTGAATTTTTATGCTAACAAAATAGATTTATGTAGAACATTTAGGAAATTAATAGTTTTGAAATAGAAGAAGATGACAATAGAATAGAATTGAATATATTAAGGTAGCTGATTACCTTAATCTGTAATCACGTACCCTACTGAAACACTTAATTGAACATATTGACTGATTTTCAAGGTAACTGGTTACCTTGTTGTTACTGAATGTTTTGGCAGTTAATATTCACACAAATATCAAATGATTTTTGTTTTTATTGAAAAGACAAATTAGAATCTAAAATTTTCATAGTTCTTGTTTTTTTGTCTATTTTTGATCAATCAATGTACATTTATCAGTAGGTTTAGGAAATTAATATTTTGAAATAGAAGAAAATGACTATAGAATAGAATTGAGAGAGGAGATGATATTTGCATACCTTGTTTCTTGATTGTATACCAAAGATGCAAGTTGCCAGAAATGCCAAAGATTGTAGTAGAACTGATTGGAAGATTTCTTGAATTTGAGTGGACTTCATGAGTTGATTTCTTGAAGTGTTTTTGCTTGAGATGAGTTCGAAAATAACTATTGTTGATCAAATATTGAGGTTATCGTCGGAGATAGAAGTTTTCACCGGAGAAGGAAGGTATCACTGGAGAAGGAAGCCGGAGATGGAAGAGGAAATTGGACAGAGTCACGGCAGAGGAAAGGCAATGTCATGGTAATGGGTTTGATTGATTTTGAGGAGTGTTGTGTTGTTTATTATGATTCTACCCCTGCTTGGGCTGATCTGTCTTTGTTTAAATTTTAATTACCTTATGTAGTTAGTTTTTCCATAAATTAAGTTTTTGTTGATTAAATTTTTCCATACAGATTAGGAAAAGTTTAATTCCTATATTTTTGCACAATAATAGCTAAAAAGTCATATTTATGAAAAAATCCCTTAATCAAATTTGGCATTATTATTATTATTATTATTTATGTCTTATATAATCTTAAGTTTTCTTGTGTTATTTATGAACTATTAGTTTACTGAATGTTAAGAAATAGCTACTCACTGCTTGAGATATATTATTATGTTGTATGCATGTTTTTGTATTTTTGGGATGTTTGATTTACATTTATTATGATGCCAAAATTTTATAATTTCACAATAATCTTATAAATAATTTTTTTAGAACATCATCTGTTTATAAATGACTTCAGGATTTGGCCTATCATATGTGATTCAAGTTTATGACTTTTAGCCTTTCAAATTTCTATAATTAAATCGTTCTAAGTTTATTAGTGAGTTATATTGTTATTGGTTATGTTGACGTGGTTTTTCGCCAACAATGGATTAAGAAATCCGAAAATAGAGAGATTAGGTCTTTGCTAAATCGTAATTGGATAAATAAAATTGTATTAAGATCACCCACACGTTTATGTGGTTTGGTAGTTAAAATACACCTAGCCCACGAGTCACTCTTATTAATCTGTTTATTTCTCACCGTGAAATCGTCTGTCACAATTTCACCACAGTTTTAGTATACCAAATGTTCTCCCCCTTTCTGTCCATTCTCCCCTGTATTTATAGGGAATTCTGCCTGGACAGTTTTGGGTAACCGTGCATAAATATGGTAACATCCCGTTTACATAAATACATTAATGTCTATTAATTCTATAGCCCCCAACATCGAGTAATAAATACATAATAATATCTTAGTAATAATGGGTGTATAAGGAATCTCCGAGTATTTTGAGATCCTTCACTGTGCGTCATGACCAGGTTTTCGCGAGCTGAACACTTCCTTCGAGCTGGATGTCGAAGAACTAACCTGAACCGACATGGGTCACGTTCATAGTTTCACGAAGGAAATTTGGACGTCACACATCTCGAACTACATCGTTGGCGCAAGAGGCGGTCTGAAGGCTATCTGGTTGTCAAGTTTGACTCGAGCTACTCACGCTAGAGTTAGCTAGATGTTCTATCTTTACACTTTCTTCATACGCTTGCCTGCCAGCTATACCCTGTGCAGAGTAATTCAGTTTGTATTTATTTTGGGGTACAACATTTGCCCCCCAAGCTCCTCCTCATTCATGACGTCACTTCTTAGCTACACATTAGGGGCTTTTAGGCTTCTATTGTGTGAAAACGTGCCTACCCGCTCACTTGAGTGTGAGACACGTGTCAGTCTGTAATAGGCGCCTGTTTGAATTTCGAGTAATGTGACAACTGTCTTGTCAACTTTTTGTTGCCACTTGGTTTATTTAATCCAGGCCCTTGGATCTCGAATTGATCTAATCATGTGGCCTAGATCGATTCCCAAAGTTTATGTGTAAATAGGAGAACCAGACCTGAACTTTACCACCTTTGCATTAAAAAAATTTCTTCTTCTTTCTTATCAAAATACTCTCAGTGCTTTCTGCGTTTCCTCATTTTCCAGAAGCTTTCAGGTTATTACCTCTAGTGCTGCTATCATTTCCTTGACCGAAAAACCAAATCATAAGTATCTTTATACCCGATTTAAACTCCATCTAATTTTTCAATAAGTTTTATGAAATTTTCCAATATATTTTCTTACTTCGGTTCTGTTTAAGTTTAATATGGGTTTTTGTTAGGCAAAAAATAATAGCACTAAATCTGATTAGAAATAATACACAAAAAGAAACAGGTGATTTTTTGGGTTTTCTGAGTTTGAAAGAGGACCGTCTGAGTATGTGAATGTAAAGATTTGAGGGTTTTTAGGTTCAGTTCTGGGTAGCTTAAGGGTTACGGTTTCTCGAGTTGTTTTGCATTAAACCGCTTTCCAAAAAAAATATTTTGGTCTGACATGCGAATTCCAAAGTATTAGGGGTTTCCCAAGGTTATGGCGTATGTTCATTGACCGCACGTGTGCATACGCATTGGCGCTGGGGGAAATCTTAGCTCGTATATATCTCAGGTCGAATAGATCAAATCCAAACCCTCGGGTTGCCATACCTTTATAATTGTTGCAAGGTTTTATCTTAGGTCGCCTCTAACAGGTCGCTTTGTCGCTAGACGAGCTAAATTATGGCTAACCAGAAGAAGTCAGTGGCAAGCTCATCTTCCCAAAGTAAGAATAAGGGTAAGCAGATTGCATCCGAGACCCCTATTCCTCACTTCGGCCCAGAAGTGGATAGGGAGATCGTAGTTGACCCCAATGCCTTCTTTGAGGCTGAGCATATCGAATCCTGGATAAAGACTCAGGGTAAGGTGAATAAAATTTTACTGAGGTCACGGGATCGAGATGGGGTCCGAGGGTCTTGTTGCTCGCCCTCCGCTGGAAAGAGAGCGGAGTTGCACTCTGCTTCAGGATGACTTCGGGGCTTGGAGTGATGAGCATCTGAAGGCAGGTGCCTTTCTTCCCTTGGACTAGTATTTTGTAGATTTTTTAAACTACATTGAATTGGCACCGTTCCAGCTCCCCCCAAATTCTTACAGACTTTTGGCAAGGCTAAAATATCTATTTTTGAAGCACGAATGGGAGGTCTCCACCCCGCCGATATTATGTACTTCTTTTGCCTCAGGCCAATCCTGAGTCAAAGTGATGAGGTGATGGCTTCTACTACCTCAACAGATTTCCTAGCATAGCCTCCATCATTGACCTCCCCAACCACCCGAATGACTACAAGGATTAATTCTTCATGCCAAATGGGTTCAAGAACTGCACCCATCAATATTTCAACTGTCCTCGTAAGTTTCTCAGCTCCTTGAACTATGTACTTGAATTCCTTCTCAACCAAGTTTAAACATATTCTGATCGAGTTATTACCTTGTGCAGCTATATATAAGAGAACGGGGCGGTCAGAGACCCTCAGAGGTCAATATGAGACTCTGGTGCATATTCCTGCCAAGGAGAAAGAGTTCCAGATGGTGGTGAATGATGCCACCATGGTGGCTTGCAAGCTGATCCGGAAAGATCAGACACTGGCCATCAGAGCTCGAGGCCCCATCCCCAAGCTCCCTTCTCCCCAGGAACTCATCCTAGTCGTTGAAAGGTTGATGAAAAGAGGAGATCGCACAGTTGGTGTGCAAACGAAAGGTTCCTGAAGATGGACAAAATCCTGACCAAGGCCGAGTTGAATCGGGGGTAGCAGCCGACACCTCTAGCCAAGGTATCCCATATAGCGAAATGAACCAAGCTGCTACCAGTTTTAGGTTAGTCCAATTCAACCCAAGGCAGCTCGTGAGTTGACACCTGATGGATCCAGACCTGAATGTGACCCTCCTTCAGTGTGTGGATCAATTGGTCATACGCCACAATCATAGCTACCCCAAATGTACCATAGTGGTAGATAATACTGATAACTCTACAAAATAGAGTTTTTTTACCACATTTTTTTATGCTAATTGTTGCTTAGTATTTGAGTTTTTAAGTAGCTTATTAAGTTTTTAAGTAATTTTGAATTTATTAGTCTTATTGTAATTTTTTTAGGTTTTTATATGTTTTTATAGATATTTATTATAATATGTTGTAGTTTAATTATTTGAAATTAGTGTTTTAATATTAAAAGTTAGAAAGGTGATTTTATTGAGCTTAAAAATGTCAAAGTAAATTAAGTTTTAAATAGTATTTTCATGAAACTACTATTTTATGTTAAAGGAGATGATTTCATGTTGAATATTTTATTATTGGAAATATTTATTTTTAATTTAATTTGTGATTATTTTGTAGGAATTATGATGCATTTTTGGGTTGATAATTCAGAAAAAAAAGAAAAGAAAGTAATCTGAAAAAAGAGGAAAAAATGGCATTATTAAAAAGCCTTGGAAAAGTCCTAGCTGCCCAGCCGGCCCAGGCTCGTGCCTCCCAAGCCTGCGCCCCAGGCCCACTTGCCTGCTTCCACCCGGCCAGGCCCGCACGCCTCCCAGTAGCCTCCAGCTCCCCCAGGCCCACAAACTCCCAACCAGCCCAAGCCCAGCCTTAGCCCACCTGCTGCCAGCCCAACCAATTACACGGGCCGCCTGCCCTTGCTACTCCAAGCCCACGACCCAGCTGCCACAACCACCAAAACCCAGCTACCTCCTCCTTGAGCCCATCAATTGTCCCCTTGTCCCTTTGTCCAAAAATACCAATTTTTTACCCAACTTTTCTACAAATTTTACCCCAAAATCATCATTACACCTAAAATTTATCTCTACATACCATATTTACTTTATTTAGTTAATTTAATCAGTTTAATTAATTTAAATTGATTATTTTAAATAATATCATTTTGGCAATAAATATGTAATTTCAAGACCATTTTTGGGGGGTGAATTTTTTGGTTAGCATCTTCTTTTCTACCAATTCTCTCCTCCATTTTAGTGTCTTTCAAGAGCATTTTTCAAGTATGTATTATTTTGTAATTTATATTCTAGTTATGAGTTTCTAATATTTTTAAGATTATTAAGGTGATGATGAAACAATTTGTAACTAAATAGTATTTATTTTGTATGTTGATTTCCCATTTGTGCAACAAAGTTTATGGATTTTTCTTCTTCAAATATCTTCTTTCATCTTAAATATCATGTATTTTTTATTGTTAGCACATATTTACGCTTTGTTCTTCATTAGTGCAAAATCATAATATTCTTTGATTAAGGTGTGCTATTAAATTGTGTACATCAAATGCTTAGAACAAAAGTATTATGTTTTGCCTTATAAATTATATTCATTGATTTATTTGTTGTTTCTTTAAATTGATTCACACTAAATACTTTGAAATTATATCTTAAAAAGTGACGATAAATCCTATATTTCTAAAATAACTTGTGATTAAATAGAATATCTAATTTGAATAAGTGATGGTTTGATTAATTTCTACTATTACTAAAACTTGAGAATCAATGTACTTATAAATATTATTGAACTTATGTTTTGTAGATTCTATTATCTTAATAATCTTTTTTCTACCATCTTGCTTACAATTATTAATTTAGTTATACATATTGTCTTTAATATCTATATTATTATCTTTTATTTTATTTTCTTGATACAAAAATCTCATCAATCTTTGGAGCTAAGTTAGAATTTATTAATTTTAGTTTAAAATAGTTTTCTTTTTTATTTTAGACAACACATTTGAGTTCGACATCCTTGCTTACACGATCACTATTCTATATGAACGATTCGTGCGTTTGTGATATAAATATTTAAAACATACCCATTTTGGGTTCATCAAGTTTTTGGCGCTGTTGTCGGGGAGTTGTAAGAAAAGAAACGAAATTTATCTCAAGGTTAGTGAATTCTTCTACTAGTTATTTTAATTTTTGCATTTAATATATATATATATATAAAACTAAAAAAAAAAGATAAGAAGAAAAGTTGGGATGGTTCTACCACACATAAAAAAAAACTTACTTATATATTTATTGCATTTTTTTAGTTGACGGCACTTTCCTCCTATCTATCTTTTTAATTCATTTTTATAGTTGATGGCACTTGTGCCTCCTAAATTTTTTTGTAGCTTTTATAGTAATTATTTTTTATTTTTGTTAGTTGACGGCAGTTGTGCCTCCTAACATTTGTTGTAATTTTATTTATTTATCTTGTTGTTAATTTTTTTTGCAATCTACTAGTTCATGGAAATTTTGCCTCCTAGTCTTTTATCTTATGTTTTAGTTGATGACACTTGTGCCTCCTAATTTTTACCTTATTTTTGTTATGGTTGATGGCATGCTATGCCTCCTTACTCTTGCCTAATTTTTGATAGTCTTATTTGATTTTACCTTATTTTCTATGTCTCTTATCATATTATTGTGTAATTGTGAAAAAATACGTGAAAAAAACCTAAATCTTGTCCTTTCACCATAAGCAATTTTTGCTTAAAGGAAATTTGAACAAAATTCTCAATCCACCTCTACTAATTAACCTTGCGGAGTTGTTAGTAGTGTTCGAGTAAGTGAAATTAAATAGGCATTGGGACAAGTAAACCATAAAAATTATATTGTTGTGAAATCTCTAAAAATTCTAAGTATGCTCTGTGGTTGCAGTTTTAACTGATCTTCCACATCATAAAATTGTTTGTTTGAGATTATCTTTGTTGCCTTGTTTATGAAAATTATATGCATCATTGGGAACGTAACTCTAAAAATCGATTAGTAAAAAGACATTTATCTTTGTTTGAAATTGAAAGTGTTAGTAAAAATTTGAGCATCATGGAACCAATTGCTAATATTACTAAAAATCATGCTGATGAAAATGTTGTGCCTGAAAAAACCTTGTTTGAATATTTTGAACTTATTTCATCTAATGCTCATTCATGTATTATTTTTCCTACCACTTCTGCTACCCATTTTGAGCTTAAACCATCAATCATTCAATTGTTGTCATCTTTTTATGGGTTAGATAGAGATGATCCTTACATGCATGTCAAAGATTTCTTAGAAATTTGCTCAACATTTAAATTTCAAAATTTTTCTGATGAGTAGGTCAAACTAAGATTATTCCCTTTTTCATTAAAAGACAAATCAAAAGCTTGGTTAAATTCCCTTCCCACGGGGTCTATAACTACATGGGACAACTTTATAATAAATTATTGCTGAAATTTTTTCCTATGTCTAAAACTGATAGTCTAAGGAGAGAAATCTCTGAGTTTTTTCAAAAAGATAATGAAGAGTTTATGAATGTTGGGAAATATTTAAAGATTTATTATTAAAATGTCCTCATCATGGTTTTGAAAAATGGAGACTTCTAAAATATTTTTATGATGGTTTGACTCCCTCTAATCGTCAAATGATTCAATCTATGCATACCAGATTTTTTTTTAAATTTCAAGGACAAGAGGCTTGGGACGCCCTTGAAGATTTATCTGTCAATTCACAACAATGGAATTATTTTGATCCTAGGTCTAGGTAAACTAATTCACCAAAAAGAGGAGGAAGGTATGAAGTAAAATATGAATTAGACTTAAGAACATCCTTAGATAAATTAGCGAGAAAAGTAGAAGCTTTAGCCATAAGCCAAACTATAAATTCTCCAATATAACCAAGAAAAGATGTTTGTTCTATATGTTCTAGTCCTTGCCATAATGCCCAATCATGTACTTCCTACCAAGAAGCCTTTTCTGAGTGCTTATGGGAAACCAAATAATAACCCATTTGATCCACTTATAATCCAAATTGGAGAAACCATCCAAACTTTTCACGGAGACAAAACCAACCTCCAATGAATCAAGGGCACCAATACAACACACAAAACCAAACTCATGCCCCACAAAATCAACCATATCCTCAACAAATAAAACCTTCCTTAGAAGATACTTTACAATAATTTATGCAATCCACTCAAAAAATCTTACAAAATCAGTCTCAATCAATTATCAAACTTGAGACACAAGTAGGACAACTCGCTACTGCTTTAGCTGATAGAGAAAAATGAACATTCCCTAGTCAACCTATCCCAAATCCAAAAGGTCAATATGAGATAGAAAAGTCTAGTCATAATGGAGAAGTCAAATCAATTTCAACTCTTAGGTCTGGAAGAACATTGTCAAACCTGATTACATACCCGAGGTTGAAAAAGAAAAAGAAAAAGAAAAGAGTCAACCTTCTAGTTCTGATTCCAATGACTCTTCAAATGAGGATACTCTAATCCATCATTTCATTCCAAAAGCCTCATTCCCACAAAGATTACTTCCAATTAAAAAGGTGGCCAATATAATGACATCTTAGAAGTTTTTAAACAAGTTAGTATCAATATCCCTTTCTTAGATGCCATTAAACAAATTCCCGCCTACTCTAAATTTTTGAAGGATCTTTGTACTGTAAAAAGAAACACTAATTGTTATCCCCAAAATTTGAAAACAATGACGTGGCAATAGAAATGACAAATGGCAAGGAATGGTTGGGTGATCAGGCTTAGGAGTGACCCGATAGACCAGTGAAGAATTTTGACTGGCCAGTCAAGTGTCATGACCGACCAGGCATGACCTTGTCCGATCAGTCACATGTTTGTCTGCCCAGGCATGACCTTGGCCGACCAGTCATGACCATGTTCGACCAGTCATGACCATGTCCGACCAGCCAAGTGCATGTCTGACCAGCCAAGTGCATGTCTGACCAGCCAAGTGCATGTCCGACCAGCCAAGTGCATGTCCGACCAGCCAAGTGCATGTCTGCCCAGTCAGGTGCATGTCAGCCCAGTCAGGTGCATGTCTGCCCAGCCAGGTGCATGTCTGCCCAGTCAGGTGCGTGTCTGCCCAGTGAAGGTTTGGCCTGTTGGGGTTTTATGCCCTAATTAAAATCCAAATTCTTTGTAATCTCATTTATTATCAATAAAAAAATAGAAATCATTTTTTTACTTGGTCAATCACTTTGCTCACATGTTTTATTTTCATGATTATTTGTTTAATATAAAATTCTATTAAATCCCGAGCATATAGCTAATCTTATTTATAGTGATGTAATCGCAGTGAAATATAAATATGATTATATGTTCAAAATAAGTTAGTCCTAAGATTAGTCAGTGCACCGGATTTACACTGACTTGCCAATCTACGATATGATCTACTTACACATTATAGTGTTATGTTCTTTCCAGAACATTAGCAAAGTAGATAAGATCAGATGTATTTGTTACATCGGACTGGACCGATATTGATAGTTGATAAGATAAGTAAACATACCGTTATTATCTATTCTAGTCATATCATATAGTTGACCATAGGTCAATTCAATCTCAATTTTGAGTGGTTAGTATTCTAACTGATTGTATTATTTGAGCTCTTTGACTTGTTCGTTACCAGCTTACCCTACGGACTAGCCCATACTTACATCTTGGGAACTTGGTAGTATAATTGAGTGGGAGTGTTAATCATAGATATGAACATCTATAGCTTCTGCTGAAGAAGTGAAACGATGGTTTCCTTTTAGTTTGGTTCAAGGTGTTAAATGATAGAGATCTCATTTCAGTAATTAAATTAGTTTACTGAAATATCATTTACAAGGAACTAAGTGTTTTAAGGATAAAATACAATGAGGGGTAAAACAATATTTTAGTCCTATCTTATTGTAGACCGTCTATAGAGGATTGAGTGGCAATTATGGTTGTAATAATGGATAATTAATAACGTATCTATATTTGTTATAGAGCGTTCTATGAATTCAAGAGTGCAATTCCAAGTCTATAGTGGAGTCACGAGGAATTAATAAGTTAGTAAATTTATTTGTTAGATTTATGATAACTTATTGGAGCTTGATTTCATAGGCCCATGGTCCCCATTTTACCTTGGATAAAATCATCTAGATAGTCTCAATTAATTGATTTAATCATCAATTAGAATTATCAAAGTTGACCAGGTCAATTTTGGATAGTTTCACAGAGTTGTGTAATTTTGAGAAAAAAAGAAAAAGAGAATTTATGGAAGATTTATTAATTAAGATAAATTGGTATCTAAATTAATAAATAAATTTAAAACAAGGTTCAAATTATAAATAATTAATTTGATAAAGGATTTAAATAATTATTTAAATTAATTAAATCAATAGAAAATAATACAGGCCTTGATTTTAAGTCCAATGGGCTTATAATCAAATGAGAAATTTCACGGGCCTATAGCCCATGATAATTTCGACCTAGGGCTTCAAAATGACTATTATTTTATTGATTTTTTAATTAAATTAAATGGCCTAATTGAGTCTATAAAAGGAGTGCTTAGAGAGAAGTCAAAAAATAAGTTCAGATCTGAGACGACAGATAAGTCACAAGTCAGATTTTCTGATAGTTTTAGATTCTCTCTAAACACAAGTCCTTTTCTAAGCCTCTTTGTTATTTTCTCTTCTTCTCTCTATATCTATCTCATGTGTTGAGAATTTCCCACACTAGTCTAGGTGGTTCTAAGGATACATTGGAAGATTGTGAAGAAAATAGAAGATCGGTTCAGTTTCTTGATAATACTCTGCGACAGAAAGGATACAAGAGTTAGAGAAATTGAAGGAAGGACTCTCCGCTGCGTATACTGTAAGTATTCTATTATTTGTTTCTCTTTGAATTCAATTTTAGAAACATGTTTTAGGCTATCTCGTATTAATTTGTTTAATATTAGATATACATGAAAATAAATAAAGATCCTGTATAAGCTAATCCAACATGGCCAACCAGCCTGAATGTGATATGGATTGACTAGACAGAGCAAGGCTACGCAAGAGATCCCAGAAATGGCTTCAACAAGAATAGGTCTTGGCTTGCATGTGAATCTCTCAAATTACCCAATAAATATAGTGTATCATTATATTTTGAATATTATTGTAAATTAAATATAGTGAGAATAACAAAATATCCCGATTATGGGGGACATCATTTGTACGATCCTGAGCCTATAAATACAAGGCTTATGGCATCATAAAAAGGACTTTTTTTTCTTTTCGAATTCTAAGTTTCTAGAGAGAGAGTACTTGTATCTTGAGAGAATTCTTGTATTCTTGTAATCTGCACTGAAGAAACTCAGTTGACTCAGGTTCATCTGATCTTGAGTGTAGATATATAATCACAACTCTAAGTGGATTAGGCTATTACCAACACATTGGGGCTGAACCACTATAAAAATCGTGTGTGTCGTTTATTTCTCTTGAAGGTTTTTGTCATTTTGACGTCTACTCGTCATCGGCCAAAAATGCGGTCAACATTTTGGTGCTTTCATTGAGAGCCTGAAGAGAAATACAGACGATCCCTGAAGTGTGATGGCGCCTAAGAACACCAATGCGGCCTCCAAGAAGACATGCTCCTCTAAAGAGCCTGCCAGATCAGAAGGTCCTGGCCCACAAGACCGTGAGACTGAGCCTAGAGTCATGCTCGAGGACGTGACTCCAGAGGTTGAACAACTCTAGGAGGCCATGGGGGCCTTCCAGGAGGAAATGGCACAATTCAACGCCAGACAGGAGGCATTCACTGAAGAAATGGCTAGGCAGAAGGCTGCATTTGAGCAGCAAAGGCGAGAGATGGATGCCAGGAGTGAGGAGATCCAGCGACAGTAGGAGGAGGATGATAGGCGACATCCCGAGGCTGCACTCGCTCTGGAGGCAGCTACGCAGCTGACCCAGGCCAATGCCGAAGCTGCAGCACGAGGAGTAGCCACCCCAGGAGCAAGGACCACAGAAGCTGGTCGTAAGAACACTGATAGACCCCATTCTCGAGGGCCAAACAGAAGTGGTAGTAACCCACCTGGTCGGGAAGAAGATGGGGTCTGGTCGAGCACTGCCTCAACCCAAAGGGGGAACTCTAGAACCCTCTCAAGGAGCCACCGATTAGAGACTTCTAGATCAAGAAGTCATAAATCAGGTAGCAAGAAAACTCCACCTGAGTAGGAGAAAAATAGAGCTCCTCGAGGTAAAGAAACTTCACACTTCAAAGATGGGCATGGTCGTGATGAAGATGATAGTCATCACACTGACCAGTCGAAGGAGAAAAATGATAATGACCATCGAGGAGGAAAAGACCGCCCAACACAAACAGGAAGGTCACCACTGCATCCCAACTAGCGCAGTGGCAAGGAGCATGTTCTGCATGGAAAGCCTTCCAAAAAAACTCAGAGTACGGTGTTCGATCGGTTAGGAAAGCATACCGCTTAGAAGGATCTAAGAGACGTCATTGCTGATAGGAGAAGGACCGTCCTGGTTGAAGGGCGAGATCTGAACCGACCTACCAGTCAAGTAGAAATACTTGATGATGGTATGCCAGGTAGGAGCGCCCGACCAGGCGGTCCCGAGATGGAGTCCCAAGCAGTGGCCCCAGGCATCCAAGCCCAGCTTGATGCTCTGACAACAGCAGTTCAGGGTCTGTCAAAACAACCCTCTGCGATCGATCCAGTAGACCACATGAGTGGCAGCCCGTTCTATGCTCGAATTAGAGCAGCCCAGCCACCAGCGAAGTACAAAGCACCGGTACTGCCAGTTTATACAGAAAAGGAAGATACGATAAGGCATGTAGGGAAATTCAAAGATCAGATGGAGCTACTCGGAGTGAGTGATGACTATCGGTGCAGAGTCTTCCCCACCACATTGTCCAACACTGCCCAGGAGTGGTATTGGAAGTTTAAGCCAAACTCTATCACTTCTTGGGAAAGTTTTAGATAGGAGTTTTGCAGGCAGTTCAGTGCTGCCCGAACCCCTCCAGTTTACGCCAATCACTTGGCAGATATTAAGCAAGGGAAGGGCGGATCTCTCAAGAACTACATACAAAGGTTCATGAGAGAAGCTAACCGAGCTACTACAGTCGGAGATGAGGGGAAGATGGTGGCAATTTCTTCTGGTATAATCTATTGGAGTCCTTTGTGGGATAGCATTCATCGCAATCCAATTTCAACGTTACAACAATTTCTTGACTGGGCAGACAAGTACATGAAATTGGATGATACAATTGAGAAGGGAGAGAAGGGCCTGAATAATCCGAGCGGATCGACTGATCCTCCCAAGAATGGTGGAAATGATCAAAGTGGTGATAAGAAACGTGGGAATAACGGGTCTGACTGCCACAATGAAAAGAAGGCTAAGTCGGGATCAAACGATAAGCCAACTAAGTATGAACCTCGGTTCACCAATTACACCACTCTTTCGGTGAGCCGAGCAGAGATATATTTGGCAAGTCATCAGGAGGTCCCCTACTGGAAACCCCCACCAATCAAGAAGGAGATGAGTAAGAGAGATATGAACAAGTTCTGTCGCTTCCATGGAGACTATGGTCATGACATGAATGAGTGCAATCATCTCAAGGATGAGATAGAGTTTCTCCTCCGGTCGGGGAAACTGAAAAAGTATCGAGCAGAGAAGACCTAAGGAGAGGGAAGTAACAACAATCCTGGGTTCAAGCGGCAATGATCCCCACCTTTGCAACCTTAGCCTGTGGACTTCACTTTAGACACCATATGTGGAGGTCCACATCTGGCTGGAGATAGCAACAAGGCAAGGGGGAGGTATGCTCGCACCCTTCGTCATGAATTGGATGCAGCATCAACCTCCAAAGTCATGGCTGTAGAGGAGCGGCCTCCGAAGAACCCACGATACGAAAGTGAGTCCCTCACTTTCACTGAAGATGATGCTCGACATGTGAGATATCCTCATAATGACCCTCTTTGTCATGACAGTCCAAATTACGAATATGAAAGTAAAGAGATGTTTAGTCAACACAGGGAGTTCTGTGAACATTATTTATAAGTCATCCTTTGAGAGGATGAAGCTATCTATCAATGAGTTGAAGCCATGCTCTCAAGTCATTTATGGGTTCACTGGAGAAGGATTGTCACCAGCTGGAACGATCAAGTTGCCAGTCACAACGGGGGAGGCTCCCAAGCATGAGATAGTGATGACCGAGTTTTTGATTGTCGACTGCCCGTCCGCCTACAATGTGGTTATTGGTTGACCACTACTCACAACCTTGCATGCAGCAGTCTCTATATGGCACCTTTCCATGAAGTTCTCGACCAGTGCAGGCATAGGCTGCGTCCGAGGAGACCAGAGAGAGGCTAGGGAGTGTTATAATGCCTCGGTAGCTAAAGCAAGGAAGGGGGCCAAGGAGAGCAACATGATTGTATATGCCGAGAGAGAGGAGGTAGATGAGATGGATGTCGAACAAAGTTTCACAGTCGTAGCCGATCAGGAAGAGATGTTAGAAGAGTTTGGCCAAGAGAGCATTCTTGGTGTAAGAGAACAAAAAGCCCCATCCGGTGATGAAGTCACCAAATAGGACGTTGGCCAAAGCGAGGGAAGGGACTTTGATCCTCGCTTTGGGGATTATGAAAGTGAGGTGGGACTGTCTGAGGAGTTAGAGGAGGTCCTAATAGATGAGAATGATCCGACCAGAGGAGTCAAGGTTAGAAAAAAGTTGAAGGCAAAAGTGAGAGCACAGCTGATAGAATTTTTGCGAAGGAATCAAGATGTCTTCGCCTGGTCTCACAAGGATATGGTGGGTATCTCACCAACTGTGATCAGCCACGTGCTCAATGTTGATGAAAGCTACCCAGCAGTGCAGTAGAAGAGGATATTGCTTGACAAACATCGAGCAAAGGCTCTCAAGGAGGAGGTGGAGCGGCTAAAGGAAAACAGGTTTATAAGAGAGGCATATTACCCTGACTGGGTTTCAAACCCAGTGTTAGTGCCCAAATCCAATGGAAAATGGAGAACTTGTGTGGACTTTACCGACCTGAACAAAGCATGCCCAAAGGATTGTTTTCCTTTGCCGAGAATAGACCAGTTGGTGGATGCGACCTCTGGTCATGAAACATTGTCCTTCATGGATGCGTATTCGGGGTATAACCAGATTAGCATGCACCTCCTAATGAAGAGCATACAAGCTTCCGAATAGACATAGGGCTGTACTGCTATAAGGTCATGCCCTTTGGATTGAAGAACGCGGGAGCTACCTACCAGTGTTTGGTGAATGGTATGTTCCATGACTTAATCGGCAAGAACATGGAGGTGTACGTAGATGATATGCTAGTAAAGTCAAAGGAAGCTGAAGGACATGTACGAGACCTGGAGGAATGCTTTGCAATACTGAAGAAGTACAACATGAAATTAAACCCCCTCAAATGCTCATTTGGAGTAAGTTTTGGAAAATTTCTTGGGTTTATTGTGAATTCTCGAGGAATAGAGGGAAATCCAGAAAAGATAAGGGCGCTTGCAGAAATAAAGTCTTCGGCCAGAATTAAGGATGTGCAAAGCTTGACTGGGCGGATTGCGGCTCTAAGCAGGTTCATCTCTAAATCGACGGACAAGTGCGTCCTGTTTTTTAACTTGCTTAGAGGGAGCAAGAAGTTTGAATGGACGGTAGAATGTGAGCAGGCTTTCCAAGCCATAAAGGAACACTTGGCCCAACCTCCAGTTCTTTCGAAGCCAGTTGATGGAGAAGACCTCTTTATGTACCTAGTAGTCACGGAGCACGCTGTTAGTGCTGCCCTAGTACGAGAAGAAGATAAAGTGCATCATCCGGTGTACTACGTTAGCAAGTGATTGATAGGAGCAGAATCCCGGTATCCCATGATCGAGAAGTTGGCTTATTGCTTGGTACTTGCATCACGTATGTTGCGGCCGTACTTCCAGGCACACCCCATTAAAGTCCTTACCGACCAGCCCCTACGTCAAGTCTTGCAGAAGCCAGAGTCATCTGGTCGGCTACTTAAATGGGCAGTTGAATTGGGCCAATTCGAAATCAAGTACCAACCAAGATCTGCTATTAAGGGTCAGGCTTTGGCAAATTTCATTGCTGAATGTACTGGGATCACTGATGTTCCCGACCAGCAAGAGCGTGTCACTGGGAAGAAAGACGAACTTCCTACTTGGCAACTTTTTGTTGATGGGTCTTCGAACGAGCATCATTCAGGAGTTGGAATTATATTGGTCAAGCCAGAGAAGCACCGAATTCATTGCGCATTAAGGTTCAGATTCAATGCTTCTAATAATGAGGCAGAGTATGAAGCCCTCCTAGCAGGCTTGCGCTTGGCTAGAGATGTTCGTGCCCGGTCGGTTGAAGTGAACAGTGATTCCCAATTGGTAGTCTACCAAATCTTAGGGGAATATCAAGCAAGGGGCCTACGCATGATGGCGTACTTGAATAAGACCAAGGATCTGCTAGCACAATTCGAGGAGTATACCATTAAGTTGGTACCACGGGAGCAGAACTCTAACGCAGACGCTCTAGCAAAACTAGCTAGTGCAAAAGATGCTGAAACTCTGAATATAGTACCGGTGGAATACTTGGCGGAACCGAGCATTAGTGAACAAGAAGCCATGCCCATCACAATAGTTGACACTTGGATGACACCCATCATTGCTTACCTTGAGCAAGGAACCCTCCCAGATGATCGTAATGAAGCAATGAAGATTATGAGGCAAGCTACTAGGTACATTATGATGGATGGGGTGCTGTATAGAAGAGGGTACTCTTTGCCTCTACTCAGGTGCATAGCACCCGACCAGTCAAAAAACTTATTAGCTGAAGTGCACAAGGGGTTCTGTGGAGATCATGCTGGGGGGCAGAGTCTATCTAAAAAGATTTTGCGGCAAGGATTTTTATGGCCTACAATGAACGAGGATTCTATGGAGTATGTAAAGAAGTGTGATAAATGCCAGAGATTTTCTAAAGTGCCCAGGGCACCTTCGAATGTCTTGAAGCAAATGCAGATCCCGTGGCCTTTTGCAGTATGGGGCATTGATCTGATCAGGAAATTACCCAAAGGGAAAGGAGGAGTACAATTTGCGGTGGTTGCTGTGAATTATTTCACTAAGTGGACTGAAGTCGAACCACTAGCCACGATCACCTCAAAGAAAGTGTTAGACTTTGTGGTTAGGAATATAATATGTCGCTATGGTCTGCCCAAGAAGATAGTGTCTGACAACGGCACTCAGTTCGACAGTGACATATTTACCGATTTATGCACTTGGCATGGCATCACAAAAAGTTTCTCCTCGGTAGCCCATCCACAAGCCAATGGGAAAGTTGAAGCCGTAAACAAAACTCTGAAGGACACTTTAAAAAAGCGTCTAGAGCGAGCTAAGGGTGCTTGGGCGGAAGAATTGCCAGAAGTCCTTTGGTCATACAGGACTATTGCCCGGACAACAACTGGTCATACCCCCTTCTCCTTGGCATATGGGTATGAAGCCATGTTACCTGTGGAAGTAGACCCACCATCTCATCGAAGAGCCATTACGACCAAGAGAAGAATCACTAATTGCTAGCTGAATCTTTAGATTCCCTCGAGGAGAGACGAGAAAAAGCAATCTTGAGAGTTGCTACTCATCAGCAAAAGGTGGCGCACTATTTTAATTCCAAAGTCAGAGATCAAAAGTTCCACGTCGGAGATTTGGTCCTCAGAAAGGTGTTCATCAGAGACCCGGTGGCTGGAGTACTAGGACCAAACTGAGAGGGACCGTATCAAATTGAGCAAGTCTTGCCACCCGGCACTTACAAACTTGCTTGGTTAAATGGAGAGCTGATCAGGAACTATTGGAATGGCGAGCACTTGAGGAAATATTATCAATGAATACTACTTACAAAGTAGTAGCTTTGTATCAAGTGCTTAACTTGTTATTTAAGTTTGTTTATGAACTGGCTATTTGCTAACCAGTCATGTTATTTTGAACAATGTTATTTTGTTTGAGACTCGTAATTAGACACGTTTTGTCCTTTTTTTTACGAGTAATAAAAGAGATCACACGCAGCGCGGTCGAATCTTGCTACAAATTGTGCATATGTGTTGATTATTCTTGCTTTGGCAGTGTTCAACTATCATTACAACTTTAAACAAAAAAGGTCTTCTAAAAGAAATACCGGGCAGTGTTCAACTGGTCAGTATCCATCAGATGAATACCAACGTTTAAATATGAACTGGCTATTTGCTAACCAGTCATGTTATTTTGAACAATGTTATTTTGTTTGAGACTCGTAATTAGACACGTTTTGTCCTTTTTTTTTACGAGTAATAAAAGAGATCACGCGCAGCGCGGTCGAATCTTGCTACTAATTGTGCATATGTGTTGATTATTCTTGCTTTGGCAGTGTTCAACTGTCATTACAAATTTAAACAAAAAAGGCCTTCTAAAAGAAATACCGGGCAGTGTTCAACTGGTCGGTATCCATCAGATGAATACCAACGTTTAAATAGTTGCATGTGTTTTGCAGTGGTTAACTGCTGAAATATCTTTTGTATATTCTATGTGTTTCACGAGTAATAACTGCTCGGACAAATTCGGTTAAGTAGCAAGTGATCAAGGATTTTTCAACCCTCAATCACTTAGGGGGCACATAGGGTATACTGGTGTACACTTCAACACAGGCAATAAGAGCACGAGCAAAGCTTAAGTATTTGTTTTTAGGCTGACTTGTAAATTTTCGAAGTCCGAAAAGGCCATTAAGCTAACTTGTTTGACAAAGCTTAAGTAACTTGGAATTTTTTAAAATTTTAAGTTAGAAGCAGATATTCGTGTGACAATAAACATTATGCTCATAAAATGTTAGAGCAATAAGAGTGTGAGAAAGTATACTTAGTATGGACTTATGAAATGTCTAGAATTTCTAAGTTAGAAAACTAAGTACTCATGCGAAAATATAAGGCATACATCAGAGTGACTTTGCTATTCACAAAAAACTTATAATGTTTTAAGTCTAAAAAGACTTAGAATGTTTCAAGTTAGCCAAGAAAAGTAAAGTATAAATGTCAACAACTCGGCTATACGAGCAAGAGTACATAAAAAAATACAAAACAAAAGTCTACTAGAGAGCTGGTCGGATGACAACTTGTCTGGTCGGATGCAAGATCACTGGTCGGCTCTGGCAGGTTGATCAACGCCTTCCTCAGCATCAGCTGCTCCTTCCGGTCGGAATGACAGCGTGGGGGAAATAGATGTAGTGCCGGCAGGATTAGCTGCTTCCTCGGCAGCCTTTGCCTCACATTTCGCAAGCTCCTCCGCCTTAACCTCCTCTGTGAGAAAGTCGAGGTTGAGAGGCTTGTTCCGCTTCCACACCTAGTAAAAGCAGTTGAAGCAGATGTCCTCATAGCGAGCAAGATCGGCTTCTTTCTCTCGCTTTAACTCCTCGGTCTCACGAGTCAATTCCTCGTTCTCGTGAGTCAGTTTCTCCAGCCGATCAGTCAACGACTTGTTGGTTTGGGTTAGTTTGTCATTCCCATCAGCCAACCCCCTAAGAGACTCATCTCGCTCAGCCACAGTCTTCTCTGACTGCTCCAACTTGGATTTAAGATCCTTTTCTGAAGAAGTCAGAGTATCCACCTTAGCTTGGGCCTCCACTAGTTGATCATTTAAGACCTTGATCAACTCCTTGTAGTCTACTGCTCGGTGCTGAGCATGACTGATGGTGATGAGCATCTGCATGAAAAACAAGAGGTTACTACAAGTATAAATATAAATAACAAACTGTCTTGTGATAGAATACTTACATTCGCCAACTGAGCAAGCCCTCTTTGTAAGACGACATCAACGCTAAGTCGAGGAAAGGATTCAAAGCTTTGAATCGTTGAAGCATCATGAAGAGTCTGATCAACCACTTCCTTCCCAATAGTACCACCAGTGCGAAGTGCCTCACTCAAGCCAGTCGGGCGAGTGGGGGTTAGGCTCGCAGAGGGAGGAACCGAGGAAGCGGTCAGCTGCGGGATTGCAATCGACCCCTCGGGTTGTCTCCCTTGGCTGGGCGGAGTGGTCCTTGGGACTTTGCTCGGAGGGGTGGAGCCACTTCCTTCCCCGGATTTCCTCTTTGGGACAGGAGGGGCGTTGAAATGCCTAAACATCTCTGAATCTGCAAAAGAGAAAGCACAAGATTTGTTAGTAAAAAAAAAGAAAATAAAGCAATATGTGGATAAGTACATCACTACTACTAGACATTCTATAAATCCCATATAACCAAGTTATCAAACATCTCATTATGACAACTAGACCTGAATTGAGGATTTGGTCGAGGAAGTCGTCCTCGTCGTCGGATGATGAGCTCAAGTCCCTCTCAAGCTGGATGGCCTTCCCCTTCCCAGGCTGTGTGGGAATAGCAGGTCTGCGCTGGTCCTATGGCTGGGGCTCCCTAATGATGAGATCGCCTGGTCTACGGGAGTGAGGAGATGGTCCAGGAGAAAACTGATCGGTCACTACCTCAGTGCCGGCGTTGGACTGATCAGTTGCATTATTTTCCTCAGTAGTGCTCTCCACTGTAATGTTATGGTTACTTGGTAGCAGGCTCACCATCTGAAGATTGTCTACAGTAACCAAAATTTTCACATCCTTCTCCTTGATGCACATGTTGGCCAACTCCTCTGCTTGGTCAAACATTTCTTTTGTGGGCAAGGGTTGCTGGAATGGACCCGCATGCGTAAAAGCCAGGTTGTTGGCTTTGATGTCCGACGTGAGAACATACTCTGTATAGTATTTCCCAGGATTCGACTTGTGAGCAATGCCATAAAGGTATTTAACCCCTTTAAGCCTATGAAAGAGGTGGAAAAAACCTGTGTTCTTATGGCTCGGGTTGATTCTGAAGTTGAATAAGTAATGTATTTCGTGAGGAGTAGGCTGATCCCATCCTTGCAGGAAGTAAAGGATGAACAGGGCGGACATCGCCTGAATCCCATTAGGAGCGATCTGAAAGGGAGAGACGTTGAAATAATCCGCTACTGACCGGAAGAAGGGATGTAGCGGGATAGTCGCTCCTTCATATATATGGTGCCTAGACCAGGCACAGTAAGGTCCGCTAGGCCTGTTAGCTCTCTGATGAGGGCGCGGACATATCACATTCACCCCGCTCAAGCCCAAGGCTTGGATGTGTTTGTCAAACATCCCAGGGTTAAGTTTCGTAGGCTTGGCGGTAAACCAAGAAGGTGTTTCTTCTCCTTCCTTCCTTGGTTTTTGGACAGCCAGACGCTGGATCTCGGTAGCGAATTTCTGGGTAATTTTTCTCCGAGGCTTGTTTGGTTTTGGCGTCTGGCGGGGTGGTCTCGAAGAAGCCGCAGTTCAGACCTCATTGTGTTCCACCACTTTTTGTACTGCTCTACGGGCTACTTGAGGATCCTAGTCCTGCGAGAGTCTGTTGGATTTCTTTATCCTCATTATCGACTGTTCAGCTTGATGGAGGAACTGCTCTTCATGAAGAAAATATAAAGCTGAACGGGGGAGGATCTTCTTAAAGCGGCGGAGGCGATCCATAGGAGTGCGACTGTCAGGAGACTTCGACGAGAAGTCGCTGCTTTGAGGAGTATCGTTCGACTGCAGAACGGACGTGTCAGAATTCGTGTGGTTGTCACCTCCCCTATAGTCGAAGTGATTCATCTACAAAAAATAAATAAGGGGAGGTGAGTAACCAAACAGGCATAAATCAATAATTTCAGCAGAATTTTTTTTTATTTTTATTACTTAGATAAATATTTATCTAAGTGGTGAAAATATAATATAAAATGCATGAAAAAGAAAGGAAATTTTTGTGCCTAAAAGTGCCTAAGGTCCCTAGGATGAACGTGTGTGAAGGAAAAACTAATGCATTGATTTTTGAAAACCCTAAGGTTTGGGAGCATGTGAGACCGATCGGATGCCTAGTGCCGAGGGGCGTGCCGTGCCTGTCCGAGTGGTTGTTGCCGAGGCACCCGAGGACTCAGCCGAGACGTCCGAGCGGTTGGGGCGTGTCCTCCGAATGGATGCGCGCGAGGCTCGGCAGCTGGGGCGTGTCCTCCGAGCGGCAGGGGCGTGTCCTTCGAACGGATGCGCGCGAGGCTCGGCAGTTGGGGCGTGTCCTCCGAGCAGCTGGGATGTCCTCCGAGCGGCTGGGGCATGTCCTCTGAGCAGACACATGTGCACCCGAGTTGCTAGCCTAGGCATCCGAGCAGTTTACAAGGGCCTCGAGTGGAAGATGCATCCGATCGGATGTTGTGGAGTCCGAGCAGAAGCAATGGTTCCCCAAGTGATTTTTGTGATGTTCGAGGGACTAGACTAAACATCCGAGAAATTCAAAGAACAATGGCCAATCGGCCATACCACAAACCTTAACCCTAAACCTATGCCGAAAAACAAAAACCCTAAATTCCATCTAGCACAAACACATTCCTCATCTAAAATACCCAACCACAAGATCAAAAAGGGTGAGTTGAAAGGTTTTCAAATGTTCTTGAGATCATATATACCATTCATTACCCATAAACCCATATTCATGATTTAGGTTAAAATAATTCATTTTTCTTTAAATTTCTATGAAATTGAAGATAAAATTGAGTTACCCATAACCTAAACAACATCAAAACAGCCACAAAACACATTGTATTTCAAAGATTCATACACAAAACTCAAGGGTAAAGTGTCCTATGAAGTTTCGGCCAACACACCCATTTTTCCTTGAAATTTTGAAAAAAAAAAAACAACATAAGTGAAGATGAAGGAGAAGGACTTACCCAATCTTGAAGAGCCCTTGGATTTGTTTGGAGAAGACTTGAAGAAATAAGAGCTCCTCCTTGAATACCCTTGAACTTTCGGCCAAGAGAAGAGAAGTTGTGGTTTTCGGCAAAAGAGAGGGAAAAGAGAAGATGAGAAATTTTCTTTTGATTTTTTGCTCTCTTGTGTTTGTGGAAGTGAGGGAATGTAAGGATCTATTTAAAGAAAAAAAAATGGGAATATGTTTGGACCTTTGGAATTCCTTAGATATTTTTCTCCCCACGACTGTGAGTAGTTAATTGCAGTGATCGTGGTCTGCTATGGAGTGGTGGTCTGCTGCATGGGCGGGAAGATGAACAATTTTTTTTTATGCCGTCAGCTGTGGAGAAAAAAGTTTATTATTATGTGAGAGCATCATATAATAAACTTGGGGGGCAAATGTTATCCCCAAAATTTTAAAACAATGACGTGGCAATAGAAATGACAAATGACAAGGAATGGTTGGGTGATCAGGCTTAGGAGTGACCTGGTAGACCAGTGAAGAATTTTGACTGGCCAGTCAAGTGTCATGACAGACCAAGCATGACCTTGTCCGATCAGTCACATGTTTGTCTGCCCAGGCATGACCTTGGCCGACCGGTCATGACCATGTCCGACCAGCCAAGTGCATGTCCGACCAGCCAAGTGCATGTCTGCCCAGCCAAGTGCATGCCCGACCAGCCAAGTGCATGTTTGCCCAGCCAAGTGCATGTCTGCCCAGTCAAGTGCATGTTTGCCCAGCCAGGTGCATGTCTGCCTAGTCAGGTGCATGTCCGCCCAGTGAAGGTTTGGCCGACCAGCCTGAATGTGATATGGATCGACTAGACAGAGTAGGGCTACGCAAGAGATCCCAGAAACGGCTTCAACAAGAATCGGTCTTGGCTTGCGCGGGAATCTCTCAAATTACCCCATAAATATAGTGTATCGTTATATTTTGAATATTATTGTAAATTAAATATAGTGAGAATAACAAAATATCCCGATTATGGGAGACATCATCTGTACAATCCTGAGCCTATAAATACAAGGCTTATGGCATCATAAAAAGGACTTTTTTTTTTTCGAATTCTAAGTTTCTAGAGAGAGAGTACTTGTATCTTGAGAGAATTCTTGTATTATTATAATCTGCACTGAAGAAACTCAGTTGACTTAGGTTCATCTGATCTTGAGTGTAGATCTATAATCACAAATCTAAGTGGATTAGGCTATTACCAACACATTGGGGCTGAACCACTATAAAAATTGTGTGTGTCGTTTATTTCTCTTGAAGGTTTTTGTCGTTTTGACGTCTACTCGTCGTTGGCCAAAAACGCGGTCAACACTAATGTTCCTAAAAAGATGTTTATAACTGAACAAGCTAGTTCCATTATTCAATATAAGAGTCTTGTTAAATATAAAGATCATGGGTGTCCCACAATTTCATGCATTATTGGTGATCATTTTATTAACAAGGCTTTACTTGATTTGAGTGCTAGTGTGAATTTATTGCCTTATTTTGTTTATAAGCAACTTGGTCTTGGTGTACTAAAACCTACTTTTATAACTCTTCAATTAGCCGATCGTTTTGTGAAAATTCCTAGAGGCATTATAGAAGATGTTTTGATAAAAGTTGATAAATTTTACTTTCCCGTTGACTTCATTGTTCTTGATACTCAACCTGTGGAAAATGTTCATGCTCAAATTCCTATCATTTTATGTAAAACGCCCTAAACTAGTACTTAATAAAACATTCACATTTTCATTGGTTTATAATAGACAGCCACTTATTATAAAGGTTTTAGTGGGGTCTTGCTGAAAGCATGCAAGTTGGGCCCAATAGTTTAAAAAGAAAATATTAGTTTCATGCAAAGTTCTAAAACATCCAAAAGTTTAAGTCCCACTGACAAGTTTGAAAAGTCTCATTAAACGTAACATCATTAAAAGAAAATGACATTTAGAATTGATCGTTTTTTGTCCATAGGATACCTCACGCCATACACACTAGGATGACAGAACTCCCCACATCACTACGCATGCCATAGAGAAAACCTATTTTACTACGTGGGAGGAAAAGTAAGGGGGGGGGGGGGGGTGAGCTAAAAGCCTAGTAAAGAAGTACAAACAATAAGCAAGTAAGATACAACAAATTCCAAGCACTTTCATTTATCTTTATACATCATAGCATCATCATAAAAATAGTATCAAAATCATAATCATAAACATATTCACATCAACATAACATCATCATCATATCATAAACATCATAACATCATAACATAATCATAAACAATTCCTTGTGAACATGGCCCGCTAACTTGTCCATGCCACCCTTTGAGGTAAGCAAGAGTCTCTGGTCCTTGAATAACCTCGGTGCATCTGCCCTTGGAGTTACGTCTTTATATCCTTAGTAGCTCGGGTTACATCTTCATATCCTTAGCAACCCATTTGTTGTGTCGCGTTCAACACGCTAACAACCATTACATATAACTCGGTTACGTCTTCATATCCTTAGTAACCTCTTTATTTGATGTGTCGCGTTCATCACGCTAACATCCATTCATATCATACATCATTCATACAAGCCAACATATCATCACATTATAGCATTTCATAACTCATAACATTTTCATTCATACAAACAGTCTTACCATTCATAGCATAAGCAATCATAAATTCTATCTAACTTCCTTACCTCAGGTCAAAGCTAAGTAAAACCACAACTTCTCAACGAGCCTATACCATAATCAAAATGACATTTCTTAGCTTCACATAATTACTATGTTGCCTTCTCATATAACTCATGTGTGCACAGGCCATGCACACATGGTAAGAGTTACACACAACATACAAATATGCTTAGTTACACATAAGGTCATAAAAAGAATAATGCTCATTCTACCTATATTGCATGCATAATCTTTCTATAAAAACTACATGATTGCATAATAGACATAATTTTGGATGTAAAAGTGAATTTGCATGTAACATGCATACGTGGGAACGTTGCGTAATTGTGGCGTTTAAAACGATAATTCTATGCGTCTTACTTCTATCGTTTTAAAAATAATAGACTTGTAACATGCTTTGTTTACTATTAATTATCTTCTTAAAATTACTAGATTGATTAAATCTCTCAAGACATTATTTTTAAAAATAATTTTATTTAGCCATTTTAAAAAAAATATATATGATAAATCCATTTATTATTTTAAAATTACAAAGAAATAACAAAGGCTTGGAATTTATTTAAAATACCTATGATTACCATGTTTCCTTAGAAAATATCAATTTAATTTTAATTAATTGTGTTGCATAATTGATGTGAGAAAAATATATATTTTAAGTGTGGAAAAAAATATTTTTGCTTGAATTATTTTAAGACTTAGTTTTATGTAACATAAATTCATTGGTGACAATCAAATAATTATTTTACACTTATTAAACTAAACTTTCAGCCACAATTAAATTTATTTAAAAATCACAAGTGAATTAAATTCAATTTTTTTTCTAAATCAAAATAAAGAAAGATCATAACTATTAAAATAAACACTCATACTATATTAAAAATACCATTTTAATATTACCATAGTTTAGGGTTTTAATTTATTTCAAATACTAATCAAATTCCTCTTATTAAAACACACTTCACATTTTTTTTACAAAAATTCCAGCAATCATATTTATCATTAAAATCACCATATTGAATTTAAAATCTCATATTTTCTCTAAAAATATATAAAAATTCTGTAGGTATTTATTTGAGTAAAAATATCATTTTATTATGATTTAAAATACCCTTTTAATGTCATAAAATCAACATAACATTTGGGACATTACTTATGCATGCAAATTATTCTTTCACCAAATTTCTCACCAATTATACACAAAATTAGCAAGCATATTTAATCATGAAATTAGATTCTTTTCATCATATTTCACAAAATTCATACATATTTAATAACAATGTTCCAACTCAAACCCTAGCATGTTTCTACACCCTTTTTAATGATTTTAATATTTACCATTATCATACAATAATTCATCAACCACCTTTAAACATACTCACAAGTCATAAACAAATAACCATCTTTGATCTTGTCTGAATATACTCTTGTCATATTACTACCATGCAAGTATTCTAAAAGAAACAAAACCAATATGTATCCTTTTAAAATAGTACAACAACCTATCATGTTTCTAAGATTTTTATTGACATAAAACATAATAAAAATAACCATCATGTTTTTGAATATCACCTTTAGGCCGAAATCCCCATAGCCAAAATAATCAAATCCTTTCATGTCATTTTTAAAAGAGATATTCATCATCGTTTTTATGGATTACAATTTAAAACCTTTGTATATTTTCACATAGAGTATTTAAGCCAAAACATACCCATCATCAAATCATAGAAGATCTTTAAACAACATATCATCAACACCACATTCCAATAAGATTAATCATCTAATATATCAAAGGAGAACAAAACAATGAATCACCATTCTCAAACAATATTCTCCAAACCACAAGAAACCAAAGATAAACACAATAACCATAAGACAAAAAGGTTCCCATTGCCTCTCTTGCTAGAACTCAAGGACAATAGTGACAATAACCCAAACTATGGCCACCACTTGTTCAAGCCTAGGGTTTCGAAATCCACATGAAGAAAAGAAAAAAAATGATCTTAGATTGCAGAAGAGGTAGAAATTAACATCACTATGAACCCAAAGACTTACCCTAGGGATTTCGAACACTAGCCTCCAATCCTCTTGCAACAAAATCCAAACCTATCATCACCATCATTTTGCCTTACTTAGAATCAAGATGTAGAGGAGACAAAATATAATGCTATGAACCTTAACCCATACCTTAGGATCCCTAGCCTTGGCCTCTTCTTTCTTCTCCTTCTCTTCTCCTTCATGTTCTTCTTCTCCACCTCTCTCTCTAGAACTCACGAGCTCTCCCTCCCCCTTCTCTCTAAGCACACAGCAGCCACCAAGCCAAATGAGCCTTCAATCTCTTTCTTATTTTCCATTTAAATGCCTCAATCATCAAAACCTAGCTAAGAAAAATGTAATTATCATTTTCCTTTATTTTCCCTAAATCAAAATATAATTCAATTAAAAATTATACTCAGCCAATCAATCCATTTTATAATTGACAGCACACTAATTCCTCTCTTGTCTTCCTTGGCTGTCCATGGCTAATAAAGGAAATAATGTTATTCTCGTAACTCTAGGGTGCTGAGACTTGGGACAGGGTTTTGACCCGTTTCTGTTCCGTTTTAGGAAAAATAATATTCACAAAAAATGTAGATAATTTCATTAGCTTTCTAATGGTACCAATTGTGTCTAAATTGGATACCCACAGCCCATGTTATATCAGTTTTACTGAGGCTTGGTCTAAGGTTACGGGAATTCAAAAATGACAACTCTATCATTTCTCACCATTTGTTTCCCAATATTTTTCTTGTGTGAACACAAGCCTCTTTATTTCCCTTTCTTTTTATTTTCTTTTTAAATCCCTTAATTAAATAAAAATAAATAAACCAATAAAAGGAAATCAATGTGTAGAAAACTATTGCATGCACACCATGCAATCATGCACATGCCCATACTCAATCTCTAGGGTGCATTACTATCTATCACGCACCTTAGTACATTCAACCAAATCTCACATAATCACATTTTAAAAATAAAAATAATTACATATCATTTAACAATTAATTTCACAAAAATGCTACCAACAATTCTAACAATTAAATAAAATAAAAAACAATTAAATAAAGCAAACAAACAATTAAATAAAATAAACAAACATTTAAATAAAATAAATCACTACACTTAACACTTAAATAAAATAAAAACACAAAATTTTAATAACAAAAAAAAAATTTTGGTGCACAAAATTTTAGGTAGACCATTCTTAGCTACATCTAATGCAATCATTAATTGTCATAATGTCGTTTTAAAATGATCTTTTGGAAATATGACTGTTGAATTGAATGTTTTTAATGTTGTTAAATCTGTTGAGTGTGAGGAAGTGCATGAAGTTAAAATGATAGATAATATTTGTGAAGATGATGGAAATGACTTACTTGACTTTTGTGAAAAATACTTTGGTATGAACTTGCATGTTGATGATTCTAATGATGATGTGAATTCTTTTCTAGAGTCTATAATGAAACCAAAGTGGAACCTTTTTCACTCTTAGATCATATTCAATAAATTTCCGAGTCTCCAAAGTTAGACCTTAAACCTTTGCCAGAAAAATTAAATATGCTTTTCTAGGAGAGTTTGAAACCTTACCTATTATCATAGCATCTGCCTTAGATAAAGAACAAGAAGATAAATTGTTAGATGTCCTTAGAAAACATAAAGAAGCCATAGGTTGGACCATTGGAGACATTAAAGGAATTAGCCCATCCATATGTATGCATAGAATCCATCTAGAAGAGAATGCGAAAACCTCTCGGGAATGTCAAAGAAGGCTAAATCCAAATATGAAAGAAGTAATTAGAGAAGAGGTCATTAAATTATTAGATGTATGTATCATTTACCCTATTTCTCATAGTCAATGAGTTAGTCCAGTTCAAGTTGTGCCTAAGAAGTCTGGGATCACAGTTATTGAAAACGAGAAAAATGAATTAATCCCTACTCGAGTACAAACGGGGTGGAGAGTGTGCATCGACTATATAAAGCTAAATAATGTTACTAGAAAAGACCATTTTCCATTACCATTTATTGATCAAATGCTTGAACGTTTAGCTAGCCATGCATATTATTGCTTTCTTGATGGGTATCGGGATATAACCAAATCCCCATTGCCCTAGAATATCAAGAAAATACTACGTTTACATACCCTTTCGGGACTTTTGCCTATCGTTGCATGCCTTTTGGGCTATGTAATGCACCTATGACTTTTCAAAGGTGTATGATTTCAATTTTTTCTGATATGGTTGAAAGATTTCTTGAAGTGTTTATGGATGACTTTTCTGTATTTGATTCCTCATTTGATGAATGTTTGCACCATCTTTCACTTGTTTTAATTCGTTGCAAAAAGAAAAACCTTGTGCTTAATTGAGAAAAATGTCATTTTATGGTTAAAAGGGAATTGTTTTAGGTCATGTAATCTCATCTGAGGGAATAGAAGTTGATAAAGCAAAGGTTGATCTTATTTCAAAACTTCCCCCACCTAAAATTGTGAAAGAAATTATATCACTCTTAGGCCATGCCAGTTTCTATAGAAGATTTATAAAATACTTTAGCAAATTTCTCGGCCTTTATGCTATTTACTTGGAAAAGAAAATACTTTTGTCTTTGATAATTATTGTCATGTTGCCTTTGATAAATTGAAAAATCTTTTGACTATTGCACCCATTATTCGACATCCTAATTGGAAAATACCTTTTGAAATAATGTGTGATGCTTCTGATTATGCTATAGGTATTGTCTTAGGACAAAGACTTGAAAAAGTACCTCATGTAATTTACTATGCTAGCAAAAATTAAATGATGCTCAATTAAATTATTCCACAACCGAGAAAGAATTGCTTGCTGTTGTTTTTGCATTGGAGAAATTTAGATCTTATCTGTTAGGGTCTAAAATTATTGTCTATTCTGATCATGCTGCATTAAAATATCTCTTATCGAAAAAAGATGCTAAGTCTCGTTTGATCCATTGGATTATGCTTTTACAAGAATTCGAATTAGAAATACGTGATAAAAAAAGGTCTGAAAATGTTTTTGTTGATCATTTATCTAGAATAGTTGTTGAAACTATACATGATTCCACTCCTATCACTGAAACTTTTCCTGATGAACAATTGATGCATGTTTCTTCTTTGCCTTGGTATGCTAATATTGTGAATTATTTGGTCACTAAAGAAATACTGTCTCATTGGTCTAAGCATGATAAATCTAAATTTTATTCTGAGGTGAAATTTTTTATTTGGGATGATCCGTACTTGTTTAAATACTGTCCTGATCAAATAATTAGAAGATGCATTCTAAATTGTGACCAATATAAAATTATATCTTTTTGCCATGATCATGCATGTGGAGGACATTTTAGTGGTAAGAAAACAGCTGCCAAAGTTTTACAATGTTGTTTTTATTGGCCTACTATCTTTCGTGATACATATGTGTATTGTAAAGCTTGTGAACGTTGCCAAAAGTTAGGAAGTTTAACTAGACGAAATATGATGCCTTTGAATCCTATTCTTATAATTGACATATTTGATGTTTGGGGCATTGATTTTATGGGACCATTTCCTAACTCTTTTGGTAATATTTATATTCTTGTTGGAGTTGATTATGTGTCTAAATGGGTTGAAGCTATTGCATGCCACACTAATGACCACAAAGTTGTGCTTCGATTTTTGAAAGAAAATATATTTTCACGTTTTGGTTCTCCACGCGCTATCATTAGTGATAACGGTGCACACTTTTGTAATAAGCCATTTGAACATTTGATGAAACAATATGACATTACACATAAAGTCTCAACACCATATCACCCACAAACTAGTGATCAAGTTGAAGTATCTAATAGGGAAGTTAAACACATTTTAGAAAAAACTAGGAAAGATTGGTCCTTAAGACTCACTGATGCATTATGGGCGTATCGTACTGCATACAAAACGCCCATTGGCATGTCACCCTACAAACTTGTGTATGGGAAGGCGTGTCACTTACCTGTTGAGTTAGAACATAGAGCCTTTTGGGCTATTAAGCAGTTAAATTTTTCTTTAGACAAGGTAGGTGAGAAAAGAAAGCTTCAACTAAATGAACTAGACGAACTTAGGAATGATGCATATAACTATTCAATAAAGTATAAGGATCGTGTGAAATTTTACCATGATAAAAATATTTTGAGAAAAGATTTTTCTCTAGGTTAGAAAGTCCTTTATACAACTCTAGGTTGAATTTATTTCCAGGAAAATTACGTTCTAGGTGGATCGGTCCCTATCTTGTTCGAGTCGTTTTTCCACATGGGGCTATCGAAATTGAAAATCCTAACAATGGTGATATTTTTAAAGTTAATGGAAAAAAATTAAAACCATTTTTAGAATTAAAAACCGATGAAGTGGATGAAATCCTCCTTGAGGATCCCATTTACCAAGTTATTTGATTGCTTGCAATTACTCTTGGTAACTTGTGTTTATGTGTTTTGTGTGTTTATTTTTGTGTGCTTGTTTTCGTGTTTCCTTTTGTGTGTTATACTTTTTGTTAAGTGTTTCTTGCTCTCTTGACGTTGCACCACGATGAGGTACGACCATTCTAAACTCTGACCTCTTGTAAATTTTAATTTATATTCATATTTTGACACATTGAGGACAATGCTTAAATTAAGTTTGGGGGTAGTGAGTTTAATGGTTATTTACTACTCATTATGTTGAATATGAGGGTATAATTGTGTTAAGTTTGTTTTTAAAAAAATTATATTTATATATATGCATTTTTATTGTGTTTTGTGTTGTTTTTTTTTAAATGAAAAAAAAATCTTGGTGATATCTTTTATTTCCAATGATAAGAACCTTCATTGAGTGTGATTGTAGTTCTCTTGAAAATATGAATATTTCTTAAGCTTTATTTCTAATTATTGGGTCAATTTTGCTTAAATTTCATATATATATATTTTTCATAATAGAACACTTATATTTTTTTATATAAGTTTATATGAAAAATAATTGTTCTTAAAAATATAATTTAGAAAACAAGATGGACTATTTGATTAAATACATAAGCTTAATCTATATTCATACGTTTTTTAGAGATATTATTATTGTGCAATTTTTGAGGATTATACTTAAGATATCACCAATAAAAAATTGTGTGTTTTAAATTTTCTTTTGCTTGAGGACTGGCAAAGCTTTAAGTTTGGGGGTGTGATAACTCTACAAAATAGAGTTCTTTTACCACATTTTTTTTTGCTAATTGTTGCTTAGTCTTTGAGTTTTTAAGTAGCTTATTAAGTTTTTAAGTAATTTTGAATTTATTAGTCTTATTGTAATATTTTAGATTTTTATATGTTTTTATAGATATTTTATTATAATATGTTGTAGTTTAATTATTTGAAATTAGTGTTTTTAGATTAAAAGTTAGAAATGTGATTTTATTGAGCTTAAAAATGTCAAAGTAAATTAAGTTTTAATTACTATTTTCATGAAACTTATGTTGAATATTTTATTATTGGAAATATTTGGTTTTAATTTAATTTGTGTTTATTTTGTAGGAATTATGATGCATTTTTGGGTTGATAATTTAGAAAAAATAAAAGAAAAGAAAGTAATCTGAAAAAAAAAGGAAAAAATGGCATTATTAAAAAGCCTAGGAAAAGCCCCAGCTGCCTAGTCGGCCCAGGTTCGTGCCTCCCAAGCTCGCGCCCTAGGTCCACGTGCCCAGCTAGCTCCAGGCTCGCCTGCTTGCTTCCACTCGGCCCAGGCCCGGACGCCACCCAGCAACCTCTAGCTCCCCTAAGCCCACAGACTCCCAACCAGCCCAAGCCCAACCTTCGACCCACCTGCTGCCTGCCCAGCCAATTACACGGGCCACCTACCCCTGCTTCTCCAAGCCCAAGGCCCAGCTACTAAAACCCAGCTGCCTCCTCCTTGAGCCCATCAATTGTTCCCTTGTCCCTTTGTCCAAAAATACCAATTTTTTACCCAACTTTTCTACAAATTTTACCACAAAATCATTATTACACCTAAAATTTACCTCTACAGGCCATATTTATTTAATTTAGTTAATTTAATCAATTTAATTAATTTAAATTGATTATTTTAAATAATATCATTTTGGCTATAAATATGTAATTTCAAGACCATTTTTGGGGGGTGAATTTTTTGGTTACCATCTTCTTTTCTACCAATTCTCTCTATCATTCTCTCCTCCATTTTAGTGTTTTTCAAGAGCATTTTTCAAGTATGTATTCTCTTTATTTTGTAATTTCTATTCTAATTATGAGTTTTTAATCTTTTTAAGATTATTAAGGTGATGATGAAACAATTTGTAACTAAATAGTATTTATTTTGTATGTTGATTTCCCATTTGTGCAACAAAGTTTATGGATTTTTCTTCTTCAAATATCTTATTTCATCTTAAATATCATGTATTTTTTATTGTTAGCACATATTTACACTTTGTTATTCATTAGTGTAAAATCATAATATTCTTTGATTAAGGTGTGCCATTAAATTGTGCACATCAAATGCTTAGAACAAAAATATTATGTTTTGCCTTATAAATAATATTCATTGATTTATTTGTTGTTTCTTTAAATTGATTCACACTAAATAATATGAAATTATATCTTAAAAAGTGAAGATAAATCCTATATTTCTAAAATAACTTGTGCTTAAATAGAGTATCTAATTTGAATAAGTGATGGTTTGATTAATTTATACTATTACTAAAACTTGAGAATCAATGTACTTATAAATATTATTGAATTTATGTTTTGTGGATTCTATTATCTTAATAATCTTTCTTCTACCATCTTCTTTACGATTATTAATTTAGTTATACAAATTATCTTTAATATCTTTATTATTATCTTTTATTTTATTTTCTTGATACAAAAATCTCATCAATCTTTGGAGCTAGGTTAGAATTTATTAATTTTGGTTTAAAATAGTTTTTTTTTATTTTAGACAATTCCTTTGGGTTCGACATCCTTGCTTACACGATCACTATTCTATATGAACGATTCGTGCGTTTGTGATATAAATATTTAAAACATACCCATTTTGGGTCCATCAAATACCCTTCACTTTAGGTCCACTATTTTTCAGGAATACGTTACAAACCTTTTGTCGTGGCCTTCCTTGTGTCATGGTGTTTTTACCTCGGGTATTTGGCAGGCCGAGCAAGAGTCTAGTCCAAATGAAAAGCCTGAACTCCGTAGGTCCCAAAACGTAATAACACTAGAGTTTCCCCCTCCGAAAATCTAAGAGTTAGAGGTTTTACCTAGCCCGATTCATAATCAAGAGCCGATCATAGTAGTTTCCTTCTCCAGTTCGGAGAGTAGGGCTCCTGTATTATTACTCTTTGCTTTTATGTTATCTTGATTAATCGTTTCTTGGATCTAAATTTTCTGCCTGCCTTTTTGCAGACGAAGAAATGAATCTAAAGGAGGCCCCCAAGACTGGGCCACAAGTAAAGAGGCCGAGGGTTTCAAAGAAAACCGCTCTCGAAGCTTGGACCGCCAGCAGGTCTTCAGCCAAAGATAAGGGTGCCAGCTCCACCCAGAAGAAGCATCAGCCTCAGCCTTCCATAGTCATGACCCTGCTGGCTCCTCCACCAGATCCTTGCGACCCTACTCCTATCACGCAGGTCGCTTAACTTGAAGCTCCAAAAATCACCACCCCAGCTACCCTCCTCGGGGTGGAGAAATATCCAAAGCCCCTGCACGACTCATATCAAGAAATTGTGAGCCACATGATGAAGCACGCGAGTGTGGTCACCGTCAAAGAGTTGCAGGCTATCAAGTCACGACCATCAACGACCATCCTCTAGTCTGCATTAGGGATGACTCTGACGGTAAGTACCATACTGATCTTCTTCTTCTAGTCCCATGCCTTCAAAAAATAACCCATCTTTATCCTTTGTTTACAGTCTTGCATGGCTTAGATCCGTGGCATTGCTCAAGTCTGAGCTGAAGTTAACGAGGCCAAGACAGCCATGGGGGAGATGCAGGCCGCCTTGGAGGAAGCCAACGCCACGAGGGCAGCCCTGGATGAGGCCAACAATGTTCTTAAGATCTCGCAAGAGAATGAGTGAGTTGCCAAAGCCTAAGCCTTGGAGGTGATTCGACAACGGGACCAGCTTCAGTTGGAGGTTGACAATCTTAAGGAGAAGCTTGCCGAGGTCGACAGTCTCAAGGAGAGGCTTGTGGAGGTTGAGGTCAAAGCCAAAGAGGATGTTGTTGAAGCAAAGAACTCTTTAGAAGAAATGTTCCATCGGGTCTGGGCGTATAACCAGGAAGGGGACTTCTTATTCCTGGGCACGGAAGTTCGGGGGTGCTACCTTGCCAAATTCCAGGATCGATTATCAAAGGAGCCCCCAGACACAGCTGAGGCTTCCGGAGCTGTGACAGAGGTCGAGGAGGAAGAGGTGTCATCCCAGAAGCAAGTCACCGGAGCTCGGGGGTGAAGGGGGACCTCTCTTATAAGTGTATATATATATATTTTTTATTATTTTATTTGAGGTCTGGAGCTTTTTGTTTGTAGGCCTTTTAGGCCGAGACAATTTCTAATCAAGTTATTCATATACTTGTGTCAGTACATGTTCATTAATTTCTTATCTATTTTTGTTCTCCTTCATCTATTATCTTGTCATGTTTATGAACCTTAAGTCCTTGTACATTTGCATAGTCACGGGGGTGGACCTGAACATTTGGATCGAGATGAGTGCTTGATGACTTGACTAGTTAATTCTAACCAATGACGTGGTTATAACCAGGAGTCTGTTCGCCTAATAACGTTGTACCTGTTAGGAATCAGGCCCCGGACATGATTATATCCAGGAATTCGTTCGCGTAATAGTGTTATACCTGTTAGGAATCAGGCCTTCGACCTGGTTGTTGGGGTATTATGCCCTAATTAAAACCCAATTTCTTTGTATTCTCATTTCTTATCAATAAAAGAATAGAAATCAATTTTTTGACTTGGTCGCTCACTTTGCTCACATGTTTTATTTTCAAGATTATTTTTTTAATATAAACTTTTATTAAATCCTGAGCATATAGCTAATTGTATTTATAGTAACGTAATCACAATAGAATATAAATGTGATTATATGTTCAAACATAAGTTAGTCCTAAGATTAGTTAGAGCACATGATTTACAATGACTTGCCAATCTATGATATGATCTACTTACACATTGTAGTGTTATGTTCTTTCCAGAGCATTAACAAAGTAAATAAGATCAGATGTATTTGTTACATCGGACTGGACCAATATTGACAGTAGAATGGATAAGTAAACATACCATTATTATCTATTCTAGTCATATCATATAGTTGACCATAGGTCAATTCAATCTCAATTCTGAGTGGTTAGTATTCTAACTGATTGTATTATTTGAGTTCTTTGACTTTTCGTTACCAGCTTACCCTACGGAATAGCCCATACTTACATCTTGGGAACTCGGTAGTATAATTGAGTGGGGGTGTTAATTATAGGTATGAACATATATAGCTTTTGATGAAGAAGTAAACTACTGGCAAGGTACAAAGTCTAGCTGATTAGGTGCAACGTTTTCCCGGTCAGGAGGGATACAACTTCCCTGGTTAGCTGAGCATGTATCACTGGTCGAGTAGGAAACTCTATTGTTGAGCATGACTAACAACGAAGAGGCGCTACTTGGAGGAGTATCACTCGATTGCGGGATGGACGTATCAGAATTCGTGTGGTTGTCACCTCCCCTACAGTCAAAGTGATTCATCTACAAAAATAAAAAATGGGGAGATGAGTAACCATACAGATAAAATTCAACAAGAGCAAAATTTATTTTTCTACTCAGAAAAAAATTATCTAAGTAGTGAAAATATAGTATGTATGGAGAAAAAATAAATTTTGTGCCTAAGGTGCCTAAAAAGTGCCTAAGGCATGCCATGCTTGGTCCGAGGAGCCAAGAAATTTTTTTGGTCCAAGTGGCGCGCCAAGTGCCTAAGGCATGCCATGCTTGGTCCGAGGAGCCAAGAAATTTTTTTGGTCCAAGTGGCGCGCCAAGTGCCTAAGGCATGCCATGCTTGGTCCGAGGAGCCAAGAAAATTTTTTGGTCCAAGTGGCGCGCCAAGTGCCTAAGGCATGCCATGTTTGGTGCGAGGAGCCAAGAAATTTTTTTGGTCCAAGTGGCGCACCAAGTGCCTAAGGTATGCCATGCTTGGTTTGAGGAGCCAAGAAATTTCTTTTGATCCAAGTGGCGCGCCAAGTGCCTAAGGCATGCCATGCTTGGTTTGAGGAGCCAAGAAATTTTTTTGGTCCAAGTGGCGCGCCAAGTGCCTAAGGCATGCCATGCTTGGTCCGAGGAGCCAAGAATTTTTTTGGTCCAAGTGGCGCGCCAAGTGCCTAAGGCATGCCATGCTTGGTCCGAGGAGCCAAGAATTTTTTTTGGTCCAAGTGGCGCGCCAAGTGCCTAAGGCATGCCATGCTTGGTCCAAGGAGCCAAGAAATTTTTTTGGTCCAAGTGGCGCGCCAAGTGCCTAAGGCATGCCATGCTTGGTCCGAGGAGCAAAGAAATTTTTTTGGTCCAAGTGGCGCGCCAAGTGCCTAAGGCATGCCATGCTTGGTCCAAGGATCTAAGAGATGTCAAGAGGCCGTGGTGTTCGAGCGGACACCTTGGTCTGAGCGGGTGCGTGTGTGCGTGCCTATGAACTTGGAGGAGCTGCGCGCGTAGAGCTGTCCGAGGAGTTGGGAGGTGCATCCGAGCAGATGCTGGGGTGTCCGAGTAGCCGTGCCAGTCCGAGGAGCTGTGCTTGGGTGCCATCCGAGCAGCTGCTGCACTTCCGTTCGAAGAGCCATCCGAGCTGCAGCCGCACTTCCGTCTGAGGAACCTGGTGTCCGAGGGTGCATGTCCGAGCGGCTGGCTGGGGCATCCGAGGAGCAGCTGCATGGTGTCCGACCGGCTAGATGCGTCCGAACAACTGCATGGTGTCCGACCGGTTAGATGCGTCTGAGCGACTGGGTGATGGTCCGAACTGAGTGGTTTGCATGAAGTGTCCGAGCAACTTAGGGGCATACCCAAATGCCCAAGCGGTTAGATGAAAATGAACAATTAACTATAAGGTCCAAAAGGACAATAAGTCTCAAGGACATGGGGCACAAACACCATTTCTCATCCAAAACACATACTGCAACAAGATCAAAAAATAGAATTTGAAGAAATCAAAAGGCAAGTTCAGTCGTGGGTTTACGTGAAAGTTATCGACCGGATAGGAGCTTTTGAATGACCTCAAGAACATTTTTCTAGAAGAAAAGTTTATCATACGAGAAAATCATATAATAAACTTGGGGGGCAAATGTTATCCCCAAAAATTGGAGATCGATGACGCGACAATAGAGGTGACAAGTGGCAGTGCATGGTCCGTAAACGACACATTAATAGTCAATAAATATATTGGCTCCTCAGAGTTATGATAAAGTGATCTGGCATAGGAGTGACCCGGTAGACCAATGAAGAGTTTTGACTGGCCAGTCAAATGTCATGACCGACCAGGCATGACCTTGTCCGACCAGTCATATGATTTTCTGCCCAGGCATGACCTTGTCCGACCAATCATATGATTGTCTGCCCAGGCATGACCTTGTCTGTCCAGTCATGACCATGTCCGACCAGTCATGATCATGTCCGACCAGTCATGATCATGTCCGACCAGTCATGACCTGTCTGCCCAGCCAAGTGCATGTCTGCCCAGTCAAGTGCATGACTGCCCAGTCAAGAGCGTGTCTGCCCAGTGAAGGTGTGGTCGACCAGCTTGAATGTGATATGGATCGACTGGATGGAGCAGGACTACGTTAAGATTCCCAGAAACGGATTCAACAAGAATCGGTCTTGGCATACACGGGAATCTCTCATTTATCCCACGAATATAGTGTACTGTTACATTTTGAATATTGTTGTAATTTAAATAAAATGTGAATAATAAAATATCCCGATGATGGGGGATATCAGCGGTACGATCCTAAGCCTATAAATACAAGGCTTATGGCATCATAAAGAGGACTTTTTTTTTTTTTGGAATTTTGAACTTTTGATTTGAATTTTCTAGAGAGAGAAAGTACTTGTATTTGAGAGAATTCCTGTATTCTGGTAATCTACACTGAAGAAACTCCGTTGACTCAGGTTCATCTGATCTTGAGTGTAGATATATAATCATAACTCTAAGTGGATTAGGCTATTACCATCACATTGGGGTTGAACCACTATAAAATCGTCTGTGTCGTTTATTTTCTCTTGAAGGTTTATCGTTTTTGACGTTCTCACGTCGTTGGCCAAAAACGCGGTCAACAACTGGGAATTAGTGGGTGATGGGAATTTATTGGTAACTGTGTGAGAATATTGGAAGTAGCGGGAATTATAGGATGCAAATTGTGGATAGCGGGATTTAAAGCAAAGGACAAAATTGCCCTTGTGGATATTTGAGGTATAAGCTAAGAACAAGGGGTAACTTAGTCTTTTTTCACTCAGGTTTAGGATTTAGCTGGCTGGAATATACACAGAAAGTTTAGGAAATTACATGAAAAAGGAATTCAGCAGCTCCCTTTCTCTCTCCCTCGTTTATTCTAGGAGCCATGGAAGCTTGAGGAGTTTTTGGAAAATTGAGGAGGATCAAAGCTTTGGAAATCAAGGTGTTAGGCTTGGGGATTAGTTCAAGGGCGTTCTTCATCTCTGAGGTAAGATTTTAACTCAGTTGCTCTTGCTGATTCTGTGATAGTTGGTTGAAGTTTAAGGTTTATGCATGTTAGATAGTTGGAAGGTTGAGTTTATGGGTTTTGATAAGTTTTATTATGGTATATGGCTGGGTTTTGTTTTTGGAAGGGTTGTGATAATTATGGGAATTGAATTGGAAGGTTAGGGTGGAATTAGATGGGTTTTAGTTGGGTTCGGTTGAAGAAAAACCCAGAAATTTCTGGGTTCGTGGTGGTGAGCCGCGACCTGCGAAGGGATTTTTGAGTCAGCAAGGCTCGGAGGCAGGGGCGGGCCGCGGCGCCTCAGGGGCGCGTCGCAGCACGCGTTGGTTTCCAGGGAGGCCGAGCCTCTGGAATTAGAGGCGGGTTGCGGCTCGGGTGTGAGGGGCCACGACTCTTAAGGGGAATTTTGGCTTAAATGGGATTTTTAGATTGGGAACTTAACCATTTGGGCTCGGGATCGATTCTACTTCCGTGTTAAGTGGAATTCGATGTCCCGGAGGCTAAGAGTTGGTCTGGAAGTTGTTATTTACCTGTTATTGATGAGAACTTCCTTATCGCAGTTGTGACTAGGTTTTCACTAAGGGCTTGAATCGGGGGTCGTACTCAGAGGGTCATCGCTAATAACCCGTATACGGACCGAAGGTAAGAAAACTACACCTGTTATGTGAATGCATGATTAGAGCTTAGTTAATGTGATGAACATGATTATAATTATGTTGCGAATGTCTAATTAGGTATGCTGTAACATGCATAATTATGATTATGCTTATGACTGTTGAGTGAATGTATTATAATGCATTGTGTGACTATTTGATAAGTATGTTATATGAAACATGTGATTGCCTGTTATGATTGTGAAGCTTAGTTTATAAACTAGGGTATTATTAGGATGTTAAGTGGGGATCAACTTATTAGTTGAGAATATGATGGGCTCCAGGAGATCCTTATTAGTTGAGAATCCCAAGGCTTCAACTTATAAGTTGGAGGCACGTGGTGGCTTGACTTATAAGTCAAGGGTATAAGGAACTTAGTTTGTAAGCTAAGATTGGCATAATGCACGTGGAGTGCAGGCCACCATGGCTGGGCCACCCTGGGAGTGCAACATGCACTTGGCTGGCTCGGATGCCAACAACTTGATAGAAAGTGTGACATGCACTTGTGTGACTCTATAGTCTCCAATTGAGTTTAATGAATGCGCTGGATTCAATTATTAATGTTTGATGGTTGTTTTATTCACTGAGTTGTTGATTATGTTTTCTTGCTGAGTCTTCTGGATCACAGGTGCTTTGTGGTGCAGGTAAAGGTAAAGAGAAGCTCAACCAGCCATGAGTCGGAAGGCATTAGCAGTGGTATGTACATATGCAGTCCGCTCGACCACCACTACCGAGATGATCAGAGGAACTAGGGTTAAACCCAGCTTTTGCCGCTTAGGACGACTTATTGTGTAATCTGAGTTTTGTAATAAGCTTTTAAACTAACGTTATTGGGATCCCATGTAAAGAACTTATCTTTAACTTAAAGGAAATGTTTATGAGATGATCAAAAGTTTTTAATACCCAAACCTTAGTGGCTTAATCACATGTTTAGTCCAAATGACTTGTTAGTAAGTCCAGCACTGGTTTCAAAACACACCTTATAATGGACCCTAATTAGCAGGGCATTACAATTATCATGATTTTATAGTGTGCCATATAATATGATTATTAATGTGATTAGTAACCATTTTTCTGGTAAATAAAAAGAATAATTTGAGAAATTAAAATTGCTCATTTAAGTGTTGAGCATCTCAACTTATGAGATAAGAAAACATGAACCAAATGGGGTTACATCTTTATTGGAAGTGTCTTGCCATTGAAAGAAAAATGGATCAAAGTGGATTAAAAAATTGTGGGATGACATATTGACTCAATAGACTTATAGTCTAGAGTGTGGTAAAATGAAATATATTTGAGAATTATTTAGTGACAATAATTCTTAAATATTCAATGTCTCAATGAGGAGACATTGCAAAATTGGAGAAGCAATTTTGAATCTTTACACCAATTGTGAATAGATTAAAGAAAACTTTATTCATTTTGGTTAAATATGGTGATATGTTTAAATTAATCTCAATGGGGAAACAATTTTAAACTAAAGCATAAGAAATCAAAGTGTTTAAATGAGGGTTTATTTTCTTTGATTTAAAGTGTTTAAAAATTGACATCTTCATTTTGATTTTGATGAGAAAATCAATGGATGTCAAATTGGTGTTTTCAAAAGAATCTCAAAGAGACTCTTAAGAAATACACAAAAGTTGTAACGTGCTGCGTTTCGGGTACCTTTAAATAACTCGGGTCGGCATTTTTCCCCCGAGTTAATAATATTATTTTAAATAATATTATATTTGTTTGGAATTTATTTTCATAAGTTATTGCTAGCCAAATTATGAATTTTGTGATTAAAAGTCAAGATAAGACTTTCGGTCTTGGACAAACACAAGAACCCTAATCAGGTAAAAATCTCGGAAAATAAAATGAAAAACTATGGAAAATATATTTTGGGCATAAAATACATTCATAAAAATTAAAGAGAAAATGGAAATTTTAGGGCATTTTGGTGTTAAATGTTTAATTTTACTGAATTGGGGAATTTTATTCCATGAATGGACCTTAGGTTAAATTTTATTGTGTGATTAATTAAATTAAATGTGAGAGACATTTAATTTAATTATTATGTGTTAATTTTTGTTTTTAAAACTTAATAAGAGTGAAAAAGATTATAGAAAGTCAATTTGGATTTTTCTTCTTAGGAAATATTTATTAACCTTTATATAAAAAAAAATAATATAAATGCATATATAGAAAGAGGTGGCCGACCATTTGAGGTTTTAAAATATTGTGGACAAATTGACTAAGTTTTAAATCATATTAATATATGTTAATGACACAAAGTGATAAAGGTAAAAATACTCAAGTGTGTAGATTATTTTTTTTAGTTGATATGCTCATCCAAACCCTCACCCAACTGACCCTATACTCTCACAATCACTCTCATATTTTCTTTGAAAACCCTCTCAAGTTTTCTCTCAATTTTCAACCTCAAGAATACTAAGAAGGCTTGGAAGCTTAAGCTTTGGTCTAGGAAGGGTTTCCCTAAGGTAAAGTTTCAAAAAACTATACTTTTGAAAAGTTTTAACCATAGATTTTTCAATAGCTAATTATATATGTTGTTGGGGGAGTTGGTTAAGTTTTAAAAATGGTTTTGAAGGATCCAAAGCTAGTAGAAAGATCCAAACCTTAAGCAAGAACAACAAGAGGTAAAAAATTTACTTTTTATGGTTGTTATTGCATGGTTTTTATTTTTATAAGCATTATTTTTTAAATTTAATGCTTAAAGTTTCTTACTGGTGATGTAATAAGGCTATGGTAGTTGCTTTATAATTTTTATGATGCTTGTGTGTTGATTTTGAAGATAGGAACCAAAATCCCCAAGGGTTTTGTTGAAAACCCTAAAACAAAAATACAAGTTTTGAGCTGTGACTTCCAAGGGATCAAGCATCCACTGTATATTGATTTTGTAAAATTTAATTATACTTTGATGTTTTTGAGATGGAGTACATAAAATTTAGCTTTTGAAACACTAAAAAATGTTTAGAAATAAGTGAGTTATGCTATTTCAAAGTTTATGTAAAAAACTGTTTTTTCGGATTCTTAATTTCGGGACCATGTTTGGACAGCCACTGTATAGGTCAATTGAACCCAGGTTTTTCTAAACATTTGTGGACATATTCTTGGCATAACCTAGTATTCCACTGTAAAATTTGGTAACAAAATGTTGAACGGTTTGAAAGTTATTACGTGCCAAAGTTTGGAAAAAATAAGGACTTGAAAATAAGGTCATTTTTATCTCATTGTTGGAAAATAGTTTCACTAATAAAAAATGCTCATTTTGACCTAATATTTTACAAAGACCTAAATGGTATACCAAAAATGGAATTGGGAAATTTTGGTAACAATTGAGTAAGTAAATTCAAAGTTATGATCTAACAAAGTATGTAGTTGAAAATGTGAAAAAATGAGGTTTTCACATATAGTGTAAAATTGGGATTTTGGAACTTAAGGTAAAAAATAAATTTTGCTTATTGCAAGATAAAAACTTGGTAAGTCTTGAAAACATATTTTGACCTAAAATACCACTTTGAGTTTAGTGAGAATTATTTTTATTAAAGAATTTTTATTCTTTCTACAAATAAAAGAATTAATTTATTAATACGTTAATAAATTAAAAGAGGGTTTAGATTCCTATATTTTGAGAAAATAATTTAGTGAATTATTTTTTCTAGTAAGTAAACTTGATTAATTGACTTCGGAAAAATTAACTAGTTAAGATGAGAAATTTTTAGCATTTTTCCTAATTAAGATAAATTAGGCAATTTTCTTAAAACAGTTTTTAGAGATTAAAACCTTAAGAAAAATAAAAGGAAAATTAAGAGTTTGTTTTATTGAAAAATAATTAAGGAATTTAATTAGTATTTTCGGGATATAATCTCGGCTAAAATATTTTATATATTTTAACCGACTTGTTGAAAGTATGTGTTAATAGTGATACCTTTAAAGAATAAGATTTTTAGCGGATTGTGGGAAAATACTATTGTGATACCCGAGCCTAGGTATCGAGACCATAGGATATGTCTCCCCGAGACTTAGGGTTTAGTCTCAAATTTTTGAGTATGAATTTCTTGAATGGATTTAAAACCAAATAAGGATCTTTAATCCTTACAAATGATTTTACAAATGACCAAACTACCCAAAATAATAATAATGAATTTCGAGTGCCATAATTAGTCCGAGTATATTGTATGGATAATTACAGTATTGGCTAAGCATAACTGGACTATACAATGGAGAGTGAAATCATGTTGGGAGCTAAGGACTCCAAGTAAGCCAACTTCTATTGTGTTGCTGCAACATGAAACGACTATTGTATTGTATGTTAGTATAGAGGCACATGCACATATATACACTGTCGTAGAAAGTTTGCTTAGAGACGTTAGTCTAGTTGGTGCTGATTCATAAAATATGACTGGTAGATATCCGTCATATTCTAGACGGCTGATCCCCGTCACACTACTTGATTTTATTTATGTCCGGTTCATTACCGCGACAAGTGGAAAAGAGGTGAGGATTGTTGGTTTAAACCTAGGGGCGCCAAAATGAATGGGACCTAGGGGCCCTCATGCTTACTTAATCAGTGAACGGTTAGAACCCAAGCAAGTTCTTTGATAAGTTATTCTCGGATAGTAGCCGTGAATATTGGCCATTCAGTGATAGTGCCTAGAGATACTAGGGGTTGCCAAGTTTGAGTGAGGCTGAACACCCTAGGGGCAATTGCTCACCAGCACCACTGATTAACATAGAATTTTAGGAAAAAGTTTCCTAATACGCAACGGAATGGTGGTGGGGTTGGCCTAGTGTACAAATTTTTTTTGTAACATATTTAAACTACCTTTAAATATGCGGATCCAGTAATATACATGCATTAATCATAAGCAAGTTAGGAATAGAAATCATACCTCTGGAAGCCTATCAAGTGTCATTTCCATCTTTTCGTAATAAGAACGATCTTCCTATCCAAGCTGCTCCCAGGTACTCACACCAAGATCTTCCACAGCGTTCTCTACATCTCATGAAGTGTGTGGGCACTTAGAGAATGAAGGATGGTTTATTTGTGAGTCTACTTGATGTACTCAACACATGAGATCAAGAGAATAGGCCTGAGAATTAATTCTTTATTTTTCAAGGAGAGAAAAGTGTCGTTCTATTTTTCACAGAGAGAATAGACTATGTTGTCTGAGTTATCTGTATATTTTCTGATTAGTCATACTTAAAAGAAAATATTCAAATTTAAAAAATAAAATTTGTAACCAACTTACAATTTACTTTTTAATTAATTAATTATTTTATTAATGAAAATATCCAAAAACTAATTTTTTGAATTATCCATTAATTAATTAATTAAATAAAATAAAAATGAAAATCTTATCCCTGAAAAAATAGCAGTACATGCCACACACAGTCCATAGACTGTGTGTGCACGTGTACCGCCCCTATTTTTAGGGATATTTGATTTGTCTATTTTTATTTAATTATTTATTCAAACTACTTTGTCATATAAAAATCTAACAACCTGATAACTAATTCAAATTTAAATTAAATATCTTTTTAACTAATTATCAAATATAATTAATTATTTGAATAAATATTAATCTTCTAAATTCAGATCCAATTTGAACTTATCAGATTATTATCTTCCACTCAAATAATGATATTTAATTAATTCTACCAATTAATTAAATCTAATATTTTTGAAAATAAATATTTAATTTATTATAATTTCAAAAATTATAATTAATTGATTATTTAATTAAATTTTGAAATTAATTTAATTATGTAATATAATTTCGAAAATTATACAATAATTAAATATTAATTAATTTTGTTGATTAAAAATAATTTGTAATTGATTAATTAATAACTATTATCATATAATTGTATATTTGGCCCGAAGAACAAATTTCTTCTTAAATATGTCTTTCAACTATTTTTCCCTTCATATCAACTCTTACCTTGAATAGTGTTGATAGAGCCGCTGTGGGGACCTATGGACTTATAATTCCAAGCTCCAATAAATTTGAGATTATTAATTAAACTCTTTAATTAAATAATCTTAATTTATTAATCTCATGATTATTCCACTATAAATATGAGACTGCACTCTTGTAATTATAGACATTTCATTTACTGAGTACTTTATAATTATAAAACGTCCATTGATATAATCATTGCATACAAATTGACCCTCTAATAATGGTTCATAATTAATCGGGATTAAAATTACCATTTTACCCTTTTAACTATCTCTTGTTTCCTTAAGTACCATTGACTTTACTAGTGAAGGTTAATTCATAACTAAATTATGAATTTGAGCTCAATAACCTTCCAGTCCCAAAAGTCAACCCTTAAGAGAACCATTATTCAATCTCTTGCGAGAAGGCATAGATTCCATATCTGTATACTATGTCCTTAGCCATCTACATTAATGAGTTCCCAAAACAAAATTTTCTAGCTGATCATTCTGACAGACCCTAACGAGTGAATCAAAGAACTCATATAACATAAATATGAGTTCATAGTAACTTCAGGATTAAGATCTATTTGTATATGATCATTAGTTGATATATTTAATTAATACTTCGAAACAATATTTAACTAAGTATTAATAAACATATCTGGTCCAGTTCTATATATTCTCTAATATATAAAGCACCTCCACTAAAGTGTCCTACCACACTAGTGATCCAGATCTAAATCACATGTATTCATAATACTAGTGGACCATACTTGCAGTAATTAATCTAAAGATTCCATAACTTTATTTTACTACGAACTATTCAAGTTCATTTATCTCAAACAAAATCCTCCCATACCACACTACAAAAAACTTGACTTTTAGTCACAAAAAAAGTTGTGACTAAAAGTTTAAAATGTTGTGACTAAAAGTTTTAGTCACTAAAAAATATTATCACCAGGTTATCACTAAAAAGTCCGTGGCTAAAAATTTTAGCCACACTAAAAATATCGTTGTGACTAAAAGTCACTTTTAGTGACAACAATTATTTGTAACTAATAGTCATCACAATTAGTGACAACTTTCTTTAAGCCACAACACATTTATTTTTAGTGATAATTTTAATTATCACTAATATTTCTTTAGTGACAACAAAAAGGTATCACTGATACTTCTTTAGTGATAATTTGTTGTTGTCACTAATAGTCTTTTAATCACAAAAAACAAAAATTCATGAAAATATTTAATTAAATATAAATTACCTAATGTAATAATTATTAACTCATACCGCTACTACTGGTTTGCCCCACTTCATTCTGTTGGTCATTATGTGAAGCTGTTGTAAATGTAATACCATCTCCTATAGATTGTTCTATATGTGAAATTGTTGTTGGAAAAACTTGACGTATATTCTTTCTTCTAGCTTTGTTTACCATAATTCCTGCAATAGACAAACCATCATAATATAAGGTAAATATAATAATGACATATTAAAGTAAAATAATAATTTTGAACAAGCATGTGTTAGAACATAAATATAAATATACACGTACCTTAACAAAAGATACTAGATACAAATTAAAAAAAAAAATCATTCATCATATAGCATTGTATCACTGTGAAGCTTATTTCCATCATATTCATCTATACTTTGAAATATAGCATCATCAACCATAAGTCCTGGAATATCATCTCTTTCCCATGTAATAACTTCTGTGTCCTCATCTCTGTTTTGCACATTAAAACTCGCATGAATTGATGATTCATTTTGTTGGTATGGCTCCAGATCTTCATATACCTCATCCTCATTATTGTCATCTTCTTGAATTGGAATATTATAGAAGTCTCTAGGTTCCATTCTCACAACTACTAACCAATTTAAATCTTTGAGATCTCTTACATAGTAAACTTGCTCACATTGGCATGCCAATACAAATAGTTCATGAGTTTTCAATAATTGTTTTGTGTTCACGCTCACAAACCCATGTCTATCAGTAGCAATTCCTTTGGCAACTTCAACATCCGACCAATCACACTTAAACAATGGAATCTTCAAGTCTCCATAGTAACAGAGTTCAATTATCTCCACTAAGACACCATAATAATCACGAGTACCATTATTATGCTCTACTCTCACAACAACACCACTATTTTGAGTAGTCCTTCTACTTGAATACTTTTTGGTGTGAAATCTAAATCCATTAATGAGATACCCATCATATGAATTAACTATATGAGAAGGCCCTTGGGCTAGTGAAAATAGTTCATCATCAACTTTCCCAATACATCGCAACTCCATCACCTAATTTATTTTTAAATAAGTTGTTGTTAGTACTTGTATATGATAACATCTAACTTTTATATAGAACATATGATATATAAGACATACTCTTTTCTCAAACCATTCTGGAAACATTTTATTGAATGTTGTCTCTATATTTTCATCTCCATTTCTCCCATGTTCTTCTCTAAACTCCCTGTATGACAAAAAATACATAACTCATTTTGTATTTATAAAAAATTCTATAGAAATAACATAATAAGTATACTTACTTGACAAAAGGTTGAACTTCTTGACAATTTTTTAATACATAAAGACGAAGTTGGAGCCAATCATCTGATGCAAGAAATGTCATGTCTATACCTCTTCCAATAGGAGAACCGACATTTTTAAGACTTTTGGAGTGGCAGGTGTTTGAAAATTATTGAATTGAATTTCTATGAATTTCTTCTCTGTCTCATGATCTTATTTGAAAATTGTGAAAGACTTATAAAAAGAGTGAATCAAATTGATAGTTATTGATTTGGTACCTTCTTTGGACTTGGGTTTGTTGAATTTGGTTTATGTATGATTTTGATCAATGAATTTGTTTGTATGTGAGTGTTTGGTTGGAGGTGATTGTTGTCTTGACTCAGGCTCAACTAGTTGTGAATTTAGTCATAAGGGTAAAAAACAATAAACTTAATTGCAAGTTTGGGACCGAATGAAGAATCTTCAACTATTAAACCATGCTAACATATACTTGATGTTGAATTTTGCTTTTGGCTTTGGTGATTGATATGAAAGGTTTGCATTCTTCTTTTTCTTTTATACCCTTATCTTCAAATTATTTGCTGTTTCTTTAGAAACTTTTTTGGTCTTTTATCCATCTTTGATACTTTTTTTTATGTGTTTCAATTGCTCATTAAAACATATAAAATACATTAAGAATAACTTACTTCATTTGCTCAGCTTCCTTTTCATCCAACCAAGTCTTTAACTTTTCAGCCTCACTTAGCACCTGAAAATCCCTCAATATTAAGTCCTATAAAAAACTGATTTCTGGCATTCTTAAGAGTCACAATACAACTACAGTTTATTCATAAAACAAGAGATTATAAACACCTAGGCTGCCAGAGTATGATTCTGCACCAAAGCAATATATGTATATTTGGAATGATATACTCTTCCATTCCAAGACCCAGTCCACCAAAGCAAATGTGTTCAAAGTCCACATGGACATTTATTAACATAGAAAAACAGGGCACCAAAAATCAAAGCCATATTAATAGACTTTTCTTCTTATGAGATTTTGAAATTAAGTAGTCACCGTTATTAAGTATGGAATTACCAACACAAATATAATATATATATGTAGGTAGATGTGTAGTTTTTCTTATACTTCCATTGCATTAGAACACAAAAATGAGTACTACTTCACATACAATATATCTTAGCTTATTTATATTGATGCTGCTCTCCTCTATCAGCAGCACTATTAGTGTTGATCAAACTCAAAGGAACATATCTTTGGGTTCATCACTCACTGCGCAACTTACCAAAAATGAGTCATGGCAATCTCCATCTGGAGATTTTGCTTTTGGCTTCCAACAAATCCAAAAAGATGGCTTCCTTCTTGCTATCTGGTTCAACAAAATAATTCTCATAGTAATACATAACCATGATATTTGTAACAAATACCATATGTTGTCATTTTATGCCCTTTAAATCCATTGTTTTAGGTCTATGTCTATAAGTCTCAGCCTTTAATATATATAGGTCTGACTTGTTTCTAAAAACTAATTTGTGTGACTTGTATTTCTTAGAGACATAAACAGAGAGAAGTAAGAGAGAGATTTTCTCTATATTGGTATCTTGCTTTGAGAGTTACATTTTCACAAAGGAATTTGTTTAGAGATTGAGAGTTTCCAAAGACAAATTGCTTTGGCTGGGTTTGTATTGTTCTTATTGGTTTATAGTGGATTAAGGGACTCTTGTGTGGATGAGCTCTAGTTGGATGTAGGTATGATTCATGGAGCTGAACTAGGAAAAAATTGCTTGTGTTGTTTTGATTTATGCACTGTGTTTGATCATCCTCAAGCCTTGGTGTTGGGTATTTGAACAATATATAAACTTCTAAATATATACATATATTTTTTCTACTATATATATATGAATATTTCTTCATAGAAAAAATAGAGAAAGTTTGTTGAATTTATGGATAGCTTTTCTAAGCATGTAGATAGGTGAGACTTCTGTGGAGCTCCTTTATACTTAGCATTTGTTTTAGAAAAAATGCACTTCCACACTTAGTATATTTTCTATCTTGTAGAAAACAATTTTCACCCCAAAAGGTTTGATCCATGTGTCACAAAAACAGAGATACAAACACAAAAACATATACCAGTGAATTGATAAACATCACATACAAGAACAGAGGTTATTCCAAGATGTGGCTGTCAAGATTATTCCAAAACATGTTCTTCAAAAATGGCTGCTGTTCTTTGGGTACAGGTTTGTCTTAAAGAGAATAGTAACAACAATTGCCATAGAGGATGTAAGGAGAGAACTGAGAAATAGTGAAAGTTTAGGTTCCTAAGTCAGGCAGAACTAGATGGAAGGTCTGTCTTGCAGATCAAGGGGAACTAGATTTGTAAACTCTTGACAATTAAGAGTTGGAAAATCAAATTACGAACCCTAATTTGAACACCTAAACAAAAATATATTGAAGGTGAGACAAAAAAATTAGTTTATAAGAGAAAACAAACCTTTAGAAGCAGCTGAAATAGGCCAAGTGAAGATGATCTTAGGAGCAACTTCGGTCCTTGTTCGTAATCCTTGCGAAAGACACAGTAAGATCGAACATGGAGGTGAGAGAGAGCGAAGAAGAGAGAGAGAGAGCGAGAAGGAGAGGAGAAGATGCGTGCTCTGTGATTATTGTTTTAATTAATAATTTAGAAATACTTTTTTATTTTATTTTTGGATATTTTAGTCACAATTAAAGGTATAGTTGTGACTAAAAATCAATTATTGGTCACAGTCAAATTAGGGTTATAACTAAATATAAATTAGTGACATATTTTAGTGATTAACATTTACTAGTTGTCACTAAATGTACTATTAGTCTCAATAGTTTATTGTGGCCTTCTAAAATTTATAAAATTAAAAAATTAAATATTGTCACAAAAAATTTGTTGTCACTAAAATATTTTTTGCTACAAATTATGACTAAAAAATATATTTAGTCACATATTATTTTTGTTGTCACTAAATGGTTGTGACTAAAAGATAAGTTTTTTGTAGTGCCATTACGTGTTTGAGATCACATATATGAACTTATGAATTTTTCTGATATTTACATAATATTATCACAGAATAATATAGTCCATAAAATATATGCATAAAAAATTCAATTTATTTATTTATTTCATAAAATAATGTCTACTACATATGCTTTCAGGGCACAATTCCCAACATAGAAGTCTTTGTAAAACCGTGTAACTTCAATTACACTCTTGGATAAGTAGTGATGCCCTAGGTAACTTGATGGTTACCCTTGTGAGGGATTTACTCTTGGATAAATAGCGATGCCCTAGGTAACGCGATAGTTACCCTTGATGGGGATATTTATTGGCTAGATCTTAGTGTTGAGACTCGGTTCTCCCTTATAGATTAACATTTATGTTGGAAGGCGTGTTATGTCCGAATTGTTGGAAGTTGTCGAGCGTTGGTCTCGAATTATATAGTGATATATTATATCTGCTTGCTCTGGGATTTTCTGAGTGCAGGGATTTATTTGTTGATAAGAAATAGTTGTGATATAATATCTGCTTGTTATGGGATTTTCTAAGTGCAGGAATTTATCTGTTTATATGAAATAATTTGTCATTGGTTATCAGGCATGACCATAAGTTTTCCAGGATGCTTTTGCGTTCTTGAAATTGATTATGTAGGGTCCGGATGGATCCGGAACCCTAATTCCCTGCATGCTTTTGTTTTAAAGTTGAACTTACTAAGCGTTTTCACTTACCTAGTTGTTTCCTGTTGTAGGTAAGCGCAAGGGCAAGGCAGAGCAGTGAGCGCTGGAGTCCACCTTGTGAATGTACATGTGGACCGATCTTTTGGGAAACCGTTTTATTTTTGGAAATGTTGTGTTATTTTCATAAACTAGGCTCACTCTACTCTTTATAAAATATGTTTGTATTAAATGTTAAGCATGGCCATACGAATTTTAAAAAGTTTTTTTTTTATATGGGGTTTTGAGACATTTGGTTAAATGAAAAACATTTATATTTCCGCATTATCGAGTCTTAAAAATCCGGGTCGTTACAGTTGGTATCAGAGCTCGAGTTGAGCTAGTTCTATAGGTAACCCACATGCACATTTTGCAAAGATAGACCAGCACTCACTGTAAGTACTGTCTTTTCATATATGTTTCCTTTGCTTTCTTTTATTTACCTCAATTCTATAAATTGTAGGTTATGGTCGATATACCTGAGATATGTGACCTTTTGATAGAAAACCTACCCATGATCCCTATGCTTAGGATCAATTACGATAGAATCTTTAATGATGAGAATCCATGACACTTCGAGTACAATCAACAACATTGGCGTGTCATTCGGTAATGGACTCATTACATGACAGAATTCTTTGATAAAGCCAACATACCCAAGAGACAGAGAGTGCGATATGCTAGCACTTATTTGAGAGGCTCAACACAGATATGGTTTCGTCATAGACATTGGCGGCCGAATTGCGACACGTGGGATGACTTTCGTATGCAGATCGAGCTAGCATTTGGGCCATTGGTTGACATATCTCCGTGGTTGATAGCATACCTTGAGGCAGAGGAGGATCCGAGAAGCCGGACGAGGATATCGACATAAAGCTGGATATCCTGATGGATAGCCTAGAATAGGTTATGCTATGAGAGTCTTGTTGGTACTTTTTGTAAAGACCTTACAAACCTACTAGGTTGTAGGACTTTGGTCTAGTTATAGCAGGCAGATGTAGAAACCCGACGTGTAGTTAGGGTTCTCTTTTTAGGTTTGTCGTCCTACTAACTAAAATCATATGGCATGATCTGTCATGATCATTTTTTATTGCTAGTTTAGTATTCTTCCCTACTATACATTGTGGTATAAAGACTTGCGATGGTGCCTAACACTCGAGCTAGGGGAGGTCGAGTTGTTAATCAAATAGACCCAGCTGAGAGAGCAGCCATTGACCAAGATGTAGGTCGTGGCTGAGGCAGAGGAAGGGTTGAGGCCGAGGACAAAGAGTACAACCGGAACCAAATTTGGCAGCTCAGATAGAGGATCTTTGACTTTGTGGTGGCTATCGAAAGGGAAAAGGTAATCTGCGTTGGTATTAACTTATCGTCCCTATGTGCTTAGGAGCTTTTTGATTTTAAATCAAACACAAATGGTAAGGACAAGAGCTTAGAGAGGAAGGGGTGCTGCTGGCCAGGGCCAGGCCCCACCTGCTGCTAGAGCTCAGAACGCGTTTATCGCTAGAGCTTCAACCCAAGCTGCTAGAATTCGCGAGATAGCCAAGCAGATGAATAATCTACAAAGGCTAGTGGAGACGTAGGGAGCCCAAATTGAAAGGTTTAACACCCTTTTGGGATGACTCCCCATGCCACCCCATAATGCTCAGAACAACGAAATACCACCTGAAAATAATGAAGAACAGAACCCTGGCCCGCAGGTTGTCATTGAGCAACCGGTACTGTCGGTAGAAGCACCAAGAGCTGCCCGAGCGAAACCTATATCAGAAAGGTTCAAAAACCAGAATCCACCTATATTCGAGGGGAGCAGTGACCCATCAATTGCAGAGGAATGGATCAGTATTTTGGAAAGGATCTTCGACTTCATTGGAACCACCGAGAGAGAGAAGGTAGTTTGTGCGATCTATATGATGAGAAAAGATGCCCGCATCTAGTGGGACACAGCCAAGAAAGGGCATAATGTTGCCGAGATGGAATGGCTAGAGTTCTTGACCTTGTTCAATGGCAAGTACTTTAGTAAGGCAGTGATCGAGCACAAAGTGAATGAGTTCACTAATCTGAAGCAAGGAATGTTGAGCGTACATGACTACATTGGAAAAGTTGACCAGCTGTCTAGGTTCGCGAAGAACCAGGTGAACACTGAAGAGAATAAGACCTGGAGTTTTATGAAGGGCCTATGCAGAGACATTGCCAGGTGTGTAGACACTAGTAGAACTGGCCTGGAGACGTATGCCGAAGCTGTGGAACGGGCTCTTTTCCAAGAGTCTTGGGCCGTGTTAGACAAGCCAGAACCACAGAAGAACAAAGACAGGAGGTACACTCCCAACAATCTCGGACAGTTTCCGGCCAATCAGAATGGCCCAAGGGGAAAGTTCAACCCAAGGTTCGGCCAGAACTCGGGGCGAACAAACAATCCAATCGGCACAAGGATAATTTTTGGGGGAAATAACAAAAGAAAATGGGGACCTCCCAATCAGGAAATGGCTAGTCCCAACAAACAGCCAAGTCGTGAGTTTGAACAATGGCCAATGTGCAACAAGTGTAGCCGACGCCATCAGGGCGAGTGTGGGGTATGTTTTAACTGTGGAGAGCCAGTACACTTTGCTAAAGAGTGCTGAATGCCAGCCAAGGGCAACAGAAATGACCAACAAAAACAAATTGGAGCTCCGCCTCGAGTTTATGTGCTTACGCAAAGTGACAAAGGAGCTGGACCATCTGATATGGTGTCAGGTCAGATTTCTATTGCCCAAACCTCGGCATATGCTTTAATGGATATTGGTGCATCACATTCTTGTGTATCTGCATCCTTTGTGGAAAAATTAAATAGAAGGCCTGAGCCTATGCCTGTTATTTGTGGGGTATCCTTGCCTTCGGGAGAGGATATGCTGGTGCGGTCATGGGTTAGAGCCGTACCAGTTTGGATTGAAGGTCGTGAGCTGACGGCGGATCTGTTAGTCTTGGACCTACATGAATACGACGTCATATTTACGATGGATTGGTTAACCAGATATGGAGCCGTTATCAATTGCAAGCGCAGAAAAGTGGTCTTCACCCCAGCGGGTGAACAACCATTCGAGTTCAGGGGCACGTTAAGAGAAAAGAAGTGTCCCATGATTTCTGCGATGAAGGCAAGAAAAATGTTGAGTGATGGATGCATTGGTTTTCTGGAAAACATATTGGATAAAGATAAAGAGACGGGCCAACAACCTTCTGATGTACTGGTTGTGTGCAAGTTTCCCGACGTATTTCCTGAAGATCTCCCAGGGATTCCACCAGACCAAGAGATCGTGTTTGAGATAAAGCTAATTCTGGGAACTGCGTTGATCTGAAAGACTCCTTGCAGGATGGCGCCAACTGAACTCAAGGATTTGCAATCGCAACTACAAGAGTTATTGGACGAGAAGTTCATAAGGCCAAGCCATTCTCCATGGGGAGGCCCAATCTTATTCGTGAAGAAGAAAGACGACTCGATGAGAATGTGCATTGACTATCGGGAGCTGAACAAAGTGATGATCAAGAACCGATATCCATTGCCCAGGATTGACGATCTTTTCGATCACTACAAGGAGCGTCGGTATTTTCCAAAATAGACATGCGATCAGGCTGTCATCAGCTCAAGGTTAAGGAGACAGATATACCAAAGACAGCTTTCAGAACGCGCTACGATCACTATGAGTTCTTAGTGATGCCCTTTGGACTAACCAATGCGCCTGCAACATTCATGGATCTCATGAATCGCATATTTTGTGAGTATTTGGATAAGTTCTTCGTCATGTTCATTGACGATATTCTAATATACTCAAAAAGCTAGGAAAAGCATGCAACGCATCGGAACTGGTCCTCCAGTGTCTGCGAGATGAAAAACTTTACGCTAAGTTTTCGAAGTGTGAATTCTGGCTAAAGAAAGTTAGTTTTCTGGGGCACGTAGTGTCAGGAGACGGAATTTTGGTAGATCCTGCCAAGAAAGAAGCTGTTAAGCAGTGGAAACCTCTGAAAAATGCTCATGAGGTTAGAAGTTTTATTGGGATATCGGGATATTACCGGCGATTTGTGGAAGGATTTTCCAAAATAGTTGCACCAATGACTGCCCTCACCTGCAAAAACATCAAGTATGAATGGATTGATAAGTGTGAGAAGAGTTTTCAGGAGTTGAAAACAAGATTGACGACTACCCCAGTGCTGACAATCCCTATTGGCACAGAGGGATATACAATTTATAGCGATGCCTCAGGCCAAGGGTTGGGAGCAGTGCTGATGCTGCATGGAAAAGTAATTTCTTATGCTTCTCGTCAGCTAAAGAATTACGGGAGGAACTATCCCACTCATGATCTAGAGCTGGTAGCAGTGGTTTTTTCATTGAAAATTTGGAGGCACTACCTTTATGGGATACACTACGACATCTACACTGATCACAAAAGCCTGAAGTATTTCTTCACTTAGAAGGAATTGAATATGAGACATCGTCGATGGTTGGAGCTGTTCAACGACTACGACTGCGACATTCTGTACCGCCCGGGAAAAGCAAACAAGGTGGCAGATGCATTGATTCGACAGCCAAGTGCTTACGTGATGATAGTGCAAGAGATTTTATCGCAATTACGAGCCGACCTTGCTACCTTGGATTTAGAGATAGTAGTCGGTCAATTGGCTAACCTCTCTATCGAGCCTACCATTATGGAAGTTATAAAAGGTGGGCAGTTAGTCGATCCTTGGGTTCAAGGATTGATGTTCGAAGTGAGGAGCGAGGGGCGACCAGGATTCCATATCTCCGAAGATGGAGTATTGGGGTTCAAGGGCAGAATATGTGTTCCAGACGATGACGAGATCAAGAAGCAGATCTTTTTTCAGGGACATAATGCTCATTATGCCATGCATCTAGGTACCACGAAAATGTACCAAGACTTGAAAAAGTACTTTTTGTGGCCTGGGATGAAAAATGAGACGAAAAAATATGTGGCACACTGCTTGACTTGTTAGCAGACAAAGGCCGAGCATCAACGACCAGCCGAATTGTTGCAACCCTTAGAAATTTCTGAAATGGAAGTGGGAGATGGTCACTATGGAGTTTGTCATAGGTCTACCAACCACTCCCAAGGGGCACGATGCCATTTGGGTTATCGTAGATAGGCTGACTAAGTCTGCTCATTTCTTGCCGATCAAGGTAACTTATGGGGCACATAAGTTAGCATATATTTACATTGCTGAAATAATGAGACTGCATGGTGTACCCAACTCCATCGTATCAGATCATGATGGATGTTTCACCTCGACATTCTGGGATAGAATCCAAACGAGGTTGGGTACTAAACTGAAGTTCAACACTTCTTTCCACTTGCAAACAGACAGTCAAAGTGAACGAACAATTCAGACCGTGGAAGATATGCTAAGAGCCTGCGTGCTCGACTTTCAAGGGTCATGGAATAAGAAGCTTCCATTGATAGAGTTCACTTACAATAATCTATCATGATTCCATCAAGATGGCTCCGTATGAGGCTTTGTATGGAAGGAAATGTCGATCACCGATTCATTGGCACGAGACTAGTGAAAGAAAGTTTCTTGGATCGGATGAGGTTGATCAGATTACCGAGGACATCTGACAGATAAGGCAACACTTGCAAACTTCGGTTGATCGACAACGCAAATATGCCGACCGACGCAGGAGACCCCTGGTGTTTGAGGTTGGCGATAATGTGTTGCTGAAGGTAACTCTCTTATGAGGGGCTATGCGGTTTAGGAAGAAAGGAAAGCTTAGCCCAAGGTTCGTTGGACCTTTCGAAATCGTAGAGCGGATCAGGGAGGTAGCTTATCGTTTAGCTCTTCTGCCCGCCCTGTTTAAGGTGCATGACGTGTTTCATGTATCCTTGTTGAGAAAATACATGCGTGATCCCTTGCATGTACTCAGCTATGAGCAGCTGAGTATTGATCCTCAACTCGTCTATGAGGAGAAGCCGGTGATGATTCTAGACCGAAAGGAAAAAGTGTTGAGGAACAAGATGGTGCCATTAGTAAAGGTGCAGTGGTGTAACCATGGCATTGAAGAGGCAACCTGGGAAACGGAAGACAAGATGAGGGAGCTATATCCTCATTTGTTTTAAGTTTCAAGGACGAAACCTCTATAAATTGTAGGTATTGTAACGTCTTGCGTTTCAGGTACCTTTAAACGACTCGGGTCAAGATTTTTTCCCCGAGTTAAGAATATTATTTTAAATAATTTTATATTTGTTTGGAATTTATTTCCATGAGTTATTGCTAGCCAAATTATGAATTTTGTGATTAAAAGTCAAGATAAGACTTTCGGTCTTGGACATACACAAAAACCCTAACTGGGTAAAAATATCGAAAAATAAAATGAAAAACTATGGCAAATATATTTTGGGCATAAAATACATTCATAAAAATTAAATTTTAGTAAAAAATAATAACCTAAGAGAAAATGGATATTTTAGGGCATTTTGGTGTTAAATGCTTAATTTTAGCGAATTGGGAAATTTTATTCCATGAATGGACCTTAGGTTAAATTTTATTGTGTGATTAATTAAATTAAATGTGAGTGACATTTAATTTAATTATTATGTGTTAAGTTTTGTTTTTAAAACTTAATAAGAGTGAAAAAGGTTATAGAAAGTCAATTTGGATTTTTCTTCTTAGGAAATATTTATTAACCTTTATATAAAAAAAAAAAAATATAAATGCATATATAGAAAGAGGTGGCTGGCCATGTGAGGTTTTAAAATATCGTGGACCAAATTGACTAAGTTTTAAATCATATTAATATATGTTAATGACACAAAGTGATAAAGGTAAAAATACTCAAGTGTGTAGATATTTTTTTTAGTTGATATGTTCATTCAAACCCTTACCCAACCGACCCTATACACTCACAATCACTCTCATCTTTTTTTTGTTTTGAAAAATCTCTCAAGTTTTCTCTCCATTTTCAACCTCAAGAATACTAAGAAGGCTTGGAAGCTTAAGCTTTGGTCTAGGAAGGGTTTTCCTATGGTAAAGTTTCAAAAAACTATACTTTTGAAAAGTTTTAACCATAGATTTTTCAATAGCTAATTATATATGTTGTTGGGGGAGTTGGTTAAGGTTTTGAAAGGGTTTTGAAGGATCCAAAGCTAGTAGAAAGATCCAAACCTTAAGCAAGAACAACAAGAGGTAAAATGTTTACTTTTTATGGTTGTTATTGTATGGTTTTTATTTTTTTTAAGCATGATTTTGTACCTTAATGCTTAAAGTTTCTTATTGGTGATGTAATAAGGCTATGGTAGTTTCTTTATAATTTTTATGATGCTTGTGTGTTTATTTTGAAAATAGGAACCAAAATCCCCAAGGGTTTTGTTGAAAACCCTAAAACAAAAATACAAGTTTTGAGCTGTGACTTCCAAGGGGTCAAGCATCCACTGTATATTGATTTTGTAAAATTTAATTGTACTGTGATGTTTCTGAGATGGAGTACATAAAATTTAGCTTTTGAAACACTAAAAAATGTTTAGAAATGAGTGAGTTATGCTATTTCAAAGTTTAGGTAAAAAATTGTTTTTTTGTATTCTTAATTTCGGGACCAAGTTTGGACAGCCACTGTATAGGTCAAATGAACCCAGTTTTTTCTAAAAAGTTGCGAACATTTTCTTGGCATAACCTAGTATTTCACTGTAAAATTTGGTAGCAAAACATTGAACGATTTGAAAGTTATTAAGTGCTAAAGTTTGGAAAAAATAAGGACTTGAAAATAAGGTCATTTTTACCTCATTGTTGGAAAATATTTTCACCAATAAAAAATGGTCATTTTGACCTAATATTTTACAAAGACTTAAATGGTATACCAAAAATGGAATTGGGAAAATTTGGTAACAATTGAGTAAGTAAATTTCAAGGTATAACTTAACAAAGTATGTAGTTGAAAATGTGAAAAAATTGGGTTTTCACACAGTATAAAAATGGGATTTTATAATTTAAGGTAAAAAGTAAAATTTTGCTTATTGCAAGATAAAAACTTGGTAAGTCTTGAAAACATATTTTTACCTAAAATACCACTTTGAGTTTAATGAGAATTATTTTTATTAAAGAATTTTTATTCTTTCTAAAAATAAAAGAATTAATTTATTAATACGTTAATAAATTAGAAGAGGGTTTAAAACCCTATATTTTGAGAAAATAATTTAGTGAATTATTTTTCTAGTAAGTAAACTTGATTAATTGACTTCGGAAAAATTAATTAGTCAAGATGAGAAATTTTTAACGGTTTTCCTAATTAAGATAAATTATGCAATTTTCTTAAAACAGTTTTTAGAGATTAAAACCTTAAGAAAAATAAAAGGAAAATTAAGAGTTTATTTTATTGAAAAATAATTAAAGAATTTAATTAGTATTTTCGGGATATAATATCGGCTAAAATATTTTATATATTTTAACTGACTTGTTGAAAGTATGGGTTAATAGTGATACCTTTAAAGAATAAGATTTTTAGCGGATTGTGGGAAAATACTATTGTGATACCCGAGCCTAGGTATCGAGACCATAGGATAGGTCTCCCCGAGACTTAGGGTTTAGTCTCAAATTTTTGAGTATGAATTTCTTGAATGGATTTAAAACCAAATAATGATCTTTAATCCTTACAAATGATTTTAAAAATGACCAAACTACCCAAAATAATAATAATGAATTACGAGTTCCATAATTAGTCCGAGTATATTGTATGGATAATTACAGTATTGGCTAAGCATAACTGGACTATACATTGGAGAGTGAAATCCTGTTGAGAGCTAAGGACTCCAAGTAAGCCAACTTCTATTGTGTTGCTGCAACATGAAACGACTATTGTATTGTATGTTAGTATAGAGGCACATGCACATATATACATTGTCGTAGAAAGTTTGCTTAGAGACGTTAGTCTAGTTGGTGCTGATTAAGAAAATATGACCTGTAGATATCCGTCATATTCTAGACGGCTGATCCCCGTCACACTACTTGATTTTATTTATGTTCGGTTCATTACCGCAATGAGTGGCCAAGAGGTGAGGATTGCTGGTTTAAACATAGGGTTTCCAAAATGAATGGGACCTAGGGGCCTTCATGCTCACTTAATCAGTGAACAGTTAGAACCCGAGCAAGTGCTTTGATAAGTTATTCCCGGATAGTAGCCGTGAATATTGGTCATTCAGTGAGAGTGCCTAGAGATACTAGGGGTTGCCAAGTTTAAGTGAGGCTGAACACCCTAGGGGCAACTGCTCACCAGCACCACTGATTAACATAGAAGTCTCTGTAAAACCGTGTAACTTCGATTACACTCTTGGATAAGTAGTGATGCCCTAGGTAACTTGATGGTTACCCTTGTGAGGGATTTACTCTTGGATAAATAGCGATGCCGTAGGTAACACGATAGATACCCTTGATGGGGATATTTATTGGCTAGATTTTAGTGTTGAGACTCGGTTCTCCCTTACAGATTAGCATTTATGCTAGAGGGTGTGTTACGCCCGAATTGTTGGAAGTTGCCGAGCATTGGTCTCGAATTATATTGTGATATATTATATCTTCTTGCTCTGGGATTTTCTGAGTGCAGAGATTTATAGTTGTGATATAATATATCTGCTTGTTCTGGGATTTTCTGAGTGTAGGAATTTATTTGTTTATATGAAATAATTTGTCATTGGTTATCAGGAATGACCATAAGTTTGCTAGGACACTTTTGCATTCTTGAAATTGATTGTGTAGGGTCCGGATGGATCTGGAACCGTAATTCCCTGCATGCTTTTGTTTTAAAGTTGAACTTACTAAGCGTTTTCACTTACCTAGTTGTTTCCTGTTGTAGGTAAGCGCAAGGGCAAGGCAGAGCACTGAGTGCTGGAGTCCACCTTGCGAATGTACATGTGGATTGACCTTTTGGGAAGCTATTTTATTTTTGGAAATATTGTGTTATTTTCATAAACTAGGCTCACTCTACTCTTTATAAAATATGTTTGTATTAAATGTTAAGTATGATCATACGACTTTTAAAAAGTTTTTTTTTATACAGGCTTTTGAGACATTTGGCTAAATGAAAACATTTATATTTCCGCATTATCGAGTCTTAAAAATTCGGGTCGTTACAAAAGTTGTTTAAGTGATTTTGAGATTATTTAGACAACTACAAGTGAAAATTATTGACTATTTGTTTGAGAAATTTTCACATGACATTTGTGTTCACATATTTTATTTTGTGAAATATATAAAAGAAAGAAACTAAGTGAAAGTTACTTTCAAAGGAGTGTGTCTTGCTTTAGCAAGTAAATAAATCAAGATAAACATTGAGGTTTTTTTTTATCTTGATCTATTGAGAGTTTATCATGTGGCTTAAATGACTTATGATGAACTTTGTAAATTATAAGTCTAGATTTATTTTGGAGGATAAAATACTTAATAGAAATGAAGAGATTTCTATTTGAAGGTGATAATTTATTATCACTATGTGAGAAATGTGGGGGTGATGCTCCAAAGTTAATCAATTTATTTTGTTGACAATAATTGATTAATTTGGTCATCATATCAAATAGGCGATTTGGACTTTCACATTCTAAATCATTTTGGCTATATGTGTATAAAATGGATAAATTTAGACATGCTTGGTGTCTAAATTTATTTGTAATATTTTGATTCAAGAAGGAATCAATTTAACACAAAAAGGATAATTTTAGAAACAAAGAGGTTTCTAGAATTAATATTCAAATGTTTATCTTGGATATTGAACTATAAAATAGTGGGGTTGTTGACTATGGTCAAAATCACTATTTTAAAGGGGTAACTATTTTAATCAAACTATGGCTAGCAACAAGGTTTGAATAAAATGATGAGAGTGTTTAAGTATGCATACATGACAAAAGAAATGACTAAAATAAAATCATTTCTACATCTCAAGGGATGGGACTTAGACTCCCTAAAGAGATTCACGGTTGATGGTAACCTATCTTAATACTAGTAACCAAACTAGTATTAGGTTCAATAGGTAATAACAAGTCAATCAAGTGAATAGTAGTAGTACTCAAATTTTGTCCCATCTAAGATATGAGTGCTAGTGTGTTACTGAAATGAGGGTTAAAGCCGAAAGGTTTTTTTAATAGAATTCGGTCTTGAAAAGACAAGTATTTTAGGGTAACAAAATGCTATAAGAGTTCTACCTATATAGACCTAGGGGTGGTGCCGCCCCTCATGAGAATTGAGAGTCATTCTCAAGAAAAGTCTAGGAATGGAATGTGCACATGGCCATTAATAGTGCAAAAGCAAGACATTGAGGTCTCAAGTGAACATAGCAAATGTGTGTGTGTTATCACCGGTATGTTATCAAGGGATAGTGGTTCAATGCTTCAGCAACCAAAATTTCAACAAACTTTGTGATAATTACAATAAGGTAAAATTCAAGTCGAAAGACATTTCACTTTATGCACCAATGCAAAGGTTTCTATAGAGAGTGATTATTTAATCAAGTGGGGGAATATTATATTTTAATATAATGTTTGATTGATTGAATAAGTGTTACAAAAAGTAATTATTTAATCTAGTGGGGGAATGTTATATTATGTCATATAATATAATGTTAGATTAAATAATGTGATAAAATGTGATTTGTCACACCTTGTAACATATTATTGAGAGTCACAAAATTGGACACATGTGTGTGCCCAAATGTGACATATTTTGGAGTTACAAAATCAGTCAGATATTTGTAACTCCCAAATATTACCCAATAGTGTGTAGATTGTATGTAACATTTGAGATTAGATTTCACAAAGCCATTATGAAATATGGTTGTTGGAGACATGTTTTTAACTCCTATGTGTTTATGGGATGTTACAAAATCATGTGGGAAAGGATTTGAGACATTTTGGATAGTTTTGGAAAAATGACATTTTGTGCTGAAAATGGCCTGTGGTCGCGGCCACTGATAGTCCTGGCCGCGACCAGTGAGGCTAGCAACCAATTTGTTTTTTTTCTTCTTCAGTTTTTTCCAATTTGAACGGTTCTAACATCCCAAGTAACTCCCAAATCTCCATTTTAATTCCATAAACATCTAATTAAACATTGGTAACAACCACGGGGGTTGGTGGAATTTAAAATTCAAAGAGTATTTCAAAACTCTATAAATAGAAGCCTAATGCTCACTTGTAAGACAACTCTATTTCTATCCACTAGAACACTTGGTTCGAAATACACTAAAATACTTTATTATTCCAGAGAGCTATTTCCAATATTGAGAGAATTCCTTAGTGCTTGAGATAGGGGGAAAGGTTGTAAACCTTGTTCAAGTTGGTGATCCCCAATGCTCTTCACTTTGGTTGTGTGAGTGAGAGTATTTTACTTTTTTGTTCTTGTTATTTTGTCTACTATTGCTTTTGTCTTTTCTTCTTCTATTTTCTATTTACATATTTATTTGTACCATTTGTTTTAGAGTAGTAGTTCTTATAATTTTCTTCTTCCTCTTATTTATACATTTACTGGTATTTTGATTATTGAGTTGTAATCTTATTTAATCAATTACCTTGTCTATTGTATTTTTGCATAGAGTTGTAATAGTATTTCTTATTTTCCATTGAGACAACACAAATATCTCTAACAGAGTGCAACTCTGAGTCTTTAGTGGAGTCACGAGGAATTAATAAGTTAGTAAATTTATGATAACTTATTGGAGCTTGATTTCATAGGTCCATGGTACCCATTGTACATTTGATAAAATCATTTAGATAGTCTTAATTAATTGATTTAATTATCAATTAGAATTATCAAAGTTGACCATGTCAATTTTGGATAGTTTCATAAAGTTATGCAATTTAGAGAACAAAAGAGATTTTATGGCAGATTTATTAATTAAGACAAATTGGTGTCTAAATTAATAAATAAGTTTAAATCAATGTTCAAATTATAAATAATAAAATTGACAAAGGATTTAAATAATTATTTAATTAATTAATCAATATAAAATAATACGTGCCTTGATTTTAAGTCCAATGGGCTTATAATCAAATGAGAAATTTCTCGGGCCTAAAGCCCATGATAATTTTAACCTAATGGTTGATATTAACAATCATTTTATTAATTTTTTAATTAAAATAAGTGACCTGATTGAGCCTATAAAAGGAATGTTAAGTGAGAGTTGAAATCAGACGATCTGAGAGATGAAAAGAAAATCAAAAGATTTATTCTTGATGCTCTAGGTTTTAGATTCTCTCTACAACAAAAAGTCATTTTCTAAGCCTCTTAATTCTCTTATCTTCTTCTCTTTGTATTTATCTCATGTGTTGAGAATTGTCCACTCTAGTCTAGGTGATTCTAAGGATACTTTGGAAGGCTGTGAAGAAATTTGAAGATCAGTTCAGTTTCTTGGTGATACCCTGTGACAGAAATGATTCAAGGGTTAGAGAAACTGAAGGAAGGACTAACACATTCCGTTGTGCATAATGTAAGTGTTCTTATCATTATCTATATTTAAATTCAATTATAGTAACATGTTCTAGGTTTTCTTATATTAATTTGTTTAATATTAGATTTACATGAAAATAAACAAGATCCTCTATAAGTTTTTCCCAACAACTGGCCTCAGAGCCTTTGGTAATTTTTGTATTCATGCATGAACATGGTAAAAATTGAATTATTTTATGTGTTGAGTAATTGGATGGATTTCATGTTTTTTCTAAGCATATTAATTTTTATGTGATTATTAACAAATTTGGGTTATTTTGTTGCGTTTTTTTTTCAAATAATTTTTATATAAATGCTTTTGATGTAAAACATGGAAAAAATTATTTCAAAAACATTTTTGGGTTGAAAAATTACACAAAAGTTTTTTGAATATTTTTTCGGGCTGTGGCCGCGGCCACCATCAACCTTTGGCCGCGGCCAGAACGCAAAAAATGCCCAGAATCGTCCCTAGCCGCGACCTACGATAAATTTTTTCTTAAAATTTGAATTATAAACGTATTTTTAATGGGTTAATACAAAAATATCACATTTTTTCTATCATTTAAGAATATATTTTTTGAAATACGATATTTTTGTTGTATGATTTTTAACAAATTAGATATTTTCTACAAAGATTCAAACTCAAATTTAAAAATAGGTTAACTAATTAATTTTAAATATTAAAATATTAGAATTAAGTTATCAGATATTAAAGATATTTTTTAATATTTGATATTTTTTTTGAAATCTTATATTTGAGAATATTAATATCAGACTATTCTAAGAATTTTAATATTTAAATTATTTGAAATTTGAAAATTTGTTGACTAGATATTTTTATTGATATTTGAATTTGTTTAATTGTTTAAGTAAAAAATAGCTAGTGATATTTGTTTAAGCATTTATAACTGGTTAAAATTTTAAAAATATCAGGTTTTGCAAACCAATTAATAAAATATTTTTTATAAATGAGATTTAAATTAACTTTGGTTAATTGTTGATAAATCCTATTTAAATTAAATTAATATTTTTTAAAATGCTTAAACTAAGTTGATTGTTGATAAATGAAATTTAAATTAACTTTTGTTAATTGTTGATAAATTTTATTTAAATTGACTTATTAATTTTTGTAAAAATTTAATTAATTCAAATTTTGGATAAATTCTAGAAAATTAATTGTGGTATTTTTGCAAATGAAATAAATTGTGGTATTTTTGCATAAATTCTTAGACTTTCTCATATAGTAACATGATTAAGCCCATCCAATTATAACATGTCTGTTTGCACTATATGTTATATTTTTGCAATTGAGCTTATATGCATACAGTGTCCCATATGTTTGCTTAATATATGGATTTTGCTAAATAAAATATTCATAAAATGATAGATTTTATATGGGCACATTAGAAAATGTAAAGTTTAAATTCCTCTCTTGTGGGTGGTTCCACTTGTGAATGCTTATTTGCTTTGCATGACTATAGTGGGCCTAATCAATTAATAACAATTAATAAAATGAAGGTTTAAATTTCTGTCTTTTGGACCTTGAGTGGAAGTATGAGGGTCTTAGTAGTGGGAACGACATACTAGACTCAGCCCTCCTCCATACAAGCCCAATTGCCTGAGTTGGACTTAATTGTATAGGTTCATTATAATAGTCAAACCTAAATATTGATTAGCAACAAATTAATTCTAATTTTATTGAATTTGTTTCAATGTAACACTTTAGAATTAATAGAAGATTATAGGACTTTGGTTTTTTTTTTAAAAAAATAATTTTACAATTTTTTGGAGAACCATAGTCATTAATTTTCAAAAATTAATAATAAAAAAAATATTATTTTAATTATGAGCTTATTTTCGATCTCCACCATTAGTTTAACAAGGTCAACAACTTAATGGGGCCTCAAGACGCTTTGATTCGTCCCCCTACGGAAGGTGTTCGTTAGTTATTTTGACAATGTTAGATTTCGAAAGATAGATAATTATAGGTCAAATTCTACTAGACTCACCCCTACGATGACTACTAGGACTAAATCTATGATTATCGAAACCGTTGGTCTAGCTCATAAAATAAGAGATTTTGTTTTCTTATTTTGATCAAATAGTAGATTGTTAATAATGGTGTCCATTATTAAATGAGTTTACAACTCTATTTAACTAATGATATTTTTTTACTCTCGCCAACCGGGACAACGATATCATAGAATAGTTAAAAACCTAAAGAAATAGAGATATGATTATTTTGGTATTTTTTCCCATGTCTTACATATTTATGGTATATGTTGTGCTATTTCTTGAAATTAGAGTGAATAGAAGTTCTATTTAACAAAAGTGATTGATTTCTATTTTATTGATGATCGGTAGTTTAGTATGGTTGTATCTACTCCCATCATTTCTCAACTTTCGATGGAGAAACTCACTGGAGAAAACTTTCTTAAGTGGAAGCAGAACATGAACATAGTGTTGATTGGTGATAACTCTAGCTGAAGGAGCTCCCAAGTCTATAAGAGACAAATATAAGTGTTAGAAGGTGGCCAATAACAAGGCACCATACTACATGTTGACTAGTATGGTTGACACTCTCAAGACAAAGATGGAGAAATTCGAGACGGCCTACAAAATCACGGATCAGCTCCAAGACATGTTCAGTGCAAAGTTTGTGTAAACTCGTTTTAAGGCCACCAAGAAATATGCCAATGCTCGGATGGCACCATCTCAGCACGTTCATGATCACCTGATCAAGATGACCAACTACTTTCAAGAAGTTGAACTGCACGGAGCAATAATAGATGAGGAGACTCAAGTCGACTTAATTCTTGACAGTCTCTCTCCAGCTTTCCCGTCGTTCACCACCAACTATGTGATGAATAAACTCAAATATGGTCTGACGCAGCTCATGAGAAAGCTTCAGACTTTCGAGTCTATCATGGGTGGACCAAGTACGGGAGGAGAAAAGAAGACTACTGCTGTTGTTGCTGATCCAGCTAAGGCAGAAGCTAACCTAGCTTCATCTTCGAAATCTGGAAACAAGAGGAAAGATGGACAAAACAACAACCTTAGGCATGCAAAGGCTGCAAATATGAGTGCACAACCAAGTGCACAGACGCCTAAGGGGAAAAAACAAAAAACAAGAATGGTAAAGGTAAATGTTTTCAATGCAAAGAAAATGGGCATTGGAAACAAGATTGCCCCAAGTTTTTAGCATCGAAAAACGAAGGTAATGATTGTAGTTCATTTATCTTAGAAACATGTGTTTTAGAGAATGATAAATCCGTTTGGATTATTGACTTTGGATCTACTAACCATGTTTGTAACTCTTTACAGCTTCTTGAATGTGAGAGGAAGTGGATGAAGGCGGCTTAAAGCTTAGAGTTGGGAACGGAGCGTTCGTTACGGTCCAAGCTAGAGGAAGAGCTCGCCTGAAGTTTAGAAATAAATATTTAATTTTGAAAGATTTATTTTTTATTCCAAATTTTAGTAGAAATTTAATTTTAGTTTCCATGTTGCAATTAGAATAATTTGTTATGAATTTCACAAGTTCTAATATATCTATTTCTTTCAATGGATCACAATTCTGTATTGCATGTTTGGAAAACAAGCTTTATATTCTGTGTAACGCCCTACCTTCTTAGAGTCGTTACTAAGTGAGTTTTAAACGTGCATTTAACTCGCTAATCGAGGTTTTTAGGTCAAAAGTGTAATTAAATCATAAACAGAGAAATAAACTTTGAAAATGATTCCATTTACTATAAAGCGTTGTGTGTTTGGCACTTGGGATCCCAAGATATTGTTTTAGAAATATTTACAACATATAATTTACAAATTTAAGTCGACTAGATGACAAAATATAGGTTTTAATACAATCATCTCCCAAAGCCACTGGCCGTGACAGCCAGGCAGGCCAAACATGTATGCGCCGCTTCACGCTCTTTGTACTCATGGTTGGTTGACTTTCCCCTTGCCCTTACCTGCACCACAGAGCACCCGTGAGCCGAAGCCCAGCAAGAAAACCGTCACAAGCATATAACAAATGCATAACAAACACTTAGCATATAATCAGGCCACCAATAGGCTAAACACATACGGCCATGCCGTCCCAGGCGCTTTACCAGGCCCTGGGTTCGCGGTCCACACCGTAAGGATATCCCAGGTATCCTTTAGGGTCTCACGCAACTCGCACTCCACGTGCTCAACGCTGCTCTCGGCCCCTTGCCGTACTCGGCCTTGCACTCCATGTGCCTAACGTCGTTTCCGGCCTTTCCGAACTCGGCCTGCGCCGTTCCCGGCTCTTGCCGAACATTTACACATATGCATACGTAGCACAATAAGCATATACTAATTATGAGCAAATCAATCAAAGGGCTACGCTCTGCAACACAATCATATAGGGCTCAGCCGTGCATACAATCTCTGTGGAAGACAGTGGTTTTCTTACCTGTGTCCTGAGCTCCCCAAGCACTGAACCCTCGAGCACAATCCTCTATTCTGAGCCTCTCCGAGTACCTAGTCACAACATATAAATAGCATCCCCATTACTAACTAATTTAAAAACATCTCCCGGAACCAATCCCGAGCTCTCGGGACCTCCCGGACCCCCACACAAGGTGGCAGAAGCGTCCCCCGAGCCCCATGCGCAAAAGCCTAAAAACTGAATTTTCCCATGCCCAGAAATGGCCTAGGGCCGCGGCACTAGCCCCCAAGGTCCGTGGCGCCCATCGTGGCCTCCTTCCCTGATGCAACCTAGCGCTGCGGCGCAGAAGAACAGGGCCGTGGCGCCCCTTCGCGAACCCAGAATTCTGGGTTTTCCCCTGCATTTTCCTCAAGCCAAAACACTCCCAAATCAACCCCAAAGCATACCTAAGTCCCAAATTCAATTCAAAACCCCACATAGACCATCTAACAACTTAAAAACATAAACAATGAGCTCAATCACATAATCAAACCTACAATTCACAATTTGGGTATAAAACTTTAGAAACTTAAACCTCCCTTTAAGAATCCTAAACCAAACCAGAGATAACCTTCAAATATGCATGGAATCCATACCTCAAGTGGAGATTCGATCTTGAGCTGTTTTTCCCAATCAAATTCCAAGCTTAATTCACAAAATTCAAGCTAAACCTAACCACAATCCATCCTAAGAATTCACCAAGAAAAACACACAATTCAATTCTCAAACCATGATATTCATAGCTGAATTCCACAACATAATCACATAAAATTCCCTTACCTCAATATGCAAAGCAATCCTCTAGGTTTTCTGGCCTCAATTCCCTTCTAGATTCCATAAAAATTCAGAAACTCTTCTCCTTCCCTTCTGTTTTCTCTAGTTTCCTCTAGAGCTTTCCAACACAATATTCAGACTATACTTAAGTAAAATAACGTAAATGATTCTTCCTCAACCAAATTCATCTATATCCTAGCCAGAAGACTCCCTTGCCCTTCCATCTAACTCTTTTCCTAACTAAACCTCAAGGGCATCTTAGACCTTTCCCAACCCTTACAAATATACCACTTTTCCAACTAGAGTAGCTATCTTTAACGGTTACCAATGGTTACCCAAGTTACCAAAATGTTACTAACCATTACTTACAAATTCCCAAACTCAAGTTGTAATACCCCCCAAAATACCCCTAGGCTACTCCCGAGCCGGGTATTTGACCCCGTTGTGACTTTCTAGCTAAACGGCTCCCTAGGACTGTCTCGGAACGTGCATCACAATTATATCACCGTCATACCATAAATTTCACATATATTACATTTATGCCCTCAACGGGCTAAAGTTACCAATTTTCCTCTAACAACCAAATGGGGACCACATGCATTCTAACCACATATTCATTAAATCCACATAAATTAATACAGTTTAACAATTATTGCCCTCCAGGCACACTAATCAAGGCTTCAAGCCTTATTAGCAAATTTGGGTCGTTACATTCTGCGACCTAACAGACCCCTTGCACTTAATAATGATTTATTCAAAGTAGCTAAATCTAAGATCAATAAACGTCAAAAGAACGATAATGATAACATGATGTATTTATGGTACTTGAGACTAGGTCATATTGGCTATGATAGAATTCTAAGACTTACAAAGGAAGGGCCTTTGAGGGAAGTCACCTTAGGTGAATTACCTGTCTGTGAATCTTGTCTAGAAGGAAAACTGACCAAATGTCCATTCTCTGCAAAGGGTGATAAGGCCAAAGAACCACTTGGACTTGTTCATTCAGATGTGTGTGGACCTTTGAATGTACAAGCCAGGGGTGGTTTTGAGTATTTCGTCACTTTCATTGACGATTACTCTAGATAATCATGTCTTTACCAAATGTCTAGGAAATAAGAAACATTTTCAAAGTTTTAGGAATTCCAAGCTATGGCTCATAATCGATTAGGTAAAACGTTAAAGATCTTGCGATCTGATAGGGGTGGAGTATATTTGGATATGCAGTTCGAAGATCATTTAATTGAACTTGGGATTTTATCACAACTTACTGCCCCGGATACTTCGCAACAAAATGGTGTAGTGGAACGTCGGAATAGAACTTTATTGGAAATGGTTAGATGCATGCTTAGTTACTCAACTATGCCAACTTCATTATAGGGACATGCAATTGAAACTGCGAACATTATTCTAAATGTCGTACCACCAAAATCAATCCCCAAAACACCTTAGAATGGTGGAATGGTTGTGAACCTAGTTTACTTCATTATAGAATTTGGGAGTGTCCCGCCCACGTCCTGAGGAAAAAGGAAGGAAAACTAGAACTGCAAACTGAAGTTTGCATGTTTGTTGGCTATCCTAAAGGCACTCGGGGTGGACTTTTCTATAGTCATTCAGAAAAGAAAGTGTTTACTTCTACAAATGCTACTTTTCTGGAAAATGACTATGTCCAAAACTTCAAACCACGTAGAAAAGTAGTTTTAGAAGAGATGGTTGAATAATTGACTCCAACCAATGTTCCATCATCATCAATGCAAGTTAATGATTAAATTCCCACTCTTCATGTCCAACCGACACAAGTCGATTTAAATGAAGAAAGTACCATTGTTCCTGAGCAAACAGTCATGGAGTCTCGTCGTAGTGGGAGGGTTTCTAGGAACCCAGTTTGCTATGGTTTGGAAGGTGAAACCAATATGGTTGTTGGTGACACTAGTGACGATGATTTTTTGTCTTTCAAATAGGCAATGGCTAGCCTAGAAAAGGAACTATGGCTCGAAGCTATGAAACAGGAAATGGAATCCATGTACTCAAATCCCATATGGGATCTTGTGGAAGCACCTAGTGACGTTAGGGCCATTGGGTGCAAGTGGATCTATAAGAAGAAACGAGGTATTGATGGAAACATCAAAACTTATAAAGCTCGATTAGTGGCAAAGGGTTTTTCCCAAAAAAGAAGGTGTGGACTATGAGGAAAATTTTAGTCTGGTAGCCATGCTCAAGTCCATTCGCATCCTCCTATCCATAGAAGCCACTCTCGACTAAAAGATCTGGAAAATGGACGTCAAGACAACTTTTCTTATTAAGAAGCTTGATGAAGTCATTTATATGGATCGACCAGAAGGATTTAAAGTAGCTGGACAAGAAGGAAAAGTTTGCAAGTTGAATAGGTCCATTTATGGACTGAAGCAAGCTTCTCATTCCTAGAACCTTAGGTTTGATTAAATAATCAAAACCTATGGCTTTGAACAAAATATTGATGAGTCTTGTGTTTACCAATTGAAGGCAAATCAAATAGTGGTATTCCTGGTTCTTTATGTAGATGATATCTTACTCATTGGAAACAATGTTAAGAAATTGTCAGATGTGAAGAATTGGCTGAGCACTCAATTCCAGATGAATGATTTGGGTGAAGCAAGTTATGTTCTAGGTATCCAGATCATTAGGGATAGAAAGAATAGACTCTTAGCTATATCTCAAGCAACTTACATTGATAAAGTGCTTGAACGTTTCTCAATGACAAATTCCAAGAAAGGACGTCTACCATCCCGCCATGGAATTCATCTTTCAAAGAAGCAATCTCCCCAGACTTTTGAAGAGGAAGATGCAATGAGAAAAGTTCCTTACGCATCTTTAGTTGGAAGTCTAATGTATGCTATGTTGTGCACTAGACCAAATATTTTCCATGCCGTGTGAGTAATGAGCAGGTATCAATCAAACCAGGACCAGAACATTGGATAGTAGTTAAGCATATTCTGAAGTATTTAAGGCAGACTAGGGATTATATGTTAGTCTACAAGGGTGGTGTTCTGAACCCTGTAGGCTACACCGATTCAGATTTTCAGACTAATGTCGATGACAGGAAGTCTACTTCTGGAATGGTGTTTACTTTTTGGGGTGGAGCTATGATATGGAAAACTGTAAAGCAGTCTGCGATCTCGGATTCCACCATGGTGGCTGAATACATAGCTGCGTTTGAAGAAGCTAAGGAAACATTCTGTCTAAAGAAGTTCTATTAAGATCTTGGTGTCATTCCAGATATGGATAAACAGCTTATGTGTGACAATACAGGAGCGATAGCCAACTCGAAAGAACCTCGCAGTCACAAGAGGAGTAAGCATATAAAAATGAAGTATCACATAATTCGAGAATATGTGGCCAGGGGAGATGTGAAGGTTATGAAGATTGCATCTGAAGACAATCTTGCGAATCCGTTTACAAAGACACTACCATAAGCTACATTTGATAAGAAAATCAAGGAAATGGGATTATTAGAATTAAGGCATTAATTTCAATTAGTGCAAGTGGGAGTTTGTTAGTGTTTTATGCCCTAATTAAAACCCAATTTCTTTGTAATCTCATTTATTATCAATAAAAGAGTAGAAATCAATTTTTTGACTTGGTCAATCACTTTGCTCACATGTTTTATTTTCTTGATTATTTTTTTAATATAAACTTCTATTAAATCTCGAACATATAGCTAATCATATTTTTAGTGACGTAATCATAATGGAATATAAGTGTGATTATATGTTCAAACATAAGTTAGTCCTATGATTAGTCAGTGCACAGGATTTACACTGACTTGCCAACCTATGATATGATCTACTTACACATTGTAGTATTATGTTCTTTCCAAAACATTAGCAAAGTAGATAAGATCAGATGTATTTGTTACATCGGACTGGACTGATATTGACAATAGATAGGATAAGTAAATATACCGTTATTATCTATTCTAGTCATGTCATATAGTTGACCATAGGTCAATTCAATCTCAATTCGGAGTGGTTAGTATTCTGACTGATTGTATTATTTGAATTCTTTGACTTATTCGTTACCAACTTACCCTATGGACTAGCCCATACTTACATCTTGGGAACTTGGTAGTATAATTGAGTGGGAGTGTTAATTATAGATATGAACATCTATAGCTTCTGATAAAAAGTAAAATGATGGTTTCCTTTTAATTTGTTTCATTGTGATAAATGATAGAGATCTCATTTCAGTAATTAATATTAGTTTGCCGAAATATCATTTACAAGGAACTAAGTATTTTAAGGATAAAATACAATGAAGGGTAAAACAATATTTTAGTTCCATCTCAATGTAGACCGTCTATAGAGGATTGAGTGACAATTATGGTTGTAACAATGGATAATTAATAATGTATCTATATTGGTTATAGAGTGTTCTATGAATTCAAGAGTGCAACTCTGAGTCTTTAGTGGAGTCACAAGGAATTAATAAGTTAGTAAATTTATTTGTTAAATTTATGATAACTTATTGGAGCTTGATTTCATAGGCCCATGGTCCCCATTGTACCTTTGATAAAATCATCTACATAGTCTCAATTAATTGATTTAATTATCAAAGTTGGCCATGTCAATTTTGGATAGTTTTACAGAGTTATGCAATTTAGAGAAGAAAAGAGATTTTAGGGTAGATTTATTAATTAAGCTAAATTGGTGTCTAAATTAATAAATAAGTTTAAATACAGGTTCAAATTATAAATAATTAATTTGATAAATGATTTAAATAATTATTTAATTAATTAATCAATAGAAAATAATATGGGCCTTGATTTTAAGTCCAATGGGCTTATAATTAAATGAGAAATTTCACGGGCCTAAAGCCCATGAGAATTTCAACCTAATACAAATGGCCAGGGTGATGAAATCATGGTTAGCTCCATGGGTATTGCTCGAGCAATTATGGCAAAGCGTTGGCACTTATCACATTTTTTGATGTATGAGGCCGAGTCCTTTTTTAGCGTAGGCCAAAAATAGGTCTGCCTCAATATCTTTAGAGCCAGGTTTTGCCCCCCAGCGTAGTCTCCGCAAAATCCTTCATGTATCTCATGTAGGATAGTCTTTGCTTCCTCGGACAGAACACACTGCAGGAGGGGTAGCAAATGTCCTCGTCGGTAGAGAATTCCCTCAACCATAACATATCATGGGACTTGATATAACAATTTTCTTCCGTCCTTTTAGTCGTTTGGTAGTTTACCGATTGTGAGGTATTCAACTATGGAGGTTATCCAGGTCAGGTTTGTGTCAATCACTCCAACCTCAACCAGTTCTTCCGTTATGATTGGTTTTTTTAATAATTCCACTGGGACTACGTTTAATGTATTTGCCTCTTTGGTGTTGGCAAGTTGGGATAAAGCATCAACATTCGAATTCTGCTCACGGGATACCTGCTCAATGGAACAGAACTCAAACTCAAAAACTCATCTTTAACCTTAGCTAGATAAGCCGCCATTTTGAAACCTCGAGTTTGATATTCCCCCAATATCTAATTAACCACGAGCTGAGAATCCATATAACATTGGATCGCCTTTGCTTTCAGTTCTTTTGCCACCCGTATTTGTGCCAATAGAGCTTCGTACTCTACTTCATTGTTGGATGCTTCGAATCCAAACCTCAGGGCTGTATGGAGCCAATGTCCCTCAGGTGAGATCAGAATTATCCCAGCTCCGAATCCATTTTCATTAGATAACCCATCAACTAAGAGTTTCCACAACTATTGCATTGTTTCTATCATTGTTTCGTCTCGAAAACCTGTGCATTCTACCACAAAATTAGTGAGCGCTTGACTCTTGACTGTTATGTGCGACTTATATAATATCTCGAACCGAGTGAGTTCGATGACCCACTTAACCAATCGTCCAGATGTTTCAGGATTTTGCAAGACTTGCCTTAAAGGTTGATCGGTTAGGACGTGGATGGTGTGGGACTGGAAATACGACCTGAGTTTTCTCGAGGCCAAGATTAAGCAGAACGTGAGTTTTTCTATTAAAGGGTATCTGGATTCAGCCCCCATAAGCATTTTACTCATGTAGTACACCGGTTTCTGCGCTCGATTTTCTTCTCGAACTAATATGACGATGACCACATTTTCTATCACAACTAGGTATAATAAAAAACATTCTCTAGTTGTCGGTTTTGATAATATGGGGGGTTCAGCCATGTGAGTTTTCAGATTCTGAAATGCCTGCTCGTATTCTTTGGTCCCCTCAAACTTTTTGTTTCCCCTGAGCAAGTTGTAGAACGGGAGACACTTGTCAGTCGATTTTGAAACGAAGCGGTTTAGGGCCGCCACTTTCCCAATTAAACTCTGTACTTATTTGCACGACCTAGACGAAGATGTTTCTAATAACGACCTGATCTTCTCTGGGTTCGCCTCTATCCCCCTTGTGTTGACTATGAAGCCCAAAATTTTTCCCGAGGAAACCCCAAATGTGCACTTCTGGGGATTTAGCTTCATGTCATATTTCCTTATCACGCCAAAACATTCTTCCAAGTTAGATACATGGTTACTGTCAGTCTTTGATTTAACGAGCATATCATTGACATACACTTCCAAGTTTCTCTATCTGGTTAATGAACATTTTGTTGACTAGTCGTTGGTACGTTGCACCAGCATTCTTCAGACCGAATGGAATAACCTTGTAGCAGTATACGTTATGCTCAATCACGAAGCTAGTGTGCTCTTGGTCTGCAGGGTTCATCATGATATGGTTATATCTAGATTATGCGTCCATGAAAGACATGAGCTCGTGACTGACTGTTGCATCTTTCAACTGATCGATTCGAGGTAGTGGAAAACAATCCTTAGGACATGCCTTATTGAGGTCGAAGAAGTCAATGCTAATTCTCGACTTTCCATTGGGCTTTGGGACCAAAACAGGGTTAGCAATCCAGGTTGGATATTTTTCTTCCCTTATGAATCCACACTTAAGTAAGTGAGTCACTTCTTCTTCTAAAGCTTTCGATCACTCCTTCCCCAAATGTCTTCGTTTATGTACCTTTGCAGGCACATTCCTGTAATGCCCCAAATTTCCTAATGAGGTTTAGGACCTTGATTAGGAGGCCGGGAGGGCCATAATTGATTTATTATACTATTGAATGATAATATGCATGTTTAGATGTATTAAATATGCATGTGAACCCATTTCTGAGTAATTGGGTGATTTTCATATTTTGGCCATTTTGGTCATATTTGGCATATATGTGATATGTGTGTGGTGCTTTATTATTGTTTGGTTATGCTAGGATTACTCAGCATAAGACGATCCTAGGAGGTAAGATAATGGGAAAGTCACAACGGGATTTATTCTTGACTTGGAGTGAGTCAAGGGGTATTTAGAGCATTACCGGGTTATTGGGTAATGGGAATTAATATATGATGATAAATTGGGAGTTAGTAAGACTAGGGGGAAATTATGGAGCTTTTGACTATTTTGCCCCCGGGAAGTGTTTTCGGGACCCCGAGCGTTAGGATTTGGTTGAAGCTACTTAAGCTTGAAGTAACCTTTTAAGAAATAAAAAGAACGTTATGTACGTTCTCTCTCCCTCAAAGTTCCATTCTCGTCTCCCGATCGCATTTTCAAAGGTAACTTGAGTTCTAGGACTCATATTCAAGCGAGGATCGAGGCATAGCGATCCCAGGGAACATTAGAAGCTTATTAGCCGAAGGATTTGGTTGGAAACAACTCAATCAGAGGTAATTCAAGTTTTAAGTTTTTAAAGTTTTTAAGCTTGAATTGGACTTTTTGTTTTGATGAGTTTTTGATTGAATTGATGCTTGGGTTTTGGATCATGGGGATGTTTGGGAACTTTGATTTTGAGTTTGGAGATGTTTGGATATGTTTTTGGGAGGTTTTAAAAGGTTGAAAACGAGGAAAAATGGCTGGTTCGAGGTTGGGCCGCGGCCCAGGCTCGAAGAAGCGGGTGCAAGACTTTGGGGTCTCTGGGGGCCGCGGCCCTAGGTATAGGGCGTCGCGGCGCTTGCCCCAACTGATTTTGTTTTGGCTGGGGGCCGCGGCTCAGGGAGTTGGGGCCGCGATGCTTGAGGGTATTTAAGGCCGAAATGATGTTTTAAGCCTGGGAACTCAAACCTTAGGCCTCGGGGTCATTCTTACTACCCGGATTGGCGGGGTTTGATGTCTCGAAGGCTAGGTCTTGGTTCCGGGATTGGTTTTAGAACTTGAACTCATTGGTTCACCATTTGTGGTTATGACTAGGTTTTCACTAGAGGCTTGGAATCGGGATCGTGCTTATGGCTTGTTTATTGGTAACCTGTGCTTGGACCAAAGGTAAGAAAATGACACCCCATATGTGACATGCATGGTTATTCTTGATGCATGTTGGATGTTTAAATGTGAACATTGATAGCATATTGAATGCTTAGCAATCTTGCTCACTTGTATATGGTTATTATTGAGACATGTTGGATGTTTAAGTGTGATGCATGTGATGCACGAGAAACATGTGATTAGGGCATGCCATGAATATTGAATATGAGATTGTTCAGAGCTTGAGCCTCTGTGTTTATGCATGATCTTAATTGTGCTAATAACTGTTAAGTAAGCATGCTGAATGCCCTGTATTTGGATATTAGACATATGATATATGTTTGGTAGCATTGCTTACTTGTGCATGGCCCTGATCATTTAGATTTGGCATTGGTCGTGTGTTACCGACCTAGGAGCCAGTAACGGCATAAGCGTCATGAACGCAGAGCCGATAAAAGATTAGATCTAATCGACATCTGCATTAGATGACTCAACAAGAGCATTAATGTCGGACCGACCTTAAGTTCAATGAAAACTAAAAGCGCTTGTGTGGCTTACCCATCAGTCACTCATCTGTTTAAGCTAGTGACTACCCATCAGTCACTCATCTGATTAGAGCCATTGCAGGAAAGCCCAGGTAACGGTTTTGTTACACGACTATGGGCACCGAGCCCCATAGTGACTTGCTTGTTAGTCACTCATTATGGTTAACAGAACCTCAAAGTGATATTCACTCATTTGTTCAGGGCTATAAGCTCTATATGATCATTCTGATCATCATTTGCATGGCTTTGGGTACTGAGCCCCATAGTGACTTGCTTGACGGTCACTCAGTATGGTTTACCAGAACCTCAAGTGATAAATCACTCATCTGATTAGGATTGATTTGATAGTCATCCAATCAGGAGGGCATGATCTCTTGTCCTTGATTCCCCAGCATTATATGAGACTATTTGCATGCTTGAATAGAGCTATGTTTGCTAGGCATGACATATATGATTTGAAATCATGATATGATTGTTCATGAGCATATTGAGTTTTCTTGATGGGCTTCAGCTCACGGGTGCTATGTGGTGCAGGTAAAGGCAAAAGAAAGCTGGACCATCCTTGAGTTGGAGAGCTTAGGTGACGATGTGTACATATGCAGCTGCTCAACCGCCACGGCCGAGGTTTGAAGGAGAGGAACTAGGGTTAAACTCTATTTTGCCGCTTAGATCGGCTGGTTGTAAATATTTTCTTGTAATAGACCTTCAAATTATATTTTTGGGATCCCAATGTATATAGTAAACGTTCTAGTAAAACGTTATATCTTAACCAAAAATTTTAATCCCTAAACAGCTAATCATACTTAGTTACACAATTTTGGCCAAATGACTCGATTAGCGAGTTTATCACTGTTTACAAGGCACACCGTAACGGTCCCTGGAGATTAGGGCGTTACAATTTCTGTCCAGATTCAGCTTATGCTTTATAACATTTGGATTGATTCCCACCATATTTTCATGTGACCAAGCAAAGACGTCCATGTTATTTCTCAAAATCTCGACCAGCTCCTTCTTCCTTTCAGTTCCAAGATTATTTCCAACCTTTACCACCCTTGAAGGTACTTCTGGGTCGATACTGATTTCCTCGAGCTCCTCCAATGCTTGGATCTGAGAGTTATCTTCACCTAATCTCGGATCAATGTCATCCTGTTTGGCGACCTCGTTATCTCTTTCTTGAGGTTATTCTGCCCCATGGGAAATTTCCATTACCCGAGGCACCTCATCCCCCTCAATGATTACCATAGCTTGTTGCCCGGGTTGTGATTTTCCCTTCATAGCAATGCTATAGCATTCTCTGCCAGCGAGCTGATCTCCTCTTACAGTACATATACCTGAGGTCGAGGGGAACTTCATTGCTAGATGTCGGATTGAGGTGATAGCCTCAAAAGTCATCAATGCGGGTCGTCCCAAAATTGCATTGTATGCAGCCAGACAATCGATTACGATGAACTCGAGTATTTTAGCAACATCTCGCACAACATCTCCCAGTGTCACTATGAGCTCGATCGTCCTTATGGTTGTTGTTCCTTCTCTTGAGAATTTGTATAGGCTCACCGAGGTCGCCTTAAGATCGGCTACAGACTGCCCCATCTTTTTTAAGGTGGACCTGAATAGCACATTTACAGAGCTCCCATTATCAATCAGTATCCTCTGTACTCTTACATTGGCGAGCTGAACGGTTATCACACCTGATCATTATGTGAAAACTGGACGTGGCTAGTGTCCTCTTCCGTGAAAATGATTGGTTGTTTTTCCAACTGCTGTTGTTTTAATAACCTTTGTTACGGAATGAACTCAGTGCCATTGTGGGTTTTTAGCTCCTGTATATACCTTTTCTGTGACCCATTACTCATGCCCGCCAAATGAGGTCCTCCGGCAATAGCGGCTATGTCCCTCCCTTCTATTGGAGGGAAAATGATTTGATTCCCCTAATCTGGTTGTGCTTGGGGTTCTCTGACCATATTTTCCAGAGCTGGATGAATATTTTGCTTGGCTGGCTGGTTGGGAACTACTTTGTAACATCCATATTTCCCAAATAAGGCTTAGTGCCTTGATTAGGGGGCCAAGAGGACAATAATTGAATTAATTATGTTATTATATGCATGATTATGTTAATGATGTGAGTAATATTTTAATATGACTATGTTTGCATGTTTAGGTGTATTAAGCATGCATGTGGGCCCGTTTCTTGTTAGAAAGACATTTTGTAAATTTTGACCCGTTGATGGCATATTTGTAAATATATGCGTTTTATGATTGAGACCACATTATTATGTGGATACATTTAAGTTATTTGGCACAAGGCGATCCTAGTGAGCAAGTTAGTGGTTTAGTTACAACGGTGTCAAATACCCCGCTTGGGGTGAGCCTAGGGGTATTTTGGTAATTTAGTATATTATCGGGATTTATCGGGTAATGGGAAGTTATTTGATGATTACTTGGGGAATTATGAGGTGTTAATTGAGATTAGCAGGAAATGTTGTAAAAGACTAAATTGTCCTTGAGGGCATTAGAGAGTAAGGAAATAAGTAAAGGCATTTTGGTCTTTTTATTTCAAGGAGTAACTTAGTCACTAGAGTACTTCAACAATTGGAAACCCAAAAATAGAAACTCTCTCTCTCTCTCTCTTGTTTTTGTACCTTGGCTCCAAGAGGAATTTTGGAGTGACTTGATCATCTTGAGGCTAGGAGGGAGCTTGTAATCAATTGGAACTTGCTTTAGGAGAACTTAGAGGCTATCAGGCTTAAAGAACAGCTAGGAAACAAATTAATAGAGGTAAATTCGAGTTTAAGTTTTGAGTTTTTTCTAAGTTTTGAGTTTCTAAAGCTATTGCTGAATTTTGAGATGTGGTTAAGTTTTTGTTTAGTTTTTGGTGTATTTTGTGTTGCCTTAACTGTAGTATTGAGGTTTCGGGACTCAATTATGGGTTTGCTACAACTTTGGGGTAAATTCTGTGAGTTTTGGCTTAGAGAAAAGCTTTGAAAATATGGGTTCGCAGGGTTGCGCCACGGTGCAGTTCTTGGAGTGCCACGGCCCGGATGAACTTAGAGGCTGGGGTGGTTCTCTGAATCGTCTTGGTGCTGTGGCGCCTGGTGGGCTACGCCGCGGCGTGTGTCCCAGGGATAATAGGCTAGGGACTCTCTGATTTGAGGCACGCTGCGACTCTTCAGGGGTGCGTTGTGGCTCTAGTTGGGAAAGTTAGCCAAAAGAGGTTTGTGAGTGTGATGACTCAAACCTAAAGGCTCAGGAAGGGTTCTACTACCTAGTTTAGTAGAATTCGAGGTCCTAGAGGCTAGGACTCGGTCAGAAAGCCTTTATTTACTCGATTTTGATGGATATCATTTATTATGGTCATGACTAGGGTATTGCTAGGGCTCGGACGGGGATCCTGCTCAAAGGTCATCTTTATTTAGCTAGTGTTTGGACCAGAGGTAAGAAAAATGCACCTAGTACGTGATATATATGATTAGGGCCCAGAAGGCCCAGACCCCTATGAATGAGCATGATTATGATTATGCTTGTAATTGTTTGATTAAGCATGCTTGAATGCTCCATATTTGGATAATTTTTAAACGATGTATGCTTATTTTCATTATTTGATTGAAAAGGCTTGACTTATAAGTCAAGGATGGAAATAGTGCGTTGAGCGCTGGTCGAAAGGCCTGACTTATAAGTCAAGGGATGAAATAGCGCGCTGAGCGCTTATTGAAATGATTAACTTATAAGTCAAGGGTGGAAATAGCACGCTGAGAGCAGGCCGATATGGTTAGGCCTATTCAGGAGCGTGGTATGCGCTTGACTGACCCTATGGTCACTTAGAAAATAAAGTGCCAAGTACGCTTGGCTATCCCTAAGGCTAGTTATATAGACGATAGGGCATTGGGCCCTAGGGTGGCTCTATAGTCACTTATCCTAGGGGTGCGGGCCCTGATGTGACTCTATAGTCACTTATCCTAGGGCAACATGCCTTGGTGTGACCCTGTAATCACTTATTTGAATAGAATGCATGCACGAGTAGAGTTATTACTGCTAGGCATGCTAATTATAATTTTGTAATATTTTGTTAACTGCTTATGAGCATGTTTAAGTTTTTCTTGCTGAGCCTTGGCTCATGGGTGCTATGTGGTGCAGGTAAGGAGAAAGGGAAGCTGGACCAGCCATGAGTTAGAGAGCTTCGGTGGCGGCGTGTACATATGCAACTTGCTCGACCACCATGGCCGGGGATTCACAGAGGAACTAGGGTTGAACCCTAATTTTGCCACTTAGGCTAGCTTGTGTTGTAAATTCCCTTTTAAACTGTAAATGACTTTGTAAATGTTTATTTTGGGATCCCATGTACGAACTTAAGCATTTTAATGAAATGAACATTCCTTTTGAAAAACTTTTTTTACCCTAATCCATTAATCAAATTTAGCTACACGTTTATGGCCAAATGACTTGATTAGCGAGTCTAGCACTATTTAAAGTACACAATGTAACAGTCTTGGCTAACCAAGGCGTTACATACTCTGTTTAGGGCATATTAGGCTAATGGTCCAACCCAGATGAGAGTCTCGATCTCATCTTTTAGCTGACGACAATCATCAGTGTTGTGGCTAATGTCATTATGATATCAGCAGAATTTGGCGAGGTCTCTCTTTGCCCTCTGGTGCCTCAAGGGCTCCGGCTTCTTCCATGGAAGATGATTAGAGTTTGCCAGGAAGATATGCTCTCGTGTATCTGTCAGGTCAATATAGGTGGTGTAGATTGGCTTGTACTTTTCACTGGGCTTATTCTTTTTGGTGCCATTCTGATCGCCCTCACCAGTCCCCTTCTGCTAATTTCTCTCTGCTTGGTTATTCTGGGTAGCAGGCTAAACCATAGCTGCAACATCCGCCACCGCTCCAGCGAGCTGAACATGGGTCTGGCTGGTTCCTGCAACAACAGATTGTGCCTCTTCCAAATTTATCCATTCCTGAGCCTGAGTTAGGAATTCATCTACACTCTTAACTCTTTTTTGTTGGAGTTCTTTCCATAAATCACCTCCTACTGTAATCCATGCCCTCATAGCCATGAGCTTGGAGTTGTCATCAACATTCTTAGCTCGTGCTACTGCATTGGTGAACCAATTCAGATATGCCTTCAGGGACTCACTGGGCTATTGGTTAATGTTAGCCAATGAATCAACTTCAACATGAGCTTCCTTCGCAGCTCGAAACTGTCTCTTAAACTCAGAAGTTAGTTTCTTCCACGAGGTGATTGAATGTTTCTTGTAATTATTGAACCACAACCCGATCGGTCCCGTTAGTGTTGCGGGGAACAAGATACATCTTAAGTTGAACCCAATGTTGTATCATTAATGTGTTGAACATCCTGAGGTGATTGGACATGTCAGTGTTTCCATCATATGCGGTCATGGTCGGCATCCTAAAGCAAATAGGATACAGAGCTGCCGCAATGTTAGGAGCAAAAGGCTCAAGCTCAATGGAATCACAATCATCGAATCTTTATCTAGATAGGAGTTTCTTCATCTTTTATTCCATTAAGGCCAGTCGCTCGAGGGTTGGATCATTGGCATCTAGGTTATTCGGGAGCTGATTATCAACCCTCATCCTATTGTATGCATTAGATGAGTTATTTTCCCTCCAATCTTGAGCTCGGTTAGGTGGGACATTCCCATTGTCGCATACGATAAATGGATCTCCCCTGGGCTAAGTATAACTCAAATCATCATGGTGAGCTGGATATCCTCTTTGTGACTTCAGATGGTCACAGAGGTCAAAATATGGGTCAGAATGAAGGCTTTGTGCGGAGGTCAAGTGATTCCTCAGGTCGCTCTCATGCCTGCCTCTGCACTGACTCTTTATCCAGTAGCTTCCATTAGTGAAGCTCACAACTCGTGGCTAGGATCGAGGACCTGAATTATTAGCGCAAGGCCGTGGGATATAAATGTCCTCTAAGGGGGGAGAATTTCTCCTGCCGTCCCCTCAGGCTAGAGCATTCCTCTGTGGGTGAGGTGGAGTTGGATGTCGAATTGGTGACGCAGGATGTCTTATTGGTGAAGCTATCCTTGTTCCATCCGGGCGCACTAGATTAGCTTGCCTTTAGTCTACTCCAACTTGTCGGGTTGGAGGCAAGGCCAGTTCATTTATTTGTGTCGAAGGTTCTGGCCGTGGCATGGATGGATTTGTTGGGATGTCTTGCCTCCTTGAATTGGTCCCAAATTGCCCTATTTGGCCAGGCTAGTTCTTGGGAGTGTGAGTTGACTGATCGTTCCTGTGAGGGTTGGTAGGTTGAGCATTCTGTGGGATTCGATTAGAAGGTACGAAACTCAGGGTCGCAGTTTGACTAGATCGACTAACACGAGGTCGATGATTCCTATGAGTATTAGCAAGTTGAGTATTTTTCTGGATCCGCTTAGAGGGTATGGAGCTCGGAGTTGCAGTCCTGACAGAGCGACTAAGATTAGGTCGATTATTCTTGTAGGACATATGGGACCCACTTTGCCTCCTTCTGATGTTAACATCGGTTGTAGGAGTGGGTAATCGAGCCAAGATCTACTCAATCTGCTTGTTAGCTTGGGCAAGATGGCTCCTTAACTGGGCATTTTCCATCTCGATGGCTGTTAGGTATCCCAAATGGGGATTTGGTCGGCGTGAGGCAGAGCTCCCAGCATCATCTTGGTCCACATGTTATTTTCTAGGACGACGTTGAGCAGTTGAGCCTTCTTCGGTGGGGATGGCGCACGGTGAACCTCCTGATCATTAGATTGCTCTGTCTCGTTGTCACCCATAGATTGGGTGACCACCATGGCGAATGTTAGGTGAAACTTGCATGGGGAATTAAGTCTAATATGCTCTCAACGAAACACCAATCTGTTGATGCGGTTTTCGGCCAACAGTGGATTAAGAAATCCGAAAATAGAGAGATTAGGCTTTTGCTAAGCCATAAATGGATAAATAAAAAGTATTAAGATCACCCACACTTTTTACATGGTTTAGTGGTTAAAATCCACCTAGTCCACAAGTCACTCTTATTAATTTGTTTGTTTCTCACTGTGAAATTGTCTGTCATAATTTCACCAGAGTTTTAGTATATCAAATGTTCTTTCCCTTTCTGTCCATTCTCCCCAGTATTTATAGGGAATTCTGCCTGGACAGTTTTGGGTAACCGTATATAAATATGGTAACATACATTTTTGGGTAACATCCGATTTACATAAATACATTAATGCCTATTGATTCTATGCCCCCAATATCGGGTAATAAATACATAATAATATGTGAGCATTAATGAGTGTATAAGGAATCTCTGATTCTTTTGGGATCCTTCACTATGCGTCATGACCAGACTTCCGCGAGCTGAACACTTCCTTCGAGCTGGATGTCGAAGAACTAACTTGAATCGACATGGGTCACATTCAGAGTTTCATGAAGGTAATATGTCCATCGTGCATCTCGAACTATGTCATAGGCGCAATATGTGATCTGGAGACTATTTGGTTGTCATAAGCTGTCAAGTTTGACTTGAGCTGCTCACTTCAGAGTTGGTTATATGTTCTATCTGTATGCTTTCTTCATACACTTGTCTTTCAATCGTACTCTGTGCTAAGTAATTCAGTTCGTATTAGTTTTGGGGTACAACAGGTTATTACGTTCCCCCTCTTCACAGTGGGGAGTGACAAAAAATGAGGGTTAAAATTTCTTACTTCCCTCTCTCCTCAAAATAATTTTGATTTAAATAACTTTTTTAATAGTTATATTATATATATATATATATTTCTTCTCAGTCTTTTCACTCATTAGTTTTCTAAGTTTATGTGCTCATATACTTTTATTTATTTATTTTGTAGTATTGGCTGGAAAACTATGGTTTGTAGGATGATGATTTTGGAAGGAAAGCTATGTATTATAGAATGAAGCAGTTTAATGCTAGAAGATGTTTGAGGTGGAGCTTTTATTAAACTTTATCTAGTCTTTCAATAGCTTATTTAATCAAAATCTATTGACGGTTTTTACATCTAGGGTAGATGAAACTTTTCGTTGTAGTTATTTTAGTTTCTCTTCATTGGGTGTCTTAGAGATATTGAGATTGTATTTTTCTTAGTATTATCTTTTACTTGTTTTATGTCTTTCCATGTCTGTTTTTTGGATTAGCCATTAAGCATGTACTTTTGATAGATGATAAATTCACTTGGTTAGAAGAAATTCTGCCAAGGTGTTGAGACCAATGTAACAATACTTATATGTATGAAATTGGTCTTTTGTAAAAAAAAAAAAAAACAAAATAACTTATTGAGTAACAAAACATTAACCAAATCAGAAAATGACCCTAAAGAAACCCTTATATAATTTCTCATGTAGTAATCATCTCCATTGTTCTATTTTATAGAACAAATACATACAAGTTACTTTTCAAGTAAATTAATTTTTTTTATAATTCTAATATATGTAACAAAACATTAATAAAAGATAACAATATACTTTTTCCAAAACATGATAAATTAAATAGAAACAAAAGTGTTACTAAAACAAAAGTGTTTATCAAACATATTGTTTTCCCATTTTTCTTCATCCTTGATTTTCCATGGATCGAACACAATGAAGTTAAGTTCCCATGTCTAGGTGGAGTTAGGGGTTTTAAGGAATGAGCTCTGCTCAAAGGTTTACCCTATTGATTGAATTTGGTGTATCTCTCTTCAACTTCAACAGATGCAAATTTTCTTTCATCGAAATCATAAAAATATGGGGAATAAGTAACAACAAAACCTAGGTAAGTTTTGAGTGTTTAGGTTATTTAAATATGTTGAGTGGGAAAAGATCCAAAGGTTCTATAGCTAAGCACCTTCTTAAAGCCAATCTCATAGATATGTTTTAATTTTTCCATCTATTTCAATTGAAGTATTAATTTTTAGTTTTTGGTATTCATTGTTCTTGAAATTGAAAGTTTTATTATAATTTATATTTTTCTAAGTGAATGGGCTTATTTTGAATATTTGATATTTGATGATTTAGATTGAAATACATTCAATTTGATAAATACTGAATTTGTGCTTGTATTTCATTAAGAACAATCTTGTTTAATAATAGAGAATATTTTTGGTGTCAAGATTTGTATCTGATTTGCAAAACAGGTTCTTTGTAATTTTTTCAAACAAATTGATTTGTTTATGGAATTTAAATGCCCATTTGTTGGGTATGCTAATTGGGGAATTCAATAATAATGATGATAACATATATGAATTCTTTGTTTTATTTTCTTATGTATTAAAGAGTTAAAAATTACTTATTATTCACCATGACTAGCATAGAGTTGCTGACTGCTTGATTCACATTGTTTTTTTAAAGGTAAATGAAATATTCATTAATAGGTCAATCAGACATAGTCCGTTACAAGAAGATAAAACTCATAGAGCAAAATCAATCAACATAGACACACCAAGCCGTTTACAATGATCAATAGAAAGAAAAACCTAACAGAAACTTCAACTAAAAGTCTAATTAGCCACAAACAATTAAGCTTCCAACGAGTGCGAATTAAACTAGATTTAATTTCCAAATGGGCATATGATAGATCAACCCCCACCAATTAAAATCAACTAATAATCTTCCAATAGAAGACAGGAGATAACAACTCCATTATTCAAACTAGGAATAATGAAAATAAAACAACGACCAACCATGTTTGTTATTGTTCCTTCCCAATAGAAGGCGGGAGAAAACTTGATTCACTTTGTTATTGTTTGTAAAACAAATCCTATCCATTTTCCTTTTTCATCTTTCCTACCATATATTGAAATTCAATTGTTCAACTAATTATTTTTAAGCCATAATGTTGGATTAAAATTAAAAATTCTTTTCATTACATTGTAGGGGAGTAAGTCAATTTTCTACATAATAAAATATAGGGAAGTTTACAAAAATACTTAAGGTTTAGAAAGAAAAAAAAACTAAAAATACGGGATCTAAACAAAATTACAAAATACGGAGGAGCATAATTATAAATAAGATTTTTTTTTTTGCAAACAACATTTACAAACCAAATAGAAAATTGTAACAAATGATAATAGAACAGTTACAAATTGTTATCCGTATTTTTATAATTTTTGTAAAATTATGTATTTTCCAAATAAAAAATTATAATTTACAGTACTATGTGTAATTTTTCCTAAAATATATAGTGTCAGAAATATATATTATATATTATGATTCATTATCTCTAGGTGGACAACTTTGTATGTCTTTTGATTATACTTATATTAATGAGCATTAGATCCATTAGATCTTTTAGGTATAGAGTCTTGAAGGGTGTTATTTGCTTTCAAAGTCTTGCATTTATATTGTAGGTTTAGTGTTATTATCTGTTTTAATTAGGATACTGTTGTAATCCTCACTCAAACAAAACTTTTCAAGTTCCTAAATCTAAAGTCAAAGTTTTATAATTGGGATAATGGCGGCAAAACTAGTCAAGTAGTTATAATTCTTGCAGTTAAATACCTATGTAAAAATTTTTATGGCAAAACTACTCAAGTAGTTACAATTGTTGCAGCTAAATACCCATGTGGAAAATTTGATGGCAAAAGTACTCAAATAGTTGATTTTCTTGCACTTAACTCCATGCCCTTAACTCAATGGTTAAAACTAACATTGTGGGACACGTGTCAACCTCCAATTCGTCTAAAATACTTTAAAAAAATTAAGGGAAAAATGTTATTTTAATCCCTAAAAGTTTAATTTTTAATTATTTGAAAAGTAATAAAAAATTAAATAAAATATCTTAAATTCCAAAAAAAATAACACAAGTATTTTTAAAACTAAAAAACATTAATTTAATTAAATTTTTTAATAAATTCATAAAAAAATTATTTTGATTTTGATTAAAATCTAAATACAATCTAATTTTATGATTTTTATTTAGATTTTTCATTAAATTAATGTTAAATTTTTAGTTTTTAAAATACATGCTTTAATTTTTATGAATTTAAAATATGTTATTTATTTTTTTTAGAAATTATTTTTTTTCCTGAATTTTTAATTAATTTAAAAATATATAAAAATTATAAAATGAACGAATTGAAGGCTGCCATGTGTCACATAGGGTTAGTTTTAACAGTTGACTTAACGACAGGGAATTAAGTGCAAGAAAATCAACTACTTGAGTGTTTTTGCCGTCAAAATTTTTACATGGGTATTTAACTACAACAATTGTAATTACTTGAGTAGTTTTGCCTTCAAAATTTTTACATAGGTATTTAACTACAAGAATTGTAACTTGAGTAGTTTTGCCGCCATTATCCCTTTATAATTTAATAATGTATTTATCCACATGCTACAATCGTCTCCCATTCAAGTATATAATAACTAGTAAATAGTGTCGCGCTTCGCGCGATTGTTTGGATATATATATTTATCTTTAATATATATGTATCGCTTAATTCTCACAACTAAATCTTTAATCGTTGATTTTATTTGCTTTTGTTTAATTATCAACTCTTTTAACTCATTACTCTAATTTAAAACTAATTTATTTAAATATTTAAATTCAAATATTGTGTAAACGAATAACTGAAATGCACAAAAAATTGTACATTACATGTGAATGTTACATAGTGGGTATCCCATGATTTTTTACTTTGGGACTCCACAATCAAAACAATATTAATAATAATACGTGTTATAGTGTAAAATAAAGTTGTTGCTCTAAATTTTGAAGCTTATTCATATAGATATGGAGTTTGAATCTTCACTCATGATAAAACGCTTGCAAAATATGCATTTGGTATTTTATTTCATACAGTTTGTAGAAACATATACGTATTAAAAACAATAATTAATTCTTATATGAGCTCAAGTTTATCTTACTTCTAAGAGCAACTCTAATGGTGATTACCTCATTGGTTGCCTAAAATGTCCAAATCATCCAAAAATATATATTTTTTATTTTCTCTCTCATCTAGATCACTTTTGGCAACCTTTTTCATAAAAATGCTCAAATACTAAGCCACCCCAAAAGTTGTCAACTATGGTCCCACATATTATTATTTAATATATTATTTTGTAATTATAGATATTGTCACACTAAATTTTTAGGGTTAATTTGCGGCGAAAGTACCCAAGTTATTACGTTTGTAGCACTTAAGTACCCAAGTTACTTTTTTGGTGGCGAAAGTACCTTCCGTTCATCTTTTGGTGCAATTTGGTACAACTGTCAATTCTCATCATTAAGTTTGTTTGTAAAACGTAGGCAAAAGTGCCCAATTAAAGGGATATTTGCGGTGAAAGTACCTAATTTAAAAGATGCTTTGCGGTGAAAGTACCAAATTTAAGAGATGTTTGCAGTGAAAGTACCCAAGTTATAAGCAAATTTCATACCACGTAGGTAGACTTAATGACGAAACAGACAGTTGTACTAAACTACACCAAAACATGGACAAAATGTACTTTCGTCGCCAAAAAAAACTTGGGTACTTAAGTGCTACAAACAAAATAATTTAGGTACTTTCGCCGCAAATATTCTAATTTTTTAAATTCATATATTAATATAAATAAATATTACACAAAATTTAAATAATACGAAATTTAAAGGAGCTTATAAAATGACATTATCTTAATAAATCAATCTAACATAATTAAAAAAATGCTAATTAAATTGATTTCTAAATTTTGACCATATGTGCTCCATCAAGTTCGCCTGAAGATTGCGATGAATGTTTCTATAACGAATTTCAACATTTCTTTAAAGCATTGTCGGGAAGTCAGAAATAAGTCCATGCAATACTTCAATAGTTGGGGTGTTGGCGAGGCCGTCATTATAATTAAAATGGAAAAAAACTCTTATATGCATCTATTTTATCCTCTACAATAATGTTGAGAAATATGATGCATGCACACATAATATATTGGAGAACATCCCTTTGCCAAAAACGTGTTGGTCCTCGTACAATAGCAAAACGAGATTGAAGTACTCCGAATGCTCGCTCAACATCTTTGTGTACCGCTTCTTGGCATTGGGAAAATAATTTTCTTTTCTCTCCTTAAGGCAGTGGGATAGTTTTAACAAATGTACTCCACTCTGGATAGATACCATCTGCTAGATTATACTCTTTGTTGTATTGTGTGTCATTTATCATAAACTCAACTCTTGGAGCTTGCCCTTGTAAGATGTCAGTGATTAATGGGGATTGATTTAACACATTGATATCATTATTGGATCCCGAAACACCAAAAAATGCATGCCATATCAAGAGATCTTGTGACGTAACTGCTTTGAGAATGATTGTTGGCGTGGGTGATCACCTCGCGTTAATTGGCCTTTCCATGCAACTGGGCAATTTTTCCATTCCCAATGCATACAATCAATGCTTCCCAACATGCTTGGAAAACCACACCCCCCCCCCCCCCCCATTTGAAGTAAGCGACATATGTCCCCAGCATTGGGCCGTCTCAAATATTCGGTCCCAAAAATCTCATTCACTTCCTGAGTGAAATTGACTAGACATTCAATAGCGGTGGTTTCACCAATTCGAATATACTCATCAACATAACTGACATGCGCTTCGTATGCCAACATTCGCATAGCAGCGGTGCACTTCTGTAATGGTGAAAGCCCCCTTCTTCCGACTATATCAAATCTCATAAGGAAATACTTTGAATGATTTTCTAGAGCTTGCACTGCAACACCCTGGTTAGCCAAGACCGTTACACTGTGTGTTTAAAATAGGGCTCAACTTGCTAAGAGAGTCATTTGGACTTAAATGTGTAATTAAAGACTAAATCAAGGTTAGGTATTAAAAAATTTGGTCAACGAAGTAATTATTTTTCATTAGAAATATTAGGTTTATACATGGGACCCCAAAAAGTGGTTACAGACTGAAAAAGACAGATAAAATATGAATTAGTCGTCCTAAGCGGAAAAACAGGGTTCAACCTTAGTTCCTCCCAAGTTGTCCCGACCGTGGCGGTCGAGTAGGCAACATATGTACACACTGCCTCTGAAGCTCTCCAAGTCATGGCTGGTCCAGCTTACCCTTTCCCTTACCTGCACCACATAGCTCCCGTGAGCCAAGGCTCAGCAAGAAAACTTAAATCAACAGATACAAATGAGCAACAATATATATAACAGTAAACTTAGTTCGATAAGTTCAATAAGCAATAAGCTTAGCACTAATAATATGCTCAATCAAACACATAAACCAATCTTAACAATCAATGCAGTTAGTAAAGTGCAATCGACACTTCTGTTTATTTGTATAACGTTCAGGTCCGTTGCCCTTAGGCCGAGCCCTCTGGTCTTATAGCCGACCTCGACACGCTTAGGTCGAGCTGCGTTCCGCACACTTACTGAATTGTACAATGATTTAATAGATATTCATTTCAAATTTAATTTTTAATAAATAATTTAAATTTGATTTGTTGGAATTGTCGGCCCCGGTGCCCTTAGGCCGACCTTCAGAATAAATATAATCACATATGCATTGCACGCAATCAAGTGCAGCATATACAAGCATGCCTAACCAAATAATCACAATTATAACCACAGTCATATCCATTTACAGGAGTCAAGCCCTGACCACAACCAAGGTGTAGTTTTCTTACCTCGAGTTTCGTGTGATAGACGATACAACCTCAAGTACGATCCTGAGCCTTGCGATAATCTAGTCACAACATAAACATACTCTTATTAGGGATTGAATTCAAATCCTGAGCCTCACTATAAACCCTATCCTTAAGATTACTATTCTAAGGTGTTGGGACGTTAGAAACGTCCCCCGAGCCCCCAAGTGGGCCATCAGATGGATTCCCGGACTCCCTGAGCCCTAAACCTAAAACCAGAAAAACCATGTTTTAGGGCACCTTGCGTGGTTGCGTTTGCAAAAAGTTTGAGCATATTGGGGTACTGGCACGGTCGCACCCTAGCCTAGCATGGTTGCGCCACTGACTCCGAAACCCAAAATTTAAACCAATTCCTAAGGTTCTAGGACACTAGTGCAGTTGTGCCATAACCTAGTGCGCACGCTAGGTTGTCAAAAACCCAAAAATGCCTAGAACCTCAAAGTGTTTGTAACACCCTAAATTCCCTAATATGGCTTAGTGCCTGGACTAGGGGGCTGGGAGGCAATAATTGTTATATTATTTTATAATATAATATAATGTAATATTATATTATATTATAATATAATGTTTTAGATTAAATAAATGTGACAAAGTGTGTCACATATTGTAACATCTAATAGAGAGTTACAATATTTAGATATATGAGATATATCCAAATAAAGTAACATATTTGGTGCTACAAATTTGTAACTTCCAAATATTACCCTTTATTATGTAAAATTGTTGTTACACAATATTGAGATGAATTTCATAAAGCCATATGTGATATGGCTGTTAGAGATATGATTTTAACCTCAATAATGTGTTTTGGGAGTTACAAATCATTTGAGAGGGTTTGGAACCGTTTGGAAAAACAACACATTTTTTAGTGCTGAAAATGGTCGATGGCCGTGGCCACTGAATGTCGGTGGCCGCGGCCTGTGGGATAGAGGCTAGTGGCCGCGGCCACAGGCCAAAAACTGACCATTTTTTTAAGTTTTTTTAATCTTTGTTTAACGGCTCAAAAAACCCAAATAACTCGCAAATCTCAATTTTAATTCCATATTAATCCAATTAAACATTGGTAACAGCCATGGGGGTTGTTGGAATATGAAATTCAAAGGGTGTCTCTAAACTCTATAAATAGAAGCCTGTAGCTCACTTGAAAGACACAACATTTCTATCCATTAGAGCACTTGGCTAGAAACACCTTGAGGCTTGATAATTCCAGAAAGCATTTCCTATAATCTGTGAGAGATCCCTTAGTGCTTGAGTTAGGGGGAAATAAGCTTTTGGACAAAGGTTTCAAACCTTGTTCAAGTTGGTGATCCCCAACACTCTTCCCTTTGGTAGTGTGAGTGAGAGTTGCTTCTATTTAGTTTGTTTGTTCTTTCTTTCTATTCTATTTCTCTTCATCTTCACATTCTTCTCTTTTGTTTATTTGTATTTCTTGTTTTGAGTTGTAATCTTCTTTTCTTTATTTCAAATATTTTACTTTACTTGTAACCTTTTGCTTAGAGTTGTATTTTACTATTCTCTTCTTCTTCATCATCATCTTCATTTCCTTTGTTTATTTGTAATTTTCAGTTATAGAGTTGTAACTCCTTTTAATCAATCATTATTATTTGTAATATATTGCATAGAGTTGTAATATTATTATCAATTTCCATTGAGGCAAAACATATTTTCCTAACATTCAAAAGCTTACCCCTTTTTTGTTTCAATGGAAGGGGAGACAATCAAGATCATGAACCAAGACCTAGTGAGATTGGATAGGTTTGATGGATCCAATTTTACTAGGTGGCAAGACAAGGTGAGGTTTCTTTTAACCACTCTTAAAATCTCCTACATCCCTGAGTCATCCTTGGCACCTCTAGCCAAGCCATCCGACAAAGACACTCCCGAGGAGGTGGAGAAGAGAAGGAAGAGGGAGGAGGACAACCTTCTTTGTTGGGGTCATATCCTCAATGCCCTATCCAATAGGCTCTATGACCTCTACACCGAGACCAAATCGGCCAAGGAGATATGGGATGCACTTGAGAAAAAGTTTAAGGCAGAAGAGGAAGGTACCAAATTTTTTTTGATATCTCAATACTTTGATTTCAAATTTTTTGGTGATAAACCTATTCTTCCTCAAATTCATGAATTGCAAATAATTTTTAACAAATTGAAAGTGCTAAAGATTGAGCTTCCCGAGGCCTTTCAAGTTGGTGCTATAGTGGCTAAATTACCACCAACTTGGAAGAGCTATATGAAAAGAATCATTCATAAAAATGAGGATTATTCTTTGGAGGAAATCCAAAAACATATTCGAATCGAAGAGGAATCGATGTGTAGAGATAAACTTATGGAGGGGTCTAATGGAGAGACTTCCAAAGCAAATGTGGTGTCACAACCAAAACATCCCAAAAACAAAGGGAAAAAGGGTAATGAGAAACCTTTGGGTCCAAAAACCAACCCAAACAAGTTTAAGGGCGAGAAAGGTCCTTGCTTTGTGTGTGGGAAAAAGGGTCACTATGCTAGAGAGTGTAGGCATAGAAAAGACCAACAAGGACCTAAGGTGAACGCAACTCAAGAGGAAAACATAGTTGCTACCCTTAGTGAGGTGAATGCGGTCCAAGGCAAGGTGAAACAGTGGTGGTATGATACATGTGCCACCGTCCATGTCACCTATGAAAAATCATTGTTCAAGACCATTGAAGAGTCAAAGGGCAACCATGAGATACAAATGGGCAATGAGGGCAAATCCAAGGTACTTGGCAAAGGTACCATTGAAGTCTTTTTCACCTCCAGCAAGAAAGTTACATTAGTGAATGTACTTTATGTTCCCGAAATGAGTAGAAACTTGGTAAGTGGTGATTTGCTTGGCAAGCCCGGCATTAAAGCCATTTTTGAGTCCGGTAAACTTATACTTACCGAATCAAATGTATTTTTGGGAAAGGGGTACTCTTGTGAGGGTATGGTTAAATTGTGCACCAATGATGTAACTTTCAATGTTATCAATAAAAATACTAATTCCGCCTATATTGTTGAGTATGATTCTTTATTTTTGTGGCATCTTAGGCTATCACATATAGGTTTTTCAACCATGAAAAGAGTAGTAAAATGTGGTATGATTGCATGCAATATTAAAAACTATGGTAAATGTGAAACATGTGTTAAGGCTAAAATGATTAAGAAACCATTTCCTAGTGTAGAAAGATCATCTAATTTACTAGATTTAATCCATAGTGATCTTTGTGAATTAAATGGTGTTTTAACTAGAGGTGGTAAAATGTATTTTCTTACTTTTATAGATGATTTTAGTAGATATACCTATGTGTTTCTTTTAAAGCATAAAGATGAAACTTTTGATGCTTTTAAATTGTATAAATTAGAAGTTGAAAATCAACTAAATAAAAATATTAAGGTGCTGAGAAGTGATAGAGGAGGAGAGTACTTCTCTAATGAATTCAATACATTTTGTGAAGAAAATGGTATAATTCATGAGTGCACTGCACCTTATACACCACAACACAATGGTGTTGCCGAAAGGAAAAATAGGACTTATCTAGAGATGATAAATTCTATGTTGGTGTTTTCTAAGTTGAACTTCAACTTATGGGGTGAAGCGCTTTTAACCGCTTGTCACATTCTTAATCGAATACCGATGAAGAAAAATGAGATATCTCCATATGAGTTATGGAAAGGAAGAAAACCCAACATATGGTACTTCAAAGTGCGGGGGTGTCTTGCATATTGCAAGAAAAACGAACCTAATAGAACAAAGTTAGGTTCAAGGGCCATAAAGTGTGTTTTTGTTGGTTATGCCAATAATAGTAAAGCTTATAGGCTATTAGACTTAGAGTCTAATATTGTGATTGAATCTAGAGAAGTTGAATTTTTTGAGATTATGTTATGTGACAACAATTCTCAAGCTTCAACATCTCTAAAGGAGAATTTGTTATATGAGAACAATTCTCAAGCTTCTACATCCAAAGTTGATTCTCAAGAGGAGAATTCTCAAAAGGATGTAAAGCAACCCTTTGAACCTAGAAGAAGTCAAAGGCTTAAAAATCATAAAAGTCTAGTAGTGGATGAGATAGATTCTCAACGAATTTCATTCTACATGGTAGAAGGAAATAGAGAGGAAGTCATTAGGAAAATTCCTATTGTACTTCTCGTTGAGGATGATCCTAAGACTTATAGAGAAGCTATGCAATCGAGAGATAGTGCATTTTGGAAAGAAGCCATCAATGATGAGATGAATTCCATTCTTTCCAACAACACTTGGGAATTGGTAGATCTGCCATCGGGGTCTAAGCCAATTGGGTGTAAGAGGGTATTTAGGAGAAAATACCACACTGACGGCACTATCCAAACCTTTAAAGCTAGATTAGTAGCTAAAGGATTTAGGCAAAAAGAGGGTATCGATTATTTCGATACCTATGCGCCTGTTGCAAGAACAACTTCTATAAGAATGTTGTTCGCTTTAGCTTCTATACACAACTTGTATGTTCATCAAATGGATGTCAGAACGGCATTCCTTAATGGTGACCTCAATGAGGAGGTCTATATGGAACAACCCGAAGGGTTTGTCCTACCAAAATATGAACATAAAGTTTGTATACTTGTAAAATCCTTATATGGATTAAAACAAGCTCCTAAGCAATGGCATGAGAAATTTGATCAAGCCATCATGTCTAATGGGTTTAGACATAACAATGGAGACAAGTGTTTGTATTCCAAAACTTGTAAGGGATATGTGATCATTGTTTGCTTATATGTGGACGACATGCTTATTCTAAGTAATAGCATGAAAGGGATAGAAGAAACGAAGATGTTTCTATCATCAACCTTCAAGATGAAAGATCTTGGAGAAGTTGATACCATACTCGGTATCAAAGTAAAGAAACATAGTGGGGGTTTTGTGTTAAGGCAAGCCCACTATGTTGAGAAAGTATTGAACAAATTTAACCATCTCAAGGTTAAAGATGCCAATACTCCATTCGATCATAGTGTAAAACAAGAGAAGAATGAATGAAGAGCAGTGGCTCAATTGGAGTATGATAGTGCTATAGGGAGTCTAATGTACGCTGCCCAGTGTACTAGACCTGATATAGCATTTGCAATAAGTAAACTTAGTAGGTTTACAAGTAATCCAAGTGTGGATCACTGGAAGGCAATTGGAAGAGTCCTTGGTTATCTCAAGAAAACCAAAGGACTAAGCCTTCACTACTCCAAATTTCCTTCGATATTAGAAGGATATACAGATGCAAGTTGGATATCCAATCTTGGGGACAACTTGTCCACAACTGGTTGGGTATTTACACTTTGTGGAGGTGCAATTTCTTGGGGTTCCAAGAAACAAACCTGTATATCTCATTCCACTATGGAAACAGAGTTCATAGCTCTAGCTGCTACCGACAAAGAGGCCAAATGGTTAAGGGAAATGTTGATAGAGATTCCCCTAATCAAAGAGAATGTATCTACTATATCGATACATTGTGATAGCCAAGCGACATTGGCTAGAGCATACAACGGAGTGTATAATGGGAAGTCTAGACATATTAGTCTAAGACATGGAAATGTAAGAGAATTGATTCAAAGAGGAGTTATCTCAATATCCTATGTGAGAACAAGTGAAAATCTGGTGGATCCTTTCACTAAGCCACTAACAAGGGATTTAGTGGCTGCATCATCTCGAGGGACGGGACTTAAACTCCCTAAAGAGATTCATGATTGATAGTAACCTATCTTAACACTAGTTATTCAACTAGTGTTAGGTTCAATAGGTAACAACAAGTCAATCAAGTGAATATTAGTTGTACTCAAAACAAGTCCCATCTGAGATATTGAGTACTTGTGTGTTACCAAGTGGAGGGTTAAAACCGAAAGGTTTTTTAATAGAATTCAGTCTTGTAAAGACAAGTATTTTTGGTAACGAAATACTATAACAATTATACCTATATGGACCTAGGGGTGGTGCCGCCTCTCATGAGAATTGGGAGTATTCTCAAGAACTTCCATGAATGGAAAGTGCACATGGCCATTAACGGTGCAAAGCGAGACATAGAGGTCTCAAGTGAACATCGCAAAGGTGTGTGTGTTATCACCGATTTGTTATCCTGAAAAGATGGTTCAATGCCTAGTGCAACCTAATTTTCGACAAATTTTGTGATAATTACACTATAGTAAAGTTCAAGTTGAAAAACACTTTGCTTTATGCACTAATGCAATGACTCCTATAAGAGAGAGTTCTTATTTAATCAAGTGGGGGATATGTTATTTTTCAAAATATAATGATTGATTAAATAAGTGTTACAATTGATAACTATTTAATCTAGTGGGGGAATGTTATATTATTTTATAATATAATGTAATATTATATTATATTATAATATAATGTTTTAGATTAAATAAATGTGACAAAGTGTGTCACATATTGTAACATATAATAGAGAGTTACAATATTTAGATATATGAGATATATCCAAATAAAGTAACATATTTGGTGTTACAAATTTGTAACTTCCAAATATTACCCTTTATTGTGTAAAATTGTTGTTACATAATATTGAGATGAATTTCATAAAGCCATATGTGATATGGCTGTTAGAGATATGATTTTAACCCCAATAATGTATTTTGGGAGTTACAAAATCATTTGGGAGGGTTTGGAAAAACAACACATTTTTTAGTGCTGAAAATGGTCGGTGGCCACGGCCTGTGGGACAGAGGCTAGTGGCCGTGGCCACTAATGTCTCTGGCCGCGGCCACAGGCCAAAAATTGACCATTTTTTAAGTTTTTTCAATCTTTGTTGAACGGCTCAAAAAACCCAAATAACTCCCAAATCTCAATTTTAATTCTATATTAATCCAATTAAACATTGGTAACAGCCATGGGGGTTGGTGGAATTTGAAATTCAAAGGGTGCCTCTAAACTCTATAAATAGGAGCCTATAGCTCACTTGAAAGACACAACATTTCTATCCATTAGAGCACTAGGCTAGAAACACCTTGAGGCTTGATAATTCCATAAAGCATTTCCTATAATCTGTGAGAGATCCCTTAGTGCTTGAGTTAGGGGGAAATAAGCTTTTGGACAAAGGTTTCAAACCTTGTCCAAGTTGGTGATCCCCAACACTCTTCACTTTGGTAGTGTGAGTGAGAGTTGCTTCTATTTAGTTTGTTTGTTCTTTCTTTCTATTCTATTTCTCTTCATCTTCATATTCTTCTCTTTTGTTTATTTGTATTTCTTATTTTGAGTTGTAATCTTCTTTTCTTTATTTCAAATATTTTACTTTACTTGTAACCTTTTGCTTAGAGTTGTATTTTACTATTCTCTTCTTCTTCATCATCATCTTCATTTCCTTTGTTTATTTGTAATATATTGCATAGAGTTGTAATATTATTATCAATTTCCATTGAGGAAAAACATATTTTCCTAACAATAATTGAATTAATTGAGTGCTTATGTGTTATGAGCATGTTATTATATGAATTATGTGAGTTATATTATAATATGACTATATTGGCATGTTTAGGTGTATTAAACATGCATGTGAGCCCATTTCTTATTAGAAGGGAATATTTGTAATTTTGGCCCGTTGATGGCATAGTTGAATATATGTATGGTATATGGTTGTGACCACATTATTATGTGGATATATTTGGGTTATCCTGCACGAGGCGATCCTAGGGGCAAGTTAGCAGTTTAGTCATAACGCGGTCAAATACCCGGCTTGGAGTGAGCCTAGGGGTATTTTAGTAATTTAGCACATTACTGGGATCTATCGAGTAATGGGAAAATTATTTAGTGATCATTTGAGGATATTGAAGATAAAGGGAATTTATGAGACGTCAATTATGATTAACAGGGAAAAGTGGCAAATGGTGGTAATTGACCAAAGTGCCCTTATGAGCATTGGAGAGGAAAATTTGGGTTAAGGGTATTTAGGTCTTTTGGATAGACCTTAGCTTGACTCAGCTGTTTTGGAAGGCTATGGGAAGCAGAGGAGCACTCAGAAAACAAAAGGAAAAGCTCTCACTCTCTCTTTCCCATAGCTTTCACTCTCCCTCCTTAGTGACTTGATAATTTTGAAGTTTTTGAGGAAACAAAACTTGGGAATTGAAGGGTTGGTGTTTAGGATCAAGCTAGGAGTAACTTGGGGCCATAATTCAGCTATTGGAGGTAAGGATTCATTCTGTTTGTCAGTTTAATTTCTGGTTGTTTAAGTTTTGTTAGAATTTTAAACCTTGATGGGTTTTGAGTTTGGGTTTGGATTTGAGTTGGTTATTGGGATGTTTGGGATGCATATGTTGGGTAATAATACTTTTGGGACTCAGTTGGGACTTTGGGGGAAACCTTGGGGTGATTTTGAAAGGTTTGGGTTTGGAGAAAACGCAGGAAAAACCCAGTTTTTTAGGTTTGCAAAGGAACGCCGCAGCGTTGTTCTTCTGAGTTGCGGCGCAGGGGTGTTCCAGAGCAGGGAGCCTTGGCTGTGTGCCGCGATGCTTGGGGGGTGGGGGGAGGGGGTGCTCTGCAGCACTAGGCCAAATTTCAGGATCCCCAAAATCCAATTTTTAAGGTTTTTGCCGAGGGGCTCGGGGGGCGATTTCACCACCCCGTTTGGTGGAACAAGAGGTCCCAAGAGCACGAGATTGGTCCCTGGATTCGCTTATGGAATCGAATATTGATAAGATTTTATTTATGGGTTGTGACTAGGTTATTTCTAAGGCTCAGGAGAGGATCGTTCTCGGAGGTCGTGCTTGCTTGCTTATTTGCTTCTGCTCGGATCAAAGGTAAGAAAACTGCACCTGAAGCGTGAGACACATGATTAGGGCTCGGCCCTGTTGTTAAATGTACTATGATTAAGGCTCAGCCCCATTGTTGAGTGTTTATGATTAGGGCTCGGCCCCGTGGTCGAATGTATTGTGATTAAGGCTTGGCCCTGCTGTCAAACGTATTATGATTGGGGCTTGGCCCAAATGTTAAATGTATTATGATTGGGGCTTGGCCCAACTGTTAAATGTAAACATGATTAGGGCTTAGGCCCAGCTAATGAGCATGATTATAATTATGCATGTGTATCCCGGTGTAAGTACATTGTAATGTGTTGTATTTGTGTATGATGAATGTATTGTATGTATGTCTGTTCCCGGCTGGGAGGTTCGACTTATAATTCGGAAGTATGTTTATTGCACCTAACCCATAGCTCGACCTGCTAGTCAAGGGTATATTTGATTAAAAATGGGCTCGACTTATAAGCCAAGGGACTATAGGGGCCCGACTTATAAGCCGAGGGATTAAAAGGGACTTGACTTATGAGTCGAGCGGTTACAAGGCTCAACTTATAAGTCGAGGATTTACAAGACTGACTTATAATTCGAGGGATTACAAGGCCGACTTATAAGTCGAAGGATTACAAGGCCTGACTTATAAGTCGAGGGTTTACAAGGCTCGACTTACAAGTCGAGAGTTCACAAGGCTTGACTTATGAGTCGAGAGTTTGCAAGGCTTGGCTTATGAGCCATGATCGACATTATGCGTGTTGAGCGCATGCCGTTATGGCTAGGCCACCCCAGGAGTGCATTATGCACTTGATTGGCTCGGATGCCAAAGGAATGAATGGGAGTGCATTATGCACTTGATTGACTCAGATGCCATAGGAATGAACAGGAGTGCGACACACACTTATGTGACCCTATGGCACTTACTTGTATAGTGTGTGTATGCTTGGTTCCAGTTATTACTATTGAGCATGCTGTTTTATTCTTTGGACTATCAGAATTTGCTAATGTGTTTTCTTGCTGAGTCTTTTGGCTCAAGGGTGCTTTGTGGTGCAGGTAAGGGTAAGGAGAACCTTGGCAAGCCATGAGTTGGAGAGCGTTAGGGGAGATGTGTACATATGCAGTCTGCTCGACCGCCACGACCGAGGTATCGCAGGGGAACTGGGGTTGGACCCTATTTTGCCGCTTAGGTAAACTTATCTTGTAATCCCTGAGTTGTAAACAAAATTTAAACTTGTATTTTTGGGGTCCCGTGTAAAGACTAAAGTTTTCTTTTAATGGAAATTTTTATTCGTTGACCAAGATTTTTAATACATGAAACCTTAGTGGCTTAATCACATGTTTTAGTCCAAATGACTCGTTTAGCGAGTCTCGCACTATTTTAAACACACATGGTAACAGACCCTAATTAGCAGGGTGTTACAACTTGGTATTAGAGCTGCCAAGGTTTAAGGGTTCCTGATGATGGACTGGGCATGTACACTCGCCGCTAAAGACAAGCTCGACTAAGGTTTCGGTAACTATTAATATAGTTATGTGTGCAATTGCTTAAATGAAGTACATATGCCTTACCTACTTGTTTATATAGAAAGCATGAGCTATTCTAATAGGGCTTGGCCTTTGACTGCTATATGCATGTTAAAGATGTGCTTATTAGCACAAAAGTCACTTGTAAATGTTGCAGAAATGCTTATAAGCATCATTATTACTTTTGAGGGTTAAAAATGCTTATTAGTGCTGTTATATGCTCATGTATGCTAAGAGATGCTTATTAGCATCATTATTTCTTTTGAATGCTAGAAATTCTTAATAGCATTATGTTATGTACATGAATGTTAAGAACGTGCTTATTAACACTTTGTTTGAGCATGAATATGAATCGCCATGCTTATTAGCATGACTGTATACGTGTGAGAGTATTGGGATGCTTATTAGCATTGACATCGTTTATTTATGCAAAAGGAAGTGCTTATTGGCATTGTTATGTGGACATGTAGGTCAGGACACGCTCGTTAGCGTTGTTATAGATACATGTATGCTAGGAAATGCTTATTAGCACTGTTAAATGTTAAAGAAAGACTTATTGTCATCATTAACTGTTTACGAGTGCCAGAAAAAGCTTATTAGCACTGTTACTTGTTTATAAATGTTAGGAAGATCTTATTAGCACCATGTTTGGATATGAATATGAATTGACATGCATCTAGGGGTCGCGGACTGACCATAGAACCTTGTTCTTACTAGCATGATTGTTGAGTGTGAACATTTGTTTGTTCGATCTTGAGCTGTACGGCGGCAAGAGGTTTAGTTATTACTACCTAATTGGTTGAATTGATTGCTACAACAAGGTACACATTTGGACGTATGCTTCCAGGGCAGTCAGATCTGCAAGTCGGCCATGGAATACAGGCAAACAAAATGATAATTAGGGTCAAACCCCTCCGCTAGCTCCCAAACACTGGCAACAGGTGCTTGTTGATATGCAAGCCATGCTGCAGAGGCAAGAAGAAGAGATTCTCCAGTTGAGGCAACAGTAGATTCCAGCAAGGAACACTGCGTCAGAGGCCCCACCTGCTGCTATAGTATCAGTTGTACAACAACAATCAGGGATAGAGAACTGTTGGGAGTTGTTATATGAACGATTCATGAAGTGACACCCTCCAGTTTTGAGGGTAGCGCAGAACCACTCAAGGAAAAGCAGTGGATGAGCATGATCACATCCATCCTAGATTTTATGAGGATGGTGGGCAATGAGATAGTGGCTTATGCCATGTATATGTTTCTTAAGGATGCCCGAATCTAGTAGGAGGTAGTATCCTTGACTAGGGGCATTAATACCTTGGATTGGGAAGAGTTTAGAACTCAGTTCAGTGAACAGTATTATAATGAGGTAGTTAGAGTTGCAAAAGCTAAAGAGTTCAGTAAACTGCAAGGAAATATGACAGTGACAGAATATGCACTGAGGTTTGACGGATTAGCCAAGTTCATTGCAGGCATGGTGTCTATCGATGGGACAAGGAAGGAAAGATTCCTTCAGAGGGTTATGGTCTATGATAGCTCGGGATGTCAGAATCACAACAGTACCTGGAGTGACGGCATATGCTCAGGTAGTGAAAAGAACCCCTACCGCAGAAGGCACTGAGAACAAGATCTGGTATGTGAGTGCGGCCAGAAGCGATACTTGGAGAATGGAACCAACCTTTACAGATCGGGTAGGGGTGGAGGCCCTAGTGACCAGAAAAGGAAAGCTCCGGATATTGTGTTGGCTTCCGGCCTTGATAGGAGCAATGAGAACTGGAGGACATATCCAGTGTGCTCCAGATGTAGAAGATATAATCAGGGGGAAATTGGTATTATTCAAGAGACGGGTTAGATCACTGCCAGTGATAGTAGACAACATAAAGTTATCAGTTGACCTAGTAGAGTTGGTTATGATCGACTTGACATGGTTTCTGGGTATGGATTGGCTAAGAGAAGTATGGGGAAACCATAAATTACAAGAAAAAAAAATGGTAACCCTTGGGCTTGAGGGTGAGAAACCCTTTGTAATTGTTGGCATTATGCATGGAGCCCATATACTTATGATATATGTACTTAAAGCTAGAGAACTATGGCAAAAGGAATGCATAGGATTCTTAGCTAGTGTGGTGGATACCACCTAGGTCGTGCTAGTGGGACCAGGACAGACTAGATTAGCCTGTGAATTTCTAGAAATGTTACTAGAAGATCTGCCAGGGTTACCTCTACACCGAAAGATAGAGTTGTGATTAATTTAGTGCCATGGACGGAACCAATGTCTAGGGCATTGTATTGAATGACTTTAGCAGAGCTGAAGGAACTAAAGGTTCAGTTACAGGGTAAGACAATATTCTCCAAGGTGGATCTTCGATCTGGTTATCACCAGCTGGGAATCAGGGAGAAAGATATACCGAGGGATGCTTTTGTACTAGATATGGGTATTATGAGTTCTTAATCATGTCATTTGGATTGACTAATGCATCGGCAACATTTATGGATCAGATGAACATGGTGTTGAAAGAGTATCTAAATTGGTTTGTGATCGTGTTTATCGACGATATTTTGATATAAGTTATGTCCTTATATAGACAGAAAAGGGGATTGCCTATGCTTCATGTTAGTTGAAAAATATTATTAGAGTTGGAATAGAGTTACTGGTGGGCCAGTTGGTCAACAATATGCTTGAGTTTACTCTTTTAGAAAGGATTAAAGAAAAACAGTTGAGCGACCCACAATTGGGAAAGATTAAAAGGGATGTCTTAACTGGAATAGCTAAGGACTATACAGTGTCAGACATGAGTTTATTGAGGTATAAAAGGATCAGATTTGTGTTATGATGGACACTGGGATTAAATGGGAGATTTTTGATGAATTTCATATTACCCCTTACTCTCTACATCCAAGCAACATGAAGATGTTCAAGGATCTGAAAGTTTTCTATTGGTTGCCTGTGATGGAGAGGGACGTAGCTGAGTATGTGGCAAAGTGCCTGACCTGGTAGTAGGTCAAGGCAGAGTGTCAGAAACCAGTATATCTATTATAGCCTTTGAGTATTCCACAGTGGAAGTAAGAGGACATCACGATGGATTTCGTGGTGGGATTGCCAGGATAGTGGGCCAGCATGATTCGGTCTAGGTCATGCTGGACCGGTATACAGAGTCAGCTCACTTTTATCAGTGAGGACAAGCAATACAGTTGACTAGTATTTAGATCTCGAGGCGAGAGAGATAGTAAGCCCTTATTGGACTTTGAGGTCTATCCTGACGAATATGGACCCCATATTTGCTTCCAAGTTTTGGGGAAGTTTGCAGAAGGCTATGAAAATACGGCGGAAGTCCAGTACCGCTTATTGTCCTCAGACTGATGGTAAGTCAGAGAGGATTACCCAGATATTGGAAGACAAGCTGAGAGCATGCATGTTGGTGTTTGAAGGGTCCTGGAATGAACATTTGCCTCTATTAGAGTAGAACCTTAGAAGATGTTGTATGGTAGAAGGTGTAGATCGCCCATTCACTGGGATGAGAAGGGTGAAAGGAAATATTTGGGTCCTGAGATAGTTTAGGCAACCCATGAGGTTAATGAGAAGATCAGAGCTCAGATGCTCACTTCTCAAAGTAGACAGAAAAGTTAAGCTGATCCGAAACACAGGAACGTGGAGGTCCAAGTGGGAGACTACGTCTTCCTTAGAGTCTCACCATGGTAAAGGGGTGAGGAGATTTGGGGAGAAGGGCGAGCAAAGCCCTAGAATTGTGAGACCATATGAGATCCTAGAAGGGATTGGTCAGGGGGCCTATAGATTGGCCTTACCTTCGGCGCTGTCGGCCGTACACAATGTACTTTCAATTTTGACACTTTAGAAGTATGTGTCACATGTGACTCATGTACCGAGTTACGAGGGTCTGGAGTTTTAGACAGATCTCTCCTATGAGGAATAGCTAGCCCAAACACTAGACAGGAATGACAAGGTCATGAGAAATAAACCATACCTTCAATTAAGGTGTTAAGGTTGAGGATACGACTTGGAAGTGAGATTCCAACGAGCGGGATCAATATCCCGAGCGGTTCGGGTAAAATTTCGAGGATAAAATTCCTGGAAGGAAGGGATAATTGTAACACCCCAAATTCCCTAATATGGCTTAGTGCCTGGATTAGGGGGCCAAGATGCAATAATTGAATTAATTGAGTGTTTATGTGTTATGAGCATGTTATTATATGAATTATGTGAGTTATATTACAATATGACTATATTGGCATGTTTAGGTGTATTAAACATGCATGTGAGCCCATTTCTTATTAGAAAGGCATTTTCGTAATTTTGGCTTGTTGATGGCATATTTGAATATATGTATGGTATATGGTTGTGAGCACATTATTATGTGGATATATTTGGGTTATCCGACATGAGGCGATCCTAGGGGCAAGCTAGCAGTTTAGTCATAACGGGGTCAAATGCCTGACTTGGAGTGAGCCTAGGGGTATTTTAGTAATTTAGCACATTACTGGAATCTATCGGGTTATGGAAAAATTATTTAGTGATCATTTGAAGATATTGGAGATAAATGGAATTTATGAGACATTAATTATGATTAACGGGGAAAAGTGGCAAATGGTGGTAATTGACCAAAGTCCACTTGTGAGCATTGAAGAGGAAATTTTGGGTTAAGGGTATTTAGGTCTTTTGGATAGACCTTAGCTTGACTCAGCTGGTTTGGAAGGCTGTGAAAAGCAGAGGAGCATTCAGAAAAACGAAAGGAAAAGCTCGCACTGTCTCTTTCCCGTAGCTCTCTCTCTCCCTCCTTGGTGACTTGATAATTTTGAAGTTTTTGAGGAAACAAAACTTGGGAATTGAAGGTTTGGTGTTTAGGATCATGCTAGGAGTAACTTGGGGCCATAATTCAGCTATTGGAGGTAAGAATTCATTCTGTTTGTGAGTTTAATTTCTGGTTGTTTAAGTTTTGTTAGAATTTTAAACCTTGATGGGTTTTGAGTTTGGGTTTGGATTTGAGTTGGTTATTGGGATGTTTGGGATGCATATGTTGGGTAATAATGCTTTTGGGACTCAGTTGGGACTTTGGGGGAAACCTTGGGGTGATTTTGAAAGGTTTGGGTTTGGAGAAAACGCAGGAAAAACCCAGTTTTTTAGGTTTGCAAAGGAACGCCGCAGCGTTGTTCTTCCGAGTTGTGGCGCAGGGGTGTTCCAGAGCAGGGAGCCCTGGCTGTGTGCTGTGATGCTTGGGGGGGTGCGCTGCAGCGCTAGGCCAAATTTCAGGATCCCCAAAATCTCATTTTTAGGGTTGTTGCTAAGGCTCAGGAGAGGATCGTTCAAGGGGGTCGTGCTTGCTTGCTTATTTGCTTGTGCTTTGACCAAAGGTAAGGAAACTACACCCGATGCATGAGATACATGATTAGGGCTCGACCCTGTTGTTAAATGTACTATGATTAGGGCTCGGCCCCGTTGTTGAGTGTATTATGATTAGGGCTCGACCCCGTTGTCGAATGTATTGTGATTAGGTCTCGACCCTGCTCTCAAACCTATTATGATTGGGGCTTGTCCCAACTATTAAATGTAATATGATTAGGGCTTAGCCAAAAAAGGCTCGACTTATAAGCCAAGGGACTACAGGGGCCCAACTTATAAGCCGAGGGATTAAAAAGGACTTGACTTATGAGTCGAGGGGTTTACAAGGATCGACTTATAAGTCGAGGATTTACAAGACTCACTTATAAGTCGAGGGATTACAAGGCCAACTTATAAGTCGAAGGATTACAAGGCCTAGCTTATAAGTCGAGGGTTTACAAGGCTCCACTTATAAGTTGAGAGTTCACAAGGCTCGAATTATGAGTCGAGAGTTTGCAAGGCTCGAATTATGAGCCGTGATTTGCATTATGTTTGTTGAGCGCATGCCATTATGGCTAGGCCACCCCGGGAGTGCATTATGCACTTGACTAGCTCGGATGCCAAAGGAATGAATAGGAGTGCATTATGCACTTGACTAGCTGAGATGCCATAGGAATGAATGGGAGTGCGACACACACTTGTGTGACCCTATGGTCACTTACTTGTACAGTGTGTGTATGCTTGGTTCCAGTTATTACTGTTGAGCATGCTATTTTATTCTGTGGACTATCAGAATTTGCTAATGTGTTTTCCTGCTGAGTCTTTTGGCTCACGGGTGCTTTGTGGTGCAGGTAAGGGTAAGGAGAACCTTGGCAAGCCATCAGTTGGAGAGTGTTAAGGGCGATGTGTACATATGCAGTCTGCTCGACCGCCACAGCCGAGGTATCTCAAGGGAACTGGGGTTGGACCCTATTTTTCCACTTAGGTCTGCTTATCTTGTAATCCGTGAGTTGTAAACAAATTTTTACACTTGTATTTTTGGGATCCCGTGTAATGACTAAAGTTTTCTTTTAATGGAAATGTTTATTCGTTGACCAAGATTTTTAATACATGAAACCTTAGTGGCTTAATCACATGTTTTAGTCCAAATGACTCGTTTAGCGAGTCCCACACTATTTTAAACATACGTGGTAACAGACCCTAATTAGTAGGGTGTTATAGTGTTCTTCCCCAATTAATCCCTGTGATTTCTGCGACTTCCCATCTCAAATATCAGTTTCAAAATCGATTCAACCAGAGTTCTAACATATTTTCGGCCATAATTCTACCCCAAATCACTAGCAAAACCTACCCCACACTTCAGAATACTCACAACTAACACAATTAACAATTCATAATCCAAAAACATTCAACACCCAGAGAACATCATTGAAATGCTAAGAACAAGGGTCTTACCTCTAAATTCCTTAAGAAAAATTGAATTCCTTAGTTGATACAATCCTAGCAGCCTCCAATTCCCAGCCACAAGCATTCAAATCCCACCAAAGGTGACTTCTTGGCTTAGAATTCAAGAACTTCTCTTCCAAAAGCATCAAGAGGGAATCTTCTTTTTCTAGAAAGTGAGAGAACGTGCAGCACAAAGATAAGCCCCTCAACACTTAGCTTAATTAGTCCAAGGGTCCCAAAAGACCAAAACGCTCTTCCCTTAAGAGTCTCTATTGAAGCCATTCAAGGGCACAAAGGTCATTTGACACCACTTTCCCGCTAAACCTCAATTGATACCCTAAGTTCCCAATTAATCAACTAATCTTCTAAATACAAATATTTTTCTCAACAATATCCCAATAATTCCCAACATATGCAAAATTACTGAAATACCCCTTGGCTCACCCCGATCCGTGTATAAATCCCCGTTGTGACTTTTTCGCTAAATTGCTCTAAATGAATCGACTTAAGCCTGTTATCGCTAATATATCCACATAATAATGTGGTTCCAATCATATAACACATAATTACCATTATACCCTTAACGGGTCAAAATTACGAAAATGCCTTTTCTCACAAAAACGAGCCCACATGCATATTTAATACACATAAAAATGTATAAATAGTCATATCTTAATATAACTCATATATTTCACATAATCTCACATATATTCAATTAAATCCATATGTATAAATTCGATTATGACACCCTGGCATAGTGATCAAGGCACTCAGCCTTAATAGCGAATTCAGGACGTTACATGCACTATGCGTAGGAATACATGTCTACGCATTCTAAATCTTCTTCGAAATTGATATTCTATATACACCAGTCATCAGAAAAGTAGTCATCGAATAAACATTGGTGTCCTTCTACATGACCCCTATCAATGTGGGCTATCTTTCTCCCTTGCCTTGTTGAGCTACCCCTATCCATGAAAGCTTTGAAATATTGATCATCAGTACACTATGAAATAATGATATCGCCTAGACTCATATTTTCGTATGGATTCGGAGAATTTGGCGAATCCATTGTCAAACTTAGAGTATATGATATTTGGGAATGAAAGATGAATGAGAAAGTAAAATGAAGGATGGGATGGAGAGTTGAGTAAAAGGAAGAATGAAATTTGGTATTTATAGACACGGTGACATATATAACTGTTAAAATATAGCTGTTAAAATATAGTCGTTACCGTGTAGTCGTTAAAATATAGTCGTTACGATGTAGCCGTTAAAATATAGTCGTTAAAAATAGATAGGTGTTAAAATATAGCAGTGATTCACTCACTAAATAGTAAAGGATAATTTATTTAAATAAAATAAAATACATAATAATGCGATTGATAAAAATACATAGATATTACAACTTCAGGATATTTGTCTTAATATAAGTACACATGTTTTCATGATCTTTCTTTTGCTCAGGAGTCATATGCGACGTGTCCATGATGAGATAATTCATGTATTTTGTCATCCTATTATCTTTTGCTTCTTTCTCCTTTATCGCTACCAATTTCTCCAATGCATATGTTTTTCGTTCACTAATCTCTATAAATCTAGTATGTGTGTCTTTTTTTTTCCTTCCCTTTTCTTTTTGCTGCCTTTTGTCCAGTAGGGTGCATTTCACGCACTTCATCATCACTGATGTCTGCATTGGAAGATGAAGTAAATGCCCTTGATTCAGACACCTTTGTTCTCTTACCACCTTTTGGTTGATACATTGTATTCCATTTTGACTCATCCTTTAGCAATCTCCAATAGTCCACAAGCAGAAAATCTTAGTTGCTATTTTTCAGATCTGTACAATTTATGTGCATTCTAAAAAATTTGCTCATCATACCAACCACTGTGACATTCTTGTTGTACTCGTTTATAGAACCCATTGAAACGTGCCACCTTTTGATTCATCTTATTCCAATAGACTTTGGCTCAATCTCTTTGTTTTGAATTTAAATCCCAATTGTGCCTAAATTCAAAACCTTTTATTTATTTATTTTTAATTAATTAATTAAACATTATTCAAATTAACTGATTATAATTTGAAACTTGATTTAATATTATTTATTTATATTGACACCAATTTATCAATCTCTATAAATTTTCCAATATTGACCTAGTCAACTTTAAAAATTCTAATTGATAATTAAATCAATTAATTGAGACATTCTAGATGATTTGCCCAAAGGTTATGTAGGGACCATGGATCCATGAAATCAAGCTTCAATAAGATACCGTGAATTTATTTACAAATAAATTTACTACCTTATTAATTCCTCGTTGTGATGCCCCACGTCACTATGACTGCTTTCTGGAATGACGACTGGCCCTACAAACCAACATAAGTCTTTTCAGCGTGCTTTGTCCTCACTCACATGCTTCCTAGTAAAACTTCCCAGGAGGTCACTCATCCCTAGATTACCCCAGGTCAAGCACGCTTAACTTTGGAGTTCTCAAGTGATGGGCTATCGAAAAGAAGATGCATCTTGTTGATATAGGTAGTACCCATCAATCCATTTAAGCCCTCTTCAACTGTGTAGTCCCATACCTACACAGTCTTAGAATCATCACACTTGACCTTCTCCAGGCGGTGTGGGATTGCACAGCTTACCCGGTCTTTCCCCTTACGGATCACGAGATTCTGACTGTCACAATCACCCCCCCTTACGGGCCCGATGTCCCCGTTGGCCACACTTCCCGCTGGGTCAAGGCTCTGATACCATTTGTGACGCCCCACTTCACTTTGGCTGCTTTTTGGAATGACGGCTAGCCCTACAAACCAACACAAGTCTTTTCAGCGTGCTTTGTCCTCACTCACATGCTTCCTAGGAAAACTTCCCAGGAGGTCACCCATCCCTAGATTACTCCAGGTCAAGCACGCTTAACTTTGGAGTTCTCAAGTGATGGGCTACCGAAAAGAAGATGCATCTTGTTGATATAGGTAGTACCCATCAATCCATTTAAGCCATCTTCAACTGTGTAGTCCCATACCTACACAGTCTTAGAATCATCACACTTGACCTTCCCCAGGCGGTGTGGGATTGCACAGCTTACCCGGTCTTTCCCCTTACGAATCACGGGATTCTGACTGTCACACTCGTGACTCCACTATAGACTCGGAATTGAACTCTTGAATTCATTCCCCTGATTCAGAAACCTTTTTCCTCTTACCACCTTTTGGTTGGTACATTGTATTACTCGTCCTTTACCAATCTCCAATAGTCCATAAGCAGAAAATTTGAGTTGCTATTTTTAGATTTATACAATTGATGTGCATTCTCAAATATTTTCTCATCAGGCCAACCAATGCGATGCACTTGTTGTACTCGTTTATAACACCCATTGAAACACACCACCTTTTGATTCCTCTTGTTCCAGTGGTCTTTTCTGGCCTTCCAGTTCTTGCTTGCTCAGCTTTTTGGTTGGTGTTGTAGTATTCTGCGATCCAAGCCCATAAATGTGTAGAAGTTTGGTCATTCACCACAACGACATCCTTAGATGTATGTAATGACCCAACTATTTCTATGACCTTGGACCATTAGATCTACTATACATAGCTACTATTTTGGGAAAGATACATATCACATATCATATAACATATAAAATCCTATCCTATTTTCATTACCAATATACCGGGATGATGAGAACAAAGTCGGGATTTTGGAACACTCCTAAAAACCATAATATAGAGGTGAGTATACTAAGGAAAAGAGATGGAAAGAATAAACTACACCATCGAAACGATACTTACCAATGAAAACCTTAAGTTCGAAGAACTTAGATGCCTAAAAATAGAAAAGACTGAGTTAGGATTTGAGTAGAGAAGAACTATAAGAATCAATACAGAAAGGAACTAGAATTAGGAATACCTTGAATGCTTCTATGACCGAACTATACCTCGAAACCGAAATACACTATAACCTTACTTCCCAAGTGTTTATTAAGCTTATAATGATTAAGCTTATAACCCCAATCCAAGTGTTTATCACTCTATAGTCTCACTAGCACATGGAAGGCTCTGATCAATGCTTGAAGAATGAATGAAAAGGCTTGGTGCTAGGTCCTATTTATAGAGTTCTAGGAATAAAATCTTCTTTTTGGCTTTGAATAAAAATAATAAATTTAATTGAAAATATTTGAATATCCTTCATCCAAAGGCTTAGGAATTGGTCAAAATTTTCAGAGAGATTTAAGGATTCAAAGCTTGATTTTTAAAATTATAAAAACAAATAGAATCCTAACTTCTAACTCCCTAAATCTCGTAACTCTAAACTCCCCTTCTATAAAATCAACATATTTGGAGCTGTAGAACTCAGATTTAGATTCTCTTTATATCTTTAGAAAGCTAATTAAATTATCTACAACTTTCTAGAAACACTATTTTTCGAAATTCATAACATAACTGGGCCAAAAACATGTCGGAAGTTACAGTACCCTAAAGTTACGAAAAATCTATTTGCATCCTAATCTACAAATAAATAAAATTGTGACAAATATCTTGCTCCAATCAGATTTTGGTGAAGACTAAGTCTTATATTTATCTTATTTTATCATTAAAATAATAATTCCTTAATAATCATAACCTTAGGAATAACCATGCTCATAACAAGTGTCATATTCTTATTAGCTCTATCTAAACCTTAGGTTATAATAATTATCATATTAATAACCAGCAATATTAATCAAACCTTATGTTATAATTAATATTCTTAAACTATAGGTTAAACTTATAAAATCCATAACTATTGCTAGGAGTTTCCAACTAAGTCCCGACTTGAACCAAAATCCATAGTAATGAACATACTATAACTAATACTAGCTGTTACTTCTACTACTACTACTACTACTACTACTACTACTACTACTACTACTACTACTACTACTACTACTACTACTACTACTACTACTACTACTACTACTATCTAACTAGCTAAGTAAATTCTGGGACTCTACAATGTATTAAGCCATCCACTTCTCAAAAGTATAGTTGCTTCCTTACTCCATCTGACTTTACCTTTATATCTTGATTCATCTTCATTGTGTAGAACTACATTTTCCATATCTTCAACGCCATGTTCAAGTTGGGTTTCAGAGACAGATGTAGATGATGCTTCAAATCAATACTAGACTTTTCCATACTTGGCCTATAATTTCTTGAAACCATTTCGAGGTGGTGTAGGGAAGGCGTATGAAAGACATATGACAATGAATTTGTTGGTGTGAAGAATGGAGCTTGTTGGGGCGTCTCAAAAGAGCCAAAATTTTGGAAAGGGTAAGAGGACATGGGATAATTTTGAGAATTTGGAAAACTTAGGTCAAATTGAAAATACTGAAAATTTAGATTTTGAGGATTAGTAAAGGGAGTATTTTGAAAATTTTGATTGAATTGAGAATATTGAAAATTTGGATTTTGGAGGTTGGTATGTGAAGAATAAGATGAATTTTGAAAAACTTGAGAATATTGAAAATTTGAATTTTGGGAGTTGGTATGTGGAGAATTTTGGGAATCCATAGGTAAGGAAAGAAAATTTGTGATAGACAATTTTGAAGAAGAAAGGATGAATGATGTGAAAATTTAATAAGGTTGATAAGTATTTATAGAAGAAAATAATTTATTTTAAAAAAATGCAACGGTAATAAAAGCAATGGTAAAAAAATATGTACATATATATAATATATAATATATAATAAGTTAATAGTAAAATTAAAAAAAGAAGGGAAAGCACCGTTGCTTGATAGAGGCAAAATGCTTTAAAATTATTGTTGCAATGAGGCTCTCCAATGGCAAGCCACGTTGCTTGTCAGACATTAGTCAACAAGCCACAAAAATAGCTATCGCATTGTGGTTACTCTAATTGTACATATCAGAGTCCAACAATTCCCAAAACAAATCTGTCTATGTAATTAGTCTTGGACCAAAAAAGATAAATTATCACAAAATATTAATTAATAACCATAAATTATAAAAAGTTGAATAAAAAAAGAGAAAAAAATAAACATTTATATATTAATATAAAAGAGATGTATGAGGAGACGACATGTCACCCTCTCTTTTATATACATATATAGATAGATAGATATAAATTATTATTATTATTATTATTAACCATATATTAGAAAAAGTAAAATAAAAAATGACAAACATAGAGATAGAGTAGGATAAAAAAATTAAGAAATTATTCGTTTGAAGCTTTATTTTTATAGATATTAATAATCATATAGATAGATAACAATATAGAATCATAAATTAGAAAAAGTAGAATAAAAAAAGAGAAAAATAGAGATAGAGTAGTTTGAATTTTTTTTAGAGTGACACATCACCTATCATTATAAGAATAATAGTACTATTATAAGAATAATAATACTATTATTTTCTCTTAATTAAATATATTTATACATAAATATAGCAATATAGATAAATAATAATTTTTTTTTCAATATATAATATAGAATTTACAAATTTAATTGATATAAAAATATATGCAACAAAAACTAAATATGTAAACTGTAAATTATATATTAAATTTGATAAACTCAAAAAAATATAAATATTCAGTATTTAGGCAAGATTGAGTTAAATCAATCATCCGTATAAGAAAAAAATACAAATGTTGGGAAAAATCAAAGCAATCAAATGGTACCATATGTATAGACTAAATGTATAATACCCATAATGATTTATAAACCATGTGAGACTATAGAGATCTTTTTTATTGTTAATTAATTATTTCTTTAAATAAATGTTAAGTAAAAAAATTAGAAAAAACCACAAAATAGAGAAAATAGAAGATTAGAATAAGGGTGCCACCTCATCTCCTCTGTAACGCCCCACGTCACTATAGTTGCTTCCTGGAATGACGACTGACCCTACAAACCAGCACGAGTCTTTCCAGCATGTTTTGTCCTCACTCGCACGCTTCCTGGGAAAACTTCCCAGGAGGTCACCCATCATGAGATTACTCTAGGTCAAGCACGCTTAACTTTGGACTTCTCAAGTGCTGGGTTACCGAAAAGAAGATGCATCTTGTTGGCATAGGTAGTACCCATCAATCCATTTAAGTCTTCTTCAATTGTTGGCATAGGGGATAGTTGTAATGTAACGCCCTGGATAGCCAAGACCGTTACATTGTGTGATTATAAAGTGCTAGACTTGCTAATCAAGTCATTAAAGTAAAAGCGTGTTACTGAAACAGTAGAGGAACTAGGGTTAAAAGTGTTTTGGGTCTCAAAAGTTATGTTCTCATTACTAAACATTGTTTATGTACATGGAATCCCAAAAATGACAGTTTAAAAGCCATTTACAAAAGTTACAGAGTTTAAATACATTAACTGGCCATACTAAGGCAAAAACGAGCAGTTAGGTAATCTCTGTCCTGACACACTCCTCGACCATGGTGATCGAACAGCTGGCTATGTACATTTCACCTCGGAGCTCTCCACCTCAGGCCTGGTCCAGCTTGCCCTTGCCCTTACCTGCACCACGAAGCACCCGTGAGCCAAGGCCCAGCAAGAAAACACAGCAATAACAGAGCATGAACAACTAGCAAACAAGTCAATTACTCATATAACATCTCATAAATTCAAGTATATCATCAGTCAAGTATACCACATACTAAGCATCTCAGCTCAAAATACATAAAACACAGATGATAACCAGGGCTAGCGCTCACAGGCTGCTCCCTCTGTTATCCTATTGTTTCTGGCTCCCAGTGGCCAATTCGCGCCCCGTGCGCTAAAATCATGTACGGTACTCTTAGACCGCCTTTACGTGTCCCTTGGCATAATAACAACATTGACGCAATACAACTCTCGGGAGCACTTAGTCCCATTACAACCATACATTCGGGTGCAGTTTTCTTACCTTTCAATTTACTGATTTCCGCTGCCACGAAGCCACGAGCACGGTCTTCTACCCCGAGCCTCTCCAAAGTCCTAATCACAACACAAATGAAACATCTTTTGTCACCAATCAATCCAAATCTACCTCCCCAGAGCCAATCCCATACTCTCAGAACCCCCAAATCCCTAAAACGACGCACCGAAGACATTCCCCGAACCCCCGGAGCAAAAGCTTAAAATTGCAAATTCCAACATCCTGAAATTTGCCTAGCGCCGCGGCGCAACCCTGTAGGGCCGCGGCGCCCAATAATTTTGAGCCGCGGCGCCCAGCAAGTCAGAGACCCCATCATGCCCAGAAACAGCCTTGCGCCGCAGCGCGCTAGAACAGCGCCGCGGCGCTCCTTCGCGAGCCCAGAATTCTGGGTTTTTCCCCTGTGTTTTCCCCGAACCCAAATCACTCCAACTCATCCCAACTTCATACCCAAGCCCCAAAACCTATTTAAAACCCCACATAGACCAACAAACAACCTATAAACACTATAATCCAGCTCAACCACACAATCACCCACAGAAATTCACACTTAAATTCAGACTCTAACACTTAAGCTAAAACTTGAGAAAAGTACAAACCAGTCCTCTAAATCCTTAAACCATAACAGCTACGAAATTGCAAACCTACTTAATACCCTTACCTCAATCAGAAATTCGACTTGAGCTTCCTCCAATCCAAGCTTGAGCTGAATTCCACCTTAACAAGCCAGCTGAATTCCATGCAAGACAAACCATGGCTATCTCTCAATTCTTTCAAAAACCAAATTCAGAACTTAACAAAACAGGAACCAATTCCTTACCTCAATATAAACCTTGCTATATGCTTGATTCCTCACCCTTAAGCCCTACACTAGCCTCAAAGAACTCAGTTCAGCTCCTCCTCCACTTTGCCTTCTAGGTTCTTGATTCTCCCTTCCCTTCTTGATCTTTCTAGCCTTCCAAGTCTTAACTTCAGTTATACTTAGCATAAATGAATCGTACATATCCTTTTCCCTCAGCCAAAGACATCTATACCACTGCCAAAAGACCTTTTTAGCCTTCCTCAAATATCCTTTTCTGACTAAACCTCAAGGGTACACTTGTCTTTTACCTACTTTACAGTTTTACCGCTTATCCAACAAAACCTGTTACTCTCTATGGTTACTAACAGTTACACAAGTTACCAAATCACCAGTTACCATTATCTAGCTCCCTAGGACCGTCTCGGCACGTGCGTCACATTGAAATCACCGCGCCCACGTGGTACTATTCACATATCATAATTATCACATAACATAATACACATAGTCATATAACATGCTTAAAATCATAATCATGCATCTTAATCACAAAAATCACACATAATTCCCATTATACCCTCCCGGCACACTAATCAAGGCCCTTAAGCCCTATTAGTGAATTTGGGTCGTTACATGTAATGTCCCAAAATCCCTAATGTGGCTTAGAGCCTGGATTAGGGGGTCAGGAGGGCCATAATGGATTTATTATGCAATTAAATGATTATGTGAGTTATATTATTATATGATGATAAATGCATGCATGTGGGTCCGTTTTTCATTATAAAGGTATTTTGGTAATTTTGCCAGTTGAGGGCATATTTGTATATTTATATGCATGTTGGTGATTATGGATAAGATGACATTATTATGTTGATATGTTCAAGCCATTCGGCATGAGACGATCTTAGGATACAAGTTTGCGGTTTTGTCATAACGGGGTCAATTATTGGGATATTGGATAATGAGAATAATTATTTGATAATATATTGGGAGTTAGTGAGATCAGGAGGAAATTATGGGAATTTCGACTATTTTACCCTCGGGGGCGTTTTTGGGACCCCGAGCATTAGGATTTATTTGAGGTTACTTAAGCTTGAAGTAACCTGTTAGAAGGAAAATTACATTCAAACGCTTTTTTTATTTCTCCCGTTATCCTTTTTACTATTCATCTCATTTTCGAAGGAAACTTGAGTTTTAGAACTCAGATTCAAGCGAGGATCGAGTTATAGAAATTCTAGGAAAGATTAGAAGCTTATTAACCATAGGATTTAGCACGAAACAACTCAATAAGAGGTAATCTAAGCTTTAAGTTTTGAGTTTCTAAGCTTTGAATTGGATTTTATGTGTTGATGAGTTTTTGATTTGTTTGAGCCTCGAGATTTGATGGTTTTAGGCCATTGGGATGTTTGGGAACTTTGATTTTTGGATTTGGAGATGTTTGAATAGGTTATTGGAAGGATTTAAAAGAGGAAAAATGAAGTTTTTTGGCTGGGTTCCAGGTGGGGTCGCGACCTTGTTCTTGGGCGCTGCAGCCCGAGCTCAGTGAAGAAGAGAAGTGGAGCTGAAGGGCCTTGGGGCTGCGGCGGGTGGTGCAGGTGCTTGTGGCTGGCACCTCTGTTTGGGAGGCGGGCCGCAGCTCAGTAGGATGGCGCCACGATGCTTAAGGGAATTTGTGGCCAGAATGGTGTTTTAATCGTGGGAACTCAAACCTTAGGCCTCGAGATCGTTCCTAATACTCGGTTTAGTAGGATTCGACGTCCTAGAGGCTAGGTCTTGGTCCAGGAACTTTTCATTACTTATTTTATTGATGAGATTCCATATTTGGTTATGACAAGGTGACCGCTAAGGAACTTAAGGACTAATCGTTCTCAAAGGTCGTTCTTTTATTATTCTACGCTCGAACTAGAGGTAAGAAAATTGCACCCAGTATGTGACATGTATGGTTATTGATGATGCATGTTGAGTGCTCTATATGTGGACATTGATTGCATTGTAATGCTTAAAAATCTTGCTTATTTGTGAATGGTACTAACTTATTAGTCAGAAACGACAATGGTGTCAGTATTGACTGTGAAGCTGTGACTTATTAGTCAAGTTTGGCAGTAGTACTAAGCACTGGTCATATGGAATTGACTTATGAGTCAAGAACGATATTAGCGTGTTTAACGCAAGCCGAAAAGATTATATTTAATCGACATAAGCATTATCATCATAAGCATGAAATGCTTGACCGACCTTAAGTTCAATGAAAACAAAAGCGATTGGCTAGTTACTTAGAGCCAGAGCCAAAAGGCTAAGGTTACCGACACGTCACATGGTTTGGGAGCGAATCCCCAGAGATGGACTTATTAGCCATCTATTTAAGGAGCAGAATCCTAGAGGTGGACTTTCTAGTCATCTATACAGGGAACAGATCCTTAGAGGCTGACTTATTAGTCACCTGCACAGTGTGTGACTTAATATTCACTTATCTGATTGGGCTGCAAGCCCCATAATGATTACTATAATCATTTATTGATATTGTATATATGCAGTAATATGTTTTCTTGTTGAGCCTTGGCTCATACGTGCTATGTGTGCAGGTAAAGGGAAAGAAAAGCTCACTCAACCTTGAGTGGAGAGCTTAGGTGGCGATGTGTACATATGCGGCCGCTTGACCACCACGACCAAGGTGTTCTCAGGGGAACTAGGGGTTAACCCTATATTTTGCCGCTTAGGTTGGCGGGTTGTAATTTTTATACTGTAATGGCCATTTTGGATTGTAAATGTAATGCCCCAAAATCCTTAATTCAGTTTAATGGTTGGATTAGTAGGCCGGGGTGGCCATAACTATTTTATTAAACTATTATATGCATGTTTATGTGAATTATATTATAATATGATGTTAAATGCATGCATGTGGGTCCACATTTCATCACAGTGGTATTTTGGTAATTTGGCCCATTGAGGGCGTAATTGTATATTTGTATGCATGTCGGTGATCTATTGTTGAGGCCACATTGTAATGTGGATTTGTTCGAGCTATTTGGCATGAGACGATCTTTGAGTCCAGGTTAGCGGTTTGGTCATAACGGGATTAAGTTCGGGGCTCGGGGTGAGTCTCGGGGTAATTTGGTGATTAGAGCGTTGCTGGGAGTTAAAGGGTAACGAGATATGAATTATTGGTATTTGAGAATTTTGAGAATAATGGGAATTGGAGGGCGTTAGTTATGATTAACGAAATAGGTGGAAAAGGACAATTTTACCCTTGGGAGCCTTTAGAAAACCTTAAATGACCTAGGGGAAAAAGGGTCTTTTCACCAAATGATATACTTAAGTCATTGAAGGTTGTAGAAGGTTGGCAAAGCAGAGCATAAACTCATCTCTCCCGTACCTATTTTCTTCTCTTTTTTCTTTTTGATTTTTGAGCTGTTCTTGAGGATTCAAGTTAGGGAAGTGGATCTTGAGGGCTTAGGATTGTGTTCTACCATTGAAGAGGATCCTAATATGAGCTTGAGGTAAGTTTCTAGCCATTAAAACTCTAGCTTTGCTCTATTTTTAGTTTGGTTTTTCAGTTTGGTTTACTAGATTGGTTGAAGGGAATTGATGGGAGTTTTTGGCTAGAGTACTTGGGTTGTGATGCCTAGGACATGTGTAGATGGTTTTTGGGTTCAGTTGGGACTTAAAATGAGGTTTGGAAGCTTTTGGTTCAGGTTGGAAATGGTGGAGTCGAAGGGGAAAGATTCAGGGGCTTTTCTGGCTGTGTGTAGCACTATAACGCCCACAAGAGGGCGCTACAGCGCTACTCAGGGAAGGAATTTTGCTTACTTGAGCACTGGGGCGCTAGTGGGGTAGCGCTACAGCGCTACCCTGCTCCTTCAGATTTTGGTTTTGGCCATTTATAAGGGTTTTTGGCTCGGGGTTTCAATCCTTAAGGCTCGGGATCGAATCTACTCACCGTTTGGGTACAATTCGGGGTTTCGGGAGTGAGGTTTAGGTCAAGACCCTATTATTGTTGATTTTCATTAATGAAGGTTATAATTGGTTATGACTAGGTTACCGCTAAGGAATCAAAAGGTCAATCATTCTCAAGGGTCGTTCTTTTACTATTTCTCGCTCGAACCAGAGGTAAGAAAACTGCACCCCATATGTGACATGCATGGTTATTATTGAGACATGTTGAGTGTTGAGCACTAGTTGTATGTTACTGACCTATGAATCAGGAGCGGCATAAGCGTCATGAACGCAGAGCCGATAAAAGATTAGATCTAATCGACATCTACATTGAATGACCCATCATGAGCATTAATGCCGAACTGACCCCAAGTTCAATGAAAACTAAAAGAGCTTGCCTAGTTCTATGACTAGTTACTCAGAGTTAGGGCCAGAAGGCCCAGGTGACCCTATCGTCACATGGATAAGGGTAGGGAACCCACAGTAGTGACTCCATGGTCACTCCCTTGGTTTACATTGGTGACTCGCTGTCACATATTCTGCTAAGCTAGTGACTCGATCACTCATTTGTAAAGGGTGTGGAACCCACATTAGTGACTTATTACATCAGTCACTCATTTGTTTGGGCTGTAAGCCCTGGATGATTATCATGATCATTGTCTAATATTATATTCATGCAGTATTGAGTTTTCTTGCTGGGCTTTGGCTCATGGGTACTATGTGGTGCAAGTAAAGGGAAAGAAAATCTCACCTAGCCTTGAGTGGAGAGCTTAGGTGGCGATGTGTACATATGCGACCGCTTGACCCCCACAACCAAGGAGTTTCTCAGAGGAACTAGGGGGTTTACCCTATTTTTGCCGCTTAGGTCGACGGGTTGTAAATTTTACTCTGTAATGACCATTTTGTATGGTAAATAACTTGTAAACATTTTTATGGGCCCATGAACAGTGTTATGTTTTAATAAAATATATCATTTCTTTTTTATTGGTTTTTCACCTTAACGTATTAATAACACTTAGATGCACGTTTATAACCAAAGAACTCGATTAGCGAGTTAAGCACAGTTCAAAGTTCACAGTAATGGTCTTGGAGTAAACCAGGGCATTACAGTAAATAACTTGTAAGCGTTTTTATGAGCCCATGTACAGTTTAATGTTTTAAATAAAATATATTCATTCCTTTTGAACGAGATTTTTACCCTGGCCTATTAATGACACCTAGGTGCACGTTTATAACCTAATGACTCATTTAGCGAGTTAAGCACTATTTAAAGTTCACAGTAACGGTCTTGGAATAACCAGGGCGTTACATTGATACACTAAAAACATATAACTATTCGGTATTTGGGTAAGATTGAGTTAAATCAATCACCCATATAAGAAAAAAAATACGAATGTTGGGATAAATCAAAGTAATCAAATGATACTTTATTTATAGATTAAATGTATAATACCCATAATGATTTGTAAACCATGTGAGACTATAGAGATTTTTTTAATTTTTAATTAATTATTTCTTTTAATAAATGTTAAATAAAAAATTAGAAAAATAAACCACAAAATAGAGAAAATAGAAGATTAGAAGAAGAGGGTGCAATCTCATCTCATCAAATGTCTCTTTTATTATATATTAAATTAAATTTGATAAACTAAAAAATATATAACTATTCGGTATTAGGGCAAAATTGAGTTAAATCAATCACCCATACACGAAAAAAAATACTAATGTTGGGACAAATCAAAGTAATCAAATAATACTTTATTTATAGATTAAATGTATAATACCCACAATGATTTGTAAACCCTGTGAGACTATAATGATTTTTTTAATTGTTACTTAATTATTTATTTTAATAAATGATAAATAAAAAATTAGAAAAAACCACAAAATGGAGAAAATGGAAGATTAGAAAAAGAGAGTGCCACCTCATCTTCTCAAACATCTCTTTTATATAAACATAGATAAATAATAACATTTTTTAATATATAATATAGAATTTACAAATTTAAATGATATAAACATATATACTATAAAAACTAAATATGTAAAAGATAAATTATATATTAAATTTGATCAACTAAAAAAATATAACTATTAGTTATTTGGGCAAGATTGAGTTAAATCAATCACTCTTATAAAAAAAAAAAATTACTAATGCTAAAACAAATCAAAGTAATTAAAAGGTACTTTATTTATAGATTAAATGTATAATACCTACAATAATTTGTAAGCCATGTCGGACTACATAGATTTTCTTAAATTTTTAATTAATTATTTCTTTTAATAAATTTTAAATAAAAAATTAGTAAAAACCAAAAAATAGAGAAAATAGAAGATTAAAAGAAGAAGGTGTCACCACATCTCTTCAAGCCTCTCTTTTACATAAATAGAGTAAATGGAGGCTAAAATACCTAATATTTTCAAAATATTGTACTTTTATACCCAATTTTTTTTTTGTGGTAAATATACTCAATGTCTTCGAAATGTTTCACTTTTATACCCAAACTTTTTTTGTTGCAGTAAATATACCTAATGTTTTTAAAATGTTGCACTTTTATACCTATTTTTAAAAAAATATTTTGAGAAATAATAAGAAAGTGAAGGTAAAATATATGATTTTAGTTATTTTAAAAATTACAAATTATTTTCACTTTCAAAATAATAATAAAAATTTAAGATTAGTAAAATTAATCAAAATAATTAAAACTTATATTTTAAATTGATGAAAATATATAAGTTTTTAATTATTTTAAATCATTTTTATTAATTTTAATAAATTTTTTATTAATTTTTAATTTTAAATAGTTATTTTGAGGAAGAATAAGAAAGAGAAAATAATTTAAAAATAATTAAAATCTTATATTTTTCCTTCACTTTCTTATTATTTATCAAAATAATAAAAAATAGGTATAAAACCACAACATTTTAAAAATATTGAGTATATTTATCGCAATTTTTTTTTTGTATATAAGTGCAACATTTTGAACTCATTGAGTATATTTACCGTAAAAAAAGATGGAGCATAAAAGTATAACATTTTGAAAACATTAATTATTTTAGCCTATTAGCATTTTCAAAATATATATAATCTGAAATCATGAAAAACTATTACTGATGTGGTGGTAACCTATTACCATTTTCAAAATATATATTTTTTAAATAGTGATGTGGTGGTAATGTGTTACCAATAGAGTAATCAATTACTACTAGAGTAACATGACACCTATTACCATTAGAGTAACTTGATGCATGTGTTTGATTTATGGGTAAACTATTACATAAGTAACATGTTACCATGCAATATAAAAATATGAAAATGATAACATGTTAGTAGTACTCTTGGCGTATATGTTTATTTTATGGGTAACCAATGATAACATGTTACCATGCAATATAAAAATATGAAAATGATAACATGTTAGTATTACTCTTGGCGTATATGTTTATTTTATGGGTAACCAATGATAACTAGTTACCATATAATTTGGAACTAAGAAAAATTATAAATGATGTGGTGGTAACGTGTTATCACTTTCAAAATATATTTTTGTTGGAAATACATATTGTATGATCTTTATTTATTTTCATGTAATTTACATATTATCAAACAAACATGCAAATACCTAGAACATGCTCCTATGAGATTGATACAAAATAGAGTAAAGTAAAGAAACTTACATTACACAGCGGAACTGGAATACCTCCATCATTCAATCTCTTTAACTCTTGATTCCTGTTGACGATGAGAACTCGTCAACCAAGTTAAGTTAGCAAAACAGAAATATAGAGATTAAACTGTTGACGGTGAGAACTCGTCAACCAAGTTAAGTTAGCAAAACAGAAATATAGAGATTATCCAAAGAAAAACTTTGAAGATCAAATTGGAAACTTAAAGAACACTTGCCGAAGAAAAATGATGAACTGAAATTATATTTCTTATGGTGTAGTGCTACAGTGATTTTTCCAACCCCCTTCCAAGTGGAAGTGGAGTTTCTTTTATAGTGGGCTCTAATGGCCCTTGATACAATGTGGTCCAGGGGACCAGGCAGTACGCAAGTACACTGTCAAGTGAGTGGTCTCAGAAATAGTGGTGTCTGCTCCAGTACATGATCAGGGTAGGTGGGAGCACCTCCACTTTAGTACTTGATTGTGCCTCCACTACTCGCCCAGTATGGGTGTCAGAGGAGTGGTTGGTGAGGACCACAACAGGTACCTCGTTCGTACCACCACTACTTATCTGGTATGGGTACTATGTCCGTACTCTAACTCCTTTTAGTTTGTCAGTGCGCTCCATACCCATAGGAAAGATGGTGCCCTGTTGGTGGCACTAATCTTAGGGAGAGAGATGAGGCCTCTTCAACGAAGCCTGCTACGTATATGGTAATACTTGGCACCCATGTGTGAATCGTTGATCTCACTTCATGAGATCAATGCCATGTGGCCCCCATTTGCGAGGCATAGGTGCGAGGCGGTAATGACCCATGCACTAGCCGTGCCTTGCGAGGCTCCTAGGGGCGAGGGGCCTTGCTATGCTTGCCTCCTTGCGGCACGGATCCAGGCATGTGCGGCGATGGTGCGATGGCCTCCTGAGAAGATGCTAGCCCGAGGGCCTCGCGGAGGCGCAAGCACATGAGGGCCTCGCGCGGCGCATCTCCTGGGCACGCATGAAGGCCTTGCGTGTCGCAAGCACATGAGGGCCTCGCGTGGCTCGCCTCCTGGGCACGTATGAGAGCCTCGCGTGGCGCAGCTCCTGGGCGTGCACAATGGCCTCGCGAGAGAGTGATGGCCCAAGGGACTCGCGGGGGCGCAAGCACATGAGGGCCTCGCATGGCTCGCCTCCTGGGAACGCATGAGGGCCTCGCGTGGCGCAGCTCCTGGGCGCGCACGATGGCCTCGCGAGAGAGTGATGGCTCGAGGGCCTCGCGGGGGCGCACGCGCGTGAGGGCCTCACGTGGCTCACCTCATGGGCACGCCCAATGGCCTCGCGAGAGGGTGACGGCCCAAGGATCTAACGAAGGCGTTGGCGCATGGGGGCCTAAGCACGTGCTTTGGATCTTTTACAAGCATGGGATTTTGAGCATCAACAATTCCTTTTTGTAGCAGAGTATTAATAAGAGAATGAACTAGATCAGCAACACAGTCTTCCTCACCAAGCCTTTGATCAACGTAGAACTAGTGCGGGCTGGTTCTCAACACATGAGATAGAGATCTAGAAGAGAAGAATATGAGAGAGTGGTTGAGAAATGATTACATTGTCTAGGTTTTCACTTACCCACTAAATCAACTTAGACTTCCTTATGAAGACCCTAGATATCATATTCATTATATGGACAACTTAATGGGCTTTATTTTAGTTTAAATTAATTAAAATTAATAAACAAAAAATAAAAGTCTTGGGCTCCCACAAATGGACTTTGGCCCAATCTCTTTGTTTTGAATTTAAATCCCAATTGGGCCTAAATTTAAAACATTTTATTTATTTATTAATTTTTAATTAATTAATTATTTATTTATTCAAATTAACTAATTATAATTTGAAACTTGATTTAATATTATTTATTTATATTGACACAAATTTATCAATATTAATAAATTTACCCAAAGATTCTCTTTTATTCTCTAAATCTCATATCTCTGTAAATTTTCCAAAATTGACCTAGTCAACTTTAAAAATTCTAATTGATAATTAAATCAATTAATTGAGACATTCTAGATGATTTACTCAAATGTGATACAGGGACCATGGATCCATGAAATCAAACTCCAATAAGTTACCGTGAATTTATTTACGAATAATTTCACTACCTTATTAATTCCTCGTGACTCCACTATAGACTCGGAATTGAACTCTTGAATTCATAGAATGTATTTTCCAAACCATAAATGCGTTATCCACTGTTATATACCATTACAGTCAGTTAATCCTCTATCGATGACTAACTAACGAGATGGGTGCAAATTACCGTTTTACCCCTCATCAGTATTTTATCCTCAACTCCCACTAAGTTCCTTATAAATGATATTTCAATGAACTTAATCACATAAATGAGATCTCAATCATTTAACCTTTTGAACAAAGCAATTAAGGAAATCATCTTTTCACTTCTCATACAGAAGTTATAGATTTCATATCTATGAATAATATTTCCACTCAATTACACTACTAAATCTCCAAGAAGTAAGTATGGGCTAGACCGTAGGGTAAACTAGTAACGAACAAGTCAAAAGGTTTAAATAATATAATTAGCCGAATATTATCACTCAAAATTAAGATCGACTTAACCTATGGTCAACGTTGTGACATTGATTAGATTCGATAATAACGATACTTATTTATCAATCAATAATCAATATCGGTCCTAGTCCGATGTAACCAAATACATCCGATCTTATCTACTTGGTCAATGCCTTAGACAAGACATCACACCCCGAATGTGTAAGTAGATCATATTGTAGATTGCCCAATCAGTGAAAATCCAATGCACTGATCTAATTTTGGCCATGTTGGGCATAACTGTATTAATATGTGATGATTGTTGAGACCACAGTGGTATGTGGGTATATCCGTGATTGGTAACTTTCGGCACGAGGCGATCCTAGAGCTGGATAGCGGGGAAAAGTCACAACGGGGCATTATAATTTACTTTGGACGAGTCAAGGAGTATTTTTGATGTTGGGTTATGAAAATAAATAATTGGAGATATATTTGAGGTTAGGATGCCTAGGCGGGAATATTGGGGGATTTTACCATTTTTTCCTCGGGGACATTTTGGTACCCCGAACCTTGAGGTAACCAGCTTAAGTTATAAAAACAAAACAAATAAACCATTTGGAGACTTAGAGAAACCGACCCAGCCTCCACCCTCTCCTCTTCTTCTTTCTTTCCTCTTTCTTTCATGAAATGCACAGAAATCTTAGGAGAAATCAAGCTTGAATTTCTGAAAATTGATGGTGGGATTTGGAGGTTTAGCTCAAGGGTTAATCAAGAACAAATCAGGGTAAAGGTAAGCAATTAATTCCTTTTTTCTCAAGTTAAATTCTGAGATTTTGTTGGGTTGTGAATGTTTATGGATTGTGATAGTCAAGGTGGATTTTGAGGCTTGAAACTTTGAAGATAGGTCATGGGATCCTTTGGGAAACGATTCTACAACTGAGGTAAGGTTTAAATTAAAGTTTGATGGTTGAAATTGAGAATTCCATGGTTGGTTTTGAGTTTTAGGTTTGAAATTTCAGAAATTTGGAATTGGGATTTTGGTGAGTATTAGGTTGGATTTTTGGTGGAATTGTGTTGTTTAAACCATCCTAATGTTGTGATTATTAATTGGTTTTGAATTGGGAGCTTTGGGATGGCTTAAGGTGAGGTTTTAAGCTTGAAAATGGTGGGTTTTCTGGGTTCGAAGGGTCGGGCCGCGGCATGGTTCTTGGAGGGCCGCGACCCTTGAAGGCTAAGATGCGCTGAGGATGGAGGGCGGGCCGCGGCATGGTCCTTGTAGGGCCGCGGCCCTTACCTGTTTCTGGGCATTTTTGTGGCCCTGTTTGGGGGCCATGCCGCGTCATGGTTAGGCCATGCCGCGGCGCTTAAGGAATTTTGGGATTTTGAGAATTTAGGCTTGGGAATTTAACCACGGGTGCTCGGGATTGAATCTTTTTATATTTTTGGTGAAGTTCAATGTTCCGGGGACTAGAACTTGGTTTAGAAACTCATTTGAGATTTATCTTATTGGTATCCATTATCTTGGTTGTGACTAGGTGTTAAGCTAGAGCTCGGGAAGTGGATCGTGCTCGGGGGCCGTCATTTTTCTATTTAAAGCATTTGGAATTAAGGTAAGAAAACTATAACACCCGTAGGATGGGGCATGGGCCCATAGTGTGATTGCGGGGCACGGCCCTATATTGCATGTTGCATGATGAAATGATTTCCGGGCATGGCCCTATATTGCATTACATGTTAGGATGCAGATTTAAATGAATTGATATTTGTTTGAATGTTGTTTGATTTAGGCTATATATGATTATAGTGAATTGAACGGCTATGGCCGAGGGCGGCAAGGCTGAGAACGGCAGCGGCGCCGGAAGTAACACCTAGCACATGGGATGCTATGGTCAGGGCCCGGGACCCACAGGATACGTGTGAGATCCTGCGGTGAAGACCGAGACCCCAGGCTTCGGTAAGGCTTCGGGGACGGCATGGCCGTGTTTGCTTAGTCTAATGGTTGACTTGTTTATGTGTGGATTATCTGTTATGATAAATTGTATAAATTGCTTATGTTATGTTCTGCAAGAGTTTTCTTGCTGGGCTTCGGCTCACGGGTGCTCTGTGTTGCAGGTAAGGGCAATGACTAAGTCAACCAACCATGAGTACAGAGAGCGTGAAGCGACGCGTACATGTTCGGCCTGCCCGACTGCTTTGGTTGGGGGTTGATTCGAAAATGGCTGTAATAATCTATGATTTTATGATTTCTCAACTGTAACCTTATTTCAAAAATGTAATTAGTTTTCAAACCTTATTTTGGGATCCCAAATGTTTAATAATAGAAGTTTTAATGAAACGACGCATTTTCAAAGATTACAGCCTTAAATTTTAATTAGTCACACTTTTGTTTCAAAACCTCGGTTAGCGAGTTCATTGCACACTGTTTTGTCTTAAAAACTCACTTAGTAACGGCTCTAAGGAAATAGGGCGTTACAATATAAAATCGTGTTACATGTCCGACATGGTTTTATAAGGGCATAAAACCCAACAAACTCACACTTTCCCTTTTAAAACAAATGGGACATGTTTCTCAAAACCGTGCATTCTAAATGCTTCACAATTATGCTATTTGCTTATATCTTTGTAAAGGTATTTGAAAGACTATATTCCAATGTTATCTTCATCACCTTCACATCATGCCTTCACCACACATCCTCGATAATGTGGTACTTTCTCTCTATATGCTTTGCTCTTTTGTAGCTTTGAGGTTCTTTTGAATTTGTTATTGCTTCATTACTGTCACTAGGAAAAATAAGTGGTTTATCCATTTTTGGAATAACATCGAGATCCATATATAGCTTCCTCATCCAAACTATTTCCTTAGCCGCCATAGACGCAACTATGTACTCAGCCTCCAAGGTGGATTCTAAAATGGCAGATAGCCTAACGATTCTCCAAATCATAGCTACTAAGATGGCAGACAACCTATCGCTTCTCCAAGTCATAGATCCACCCCCAAGAGTAAACACATTTTTCAAAAGTAGAATTCGTGTCATCAACATCAGTCTAAAATCTGAAGCTGTGTAGCCTAACAGGTTCAAACCACCTGAAAATACTAACATATAGTCTCTAGTCCATCAAAGATATTGACCTCCATCTATTGTTCATTTCCAAAGTTTTACTGGCACTTGCTCACCACTCCCACTGCATAGCAAATCTTCGGTCACAACACACAACATAGCATGCATTAGACTTCTAATTGCAAAGGTATAAGGAACTTGTTACATCCTTTCTTTCTCTTGAGGAGTCTGTGGAGATTGCTGCTTAGAAAAATAAATTCTATGTCAAGATGCTAAACATCCTTTCTCAGAATTTGTTACAGAGTAATGACTAAGCACCTCACCTAAGCAGGTCGCTTGAGTTAGAGCCAAAATTCAATTATTTCTGTCCCTGATGATTTGGATACTAAGAACACGACTTGCTACAATGAAATCTGGAATTTCGTTGCCAGCCAATTCTTTATGTCTGATAATTTCTTGACATTATTTCCAATGAGTAAGATATCATCTACGTAAAGGATTAAGAACACCACAATGTCTTTCCCTAAGTTGTTAAACATAAGGGTCAACTACATTTTGTTCAAAAAAAGGTCTTAATGTTTCCATTTAACCTTAAGTTCCAGGAACGCAAAGCTTGTTTAAGTCCATAGATTGACTTACTCAGCTTGCTGAATTTCTTGTCCAACTACTTTAAATCCTTATGATTGATCCATGTTAATGGTCTCATCAAGATAGCCATTAAAAATGCTTCTTTGATGTCTATTTTCCTTATCTCTTAATCAAGAGTTGTGGCTATGGATAAGAGTATAATAAATGAATTTTAACATGGCTACCGGAGAAAAAGCTTTCTCTAAGCCAACTTTCTCTCTCTGCCACGAGTCGAGCCTTAAATGTCTCGACGTTTCCACTAGCTCCTCTCTTCTTCTTATAGATCCACTTGCACCCCATGGGCCTAAATTTCAATGGCATATCTACAAGATCTCAAACAAATTAAGAGTACTTAGACTCTATTTCCTGGTACTTGGCTTCGAGTCAAAGATCCCTTTCAGACTTACCCATTGCCTATTTAAAGGCCAATGAATCATTGTTACTCTTGTCCCGAAACAACTTGTGGGTTTCACTATCCATATCATAGGTACCGGGTTTCGAGAAACCCTCCCACTACGACGAGGCACCGTAACTTTTTGAATTGGATTAGTGGTTTCTAAATCTACCTTGTTTTCATCGACTTGCGTCGGTAAGGATGGAACAATAGTTTATCATTTTTCCATCTAATACTATTTTGCTACGAGACTTGAAATTCATTATGTAGTCGTTATCCAGAAAATTAGCATTTGTATAGCCAAACACTTTCTTGTCTACTGGACTATTGAACATGCCACCCTAAGTACCTTTAGGATAGCCAACAAATAAACAAATCTCAGTTCGTTGTGCTAGCTTTCCTACCTTTTTACTCAGGACATAAATAGGACACCCCCTAATTCCATAATGACGTAAACCAGGTTCACGACCATTCCATAATTCTAGAGGTGTCTTGGAGACCGCTTTGAGCCGACATAACATTTAAAAAATGTCACATGCGGTCTCCAGAAAATATTTATGAAAGAAGTTGGTAAAGTTGAATAGCTTATCATAGAACACACATTTTCATAAACGCGCGATTCACACCGATCAACAACACCGTTCTGTTGCGAAGTCCTTGGGACAATTGCTTTAGACAATTCTCCAAGTTCAATTAATTGATCTTGGTTCTGATTATCCAAATATCCTCCACCCCAATTAGATCGCAAGATCTTCAACATTTTACCCAATTTTATTTTAAAGCCATAGCAATGAATTCTTTGAACTTCTTAACAAATTCTCAGAATTCCTATGCTTTAGGTACTTACATGAGTCTCTAGAGCAATCATCGATGAAGGTGACAAAATTCTCATAACCACCCCTTGCTTGAATATTCATTTGTCCCCAGACATTTGAACATACTAGCTCTAGTGGTTCTTTGGCCCTTTCTCCTATCACAGAGAATGGACGCTTTGTCATTCTGCCCTCGAGACTAGATTCACAAACAGGTAGTTCACCCTAGGTGAGTTCCCTCAAAGGCCCAGCCTTTGTTAGTATTTGAATCTATCATAGCAAATATGACCAAAGTGAAGATGCCTACGTCATTTATAACATTATTGACCTTTTATCGTTTAACGGTCATAGATTAAGCTATCTTAAACTAATTATTTAGAACATAGGGTTCGTTTAGTTGCAATAGGTATAGCCCGTTTTTCATACATCCACCCCCACAATTCACATCCATTTAAAGAAATATGATTTTATTACTTGTGAAAGTAACTACAAATTGTTGTTGATATAATAAGAAAAACTGAAATTAAAATATCTATTGGAAATCGAAATAAAATAAACATTTTCTTAAAACAATATATTTATTTCAAAAATTCATTCAAGCTTATCGTTTTGCCTTATCTGGTACGAACAACCCTTGATGGATTCCAAGCTTTGACTTTTTATCCTTCATGACTTTCCTAATGCTAAAAAGTTGTAAAAAAGTACATGCATTTTTAGTAGATCTTGATTCAACGATCCAAAACTGAAGTATCATCCTCTAAAAGCACATGCGCATCCAAGACAAATTTCATTATCTTGGGTGCCATATGTCTTGAGTGTTGGGCAATTTGATGGACCCAAAATGGGTATGTTTTAAAAATTTATAACTCGCAAGTGCATGAATTGTATATGAAGTATAGTGTTCGTGTAAGCACGAGATCGAACCCAAAGGAGTTGTCTAAAATAAAAAAGAAAACTATTTTAAACCAAAATTAATAAATTCTAACCTAGCTCCAAAGATTGATGAGATTTAATGTCATGAACATAAAATAAAAGATTTAAAATAAAGTTATTTAAGAGAATGAAAATAAACTAATAATGATTTGAAAATAAGTGTTAAAAGGAAAGATTATTAAAATACTAGAATCCACAAAATGTAAGTTTAATAATACTTATTAGTATATTGATTCCCAAGTTTTAGTGATAGTTAAAATATGTCAAACTATCATTTTCCAAATAGATTTATATTTGAAGCACAAACTATTTCTAAAAAGATAGGATTTTTCTTCACTTCCCAAAAAAGTATAATTTCAAAGTATTTAATGTGAATCAACCTAATAAAACAACAAAAATCAAATAACATTATTTATAAGGCAAAACATATTATTTTTGTTCTAAGCATTGGATGTGTACAATTTAATGACACATTTTACACAAAGAATATTATGTTTTACAAAATGATGAACAAAGTGCAATATTATCTAACAATCCAAAATATGAGATATTAAAAATGAGAAACATATATGAAGAAGAGAAATCCATAAACTTTGCTGCATTACAAGGGAAATCAACATACAACATAAATATTATCTAGTTACAAGTTGCTTCATCATGATCTTAATAATCTTATGAAAAAGATTAGAAGCACATAACTAGAATAGAAATTACAAAATAAATAAAATACATACTTGAAAATGCTCTTGAAAAACACCAAAATGGAAGAGAGAATGGTAGAGAGAAAATGGTAGAAAAGAAGCTGGTAACCCAAAAATTAAGCACCTAAAATGGTCTTGAAATTCCATATTTATAGCCAAAATGAGAGCATGAAAATAATCAACTTAAATGAATTAAATTGATTAAATTAATTAAATAAAGTAAATATGGCATGTAGAGGTGAATTATAAGGTGTAATGATGATGTTGTGGTGAAATATGTGAAAAAATTGGGTAAAAATGTGGCATTTTTGGACATAGGGGACAAAGGGATAAGGAAGCCATTTGTTGGGATCAATAAGGGGCTGGCAGGGAAGGACTTTGGCTGGGCTGAGGTGTTTGGGTGGCTGCTGAGGCAGCTGGGCTCGGTTGGGCCAGGGGCAAATTGGGCCAGGTGGCTAGGAAAGGGCACGGGCCCAAAGGTTGGGCTGGGCTAGGCTGGGTAGAGGCTTCGGCTTGGGCCTGGGCTGCTGAAGGGTCATGGGTCGAAGGTGGCAGGGAGCTTTGAGCCTTTAGTTTTCAGTATTGCCATTTTTTTCTCCTTTCTTTTCCTTGAAAATGCCACATTTTCCTTCATTTTTCTTTTTTTTTTCAAGAGCAAAAAATGCAACAAATTCTCTACAAAATAAACATAAATTAAATCATAATTAAATATTTTCAATTATAAAATAAATCATATTAATTCTTTGAAAAATATTAATTACAACTTAATTTACTTAAACAATTAAGCTCAAAAGTGCATCTTTCTACTTCTAACTTAACAACAATAATACAAATAATTAAACTACAACATATTATAATAAAATATCTATAAAATTACACAAAAATATATAAAATTACAATAAGACTAATAAATTCAAAATTACTTAAAAACTTAATACGTTACTTAAGAACTCAAAGACTAAGCAACAATTAGCATAAAAAATTTGGTAAAATAACTCTATTTTGTAGAGTTATCACAATTTCCAATTCCCAGTCTCCACACAGTTGGAAACACTCCCTTTAGTGTACTTATAATCAGGCTTTGCTCCAAAGATGCTTTAAAGTATTTGGTGCCTTGCCAGTGAACTTCTTATACTTTTTTGTTTGAATTTCTTCCTCATTTTCTCTTTGAAGAAGAAGCTTAAAGCAACTTCTCCTTGAACTTATTTAGTAGTATTTGCCTTCTTTCCTTTGCTCGAACCATCATCAACAATCCTCTTTGAAGGATTTGGTGATCGTTGCATAGGAAAAATAGGAATATCTTTGATTATCACGAACTCGATGTTGTCTATAATCAACACCATATTGATGTTGGACAAACATTTCTTGAGGTTCTCACCATAGAGTAAATGTTTAGAGTTTAGAGAGAGTATGGGGTAGGAAGGCTAGAGCTACGATTATCAACTAAGTAGAAATCAACGCATTGCTTGACAAACATTTATTCATTAATTTTTTTTATAAATAACATAACATACAAAATGTTTTTAGATAAACAAAATACTAAAACACTTATCTTCTATTTCTTAGGTACTTTAACTAGTCCTGAACCCATGTGTCCCGGTAGGCGAGAGTCACAGATATTCACTTAGTTAAATAAAGAAACATCTCAATTAATAAAACATCATAGACTTTTATTAACTACCTATCCATCCGACCAAAGTAACGAAAACTCATGTGTTCTGGTAGGCGAGAGTCACAAATATTTTTTACTTTATGAGTTTGACCCACGATTTTGATTAATATAGACGTAATTCCTATAGTCATCGTAGGGATGAGTCTATAGAATGTCCATCTATAACCATCTATCCCAAGAAATTTAATCATGTTAAGAAGTCCAGTGAACACCTTTCGTAGGGAGACAAAATCAAAGCGCCACGAAGCCCCACTGAACTCTAACCTTGTTAAATCAATGGTGGAGATCGAATTCAAATTTTTTAAAACTCATTATTAAATATTTTAGTATTTTATTCTTTTTGACAAATATCAATTTAGATTTGCCAAATTATTAAAATAATCAATATACCATAATTTATAATTTCCCCATTAATTCTAAAATTACCATTGAAAATTAATTCAAAAAATAAAATTAATTTGTTTTTAATCAATTATTAGGTCCAACTAAATAAATAACCTAATACAATTAAGTCCAACTTAGGTAAATGGGCCTTAACAATTCAAGCCTGAATGGAGGAAAGCTGAGTTCAGTATGTTGGAGCCACTACTAAGGCTCCCTAACTTCCACACAAAGCCCAAGAAGACAGGAATTTGAACATTCTTTTTATTAATTGTTATTCAATTGATTAAGCCCAATCTAATAATTCAAAGCAAATAGGCATTCACAAGTGAAACCACCCACAAGAGAGGAATTTAAACTTTACATGTTCAATTGGGCCCAAATAAAACCTAACATGTTATGAAAGTTTTATTTGAGTTTTCCCACATTTTTCAAACACAAGTATTGGCCCATCATTATACTTATATTTAAAGCCCAAATACAAAAAATAACTTAATAATGATGTTTGATATGTTAATAATTGAATGTGCCTAACATGTTACTCTATAAGCATGTATTATTAAATTATGCAAATATACTATTTTGCAAAATACCCTAATTAATTAACATAGAATTCATCAGACAAAATTCAATATAATTAATTAAACAAGTTGCAAAATATTAAATTAATTAAAATAGAATTTATCAAAAAAAATTCATTTTCAAGTAATTAATTTAAACTAGGTTGTTAAGTTGTTATGAATGACAATATCCAATAATTTAACCAATTTTAAAATATCAAAATATCTTTTACCCAAGTTTAAAATATCTAAAATTATCTCATAACCAATTTCAAATATTTTAAACAATAAAAATATCTTAAATAATCAGATAACTAATTTTAATATTTCATTTATAACAAAAAAATATCTTGATTCTAAAAACTAATTCAAATTTAGGCGTGTGGAGCTTCCTTCTCTCTCCCCATGGGTCGGAAGAAAAAGGAGGCACCGAAGCCGGCGGTGGTGGCCGTTTCTACGGATTTTCTTCAGACGAAACCAGATCTCCCTTCAATTCAAGAACATGTTGTACTGGAGAATAATGTTGAGGAATACCATGACCCGTGTGAAGTTTTGGAAGCTGATTCATATGCTGAGCAATTTTTGCCAGAGGATACAGAGGGCATACCTGGTCCGTCCAAAGCAGCTAGTTGGGCCGAGGAGGTGGAGAAAACTGATTATCAGAACTCAGCCAAAGATGTGTGGAGCAAATTCAAAGCCAATCAGGTGAAAACTACGTCTACTAGCTTGGATTTCATAGAGCCTATGAAGGTTGGGGATCAAATAATAGCTAAACTAGACATGGATGAAATTGAGGTTGAAGCTTCTTTTTGGCGCTCATCGATTGTTTGTGTAGTTTTGGGTGCTAATCCCCCTTTTCGAGTTTTTGAAGGATTTGTGAAAAGAGTCTGGGGTAACCTTGGTATTGATCGGATAGTCCGTATGAATTCTGGATTTACCTTGGTTAGCTTTCGAGATATTGCTACTAGGGATCTAGTCTTGGAAACTGGTGTGATTCACTTCGACAAAAAACCGATTGTTCTTCGGCCCTGGACATCTAATATGGACACAATGCAGATGGTGAAATCGGTTCTGGTTTGGGTTCGATTAAACGGCTTGGGGCTTCAATATTGGGGTCGTAATAGTTTAAGTGCTCTAGTTAGCACTATAGGCAAACCCATTATGATCGATCAAGTTACTCGTGATAGATCGATGGTCAAATTTGTGAGAGTCCTTGTTGACATGGAAATCTCTGAGACCCCCCCTAAAACTATCTCGTTTGTTAATGAAAGAGATCAGCTAGTTGACCAATTGGTGGAGTACGAATGGCTTCCTTCTAAATGCAAAGCTTGTGACTGTTTGGGTCACACTGTGGTGAATTGTTCGAAAGATAAAGGGTACATTTGGGTTAAGAAGTCCAATCCAGATACTAAGAAACCAGAGATGGTTGCTGAAAAGAATATGGTTGAACCATCTATTGATAATAAGCAGGCTACTACTTCTCAGGATGTCTTAAGTGAAGCAGCTGCTGTTATTGGAATTCCTGCTACTTCTCAGGATGCCTCTCATTCATGCGAAACAGCTGCTATTACTGTAAACAAGTCAGCTAATTCTAATGTAGGTACAGCAGCAAAGCAAGTTACTGTCAGTAAAACAGGGGTGGCAAAGGATATAGGAACGGGGGGCGAGTGGATAACGCCAAGAAGGAGAGGTACCAAGACTAATACTGTCCTGCCTTCTAAAGCAATAACTAGAAATGGCTATGCAGCGCTTCAAGAGCCAGGGGATGGGAATTTGGCGACCACTTCTAACTCTAGTCAATATGGAGAAGTGCAATATCCCTAGTTGGAATGTTCGGGGTATGAATAAAGGAAATAAACAGAGAGATATTCATGACTTGTGTCGTTTGAATAATATTGGTTTTGGGGCGCTCTTTGAGACCAAAGTTCGCCATGAGAAAACAACAGGAATAATCAGTAATAGTTTTCCTAACTGGGATTATTACTCGAGTAGTGTGATATCTTACATAATATTGCTTATTTGGCAATCGAATTTTGTGCAAGTTAAAATTCTTGGCGAAGACACTCAGTTTGTGCATTGTAAAATCAGAGTTCCTGGTCATAAAACAGAGTTCTTTTTAACTGCTGTTTATGGCTCTAATTCTATTATGGACAAGAAAGTATTGTGGGATAATCTTGCTGGGTTAGGATACTTAAACCTTCCTTGGATTGTTTTAGGAGATTTCAATGCTATGTTTAGCTATCAAGACAAGAATGGAGGTAGACCTATAACTGCTAAGGAGGTTTTTGATGCTCAAAATTGGCTTTCTTTAGGCCAATTAGATGAATTTCGCTGTGCTGGTTCCTCGTACACCTGGTCCAATAAGCATGATATAGGGGATCGGATTTACTCAAAGTTGGATAGGGTCTTTACTAATGAAAAATGGTTGGATCACTTTCCTAACACAGAAAGAATTTGTAAATGGGACAGTATTTCAGATCATAGTTATTGTGTAATCAAGAACCATGTTATAGGGAATATTGGAATCAAGCCTTTTAGGTTCTTTGACTGCTGGATGTTCCATAGTATGTTCAAAGACATTGTTCTTGATAGCTGGAACAAAGCTACTACTAAGGAAGGCCTTGCTGGTATTATCCTAAAACTCTACAGGGTGAAACATGAGTTAAAGAAATTCCACAGAAAGGAATTGGGAGACATTCCTCACAGCTATCAGGTAGCTAAGGAAAGCTTCAATTTGGCCCAAGGTACCTTTGCTAATGACCCTCTCAATACAGTGCACCAATTAACTGAACAAGTTAAGCTTCAAGAGCTTATTCAAGCTAGGAAGAGGTATGTTAGTTTCCTCCAACAAACCAGTAAAATAACATGGCTGCAATTGAATGATGAGAATTCCCATTACTTTCATGAAATCATGAAGAAGAGGAGGGCTGAGAACAGAATCACTTCATTTGTGGTAAATGAGGAGGTAATTGATGATTATGATAAGGTGGTAGAGCACTACTTTAATCACTTCAGGAACTTCATGGGGAAGAAGAGCTCGGCCAATAATAAGATCGATACTAATAGCCTGAGTTTTGGTGAAAAGCTTTCTGTTTCGCAACAGGTCAAATTGATCAGGCCTTTCACGAAGGAAGATGTGAAAGAAGCTATGTTTGGCATTCACTCAATTAAGAGCCCTGATCCGGACGGGTTTGGTGCGGGTTTTTTCAAAGGCCTTTGGAATGAGATAGGAAATGATATTTGCATGGCTATGCTAAATTTTTTTCGTGATGGTGTTCTTCCCAACGAACTTAATGAGACTGTTATCTCCCTCATTCCGAAGATTGATTTCCCAAAAAATGCAGCAGATTATAGACCTATTGCTTGCTGCATTACGCTCTATAAATGCATTTCTAAAATGCTTTATTCTCGTTTGTCTGAAGTCCTTCCTACATTGATCCACAGTAATCAAGGAGCTTTTATCAAAAATCGTCTCTTGGCGCATAATATACTTATTTTTCAGGACGTGCTCAAGGGTTATACAAGGAAAAACATTTCAGCTAGATGTATTATGAAGATCGATCTCAGTAAAGCTTACGATATAGTTGATTGGCAGTTTGTGGCTGACCTTCTCAAGGGTCTTTGATTCCCTTCGAGGTTCATTCATTGGGTGCTGGTTTGTTTAAAGGGAACCTCTTATTGGTTGATACTCAATGGTCGACTTCATGGCACCTTTAGAGGGGAAAAGGGCCTTAGACAAGGAGATCCGATATCTCCTCTTTTATTTGTTTTGATTATGGAGTATCTATCTCGGCTTCTACTTCAGACTTCTGAACAAAAAGGTTTTGGTTTCCATCCCTCATGTAAGCATTTAAAACTTGTCAATCTCTGTTTTGCAGATGATCTAGTGATTTTTTGTAAGGGTAATGAGAAATCAATGAGACTTACTCAGTCAGCTATTGATAGCTTTTGTGCCACAACAGGCCTCTCAATCAACAACACTAAGTCTCATATATAATTTGGAGGCATTAGAGAGGGTTGCAAAGCTCAACTTTTGGAGATTACTCAAATGAAAGAAGGCTCTTTCCCACTTAAGTATCTTGGAGTTCATCTTAGACCAAAAAAATGGAGAGCTGCAGACTGTGGGGAAATCATTGAAAAAATTCAGCGGAACCTCCATTCCTGGGCAAGCAGGAATCTTCTTTTGCGGGCCGAGCCCAACTCATTCATTTAGTCCTTCTTGGGATTAGGAATTTCTGGATGAATATCTTCATCCTTCCTCAGAAAGTTGTTGCTGTCATTGATAAAAGTTGTCGAGATTTTCTATGGGGGTTGAAAGGGAACCGAAGCAAACTTCACCTCACTTCTTGGGAGAAAATCTGTCTTCCCAAAAAGTATGGAGGAGTTGGCTTCTTTGAAGGTAGGAAATGGAATATTGCGATGATGGCCAAACTTATTTGGGCTATTTCGAACAAAAAGGATTGCCTGTGGGTCAAATGGATAGACTCGATCTACCTGAAAGGTCAAATTTTCTGGTCTGTCCCTTTAATAAATGACACAAGCTGGTAATTTCGGAAACTCTTGAAGCTGAGAAATGTTATAGATTGTGCTGCTGTATCTTCTTCGGGGTTAAGAGGTAAATTCAAAGAGATTTTTTTTTATCTTTCTCTTATAACAGCTAGCGAGGTTCAGTATTCTTCTGCTATATGGCATCGTTTATGTGTCCCGAAACACAGATTTATTTCCTGGCAAGTGATGAATGAACACCTTCTTACTCAGGATAATCTTGGGAAAATAATGGAGCTGGCCTCTTATTTCTGCCCTGTTTGTGAAAGTGTCACTGACTCCCATCAACACCTCTTTTTTTACTGCACTTTCACTAAGAAAATTCTGCAAGAAGTTAGTTCCTGGTCCAGATTTAATGGCTGGCCTCATACCATTGGAACCTGGAAGATTTGGAGCACCAATGTCTGTTCAGACTTGCTGTCTTTGGTTTGGAATGCAATTCTTTCAGCTGTTTTTTATTCTGTTTGGTGTAATAGAAATAGGTGTGTGTTTGATTTGTGTTGTCGCTCAGTGATGGTAGTTAGTTCATCTATAAAATTAGCTATCAAAGCTAGAGTTAAGGGAATTAAGAGATGTAATTGGCCTTATAAACTCCCTTTAACTCTTGCTTCTTGTTGTTTGCTGTAGCTGTTAGCTACTGCTGGGTCTGTAGTTGTCTTGTGTTTGTTGATTAATAAAGTTCTTCTTTTCCTCAAAAAAAAAAAAAAATCTTGATTATGAGATAACCACTTCAAAATATTTTAAAAAGCTAAAATATCTAAATTAATCAGATAATCAATTTTAAATATTTTAAACTAAATTGCACAAAATATCCAATTTTTTTTAAAAAAAAAATTGAATTTTTTTTGATGAAAATTGCTGTCGCGGGGTCCGACACCAGATTCATACAGACGTCCGTACGGCCGGGGTCCTGACAACTCCTTCAAGCGTGCCTAGCAAGCACACTGCCCAATCAATCCAATTTTTTTTTTTTTAGAAAAAACATTTGTAGTTTTTCAATCTCAAAACAAGCAAAAAACAACCAAATTATTGTTAAATTTGCATAACAAAACATAAACATTCACCAATAACATGTACCATCCAATTAACACCCTAACATATCAATCAATTTTATGCATGTTCATTCATGAAAATAAACTAGCAACCTATGTCTCTAAGGCCAATTTTTAGAAATACATATTGAAGGATCTTTATTTATTTTCATGTAATTTACATATTATCAAACAAACATGTAAATACCTAGAACATGCTCCTATGAAATTGATACAAAACAGAGTAAAGTAAAGAAACTTACATTACGCAGCGGAACTGGAACAACTTTATACTTCAATCTCTCTAACCCTTGATTCCTTTCTGTAGTAGAGTATTATCAAGAGATTGAACTGGATCAACAACACAATCTTCCTCACCAAGCCTTTGATAAACCTAGAACTAATGTGGGCTGGTTCTCAACACATGAGATAGAGATCTAGAAGAGAAGAATAAGAGACAGTGGTTGAGAAAATATTAGATTGTCTAGGTTTTCACTTACCCAATGAATCAAATAGACTACCTTATGAAATCTCTAGATATCATATTTCTTATATAGGCAACTTAATGGACTTTATTTAAATCTAAATTAATTAAAATTAATAAACAAAAAATGAAAGCCTTGGGCTCCCACAAATGGACTTGTGCCCAATCTCTTTGTTTTGAATTTAAATCTCAATTGGGCCTAAATCCAAAACCTTTTATTAATTAATTATTTATTTATTTATTTATTCAAATGAACTAATTATAAAGTGAAACTTGATTTAATATTATTTATTTATATTGACACCAATTTATCAATATTAATAAATTTACCCAAATATTCTCTTTTATTCTCTAAATCTCATATCTCTGTAAATTTTCCAAAATTGACCTAGTGAACTTTAAAAATTCTAATTGATAATTAAATCAATTTATTGAGACATTCTAGATGATTTACTCAAATTTGATATGGGGACCATGGATCCATGAAATCAAACTCCAATAAGTTACTGTGAATTTATTTACAAATAATTTCACTACCTTATTAATTCCTCGTGACTCCACTATAGACTCAGAATTGAACTCTTGAATTCATAGAATGTATTTTCCAAACCATAAATGCGTTATCCACTGTTATATACCATTACAGTCAGTCAATCCTCTATCGATGACTAACTAACGAGCTAGGTGCAAATTACCATTTTACCCCTCATCAGTATTTTATCCTTAACTCCCACTATGTTCCTTATAAATGATATTTCAGTGAACTTAATCACAGAAATGAGATCTCAATCATTTAACCTTTTGAACAAAGCAATTAAGGAAATCATCTTTTCACTTCTCATACAGAAGTTATAGATTTCATATCTATGAATAATATTTCCACTCAATTACACTACTAAATATACAAGAAGTAAGTATGGGCTAGACCGTAGGGTAAACAAGTAACGAACAAGTCAAAATATTTAAATAATATAATTAGCATAATATTATCACTCAGAATTAAGATCGACTAACCTATGGTCAACGTTGTGACATTGATTAGATTCGATAATAACGATACTTATTTATCAATCTATAATCAATATCGGTCCTAGTCTGATGTAACCAAAGACATCCGATCTTATCTACTTGGTCAATGCCTTGGACAAGACATCACACCCGAATGTGTAAGTAGATCATATTGTAGATTGCCCAATAAGAGAAAATCCAATGCACTGATATAATCTTAGGACTTGTTCTTTTGAACATATAATTACAACTATAATCCATTGTGACCTAGTCACTATAATTGTAACTATCCATATGTTCGAGATTTTATAAATGCTTGTATTATTTCAATAATCATGTAATAAAACAATCAAGCAACATGTGTGTCAAACTAAATGATTTCTACTACTTTTATAGACAATATAAAATTGGTTTACATGTCCGACATAGTTTTATAAGGGTACAAAACCCAACAATTTTTAATAGTGATGTGGTGTAACTAGTTAATACTATGAAAATAATAGTGATGACATTATTTTTGTTATAAAACAAATTCCGTGGCTGGTACTTAAATTATTGTTTCAAAAGTTTATGGCTCCAAATGTAAATCTCCTTTTGAGTAGGGATGTTCGTGGTGCTGGACGTGTGTTTTTTTTTTTATCAATTTATTAGACCGCACCACACATGAAATTTGAAAAATTTTCCAAACTGCAACCCGCAACATACCTTAAACCCCACCACAAAAATACGATGTGGAGCGATGCAATATGGGCAATTTATACCTATTTTGTTGTTGTTTTGTTAGGTGTAGATATCATGTATACTCTCATAAACCATATCTTCAATAGACAATCATGTATATATTTGTTAAGAGAAATATAGGGATAGAAAGTCAGTTGATGTATTAAAATCGTGAAGAAAGCATTATTCATAAATGGTCGTGCAAAGTGTCTAGGTGTAAAATTTATTCAAAGCTTTGTCAAATAATTAGTCTTTATTACTTAAATCTTGTATTAGTTGTAGGGTATGTTGTGATTGGTTAAATATATGGTGAAATTTGTTAGGCATGAAGAAGTGCAAAAACCATAACGATTTCACTAAAGTCAACATGTGAGAGTTGACTTTTAGTATCAACACTTATAAATTATTTTTTTTGGTCCAAAGTATACCTTTGGATATATGAACACCCAAAATTTTTGGGAGTATTTGGGGATGTTATGAGATAAGTTTTGGTGCGCCAAGTCAGAGAGACAAGCATTGCATCTGTTAGGATTAATGCCCTAAAAGCATGCAAAGATATTTTATTGAATTAAATAAAAGAACAATTTTATTATATTTGAATATTCTAATTATTGTTTGAATTAATTATATAATAATATCTTGAACATTCCTTATTCACTCATGAGAATATGATCTTATATTATTACGAGAGAATTAAGATCATATATAATGAATAAAATAGTCAGTATCATATTAAAGTATGAAATCTTTAATGAATAGTTACTAGTGCGGTTTGCTAAGCATACAATATGCAAGTGATCTAGATTCAGATTACTGATGTAGATAGACATCTTAGTAAATGTGTTGTATATAATAGAGATTATATATGCCAGGACTGATAAGAATTAATTATCTTTATAAACTTGCCGTTTGACATAAAGATTTGATTCTTATCATAATAGATTATAATTTGTAGATCAGTCTAAATCCTAAGTATTCATGAACTCATGTTTGTGTTTATTGGATCTTTTGATTCACTTGTTAAGGTCTCTTAGTATAATGAGACTAATGACTTTTGTTTTGGAGATTCAATATCATGAAAGACTCGGAACATGAATAAGAATAATGGAATCCATACTTTCCTAACGAATCAAATATTGGTCCCCTTAAGGGTTAATTCTTAAACTGAATAGTTATTGAGCTCAAATCTATAATTTGATTATAGATTAATTATTCGCTAATGAATTAATGATATATAAGGATCAAGCGGTAATTAGAAGGGTAAAATAATAATTTTGACCAGCTCTAATTAACGAACCAATAAATAGAGGATAGAATTGCATTTATTGATTATATCAATGGACTACAAGAGAAAAATCTGTAAATATAATTCTATAAATACTTAGAGTGCAATTCCATATTTATAGTGGAGTAATCATGGAATTAATAAATAAGATTATTGGATTAAAGAGTTTAATTAATAATCTGGTATATTGGAGCTTTGTATTATAGGTCCATGGTCCCAGATCACCTCTGTCCTACACTGTCAAGGGTAAGGATGTCAAAAGAAAGATTTGTAAAGAGAATGGCTTAATTGCAAATGAATTAATTTTTTAGGGCAAGGAAATAATTATGTGATAGTTATGGGCAATTGATTAATTATGAATTATTTAATTATTTAACTATATAGTTTTTATTTTGAAAAAATCTAGGTTAAAATTAATATTAATCTTGTTTGGATTAATATATATAGAGAAAATAATAAATATCTTATTTAGAATATGATATTTCTTTATTTATTTATAACAGATATTTTAAGATAAAGTTAATTTTGAATTAATTGATATTTATGTTGGGATAAATATATTGTCTTAAAAGTTGATTAAACAAACAAATGAGAAAATTAGAGAAAACCCTAATATATGTGGTGACACACTCACTGTGCAGTGAGTGCGGCGCCTCACACATGGATTTCCCAATCCCTAGGATTTGAATTTTGAATTTCAAATTATTTGTTTAATCAGTTATTTAATTATTCATTTTTAAATATGATTTAAATTAAATAATTAAATAGTTATAGCATATCAGTTTTAATTTAAATTCTATTTTTAATAAAATAAAGATTAATTATCTTTATAAAAACTGATAGAACGATACTTTCAAGAAGATGATATTTTATGTGATTAAAATAGACTATCTCTCTTAGAGAGAAGCGATAGTTTTCCTAAACCTGAAAACTATTCAATTCCTCTTCTCTCAATCAAACCTCTCTAGATCTCATGTGTTGAGTACATCTAGAGAGTCATAAATCAACCTTTTAAATCCTATGTGCCCACACAAGTCCTTGTGTGATTGAGGATTGGTCTGGAAGATCAAGGAGTGAGCTTTTAGAACTTGGATAGGAAAATCGTTGATTTTATACAAAAAGATTCTAGGAAACTTGATAGGCTACAAGAGGTAATCTCTAACTGATTGTATGTTATTTAATATATATATACATGTATGATCTTGGCTAGTATTGATAAATATTAAAAAAGACCCAATCCCCGCTGCGTATCTTAGATTTGCTATTTTAATACCAACAATTTGTACCAGAGCAGTCTACATGTATTTTTTATATGTATGTTGATATGTATATTGTATGGATGGATATATTTTTTCAATGTATGGTTGAATGATGGATCATTAATTATATGGTACTATTGGGTTAGGAATTTTAATTCTCTAGATCTTGTGTAAGCCATAAAGGGCATAGGATTTTGGTAATTTTTATTTCTTGAATTTCAAATTTTAAGAATCTGTACACAAAGAGAAAAGGACACGAGCCACCAGCCTAGCCGATGGCCCGAGCCCTTCGGCCACTAGCCCCGTGGCTGCCTCACCCATGCGCTCCCAAGACCCCGCGGTTTGTGCCCCTGTGTTGCGCCCTGCGCCTGCTGCACCTGAGCCATGTGTGCCTAGTCCCTGCCTCGCGCACCCGTGTGCCTAGGAGAGCCTCCTGTGCACACCCATGTGCATGACCGAGTCCCTTGCGCGCACCCAGGCGCCATGCCCAATGGCTATCTTCGATAGCCACCCAACCTGAGCCTATGGCTAACCCAGCCGCAAGCCCTAGTGTTCTTAGGGCACCATTTGTAGTGCCTCCTAATTTTACTTAGTTATATAGTATTATCTTATGTTGTGGTATTTTAATTTTTGTGACATTGGTCCAATCCAGTAATTATTTGGAAACTCGTAGAGATAGTTATGAATTTTATAAGTTAAGCCTATAGTTTAGAAATATTAATTTTATCATAAGGTTTAATTATTGTAGTTGGTCCTAGAAATAATATTTATTATAACCAAAGATTTAAATAAAATAATTAAGAATGTGACATTTGTCACATGTATATTTATTAAGGATTTAAAGATTTTAGATGAATAAAATAATCAAAGATAAGCCTAGGAAGTCTAGAACCTTCCCTCAGATGCTAGGATCTCATATTAATCAGTCAAAGTGGTTTAAACAGCTTTAAGTGTGCTTAAAACGTGCAAAAATGTGGTTTAGTACATAAGCATAAGTCAATATATCACAGTGTACGCCCTGAATATCAGCACATATTTTGTCGAGCTGGCAAAGAGCCATAACCGATGTGCCACGTGTTCACCGTTCATCCGGAGAATTCTGGTACGATCCCCTAAACAAATAGATCACGGGATGACCCCAATACCTACTCAGAGATCATTCTCCTATAAATACCAAAACCCTGGGCAGTGCAAGGGGTTGGATTCTTCTTGTAAGGCAAATACTCTGTAAAAATAGCAAGAGAGAGAAGCAATAATAATATTGACTCGTGGACTAGGGGGATTTTAACCTCCGAACCACGTAAAAAGGAGTGATCATTTTTTATTCTCTTGATAGTTGATTGCCAGCATCCTTGAGTATTATCATTTTCTTATTACGGTTACCATTAAGCACTAATCCATCCTAGTTATTCATATAATTCACCGTTGGCAAAAAACCGCGTCAACACGCAGCTATAGGGAGCGATATATCTCCTATGCTGATACGAAAAAACACGTCGACTTTGCATGATCGAAACCACAGACCCTCGGGAAAATAGGGCAGGCGATATATCTCCTATAGTTGGTGATATATTTGTTGTGTGTGCCAAAATTGAATCTCTGTGAAATCCGAAGGTAGAATCAGTCCTCAACAACTTGGACTTATTCTTAAACAATTTTGATCGAGTTCTGGGCATTTGTTGAGTGGAAAGTGCCATTTTTATTCATTTATTTATTCATTTTAATGGGAGTTAGTTTCACTATTTGAATCCTATAAATAGGACCCTTCACTCAGTCATATGCATTATTTTCAAACCCTTCTCAGAGACTCTAAGCTGCCATTTTCGTTCCAGAAAGATACACTAGGGTTTTGGGGTTAAAGCTTTCAAGTCTAAGCTTTTCTAAACACTTGGGAAGTAAGTTATAGTGTTATTTCAGTGATTGTGTTGTAGATTGAAACTTTAGCTATCTAAGGTATTCTTAATCCTCAGATCTAGCCTATTTCTATTCTTCTTATTCTTTTCTTTTAAATTCAAATCCTAACTCGTCATAATGACTTTTGGCTTGGTACTCGATTTTCTTGAAACTTAAGATTTTCGGTAAGTCTTTATCCCAATGGTTTATATCTTCTCTTCATCTTCTTTTCATTAGGAAACTTATGGTTTTTAATGTTTGGTTTTAGGAGTTTCCAATCCCGCACCTGTCTCCAATATCTCAATTTTGGTAAGGAAAATAAGTTAGATTTTATGTGCTATGTTTTTGTATGTTTTTTATGTCTTTAGGCACTCGGGAAATATGGTTGCTTAGATAGCAAATCCCGAGATTTTTTTGTTATCGTAGACTATAGTTGTGTCTAAACCTACCTCTAAAATAATAGTTAAAATAAGAGGACTATAGCGGTTTTTATCACATACTACGATAATGAGTTCATGACCATTAATATTGAAGTCTATTTTGTGTTTTATGTTTTAGTAGTTTTTCCTTACTGGGCATTAGGCTCATTTTTTATTTATTTAGATTGTCCAGGAAAATGAACATGGAAGGCGGGAGGGATCCGAGGCGGCTTTGGCTTGTGTATCAAGAGAGGAACTAAATAAATGAACCGATGTGATCGATCGAGGATGACATTGCTATTTTGAGTTTTTAGAATTATGTCTTTAAAGTTTCTGCACTTAGTACTTTGAATAGTTAAATTTTAATTAAATATTTTGTTTCCTTTAATATTTTATTTATGAACAATGGGATCCCATATTTTTTTTTTATTTTCCAAGTATTAATAATAAAGTTTGATTATTTTATCTATATATCCAAAAGATAGTAGATATGTCTTAGTAGTTTTAAAGGTCCGAGGTCTTTGAACCGAGCCTACCTCAAAGGCACCATACCAGATGGCACCTAGCAAACTCAAGGAGTTAAAAACATAGTTACAAGAGCTCTTAGACTTGGGATTTATCAGACCAAGCCATTCTCCATGGGGGGCACAAGTTTGATTTGTGAATAAGAAGGATGGAAGCATGCAGATGTGTATCCTTTACCGCAAGCTGAACAAGGTGACAATTAAGAACAAGTATCCGCTACCCCAGATCAATGAATTATTTGATCAACTCCGAGGAGCGACAATATTTTCAAAAATTGATCTACGGTCCGGTTTTTGCCAGCTCAAGGTAAAGGAAGAAGATATACCAAAGATGGCTTTTAGCACTTGATATGGAAATTATGAGTTCCTAGTTATGTCTTTTGGTCTTACCAAAAGTCCAACCACATTTATGGACTTAATGAACCGGGTCTTCAAGGATTACTTAGACAAATTCGTCGTGGTATTCATTGACGATATATTGGTGTACTCCAAGGAAAAAGTCGAGCACGGGGAGCACTTAAGACTGGCCATGTTGCGATTGAAGGAGCACCAACTTCATGCCAAGTTCAAGAAATGTGAATTTTAGCTATCACAAGTTGCATTCCTTGGGCACATAGTATCTAAGGACGGAGTCACAGTGGACCCAACTAAGGTAGAGGCTGTAAAGGATTGGCCAAGCTAAAGAATGTGTCAGAGGTTAGAAGTGTTCTTGGGCTGGCAGGCTATTGCCGGAGGTTTGTGGAAGGATTTTCTAAGATAGCCACTCCACTTACCAACATGACCCAGAAATAGCAGAAATTCAACTGGACGGATAAATGTCAGGAAAGCTTCCAGTTGCTAAAAGACAAATTATGTTCAGCACCAGTCCTTTGCATACCGACACCCAATGACAAGTTTGTAGTATTCTGTGATGCATCCAAGAAAGGGTTGGGTTATGTGCTGATGCAAAATGACAAGGTGATAGCCTACGCCTCAAGAAAACTGAAGGAATATGAGCAACACTATACAACAAACGATATGGAGTTGGCAGCGGTGGTTTTCACACTGAATATCTAGCGCCACTATCTATATGGAGAACTGTGTGAGATTTATACGGACCACAAAAGCTTAAAATATTTCTTCACACAAAAGGAGTTCAACATGAGACATTGCATGTGGTTGGAACTAATGAAGGGCTATGACTGCGAAATCCTATACCACCAAGGAAAGGAAAATCTCATTGCATATGCATTAAGTCGAAAGAATTATGGAAGTTTGACAGCATTATCCAGAATTGAGAAGCCGCTACAGTTAGAGCTGGTTAATGCTGGGATAGAAATAGTCATGGGCAAACTGGCTAACTTGTCCATCCAGTCAAGTTTACTAGAGGATATACGGATCGGGCAAGGGCATGATGAAACACTATTACCGCATATAGTTGTAGTCAAAGAAGGCAAGACTACGAAGTTCTCTATATCATAACATGGGTTCTTGAAATATAAGGGCCGAGTATGCATGCTGAATGACCATGGGATTAAGATGAAGATATTGGAGGAGGCATACACTACCCCATACTCAGTTCACTCGGGGTCCACCAAGATGACTCACGACCTTAAGGCACTATATTGGTGGCCAGATATGAAGAAAGATGTAGCAGAGTATGTGTCCAAATGCATAACATGCCAGCAAGTAAATGCAGAACATCAGCGACCCGCGGACTTGTTACAACCGCTTAATATTTCAGAATGGAAGTGGGAAGACATAGCCATGTACTTTGTGATAGGGCTACCACAAACAAGCAAGCATCATGACTCGACTTGGGTCGTGGTGGATAGACTCACAAAATCAGCTCACTTCTTGCCTGTCAAGACTACGTACACTGTGGAACAATACAAATACATCTATGTTTGAGAAATTGTATGACTACATGGAATCCCTAAGACCATAGTATCCAACAAAGGTTCGGTGTTCACATCAAGATTTCGGGGAAGCTTGCAGCAACCCATGGGTACCAAGCTAAGTCTCAGTATGACATTTCATCCTTAGACCGACGGACAGTCCGAGTGTACCATACATATTTTAGAGGATATGTTGCGTGCTTTGTGTACTGGACTTCAGAGGATCATGGAGTAAGTATTTTCCACTTATAGAATTCTCCTACAATAACAGCTACCAGGCAACAATCGGTATGGTGCCCTATGAAATACTTTATGGAAGGAAATGTCGTTCGCCGTTACATTGGGACAAGGTAGGAGAAAGACAACTGCTTGGACCCAAGGCTGTTAGAGAGGCTCAAGACGTAGTGGAGCTAATTAGAAAGCGTGTGCTCTCAGAGTCGACAAAAGAGTTATGTGGATGCCAAGCGTCGAGATGTGGAATTCAAGGTCGGATATCAAGTCTTCTCGAACCGCTTCACTCTAATGAAAGGAGTAAAGCGGTTTGGGAAGAAAGACAAACTTAGTCCCCGGTACATAGGCTCTTAAGATATTGGACAAGGTGGGACCAGTAGCGTAAAGATTAGCCCTACCGCGAGCTCTAGCAAACAACCACAATGTGTTTCACATCTCGATGCTGCATAGATGTGTGTTAGACCCATCCCGCGTGCTCAGATGCGATACGTTAGCACTCCGGGAGGACATAAGTTATGAGCAACGACCAGTTCGCATCTTGGAAAAAAAGGTGAAGGAATTACGGTCGAAGAATATTCCTATAGTCAAGGTCTTATGGAGTAATAGCACAGAACGAGAGGCAACTTGGGAATTGGAGGAAGACATCCAAGCTCGGTATCCAGAATTGTATGGTAAGTCAATTTTGAGGATGAAATTCTTTTAAGTAGGGGAGAATTTTAGAGCCTCAGAATTTTACTTAGTTAGATAGTATTATCTTATGCTGTAGTATTTTAATTTTCGCGATATTGGTCCAAGCTGAGAATTATTTGGAAACTCGTATTGATAGTTACGAATTTTATAAGTTTAGCCTATGGTTTAGAATTATTAATTTTATCATAAGGTTTAATTATTGTAGTTGGTCCTAGAAATATTATTTATTATAACCTAAGATTTAAATAAAATAATTAAGAATGTAGTATTTGTCACATGTATAATCATTAAGGATTTTAGATGAATAAAATAATCAAAGATAAGCTTAGGAAGTCTAGAACCTTCCCTCAAATGCTAGGATGTCGTATTAATCGGTCAAAGTGGTTTAAACAACTTTAAGTGTGCTTAAAACGTGCAAAAACATGGTTTAGTACGTAAGCCTAAGCTGATATATCACAACTATAGGAGGCGATATATCGGATGTGTGTGCCACGATTGAATCTCCGTGAAATCCGAAGCTAGAATCGGTCCTCAACAGCTTGAACTTGTTCTTAAACGATTTTGACTGAGTTCTGGGCATTTTTTGAGTGAAAAGTGCCATTTTTATTAATTAATTTATTCATTTTAATGGGAGTTAGTTTCACTCCTTGAATCCTATAAATAGGAACCTTTACTCAGTCATTTGCATCATTTTTCAAACCCTTCTCAGAGCCTCAAAGCTGCCATTTTCGTTCTAGAGAGAAACACTAGGGGTTTTAGGTTAAAGCTTTCAAATCTAAGATTTTCTAAACACTTGGGAAGTAAGTTATAGTGTGATTTTGGTGATTGTGGTATAGATTGAAGCTCTAGCTATCTAAGGTATTCTTAATCCTTGGATCTAGCCTATTTCTATAATTCTTATTCTTTTCTTTTAAATTCAAATCCTAACTCGTCATAATGGCTTTTGGTTAGGTACTCGATTTCCTTGAAACTTAAGATTTTTGGTAAGTCTTTATCTCGATGGTTTAGATCTTCTCGTCATCTTCTTTTCTTTAGGAAACTTATGATTTTTAATGTTTGGTTTTAGGAGTTTCCAATCCTGCACTTGTCTCCAATATCTCGATTTTGGTAAGGAAAATAAGTTAGATATTATGTGCTATGTGTTTGTATGTTTTTTATGTCTTTAGTCACTCGGGAAATATGGTTGCTTAGATAGAAAATCCTGAGATTTTTATTGTTATCGTAGACTATAGTTGTGTCTAAACCTACCTATAAAATAATAGTAAAAATTAGAGGACTATAGCGGTTTTTATCACATACTATGTTAATGAGTTAATGCCCATTAATATTGAAGTCTATTTATGTTTTATGTTTTAATAGTTTTTCCTTACTGGGCATTAGGCTCATTTTTTATTTATTTAGATTGTGCAGGAAAATGAACATGGAAGGCAGAATGGATCCGAGGCGGCTTTGACTTGTGTATCGAAAAAGGAACTAAATAAATGAACTGATGGGATCGATCGAGGATGACATTGCTATTTTGAGTTTTTTGAATTATGTCTTTAAAGTTTCCGCACTTAGTACTTTGAATAGTTAAATTTTAATTAAAGATTTTGTTTCCTTTATTATTTTATGTATGAACAATGGGATTTCGTATTTTTTTGTTGGATTTTCTAAGTATTAATAATAAATTTTGATTATTTTATCTATATATCCAAAAGATAGTAGTTATGTCTTAGTAGTTTTAAAGGTCCGAGATCTTTAAATTAGTCGAGTGTTTACACCATTCTTGGTGCCCAAACACTAGATCCTATTTTCGTGCATTATTATCTTTTATTTAATTTCTTTTTAAATTGTTTGAATTTAAAAAGTTTAATTATCTTATTTTATTTTATTAGAAAATAAATATCTTTTAATTGATTAAGATTTTATCTTAAGTTTAAATAATTATTTGAATTTGATTATTTAATTATTTAAATTCAACTAAATTAAAAATATGACAAAAATAGTTATTTAATTAAAAGTTTGTTTTAATTAAATAAAATAGTTAGAAAGTTAGTTTCTAATTAATTGGTCAGGCATAACTAAATTTCTAAAGATTAGCAAGAAAGCCTAAAAGAGAGTGGATGCATTCTTGGAGTCTTTCAAACTACATCAAATGCTATTTTGTAATTTTATTTCTATTTTTTCAAGAGTTGTAAATTTATAAATACACAATAGTACTCGATTCATCATTTATTATTTATTTATTGTATTTATTTAAATAAATGTTAATTAATGTTTGATTGATAACATGATCATGCATTAGTTGATTACATGCCATTCATGAAATCCCACACAGTTTTCATTAATCATGCATCTTTTAGAAACATGATTATTTAGGATTATACTAATTGTTTATATGAATTGTTTTGGAGAAATTGATTGCATGTAAACTACTAAGTATGAAATTAGTTAAAATTTGGTAACTCACACCATTTTAAAGACAATAGTTTTTATAGGCTTTTAAGATAACCAAATGTAATATCCACTTTCCTTAAAGGGGGGCATTTTAGTAATTTGCCTTGGTACAAGGGAATTGATAAATTTTTTTGTGATTTATATGCTTTATATTATATGCATATGTTTTCATGATTCACATGTGTTGTCCAAAGAATGAATACAGTGATCACATGTGTTCTTTCAAGTAGTAGGGGCATATTTGTCAGGAACATCTAAGAATTGGGGTTAAAGTGCAATTATGAAATTTATGGTAGAAATTGTAATATCTATGAGTTGAAATTATTAGTTTAGGAGTGAATTACTAAAAAGGGCTTAGATGAATTAATGTGGAGCTTATGATAAGGGATACGATGGTTTTTGGTGATAATGATGATTATAAATAGATTAAGATGATCTAGGGTTAGGGTTTGGAATCATTGAAGAAGAAGAGTTTTCTTATCAAGCTTGGATCTTAAGGGTTCTTTGGACTGAGATTGAAGGAAAAGGTCGTGGTCAAGGGTTATTGAATTCGTGGGGTAAGATTTTTTGTACATTCTTAAGTTTTCATTAAAGTTCTTAAGTTTGAATGCATGATAATGGTGATATGAGTAAATGTGCAAGGTGGATTATATTTGAATGATATAAGTGCATGCTAGGGTCTATATTGTTGTTATATAATGGTTAGAAACATGATAGGGGTGAATAATTGGGTGATCATAGATCTGGTGGTTTGAGTTTTGAAATAGCTTGATGAGGAAGACAAAGCTAGGGTTCTTGAAACTTAACCATGCATGAACTAGGATGAGCACATGAATGTGTTTTTATGTTGTTTTTATGAATAGAATATGTTGAGGGTATTATGTAATTGGTTTGGGAACGAAACTGGGTATAAATGTGGATTTTTGGAGGTTTAGGTCTAATGGAGGAGATGAACATGAAAAAGAAGTCGCACTTGCGAATTCTGGAATGATGTTGGGCGCGATCGCGTCGCACACACTTTGTTTGATTTGGGTTGACGTTTTTGCTTTGAGGTTTTCTATTTGGTGGTCTTAGGACTTTCTTGGGGACACTTTAGAGTGATTTGGGTCCTTGAAAGTGTGAGGGTACTTGCATAATGAATTGTTTCGATATAATTTTTTCAAAAGATGAAAGTTGTATGATGTTTGATATAGGGCTCACTAAGACTAATTGAAAGGACATATTGTGGAATTGGATCACAATTGCATTTGAGATAAGAAGAGTGGACACCTGTGTACAGAGTAGATACATGTTATACCTGTTTGTATATCATGTTAACGGTATATTATGATGCCTATAACATGTGTGTAAAGGTTAAAGAAATACATATTCTTATAACTTGGTATGTGGTAAGATCCAAGGGGCTGTCACAAGGGCAGTGGGCTGTCGCAAAGGCAGTGGGCCATTTCATGGGCGGTATAATGTTCGTGATGTGTTTATGATATGTTGAGATTATATGAAATGTGCATATGTGTTGTTATTGTATTATGCATGTTATTGTGTTTCAGGTTTGGGGGGTTGTCTCCTATATAACTATTCTTGCTGGGATCAGATCACGGGTACTCTGTATGCAGGTGAAGACATGGAAAAATATGTGCAACAGTGAGTTGGAGAGCTATGGTGGTGGGGAGTACATGTTTAGGATATCTTGACCTTAGGGGTCAAGGTCCCACGTTTATTTGACGCTTTTTATGACTAGCTTCAAAAGTTACTTTTGGGTATTTATGAATTGTTTTAAAACATATGAAGTATGTTATGGTAGTAGTTGAATAGTTTGTTTTTACTAAGGATTCTGGAATCTACTTTTATTTCAATGTATGGAAGTCATTTTATTGTGATAAAAGTCAAACTTAAGTATTTTTCTTTTTTTATTTAATTTCACACAAGTAATGCCTTACGAAATTGGGGCGTTACGCCAACTTTATTTAAAAAGTGTTTTAGTAAAGTTAGATAAATGTAATGAGTAATTATTTAGATCACATTAATTATAGAAACAACCTCTTTTATAATTATAATGTATTTTGTAATTAATTACATTAATTTGAAATTAATTGATTAGTTTAATAAAACACATTTTTTAAAAATAGTAAGTGGGAGAAGGTGAACATCTAAATGTGAGCTATGGTCTCCATTATTAGTACAACACCATGAGATATAAATAGGGCCTCGAGGAGGCTTTGTTTCCGTCCCCCTAAGGAAGGTTTCGAGACATATTAATACCAAGGTTGGCTTCTTACGAAGATAGGAAGGAGTGATGTATTTTAGGCTTGACCAACCCTAAGGCGACACTCTCTAAGTTAAGTCATGAATTCCAAAAGAATGGGTTAAACTTACAAAGATGCAATTAAGCTTTTGTAGTGGATAATTGCATCTTGTCCAAGGAGAAAATAAAGAGTTATTTTGACTTTTAAATTATAAAGATAAGATTGTCTTATAGGCTATCTGAATTTAACTTGACCGACCCTAAGGCGACACTTTCTTTGTTGGGTAGTTTTATCATGGATTAGTAAATGTTTATTTATGTGTTTTAATTGTTACATTCATGCATCATATTTACTTTATGAATAATTGATATTTTTCAAATAGTAATATTGTTGTATATTATTTCTTTCAATTAAAATGTCTGAAAACAACTACAATGTAGTGATTGAACTTATTGATGAAAATATAGTATTTTGGAGACATTATATTGATATATTATTGCTAAGAGAGAACTTGATGGAAGCTGTTAAAATACTACCAATTCAAGAACCACCAATAGAAGCTTCAGTGAATGATCAGTTTGAGTACGCCAAGTGGTTGAGAATAAGTCACATGGAAAGGTATTATTTGCTTCAATCAGTAAATATAGAGACCAAAAATACTCCACAAAACCTTAAACATGCATATGATGTATGGAAGGCCATCCATGCTACATATGGACACATATATGATGTGGTTTTATGAGAATGAAATCCTATCGGCCAAGGGTGATATAATTGCTGAAATTATGAAGAATAAGAGATGTAAATATGATTTATTCATTCTTATAACTAAGTCGAAAAAGATATGTCATTCTGAAATTTACACTCATGGTGCACTAACAATATTTATTCTTCTATGTAGATAATTGAATCTTATGATTCAAAGAAGGTTGCTGATGATGTTCATGAAGTCAAAGAGAAAGAAAGCATCTAGTTCAAGAAAGCATCAAAGAAAGTCCTTTATTTCAAAATTCTTTAGTTTTTATTAAAAGAAAACTTTTTCGTTGTTTGAACAATGTCTTAGTTTGTTTCTTTTAGTATTTTGAATTTTATTTATAATTTGATTATTCTTAATTTTTCTTTAGACATGCAATTGAATATTTAGACTTTAGTGCTTTCATTAAATTGAACAAATGCTTAATAACTTAGAATTATTTAAAGTAGCAAAACCGCAAGGAAACAAAAGACAAAAGGTTTCAAATGAGGATGACACATATCTTTGGCATCTTAGACTTGGTCAAATAGGACTAGACAGGTTAAATTGGTCAACAAAAGATGGACCTTTGAGAGAACTACGACTTAAAATTCTTCTGGTTTGTGAATCTTGTCTAGAAGGCAAAATGACCAAACATCATTTCTCAGCGAAAGGAAAATGAGCTAAAGAACCTTTAGAGCTTGTACACAGCGGTGTCTGTGGTCCAATCAATGTACAAGCAAGAGGTGGGTATGAGTACTTTGTCACTTTTATTGATGATTACTCTAGATACGATCATACTTACTTAATTCTTAGGAAATTTAAAACCTTTGGAAAGTTTCAAGGATTCAAAAGCTGAGGAAGAGAAGTAATTAGGTACAACTCTTAAGACACTTCGATTTGATTGAGGTGGAGAATATTTGGATTTACAATTCAAATGTTTCTTGCTAGAGCATGGTATTCTAACCCAACTCACAACACCAGGAATGCCACAACAAAATGGTGTTTCTGCAAGAAGAAACATAAATTTGTTAGACATGGTTAGGTCTATGTTAAGCTACTCTTCACTTCCTCTCTCATTCTAGGATATGCACTTCAAACGATGACTTACATTTTGAATATAGTCCCATCTAAGACCATAAGAAAAACGCCACTGGAACTGTGGAATGGAAACAAACCTAGTTTGAACCATTATCGCATTTGGGGATGTCCTGCTCATGTTCTTAGACCTAAATTAGGGAAACTTGATTCAAGGTCTGAAGTGTGCATTTTTGTGGGCTATGCTCTAGAGACAAGAGGTAGTTACTTCTATAGTCCCAAGAATCAAAAGGTATTTGTTTCCACAAATGCAACCTTCCTTGAACACAACTATGTGAATAACTATAAATCTTAGAGCAAGGTAGTTTTTGAGGAACTCATAGCTGCTAAGATTTCATCAACATTATCTTTATCATTAAATGATAAATGACAAACCTAAGAAACCACTATTCCTAAAAAGGAACCCATGTGCAACGTCGTAGTGAGAGGATTGTGAGACAATCCGTTCACTACGAACATGAGGCACATGTCCTTGTTTCTGACAGACAAAGATGATCCCTTAACCTTAAAAGAGGCCATGGATGATCCTAAAAAGGAGAAATGAAATCTATGTATTCCAATTCTATCTGGGAACTTGTAGATCAACCTGAAGATGTTAGGTCCATTGGGTACAAATGGATATGCAAGAAGAAAAGAGGTGTAGATGGGAAAGTGGAGAATTTCAAAGCAAGGCTAGTAGCCAAAGGCTACACTTATAGAGAAGGTGTTGATTATGAAGAAATATTTTCTCCTATGGCCATGCTTAAATCCACTCACATCCTCTTATCCATAGCTGCCACCTATGACTATGAGATATGGCAAATGGACGTCACGCCAACCTTTCTAAATGACTATCTTGATTAAAGAATCTATATGGTACAACTAGAAGGATTCATCAAGAATGGGGAAGATCAAAAGGTGTGTAAGTTGCTGAAATCCATTTATGGATTAAAGAAAGCATCTAGATCTCGGAATATCACCTTTGATGAAACAATTAAAACATATGGCTTCGAAAAAAATGTCGACAAAGCATGTGTGTACAAATACATCAAAGGAAAAAGAGGTGGTTTTACTAGTTCTTTACGTGGATGACATTCTCCTCATTGGAAACAATGTAGATACTTTGTCAAACGCGAAGAAGTGGTTAGTCAAAAAGTTTCAAATGAAAGATTTGGGCGAGGTGAGATATGTTCTGGGAATCCAAATCCTAAGGGACAGGAAGAACAAGATCTTGGCACTTTCTCGTGCTAATTATATCGATAAGGTGCTTGAAAGATTCTATATGGAGAATTCCAAGAAAGGTCAGTTACTGACCACAGATGGAATTAATCTCTCCAAGGAACAGTGTCCTAAGACACCTTAGGAGGAAGAGGATATGAGAAAGTATCCCTATGCTTCAGAAATTGGGAGTCTAATGTTTGCCATGTTGTGTACTAGGCTTGACATATGCTATGTAGTAGGGATTGTGAGTCGTTATCAATTAAATCCTGGTTTGGAACACTGGATTGTAGTAAAACACATTCTTAAGTATCTTAGGTGAATGAGAGATTATATGCTTGTATATTTAGGGGGCTGAGTTGAACCCCACTGAATACACTGATTATGATTTTCAATCAGACAAAGACAGTCGTAAGTCGGCATCTGTGTCAGTGTTCACTCTTGGTGGATGAGCTATGATCTGGAGGAGTATTAAACAATCCAACATAGCAGATTCAACCATGGAAGCCGAATACATAGCGGTTTGTGAAGCAGCTAAAAATGAGGTTTGGTTGAGAAAGTTCTACAATGATTTGGAAATAGTTCCAGATATGGATAAGCCACTAATCCTATACTGTGACAATAGTAGAGTAGTAGCTAACTCCAAGGAACCAAGAAGCCATAAGAAAGGAAAGCATATAGAAAAGAAATATCACCTGGTTAGAGAGATTGTGCATAGAGGTGATGTGACTATTATGAAGATAGTGTCATAACAAAACCTTGCAGACCCATTTACCAAGATACTTCCTGCAAAGTCATTTATGGGTCATGTATGCAACATGGGATTAAGGGAGATGCCTCACTTGCTTTGAGGGAAAGTGGGAGATTGTTAGGATTAATGCTCTAAAAGCATGTAAAGACATTTTATTGAATTAAATAAAAGAATTTTTTTATTATATTTGAATATTATAATTATTGTTTGAATTAATTATATAATAATATCAAGAAAATTCCTTATTCATTCATGAGAATACAATCTTTTATTAGTACAAGAAATTTAAGATCATATATAATGAATAAAATAATCAGTACCATATTAAAGTATGATATCTTTAATGAATGGTTACTAGCGCGGTTTGCTAAGCATAAGAGATGCAAGCGATCTAAATTCAGATTACTAGTGTGGATAGACATCTTAGTAAATGTGTTGTATATAATAGAGATTATATATGACAAGACCGATTATAATTAATTATCTTTATAAACTTTCCGTTTGACATAAATATTTGATTCTTATCATAATAGATGATAATTTGTAGATCAGTCTAAATCCTGAGTATTCATGAACTCCTTTTTGGATTTATTAATGAATGGTTACTAGCGCGGTTTGCTAAGCATAAGAGATGCAAGCGATCTAAATTCAGATTACTAGTGTGGATAGACATCTTAGTAAATGTGTTGTATATAATAGAGATTATATATGACAAGACCGATTATAATTAATTATCATTATAAACTTTCCATTTGACATAAATATTTGATTCTTATCATAATAGATGATAATTTGTAGATCAGTCTAAATCCTGAGTATTCATGAACTCCTTTTTGGATTTATTGGATCTTTTGATTCACTCGTTCAGGTCTCTTAGTATAATGAAGCTAATGACTTTTGTTTTGGAGATTCAATATCATGAATGGCTGGGAACATGAATTACAATATTGGAATCCATACTTTCCTAACGGATCTAATATTGGTTCCCTTAAAAATTAATTTTGGAACGGAATAGTTATTGAGCTCAAATATATAATTTAATTATAGATTAATTAGTCACTAGTGAATTAATGGTACTTAAGGCTCCAGAGGTAATTAGAAGGGTAAAACGGTAATTTTGACAAGCTCTAATTAACGAACCAATAAATGGAGGATAGAAATCCATTTATTGATTATATCAATAGACTACAAGAGAAAACTATGTAAATATAATTCTATATATACTTAGAGTGCAATTCTATATTTATAGTGGAGTAATCATGGAATTAATAAGCAAGATTATTGGATTAAAGAGTTTAATTAATAATCTGGTTTATTGGAGCTTTGTATTATAGGTCCATGGTCCCCAAATCACCGCTGTCCTACATTGTCAAAGGTAAGGATGTCAAAAGAAAGATTTGTAGAGAGAATGACTTAATTGCAAAGGAATTAATTTTCCAGAGCAAGGAAATAATTATTTGATAGTTATAGGCAATTTATTAATTATGAATTATTTAATTATTTAACTATATAGTTTTTATTTTGAAAAATTACAGGTTAAAATTAATATTAATCTTATTTGGGTTAATATATATGGAGAGAATAATAAATATCTTATTTATAATATGGTATTTATTTATTTTTAAAACTGATATTTTAAAATAAAGTTAATTTTGAATTAATTGATATTTATGTTGGGATAAATATAGTCTTAAAAGTTGATTAACCAAACAAATGAGAAAATTAGGGAAAACCCTAATATGTGGGGCGACAGTGAGTGTGGCGCTACACATAGAGATTTCCCAATCCATGGGATTTGAATTTTAAATTTCAAATTATTTGTTTAATCAGTTATTTAATTATTCTTTTTTAAATATGATTTTAATTGAATAATTAAGGGTTTATACCTTTTTAGACCCTGTGTTTTGCCTCATTACCTGTTTGGACCCTGTGTTTTGTAAAATGGTTCAAATAGGTCCCTAAACCTGATTTTGATGAACAAAAAATTGAGTATAACAACACAGTTCTTAGGCAGAATGACTATTTTTGTTCTGAGTTGATGAATTATTTGTGATTTTAGTTAAAAAATTTTGATCAAAATATGGCTTAGGGGTCTATTTGAACTATTTTAGACAACACATGGTCCAAAAAGTAATTTGTCAAAACACAGGATCCAAACAGGTAATGAGAGAAAACACAGGGTCTAAAAAGGTATAAACCTAATAATTAAATAGTTATAACAGATTAGTTTTAATTTAAATTCTATTTTTAATAAAATAAAGATTAATTAATTAGATTAATTATCTTTATAAAAACTGATAGAGTGACACTTTGAAGAAGATGATATTTTATGTGATTAAAAAATAGACTATCTCTCTGAGACAGAAGCTATAGTTTTCCTAAACTTGAAAACCGTTCAATTCCTCTTCTCTCAATCAAATCTCTCTAGATCTCATGTGTTGAGTACATCTAGAGAGTCATAAATCAACATTTTGAATCCTATGTGCCCACACAAGTCCTTGTGTGTTTGAGGATTGCTCTGGAAGATCAATGTGCGAGTTTTCAGAACTTGGATAGGAAGATAGTTGATTTTATACAGAAAGATTCAAGGACACTTGATAGGCTACAAGAGGTAATCTCTAATATGATTGTATGTGATTTAATATATATATATATATATGTATGATCTTGACTGGTATTAATAATTATTAAAAAGGGCCCATTCCCCACTGCGTATCTTTGATTTGATATTTTAATACCAACAGCATCGCCTCTAGAAGGCGACACGGCACTCAGTCTTTCAAAGACTACCCAGGCAATGCATCGCCTGCTTCTAGGCGATGCATTGCCTGGGTGCAGGCAATGTGTCGCTTGGGCAGTCCGTATTGGACTATACAATGACGTGTTTTGGCTCCAAAGTTCAAATTAAAATTCTTTAATCTAATTGATTAAGTCTAATGATGATTCCTATACTATTTAAAGGGTTCATTTGGGTTAATTGGTGAATTGATCACTCACCTCTCTCTCTCTCTCTCTCTCTCTCTCTCTAAAAACTCTCCCTATCTCTCTAGCTTTCGAGATTGATAGTTTTCTCCAAGATCTTTATCAAGAAAGTTTGACTTGCATGAAGATTCAAGGCTTGTGAATCCCAATCTCATTCCATTGTTGTAGCTTCAAGCAATCTCAAGGAGGAGGCTGGGATTAGAGATTTTTGGACAAAAAATCTTCATTTGTGTCAAGTCTTGGTTACATTTTGCGGTTCACTTAAAATCATAGACTTGTGATTGTATGTACCAAGGTTCTTCAACAACAAAGGTCAATTCTACCACTTTTTTATTTTTTTATGTACTTTGTAATCTTCTTCCATTAGAGTTTAGATTATCATTGTTTATTACTTTGAGTTGTAACATACAAAACTAAGGTTGTACCCTCAAATCCCTAAACATAAAAATCTCTATCTCTAAACCTAAGTTTTGTATCAAAGTTTGTCTATCTCTATGGTTTATCTACTAACCATAGCTATGGAAGAAAGCTCCTTAATCTCAGCTCTCAAGTTCATGTCTTAAGATCTAGTGAGACTAGATAGATTCGATGACTCAAATTTTGTTCGTTATCAAGATAAGATCAAGTTTCTTCTCACAACTTTGAAGGTGCACTACATCCTTGACAAAGATTTGAAGACTTTGGAGGCTCCAAAGGATTATGATACTCAAGAAGTGATCAAGGAAATGAAGAAAAAGGAAGAAGATGAACTCATATGTAGAGGCCACATACTCAATGCTCTATCAGATCATTTCTATGATATCTATGCAAACACTACAATGACAAATGAGATTTGGGAAGCTCTTGCGAAGAAGTAGAAAACCGAAGAAGAAGGTACAAAGAAATTCCTCATAACTCAATACATGAAATTTAAATTCTTTTATGGTAAACCCTTACTCCCCCAAGTACATGAGCTTCAAGTGATTGTGGATAAGTTATATACTCTTAAGATAACATTGCCAGAACCCTTCATTGTGGGAGGGATTATAGCCAAGTTACTTCCATCTTGGAGTGGCTATAGAAAGAAGATCCTCCATAAGAATGAAGAGATATCTTTGGAAGAGATATTAAAGCACCTAAGAATTGAAGATGAGTCGTTCAAGATACAAGTGTATGGAAGAGTCCAATGTTGGGACATCCAAGGCTATTGCCATAGAGAAACCCTCTCAATCCAAAGGAAAGGCTCACAAGAAGCCATAATCAAAGAAGGATACTTACCTAGCCACTAAGAAGAATGAAGGGCAATTTAAGGGTGTGAGAGGCCCTTGTTTTGTTTGTGGCAAGAGTGGCCACATGGATAGGGAGTGCAAATATCAAAATTTTGACAACCATGGATCCAAGGTAAACAAAATCGAAGAGGAGCTGCCTGCTACCTTGAGTGAGGTGAATGCCATCCACGAGAAAGTGCAAGGATAGTGGTATGACACTTGTTCCACCATTCATGTAACTTATGATGGAGAGGTTTTTGAAACCTTTGAACATGCTAGAAATGGCCACGAGATCCAAATGGGTATTGAGCATAGATCCAAGGTGTTGTGCGAGGGGAATTTTGATATTTACTACACATCCGAAAAGAAGGTTCTTTTGACCAATGTGTTGTATGTTCCGGATATAAGTAGGAACCTTGTGAGTGGGCACTTGTTGAGCAAACCGGGCATCAAAGTGGTGTTTGAGTCCAGCAAGCTAATTTTATCCAAGGAGAACTACTTTGTGGGGGGGGGGGGGGGGGGGGGGGAAGGGTATGTTTGTGATGGAATGATTAAATTATGTACCAAAGACTCAAGTTTAGATAATAATGCGTTCTTTTCTTCCTCTTATATGCTTGGCTTTGATTCTATTACTTTGTGGTATAATAGACTTGCTCATATAGGTTATAGTACAGTTAAAAGAGTTATCAAATGTGGTTTAATTGTATGCAATGGTATTGAGCATGATAAGTGTAAAGTATGTACTAAATCTAAGATGTTAAGGAAACCTTATCCAAGTGTTGATAGAGAAACTAACTTGTTAAATTTAATACATAGTGATTTTTGTGAATTGAATGGAATAATTACTGGAGGTGGACATAGGTATTTTATTACCTTTATTGATGTTTTTTCTAGATTCACATATGTTGTAGCGTCTCAAAATTTTACTTAGTTAGATAATTCTAGTAGCATGTGCAGTAGTTTTTTAGTTTTCGTGGTTATTGGTTCAAGCCGGTATTTATTTGGAAACTCATAGAGATAGTTATGGATTTTGTGAGTTTAACCTATAGTTTAGAAATATTAATTTTATCATAAGGTTTAATTATTGAAGCTGGCCCTATAAATATTATTTATTATAACCTAAGGTTTAGATAGAATAATTAAGAATGTGACATTTGTCACATGTATGTTTATTAAGGGTGTAAGGATTTTAGATGAATAAATTAATCAAGGATAAACATAGGAAGTCTAGAACCTTCCCTCAGTTTTTAGGATCTCGTAGTACTCAGTCAAGGTGGTTTTAAACAACTTCAAGTGTGTTGAAAGTGTGCAAAAATGTGTTTAATATATCAGCGTAAGTTGATATATCACAGCTATAGGGGCCGATATATCACCTATGATGATACAGAAAACACATCGACTTCGTACGAATGAAACCACAGAGCCTCAGGATTATAGGGCAGTCGATATATCGCCTATAGGGGCAATATATCGGCTCCCTTAGCTATTTTTGAAACTCTGTGGAATCCGAGCTAGAAACAACCCTCAAAAACTTGGACTTGCTCTTAAACGATTTTGACCAAGTTCTGGGCATCTGTTGAGTAGAAAATCCAAATTTTATTCATTTTAAAGGGAGTTAATTTCACTCCTTGAACTCTCAAAATAGGACCCTTCACTCAGCCATTTGCATCATCTTTCAAATACTTCTTAGAGCCTCCAAGCTACTAAATTCGTTCTAGAGAGAAACACTAGGATTTTGGGGTTAAAAGCTTTCAAATCTAAGCTTTTCTAAACACTTGGGAAGTAAGCTAGAGTGTGATTTCAATATTGAGGTGTAGATCAAAGTTCTAAGCTATCTAAGGTACTCTTTATCCTCAAATTTGGTTCATTGCTATTCCTCTAATTCTTTTCTTTTTCTTCAAATCCTAACTTGTTATAATGACTTTTGGTTAGGTGTTTGATTTTCCTTGAAACTTAAGGTTTTCGGTAAGTTATTATCTTGATGGTTTAGATATTCTTTTCTTTAGGAAACTTATGGTTTTACTGTTTGGTTTTAGGAGTTTCCAATCCTGCACTTGTCTCCAATACCCCGATTTTTTGTAAGGAAAATAAGTTAAATTTTATGTGTTATGTTTATGTTCTATGTGCTTTATGTATGTATGTATGTATGTTGTTTTTTTTTTTTTTTATGTTTTTAGTCGAGATTTTTATCATTATCGTAGACTATAGTTGTGTCTAAACCTACCTCTAAATAGTAGCAAGAGGACCTAGATGGTTTCTATCACATACTACGGTAATGAGTTAATGGCCATTAATTTGTAGTCTTATGTTTTATGCTTTATGTTTTTACGTCTTACGTTTTATGTTATGTTTTAGTAGTTTTTCCTTATTGGGCATTAGACTCATTCCTTTTTATTTAGATGGTGCAGGTAAATGAATATGGAAGGCGGGATGGATTCTAGGTGGCATTGGCATGTGTATTGGGAGAGGACTAAAGAAATGGACCGATGGAATCGATCGAGGATGATGTTGATATTTGAGTCTTTTATTTATGTATTTATGATTTCCGCATTTAGTATTTGAACAATTAATTAAAGGTTTTGTTTTTCTTTATGATTTTATGTAATAACAACGGGATCCCATATTTTGGATTTTTATAATAAAGTATATTATTTTATGTATATATCCAAAAGGTAGTGATATGTCTTAGTAGCTTTTAAAGATTTGAGGTCTTTTAGTTAGTTGGGTCTTTATAGTTGAACCTGGAGCCACGATTCATATGCATAAAGTTCTCCTTGATACATACGTAAAAGCTCCGGATTTAACCGCCAATGTAAGTGTTTATGTTATGAATATTATGTTTATGTTAAGACTAGCGTTTTAGTCATTATGCTTTCAGTCAAAATGAATGGAGCCATGGAACAATATGTCGTAGTAATTAGGCTTTTTAAAAAATTTCCTTCTGTGGTTTCAAAATTGGAAGAATTATGGGAAACTATAGATAATGAAGATGACTTACCAGAAGCCATGAGATATTATTTTCTTATACTTAGGTTTACCTATAGGTTTGAGATTCAATTTACCAATGAACAAAAGAATAATATCCTAATGATTATTCCCCGTGGTAGATTCGAGGCTTATGATATTGATGATTATGGGGAAATAACGGATGATATGCTAGATGAAGGGTCAGATGTAGAAGATCCCAATTTTTAGAAATTTTACCTCAGTTATTATTAGTATTGTTTTTTTTTTCTTGAATTATTATTGTAATAAGTGAAATTTATTTCAAATGAATAAAATTGTTATTTTTGAATGGCATGTTTGAATTTGAATTTTTGGTTTTTTTAAATCATAATTAACTTAGAATAAATTCAATAAATAATGACTGAGTTCAATGAGGGTGGATACAAATCAATGGACCAAGTTTTGTCTTGAGAGTTTAGGGGGCCATAGTAGTGGGAACCATTTTACTGATCCCACCCCTCCCTCAATATGGTTAACTTTGGAACAACGACAAGTTTCGAGCCTGAGAATTAAGTCATATAGGGTGGCTAGAAACATACTTAGAAAATAATATAGATTGCCTAATAGTCTAAGAATAGAAACACACCCTAATTTATAAAGATGACTTACATAAATTTTCATAAGAAATCATGACTGATAGGTCTGAGTTATGTTTGCATAGACTATGATTTTGTCTTAGACCTATTAGGGTAAGTTCTAACGTGTTTTTCTCGACTGTTAGAACTTTCCTGAAGATGTCGCTACAAGGGTCTGCACGTACGAACGACAATGCCCCCAACACCGCTAATGAGACTCATGAGGCCCCACTAGTCCGAAGAACGGGAACACGTGCTACCATTGTTGCTGCTAATAGAAAGGCAGAACCTCCAGTTGACAACAATGCTTAGATTATCCGATTATGACAACAAGTGGAAGAGTTACTATAGCAACAATGACAACCTCAACCGCAACCTCAGCCGCAGCCTCAACAGCAGCTTTAGCCGCAGCCTCAATGCAAGAGCAGAATGGAGGATATTCGTATGGGGGATGGATGATGGAAAATTGCACACCCTATCCAGCTTAGTACATAGAGCTAGTCTATGAGCATTTCCATAAGCAACACACTCCAAACTTTGAAGGGAAAACCGACCCCTTTGAGGCTGAAGAATGGCTCAGGAATGTAGAGCTGATTCTGGCACACATGAACCTTGGCAACACGGATCACATATCCTGCGTTTCTTCTCTACTGAAAAAGGATGCCAGAATCTGGTGGGATTTGGTACAACAGACTCACGATATCACCACTGTGACTTGGGCCAGATTTCTGGAGCTGTTTCTCAAAAAGTACTTCAACTCGACAGTCATCGCTACAAGGGTGGAAGAGTTTGCAAGTTTGAAATAGGGCTATTTGATGGTAGTCGAGTACGCTCGACAAGTTGATCGTCTAGCCAAGTTTGACCAGAGTTAGTCCCAAATGACTACTTGAGGGCTACCAAGTTCACCAAGGGACTCAGACCCAAGATTGAATTAGGGGTCAAGCTTGCAAACCCTAGATCCAATCTTACACTGATGTTCTGGAAATGACTATAGAGGTGGAAAGACTCCAAGAAAATGTTAGCAAGGAGGAGGCAAGCAAGTCTGAACCCAAGCAGCAGAATCAAACTCAGAATGGTCAAAACCACAACAACCAGCATAGCAGTAATGGGCAGAAAAGAAAGCATCTCGGTAATAAGCAGACCAACGTTGACAAAAGAGCACAGACTAACAATGGTAATAACAGGTCGGGTTATGTGGAATACCCACAATGCTCCAAATGCTAGAAATGACATACTGGGGAGTGTCATGCAAACATCAAGGGTTGTTACAATTATGGATAGGAAGGTCATCGGAAAAGAGATTGCCTGCAGTTCAAAACAGAAGAAAAGAAGACAACAAGATGGCTCCAGCTAGAGTCTTCGCCTTGACCCAGGGAGAAGCCGAAATTAGTAACAAGGTGGTCACATGTCAGCTTCCTATCCTCGATGATATATGTTTAATATTGTTTGATTCAGGAGCAACACACTCATATATATCGTTAGGAATGATAGAAAAACTAGACAAACCTTGTGAAAGATTTAGAACTAGGTTTGTTATGGATCTGCCTTCGGGCAAATTTTTTCTAACATCACGAATAGTACCAGGGGTACAGATCAAAGTCGATGGCATAGAGCTAGAAGGAAACTTGATAGAGCTAGAGATCAAGGACTTCGATGTAATACTGGGCATGGACTGGTTAGCAAGACATGGCCCAACCATCGACTGTAGACAGAAGCAAGTGGCTTTCGAAACCCCTGAAGGTCAGAAACTATGTTTTATGGGAAAGGTTTTAGGAATACAGACACCGCTTATCTCATCTCTCAAAGCTCAAAGGATGATAGAGAAAGGATGTTCCACATTCTTAGCAAGATCACGGATGTGGCATGGGAAACGCCATTAAAGGTTGGAGACGTTCGCATTATAAATGAATTTCTAGAGATATTTCCTGATGACTTACCAGGGTTACCCTCTACTCGGAAAATTGACTTCATAGTTGAACTAGTACCAAGAACCAAGCCTATCTCAAAGGCACCATACCGAACGTCACCTACCAAACTCAAGGAGTTGAAAATGCAGTTAAAAGAGCTCTTAGACTTGGGTTTCATTAGACCGAGCCATTCACCATGGGGGGCACTGGTTCTATTTGTGAAGTAGAAGGGTGGAAGCATGTAGATGTGTATCGATTACCATGAGTTGAACAAGGTGAAAATTAAGAATAAGTACCCGCTACCCTGGATCGATGACTTATTTGATCAACTCCGAGGACCGACTGTATTTTCCAAGATTAATCTACAGTCCGGTTATCACCAGCTCAAGGTAAGGGAAGAGGATATACCAAAGACAACTTTTAGGACTCGATACAGACATTACGAGTTTCTAGTTATGTATTTTGGTCTTACCAATGCTCTAGCCACATTTATGGAATTAATGAATAGGCTCTTCAAGGATTGCTTGGATAAATTCATCGTGGCGTTCATTGACGATATATTGGTATACTCCAAGGACGAAGTTTAGCATGAGGAACATTTAAGATTGACCATGCTGGGACTAAAGAAGCACCAACTTTATGCCAAGTTCAAGAAATGCAAATTTTGGCTATCATAAGTAGCGTTCCTCGGCCACATAGTATCCAAGGCTGGAGTCATAGTAGACCCAACTAAAGTAGAGGCTGTGAAGGATTGGACAAGACCTAAGAATGCGTCAGAAGTTAGAAGTTTTCTCGAGCTAGCAAGATATTATTGGAGATTTTTAGAAGGCTTTTCTAAGATAACCACTCCGCTGACCAACATGACTCGGAAACAGCAAAAGTTCAACTGGACGAATAAATGTCAAGAAAGCTTCCAGTTGCTCAAAGATAAATTATGTTCAGCACCAGTGCTTTGCGTACTGACACCCAACGACAAGTTTGTAGTATACCGTGATGCGTCCAAGAAAGGGTTGTGTGCAGATGCACAATGACTAGGTGATAGCCTACGCCTCAAGAAAACTGAAGGAATACGAGCAACGCTATCCAACACACGATATGGAGTTGGCAGCGGTGGTCTTCGCACTGAAAATATTGCGCCACTATCTTTATGGAGAACGATATGAGATTTATATAAACCACAAAAGCCTAAAATATTTCTTCACGCAAAAGGAACTCAATATGAGGCAGCGCAGGTGGTTGGAACTAGTAAAGGACTATGACTGTGAAATCCTATACCATCCTGGAAAGGAAAATGTAGTTGCAGATGCATTAAGCCGGAAGAGTTACGGAAATCTGGCAGCATTAGCTAGAATTGAAAAGCCACTACATCAAAAGTTGATTAATGTAGTGATAAAAATAGTCATGGGTCAACTGGCTAACTTGTCCATCCAGTCAAGTTTACTAGAAGATATACGGATCAAGCAAGGGCATGATGACACACTATTATCGCATATGGTTGCAGTCCAATAAAGCAAGACTACGAATTTCTCTATAGCAGGATAGGGGTTCTTGAGATATAAGGGTCGGGTATGCGGGCCGAATGACCATGGAATTAAGATGAAGATTTTAGAAGAGGCACACACTACCCCATACTCAGTTCATCCAGGGTCCACCAAGATGACTCACGACCTTAAGGCACTATATTGGTGGCCGGGAATGAAGAAAGATGTAGCAGAATATGTGTCCAAATGCTTAATATGCCCTCAAGTAAAGGCAAAACATCAGCGACCCAAAGGCTTATTGCAACCACTTAGTATACCGGAATGGAAGTGGGAAGACATAGCCATGGACTTTGTTACAGGATTACCACGAACAAATAAGAAATATGACTCAGCTTGGGTTGTGGTAGATAGACTCACAAATTCAGCTCACTTCCTGTCTATCAAGACTATGTACACTGCAGATCAGTACGCAAACATTTATGTTCGAGAAATTGTACGACTGCATGGAATCCCTAAGACCATAGTATCCGATAGAGGATCGGTGTTCACATCAAGATTTTGGGGAAGCTTACAGCAAGCCATGGGTACCATGCTAAGTCTCAGTACAACATTTCATCCTTAGATCGACGAACAATTCGATCGTACCATACAAATATTAGAAGATATGTTGCATGCTTGTGTATTAGACTTCGGAGGATCATGAAGTAAGTATTTTCCACTTATATAATTCTCCTACAATAATAGCTACCAGACAACGATCGGTATGGCGCCCTATGAGCTACTTTATGGAAGGAAATGTTGGTCGTCGTTACATTGGGACGAGGTAGGAGAAAGACAACTTCTTTGACTTGAAGCTGTTAGAGAGGCTCAAGACACAGTGGAATTGATTAGAAAGTGTATGCTCGCTGCTCAGAGTCGACAAAAGTGTTATGTGGATGCCAAGCGACGAGATGTGGAATTCAAAGTCGGAGATCAAGTTTTCTTAAGAATATCTCCTATGAAAGGAGTGAAGCAGTTTGGGAAGAAAGGCAAACTTAGTCCCCAGTTTATAGGTCCTTTTAAGACATTGGACAAGGTGGGACTAGTAGCGTATAGATTAGCCCTACCACCACCTATAGCAGATAACCACAATGTGTTTCACATCTCAATGATGCGTAGATATTTTTTAGACCCATCCCACGTTCTCAAGTATGATACGTTAGCACTTCAGAAAGACCTAAGTTATGAGTAACGAGCGGTTAGCAACCTAGAGAAGAGGGTGAAGGGATTACGTTCTAAGAGTATTTCGATAGTCAAGGTCTTATGGAGTAATAGGACAGAATGGGAGGCAACATGGGAATAGGAGGAAGACATCCCAGCACGGTATCCAAAAAAAATTTGTAAGTAAAATTCAGGGAAAAAATTCTTTTAAGTATGGGAGAATTGTAGCATCTCAGAATTTTACTTAGTTAGATAATAGTAGCTTGTACTGTAGTATTTTAGATTTTGTAGTTACTGGTTCAAGCCTGGATTTATTTGGAAACTCATAGAGATATTTTATGGATTTTGTAAGTTTAACCTATAGTTTAGAAATATTAATTTTATCATAAGGTTTGATTATTGAAGCTGGTCCTATAAATATTATTTATTATAACCTATGGTTTAGATAGAATAATTAAGAATGTGACATTTGTCACATGTATGTTTATTAAGGGGTTAAGGATTTTAGATGAATAAATTAATCAAGGATAAACCTAGGAAGTCTAGAACCTTCCCTCAGCTGTTAGGATCTCGTATTACGCAGTCAAGGTGGATTTAAACAACTTCAAGCGTGCTGAAAGTGTGCAAAAACGTGTTTAATATATCAGTGTAAGCCAATATATCACAGCTAAATGAGCTAATATATCGTACGATTTAAACCATGGAGTCGTGAGATTATGCGGCATGCGATATATCGCCTCCCTCAGCTATTTTTGAAACTCTGTGGAATCCGAACTAGAAACAACCCTCAACAACTTGGACTTGCTCTTGAATGATTTTGACCATGTTCTGGGCATCTGTTGAGCAGAAAATCCAATATTTACTCATCTATTTATTCATTTTAAAGGGAGTTAGTTTCACTCCTTGAACTCTATAAATAAGACCCTTCACTTTTCCATTTGCATCATCTTTCAAACACTTCTCATGGCCTCCAAGCTGCTAAATTCATTCTAGAGAGAAACATTAGGGTTTTGGGGGTAAAAGCTTTCATATCTAAGATTTTCTAAACACATGGGAAGTAAGCTAGAGTGTGATTTTGGTATTGAGGTGTAGATCAAAGTTCTAAGCTATCTAAGGTACTCTTTATCCTCAGGTTTAGTTCATTGCTATTCCTCTTATTCTTTTCTTTTTCTTCAAATCCTAACTTGTTGTAATGGCTTTTAGCTTTTAGTTAGGTGTTTGATTTTTCTTAAAACTTAAGGTTTTCTGTAAGTTCTTATCTCAATGGTTTAGATATTCTTTTCATCTTCTTTTCTTTAGGATACTTACAGTTTTATTGTTTGGTTTTAGGAGTTTCCAATCCTGCACTTGTCTCCAATACCCCGATTTTTGGTAAGGAAAATAAGTTAGATTTTATGTGCTATGTGCTTTATGTATGTATGTATGTTTTTTTTTTTATGTTTTTAGTTGCTTGGGAAATATGGTTGCTTAGATAGCAGATAGGCAAATCCTGAGATTTTTAGCATTATCGTAGGCTATAGTTGTGTCTAAACCTACCTCTAAATAGTAGCAAGAGAACCTAGATGGTTTCTATCACATACTACAGTAATGAGTTAATGGTCATTAATTTGTAGTCTTATGTTTTATGCTTTATGTTTTTATGTCTTACGTTTTATGTTATGCTTTAGTAGTTTTTCCTTACTGGGCATTAGGCTCATTCCTTTTTATTTAGATGGTGTAGGTAAAAGAATATGGAAGGCGGGTCACATTCTAGGTGGCTTTGGCATGTGTATTGGGAGAGGACTAAAAAAATGGACCAATGGAATTGAATGTGGATGATGTTGATATTTGAGTCTTTTATTTATGTATTTATGATTTCTGCATTTTAGTATTTGAAAAATTAATTAAAGGTTTTGTTTTTCTTTATGATTTTATGTAATAACAATGGGATCCTGTATTTTGGAATTTTATAATAAAATGTAATATTTTATGTATATATATCCAAAAGATAGTAGTATGTCTTAGTAGTTTTTAAAGATTCAAGGTCTTTTAAATAGTCGGGTCTTTACATATGTGTACTTGCTTAAGAATAAGGATATGACCTTTAGCATGTTTAAAATCTAAAAATTCAAAGTTGAAAATCAATTGGAAAAGAAAATTAAAGTGATTAGAAATGATAGGGGCGGTGAATACTTTTCCAATGAATTCAATGTGTTTTGTGAGATGCATGGTATAATACAATGAATGTACAACTCCTTATGTACCTTAAAAAATGGTATAATGGAAAGAAAGAATATAACATATATTGAAATGATAAATGCTATGCGATTACATGCAAATTTGAGTTTTGTGTTATGGGGAGAAGCCTTGCTTACCGCTTGTCATATTCTAAATTAGAGTCCTCTAAAGAAGAATAGAATTTCACCATATGAGATATGGAAAGGAAGGCGGCACAACCTAGGGTATCTGAAAGTGTGGGGGTGCCTTGCTTATTGCAAGAGCATGGAGCCTAAAAGGACTAAGTTGGGTCTAAGGGCCATCAAATGTGTGTTTGTAGGTTGTGCCTCAAATAGCAAGGCTTATAGGCTATTATACTTTGAGTCTAATGTGATAATTGAATCATGAGAAGTTGATTTCTTTGAGAATTTGTTGTATAGTGAAAATAAGCCTCAAGAACCGATCTCATTAGAAGGAACTCAAGAGGAGTTACTTTCAAGGGTTGTACAACAACCAATATTTCCTAGAAGAATCCAAAGGCTTAAAAAGGGTGGATCACAAAATAAAACCTCTTAAGTGGAGACTCTTTACCTAGTAGAGGGAAACCACAAGGGAGACACTTGGAAGTACCCTATGGTACTTTAAGTGAAAGATGATCCAAAACTTTCCAAGAAGCTATGTCCTCAAAGGACTCTAACTTTTGGAAAGAGGCAATAAATGATGAGATGGATTCAATTATGTCTAATCACACATGGGAGAATTTTTATCTACAAAAATGTTCAAAGCCAATAGGTTGCAAGTTAGTATTTCAAAGAAAATACAACACTAATGGAACCATTCAAGCCTATAAGGCAAGGTTGGTTAATAAAAGGTTTAGGCAAAAGGAAGGCATAGATTATTTTGATACCTATGCATCAGTAGTAAGGACATCATCTATAAGATTGTTGTTTGTCTTATCATTAATACACAACCTATATGTTACTGAAATGGATGTTAAAATGACATCCTAAATGGTAACCTCGATGAGGAGGTGTACATGGAACAACCATAAGGGTTTGTTCTAAAGGGAAATGAACATAAGGTGTTTAAGCTTGTTAAATCATTATGGTTTAAAACAAGCGCCAAAACAATGGAATGCGAAGGTTGATGAGCCATTGTTTCGAATGGGTTTAGACACAATAGTGCATAAAAGTGCTTATACTCTAAGACTTGTGATGAATATGTCATCTTAGTGTGTCTATATGTTGATGATATGTTGATATTAAGTAATGACATGAAATGCATAATAGAAACGAAGAAGTTTCTATATTCTATCTTCAAGATAAAGGATCTTGGAGAGATTGATACCATACTTGGTTTTAAAGTTAGAAGAAATGCGGATGGGTATGCCTTAGGTCAAGCTCATTATGTGGAGAAAATTCTTGACAAGTTTGGTTATCTTGATATCAAAGATGCAAACACACCCTTTGACTTATGTCTAAAGCTTGAAAAGAATGAAGGGAGAGCGGTGGCTCAACTAGAGTATGCAAGTGCTATTGGGAGTTTAATGTATGCCGCCCATTGTACTAGAGTTGATATTGCATTTGCGGTTAGTAAACTAAGTAGGTTTACTAACCACCCAAGTGTCATAAATTGGAAGGTCGTGGAAAGAGTATTTGGATACCTTAAAATAACCAAAGATTTATGCCTCCAATATTCTAAGTTTCCTAAGATACTTGAGGAATATTCCGATGCAAGTTGGATATCCGGTGTAGGAGATAATTTTTCCACAACCAGTTGGGTGTTCACCCTTGGTGGGGGTGCCGTTTTTCGGGGATCTAAGAAACAAACATGTGTATGTCACTCAACCATGGAGTCTGAGTTTGTATCTCTAGTGGCAACCGACAAAGAGGTCGAGTGGCTAAGATATCTCACGATGGAGATACCGAAAACCACGGTTGATGTATCAACGATTTCGATACATTGTGATAATCAAACTACTTTGAGTAGAGCTTACAACAAGATATATAATGGCAAGTTTAGATATACAAGTCTAAATCGTGATTATGTGAGAGAATTGATTGATAAAAGTGTCGTATCAATTTCATATGTCAAATTTTGTGAGAACTTAGCAGTCCCATTTACCAAACCTCCAGGGAGAGATTTGGTGAGTTCCACAAATAGAGGGATGAGACTAAAACTCCTTGACAAATAGATTCCCTAATGTTGGCAACACAACCCAAAACTTGTATACATCAAGTGTATAGTTAAATGGGTAAGAACAAGTTATTAATAAGGGAATATTTACAACATTAACGACTTAAAAGTCTCATATAGGATGAGTTAATGTCGGTTGCTACCGAACATGACGGTTATGTTGGGAATAGTATCCTTATAGCAATTGCAATTGACAAATGTTTTAAATGAAATAAATAATTGAATTGAATTATTATATATATAGACTATGTCTGGTATTGTGTTGATAATATTAAGTAAATATTAGAAAATTCCAAAGTTTGTCTATGTGGTCTTATTCTCATATTGGTATGAGAGGATCGAGATTAAGATAATAAACTTTAAACAGTTTGCAGTAAAATAAAGTTATGGAATCTTTAGATTAATTCCTGCTAGTACGGTTCCCTAGTATTATGAATACAAGTGACCTAGATCCGGGTCACTAGTGCAGTAGGACACTTTAGTGAAGGTACTTTATATATAGTGATATATAGAACTAGACCAGATGTGACTTGTTAATACTTGTTTAAACACCGTTTCATAGTATTAATCAAACACATCAAATGATGATCATATACATGATGATCTTAATCCTGAGGTTACTATGAACTCCTATGTATGTCATCTGATCCTTTGATTTATGCGTTAAGGTTTGTCAGAATGATCAGGCTAAGAATAATTGTTTTGGGGACTAAATGATATATATGGCTGGGAGGGTTTAAAAGATATGGAATCTATACCTTCTTATAGATTGAATAATGGTTCCCTATTGGGCTGACTTTTGGAACTGAAAAAGGATATGAGCGCTCACGTCGCAAACTTGTTGTGACACAACCTTCACTAGTAAAGTCAACGGTACACTAGGAACAAGATATAGTTAAAAGGGTAAAACGATAATTTTATTCCATTTTAATTATGAACTATTAATAGAGGATTAGCGTTGTATGTATTGATTATATCAATGGACACTTTATTATTTTAATAAAGTACTCTGTAAATATATGTCTATATTTATCAAGAGTTCAAACTCATATTTATAGTGGAGTAATCATGAGATTAATAAATATGATTATTTAATCAAAGAGCTTTGCTTAATAATCTAATATTTATTGGAGCTTGATAGTATAGGTCCATAGGTCCCCAGGGTGACTCTATCAACACTATGTCAAGGTAAGAGTTGATACAAGGGTAAAACTGTAATTTGAAAATTTGTGAAGAATTTTATTCTTTGGGTCAAATATACAATTATATGATAATTAAGGTTGAATAATTAATTGTTTAATTTTTGAAAATATGTTTATTAATTTAAATATGGAAATTCGAAATATATATAAATAAATAAATTTTTGAAATTAATTATTTTATTTGAGTGGGAGAAAATAAAATTGGTAAGTCAAAATAGTTTTTGATTTATTGAATTTTAAAAGATGATGATAATTGTTATCCACAAATCAGGCATGGGTGACGTGACAGACGTTTTTAACACGTGGCTGACACCTGGTAGAAGTTCTGTTCGACCATCGACCAGTGAGATTCCCCTCACTAAACATTTGGATTTTATATACGACCAGACTGGTCGTATACTCCATATATTTTGAGATAATCCTGTACAATTGTAATCATATCTGAGATTATCTCCCATGATCCATGATGATCCGATTATTTAAGAAAGAATATATGTAACTAATTCACGCAATCCTCCTTGAGCCTATAAATAGAGATAAATAGCTCAAGGAAGGGACTTTTGGCTGATTTAAGTTTATATTTTGCAAGAGAATTAGAGCTATTATCTTACGATTGTATTATTCATCTCTCTAAGGCTTGTGAAACTCAGAGAACCCTAGTTCTTTGATCACTCCTTTGAGAATTAATATCAATAATAGCTTAAGTGGACGTAGGTCATTACCATTTCGTGGGGCCCAACCACTATAATTTGTTGTGTCATTTACTGTTCTTTCCATTAGATCTATTTCAACACCTTCATTCACATCAAGCATTTGACTCCGTGTCAGTTGACCAAATGAAGGGTCAACATTCTGGTGCTTTCATTGAGAGCTTGAGACGAGGTTGTTGAAGCACTAATGGCAAAAACAACAAAGAAGACTGGGCAGGCGGCTCGCGCTGTACCATCTCAACCTCCTCCTCCGAACATGGCTGAAAATGAACCACACTTGGAATTTGATGAGGAGGAACTGGACTCCGAAACGCTGAGAAATACCCTGGGGGTATTGCAAGATGAATTGGCCAATCTGAGGGCCAGCCAAGAAAGTGCTGCGGAGACTATGGCGTGACAGCAGCAAGAAATAGAGCACCAGCGCCAAGAGCTGAGTGAAAGACAGGTGGAGATGGACCGTCGTCAGAGGGAGGCCATGGCAGCCCTATAAGCAGCCCTGCAATTGGCTAGGAATCAGGCTGCACCTGCCTCACAGCCTGATCAACCCTCGAATGGGCCACCTCAAAGGGGTCCCAATCCTAGCCCTCTGATCCAGCCAACGAGCCCTCAAAGGCCCGAGCAGCCACCAATGCCTTAGGATGATGTCCCACCAAGGAATCCTGAGACGCAACCTCCATCCCAGGATGGTCGATGCAATCCCCCACAGCCAAGGCAGAATAGGGATGGGTAGCAGCCCCGTAGTCTTAGACGCCAAGGGGGTGAAGAGCCAAACCCACCGAGCAGGGGACAGCGTCCTTCTGGCAACAGAAGGAACTCGAAGATAAGCTCTGCGGTCAGGGGCCCCCCATGGCATGATAATGCACGGGGACCTACCGACCAGCGCAGGCCTCCCCCTAACGCTTGGGAAGTTCCAGCCCGAGGAGGCAACCGAGGGGACAGTCGGTCCCACCATAGCCAATCGAGGTTCAGAGATGGCCATGGCTACAATGAGGCCGACTCAGGTAGAGGGAATGTCGGTCGGAGAAATGAAGAGAGAGGTGGAGGCAGAAGCCCACCACTTAGAGAAGACCAATAAGCGAGATGTAACGCTGGGGGACAGCCCAGATAAAACAACGTCTTTAACCGGCTCGGAGCAAGCGAGCAACGGCGAAGAGACGAAGACTTAAGGGATGTACTCAACAACCTTCGGGAACGGCACGACGAGTACATTCCCCTGGCAGCAGAGGCCCCGGCGATTCCTGAAGCCGTGCAAGCCTAGTTAGCTGCCCTGAACCAAGTCGTGCAACAGCTGGTCGGGGGAAGAATGTCTCACATCGAGTACGACAGGAGAAGGGGCACTCCTTTCATTCAGAGGATAACTGTGGCAGAGACTCCCAGTAAGTTTAAAATGCCCACACTTCCAAAATTTGATGGGTATGGTGACCCGGTATCTCATGTCAACAAGTTTGAGACCCGAAGATGCTCGGTGCAGGATCTTCCCTGCAACACTTTCTGATGCTGAACATGAGTGGTTTTTTAAATTCCCTCCTGCAAGTATTGTATCTTGGGAGATGTTCGTAAAGGAGTTTTACGGACAATTCTATGCGGGTCGTGTGCACCCAACTGAGGCAAACCAGCTGGTTGAGATACGCTAGAAAGAAGGAGAACCACTGAAAGATTACGTCTAGCGCTTTATGCGAGCAGCTGCTGGAGCCAAAACAGTGGGAGACGAAGGCAAAATGATGGCCCTAACTGCAGGAGTTAGGCGTGGTACGCCTCTTTGGAGTAGCCTCAGGAAGCATGAGGTTAAGACCACCCAAGAATTCTTGGATCGAGCTGATCGATACATCAAGCTCGAGGATGCCATTGCCAGCGAGGGAAAGACCCCAAGCAAAGATAAGGGGACTGAAGACCCCACCAACGCCGTCAATGGGTCAAAACCCAACGGAAACGGTAAAGGCAACGGGAACGGCAATGGCAAAAATGGGGGGAAGAGACCCCATAACGAACCCTCTACCTCCGAGAATAAGCGCGCTAAGGGCAACCGTTATGAGCCATGGTTCACTAACTACACTGCCCTTGTCGAGTCTCGAGCAGAGGTGTATCAGGCCACAAGTTCCAGTGTGCCTTACAAAAGACCCGCTGCCATCCGAAAGGACATTTCGAAAAGGGATACCACCAAGTTCTGTCGTTTTCATAACGACTACGTACACGATACGAACGAGTGCAACCAGTTGAAAGATTAAATCGAGTTCCTTATTAGACAAGGACACTTGAGGAGATACGTACGGGCCTCGGGGGCTTCCCAATGAGAGGCTCTAGGTGGAAACGAGCAGGCGCCTACACGCCAACGCTCACCACCTTTGCAGCGTGATCCCGTAGCTGACACTTTACTCACCATCTGCGGAGGCCCGTACCTTGCGAGAAACAGTGGGAAGGCAAGGGAACGATATACTCGGACAAAACTGGGAAGGACCTTACCAGATTGAAGAAGTCCTTCATCCAGGCACATACAAACTTGCAAGCTTAAATGGAGATCTCATTCGGCGCTATTGGAATGGAGAACACTTGCGCAAGTATTATTAGTAAACAGTCCTTCTTAAAGGACTGACTTCTATTAATTTTTACTTTTTACAAGTTTTGAAAAAGGGTTAGTCATGTTATATGGCTAATCGCTTATAAGTGTAAGATCTTTTAAAGATCACTCGTAAAGACATGTTTAGTCCATTTAAATACACGAATTATAAGGGACTATGCGCAGCCAGTCGTTCTTGCCAAACTTTGTAATTTTTTACAAGTATTTGTTCATTACGTGTGTTGTTTTGCTGTATTATAAGTTCTGCATTTTATACCGAGCAATAATGTTCGTACAGGTCGTGGTAAAGGCAAGTGACCAAGGACCTAAAGCTCCTCAGTCACTTGGGGGGCATATAAGTCACATCGATAGCAAAGCAAACCAAGAGGTATGTAAACACATGAACAAAATAAGTGAAAGCATACTACGGTACTTAGAGTATTTTTCAAAATTTATATTTTGTTAAATCAAGCCAAAGTACTATGCTAAGTTCTGTCATGAGAATAGATGTTATAATAAAGCAAAAATATTATAATATCAAAGGAATTCTTTTACACCGCAAGCAGTACTGCTTGGATGTAATTGTTTAAAAGTAAAAGTAAAATAAGCTGCCCGTGCAGCAAAACCAAAGAAAAATCATAATCTTTACATCACGACCCGTAGGTCGTGTGGTTAAAAAAAGAATAAACATAAAAGAAGAAAAAAATCATGAAGCTTGAGGAGGCAGAGGATCCTGAGGAGGGGCCTGGTCGACGGCTTCATTGTCAGCATCCTTCACTCCGGCGGCCAGCGAAATATCTGGGGAGGCAGGAACTCTGGCCCTTTCTTCAGCAGCCAATTGAGTAGTACAGTGAGCCAGCTCAGCCATCCTGGCGTCCTCTAGAAGGTATTCGAAATTGGCACTTTGATTGTGTTTCTAGAACTCATAGAAACATTGAAGTGTTGCATTCTTTTACCTGTCCAGATCTTTGGCATTTGTAAGCCTGAGCTACTCCACCTGGCTCTTGAGGACAGCAATGCTCCTGTCCTTAGTAAGATTCTCCTCTTGAAGTCTTTTGACTTCACGCCAGTGGGTTTGGCTATCATCTTGGTAATCATCTCTTTGCTTTCTGGCATTTTCCAGAGAGGCTTGCTTTTGTGCCAGCTCCGCAGCCAAGGAATCCTTCTGCTGGGTCACCACCTCCAGCTCCCCCGCGTGCCTAGCCTCCGCGGCTTGAAACTCCTCAGTAAGCTTCGCTCGGGTCTGCTCGATGCTTGCACCCGCGCGGGCATGAGCAACAGTCATGGTCAACATGGCCTACAATCAAAGAATAAGAGTTAGACCAACTTCAAAAAAGGAAAAGTCAAGACCATGATCACAAAAGAGGAAAAAGAGTGCTTACACTGACCACTTCATTAAGGGCCCTATTGAGGATCTGGTCAACCCCCATGGTTTCAGCTTCAGCCATGGCCTCTACAGCAGTCATGCTTAAGGATGTGGGCGAGGCGATCCTTGGCCGACCGTAGGGAGCAACCCGATAGTCTGGCCCCAGGGAGAGCACCCTCGGCTTGTTGGGCCTGTTAGATAGGAGCCGTAGGTGAAGGATTTGTGGCAGCAGGAGGAGGAGGGATGTCCTTCTCATCAGAAGCAGGAGGTTGGGCGGATGGTTGGCCAGAGGGCCCATCCTTTGAAGGATCGGTTGCTCGGTTCTTCTTAGCCGGAGGTACTTGACTAGACTCGCTGTCATGTTTCTTGGTCGATTTTCTCTTTCGAACCAAGGGAATCTCTTCTTACTGAGTGCTATACAGATAAAAAATGTTTGCGGAAGCCATTTCTGCAAAAGAAACAAATATGCAGACAGCAAGCCAAAAATAGGTGACAAGTTTTGGCACATCAGAAAAGAGATAATTGACCTCATGGGGGGTAGGCTCTGGGCAATTTTTATGTTTATAAAGGATATAGAGTGCAGCAAGCATCCTATATCCATTGGGTGTAATTTGGAAAGGGGCGACACCAAAGTAGTTCGCCACCCCCTGAAAGAATGGATGGAGAGGAAGGGTAGCCCCCGCCTCTATGTGATACCTCGACCAGGCGCTGTAAACGTCTCTAGGCAAATTAGCCCTCTGATCCGCAGTGGGGATCTTGAGAGTTACCCCAGTGAGGGGATACTTCCTGAGGTAATTAGCAAGCATCCTGGGGGTTACTTTGATAAGTGGATAAAGATACCACTTGGCATCAGGAAGAATTGAATGCCGAGGGCGAGCCCTAACTTGGATGAGAGGGTCTGGGACAGTGTTTTCTCGACCACTGGTCGAGGGAACCCCAGCCTACGAATCAGGCTGAGCTGAAGGGTTTGAAGTGTGTTCAGGCTTTTTCTTTTGGGCAGTGGATTTGACATGACCCATTCTGGCTGAATATGGTTGAGGTCTGGAAGGATAGAGTCTAGAGAAAGGAATCTCGTGAATGCGTTGGGCAGGCTGTTCTTCGCCTTCAAGCAGTTCCCCAAGAAGATCGTCTTTGATCGGCCTCTCACCTCCCCACAAATCTGGCATTAAAATCTGCGGATAGAAAAATGGGGAGGTGAGGATGGTGAGTCTAGAAAGTTGGTTAGAATAACGTTGGTCGTGTATAAAAGTCAAACTTTTATACAACAACATTCTAGCAAAAAAACTAACTTTTCCATGCGAACAGTTTGAAAAACAGATCAAAAAGTGAAAGTAAAAAGTTTTTTCTGAAAAATCTTTTTCAACTTCAGTAAGGGCGAGAAAAACTCAGTTTTTCAACTAGCATAAAAATCGAATTTTTACTTCGATTTTATGTCCTAAACTTATGATCTCGACTATCAAACTGATTCATAACTCCTAAATGGCAAAGATACACCATCCTATCTAGCATCACTCGATAAATCCCCTATTTTCATGCATCTCAACCCAAGAATGCAGACAATATCATAACCTAAAAGCTAACTTACATCGTTATGCACAACAAAAATAAAGAGTGCAAAAGTTCTGAAACTTACCGAAGCGAAGATTATGAAGCTTTGAAGAAATTTCGAGCGTAGGTGAACGAACGGCTGGTTCTTGGAACGTCGAAAGATGATCTTCAGGGAGAGTAGGGGTTCTGACTTAGGGTTTCTTGATAGAAAAACTGCTTGCGTAAAAAGAAAAAGGAAGTTCTGGAGGCTATATATTTCGTCTACGGCATGAAAAAAGAGGTAATCATAAGTTTCCTCTTTTCAAAGCATGAGAAGAGTGATAGCTGTCAATGGATTGCGTGGGAACCGAAAAGCCATGATTAGAAAGGGGTAGGTCACTTTTTTCAAGAAGGCACGAACTACTCTGACAGATTTGGTGGGGTAATCGAAGAGTCATTTTCCTAAAAGCTCATTTATTGCTGGTCGTAATAAATAAACTTAGGGGGCAAATGTTATCCAAAAAGCAGGCATGGGTGACATGGCAGACATTTTTAACACGTGGCTGACACCTGACAGAAGTTCTGTTCGACCATCGACCAGTGAGATTCCCCTGACGTAACATTTGGATTTTATATACGACCAGACTGGTCGTATACTCCATATATTTTGAGATAATCTTGTACAATTGTAATCATATCTGAGATTATCTCCCATGATCCATGATGATCCAATTTTTTAGGAAAGAATATCTGTAACTAATTCGTGCAATCCTCCTTGAGCCTATAAATAGAGAGAAATAGCTTAAGGAAGGGACTTTTGGCTGATTTAAGTTTATACTTTGCAAGAGAATTAGAGCTATTGTCTTACGATTGTATTATTCATCTCTCTAAGGCTTGTGAAACTCAGAGAACCCTAGTTCTTTGATCACTCCTTTGAGAATTAATATCAATAATAGCTTAAGTGGACGTAGGTCATTACCATTTCGTGGGGCCGAACCACTATAATTTGTTGTGTCGTTTACTGTTCTTTCCATTAGATCTATTTCAACACCTTCATTCACATCAAGCATTTGACTTCGTGTTAGTTGACCAAATCAAGGGTCAACAATAATGATGATTATCAATTTGAATTTTGAATTGAAAATTTAAATATTGAAATATGATTGTGATCTTTTCCTTAAAAAGATAATACCATATTTTGTGGGAATGATTGATTTTAATAAAATAAATAAATAAAAGAAAAATTCAATATCCCTGAGAAGGAATACTGCTACACGTGACATAGTCCAGGGACTGTGCCATGCGTGTAAGACAGTGCAGATAAAATATCTGTGTTGTTTTTATTTTATTTAATTAATAATTTGAAAATAGATTTTTTCAAAGTTGGTAAGTTAGATATTACCAAAATCAATTCTTATTATCATTATGATATTGTTATTATATTACTAATATTATTAGCAATAATAAGGTAATATATAATCTCTAATATATATATATTATATGATAAGAATAAAAAAAAAGAGTAAGAATTCAGAAAAAGTTTCAGAATTTGTCAAACAAGAAATTGTCATCTTCTTCTTCTTCTTTTATTCTAACCCTTCTCAAGTCATAATCCAAGTTCTCATGTATTGAGATATACTTGTGATTTCTAAATTACAAACCCTTATTCTCTATGTGCCCACACACATCTTGAGGAGTAGAGAACAGTCCAGAAGATCGTAGTTTGAGTACTCAAAGTGTTGGAAAGGAAGATCGTTATATATACGAAATGACTCAATGACACTTGATAGGATTCAAGAGGTAAATATTTCTGTCCTTGAATATTTGTATATATGTGCATATGATATATAAAAGTATATATATAATTATATATATGATGCATGATTAATGATATTACATATTAATGTTTCGTCTGGATGTTTTCTTGAACATATAAATTGTTTACATGAGAGATTGAAGTTTTTTGTGTTTTCACACTGAGCCCACCATGCCAATTTCGATGTGCACTTGGATTGTTTTTCTAACAGGTTACGCCATAGGCTTTCAATGAAATTCAGTTGAAGAGAAACACGCATGTCTAAAGGTAGTAAAGATGTTGTAAGAATTTCTCATATGTGAACCTAAAGATGGTGCCGCCTATCAAGAGAGTATAAGTTTTCTCTCCAGATGATTCATGAATTGATTAAGCATAAGGCCATAAAAGTGCTAATCGCGAAAAGTGGAAAATTCATGAGTAATCAAGTAGAGGTGTGTGAGACATTACCTAAGTTTATTACTAGGAATGTTGGGTTCAATCTTGTAAGAATACCTTAGCATTTCTGTAGAAGCTTTGTAGTGTTTTCACTAAGATAAAGTTCAAACCCAAAATGTACTTTAATTTATGAACTAATATCATTTGGCTAGAGGAATTATTGGGGTTACAAGGATTATAATTTATTAAATCAACAATTTATAATGGGAATAGTATAATATTTCAAACCATAGAGACTAATCAAGAACCATATTCATAATGTTGACTCTGAATTTGGTTAACGACACGAAGTCAAAAAAATGATATAAATAAGAGAAATGAATTCAAGAATGTAAACGACACCAGGATTTTATAGTGGTTCGACAGCAGGGATTGGTATTAACCTACGTCCACCTAGTTTTTTTTATTAATTTAGAAGAACTCCAAAACATGCGATCAGTGAACAAGGGTTCACATTGGGTTGTTTGGGCTTCCTCCTAGTGTTCTCGCTTGCTGGTCGATTGTCCATTGAAGGAGGGTTTTGCTACCCGTACCTTTGCTCCTGTTGCCGACTAGGGTTTCTTCTATTGTAACCGGAGTCCCCTTCGTTGTAATTATGGTCGTCTCTGTACTGCGACCTGTGAGTACACGACCTGCTGTATCCACTGTACCTTTTTCTTCTCCCTAGGCCGTCTCGGTAAATAGGAGGAGGCCTGTGATGGTCGTTGGGTCCTTGGATATTGCTCTATCGTGGGGGATCCCGGACCGTAGAACCTAGCTCTGTTTGCCTCCTACTTCCCGAGGGACCCTGTCTCCTGCCATGAAGGTTTTGCTCGTCTGTTGCGAGAAGTCAAGGGCTTCTGGTACGTTGTTCATCCCTATTCTATCTGCGTTGTTGTATACTACCTCAAACAACATGAGAGGGTTGACACTGCTTGTTATTTCTAGCAAGATTCTGAGGATGTCTTTCCTGTTGGGCAGCTGGATGTTGTTTCGGCTGTTGTGGACTTCTTTGGTCTTGTGGGTTTGGAGGACATTGGTGATGCTCTGATCATGGGTTTTGAAGAGGATGAGGATTTGGCAGTAGGTCTGGTTGGGAGTTTTGTGCAGGTGGAAGTCCTTGAGCCAATTGAATGGAAACCTCTAAAACCACCGTCGCGTCTCTTTGTCAACGATTCATGTGCGCCTCTCTTTCGTTCAATTCTCGATGTTTTCGGTCGAGCTCCCTCTATTACATCACCATCGTTTCACCCACTTTTTCTTGGTTAGATCTTAGGGTGGCTAGCTCATCTTGGAACACTCCCAATGCCATTCTAAGGGTTCCAACGTCCATCTCCTCCTCTTCCAACTCCATTTGTGGCTCATCCTCTGTCACACCTAGTGGAGGAGGTGGATTTTGTGGATTTTCTGATGTTTGTCCAACTTGACTCGTCCTCCTGGTGTTCTTAGCCATCGTGTTAGATCCTGGTTTCCTTGAGTTCAACTCTCAACGAAAGCACCAAAATATTGATCCTGAATTTGGTCAATGACACAGAGTCACGAAAACGATATAAATAAGAGAATTGAATTCAAGAATGTAAATGACAGCGGGATTTTATAGTGGTACGACCCCAGGATTTTATGGTGTTTTTATTAATGTAGAAGAACTCCAAAACATACGATCAACGAACAAGGGTTCACCAAATTTCACAAGTCTTGAAGATAGATACAAATATTGTGTATAAAATCACTATTTCTCTCTGAATACAAATTATTGCATAAGACATAAATAAATCCTATGAGTCCTATTTATAGGATCAATCATGTACATATGAACCTGTGGGCCGTCCTTCACTTGCATTGCAAGCATAATAAAATTATAATATAAATAACATTGATTATATTTGAATTAATAAATATCCTTGAAATATCCAACTTATCACCATTTCTGAGCATTTGTCTTGGTCCCACGAGCAGATCTGGTTGCATGTTTCTGTCTATCATCTTTTCCGCTGCTCAGCATATTCGTTGCGTCTATTGAGCAACTCAATTTCTTCTGATAATCTATTTGTAGGTCGACCAATTCTTCGTTAATAATCAGTCACGTGTTGTTCACATGCTTCTTTGACATGCCACATCATCATGCAAATATTTAGGGAAACACATAATATGAATGCAAATCTTGATAATTAAAGAAACATATCCAAAGTATGAATGCAAATCTTGAAACTTAAAGAAACATATTCAATGTATGAATGCAGAACTTGAAACTTAAAGATTAAATAAATATAACATGAATTTAGAATGAAAACAACACAAATAAGATCAAAGTGTAGAGTGGACCTTTCATGAAGAATAACCCTTAGAACATAAAATCACAAAGCTATAATTTTATGTGAGACACAAAAGTTGCAAGGCTTGACACAGATGTAGATTTGTTGTCCAAAAATCAGTATTGTCCCAAATTTTCTAATAAGGCTTAATGCCTTGATTAGTGTGCTTGGAGGGCATAATTGGATGTTTATGTGTTAATATAGTATAATTGTGATGTCATCCCCAAAAACTCAAGGAAAAGGGTAGCAGTTGTTGGGGATGTCATCACTACATAGGAATTCAGATTGTTGCAATAAGGTACTGAGCTTGGTTCTATGTTTTCTCTGGTTTTCTCTTAAGTTCTTGATAGTTTTGGGGTTAAGATTAATTCTAAGAATTTGGATGTTTCCAGGGAATTTCATGTTGTTTTTGATGATGGAATTCAAGGGTGAGTTGTCTTAAAGCTTGAAATCTAACTGAGAACTTGGGATTTGTCTTGGGAATTTGGATTCAGATGTAAAATCCCTTGAGTTTATTCTTTAAGGGTGTTCTTGGTGAGTTCCTTGGGTTTAGAATCTAAGCTTGCTTATTTCTAGTTATAGGGTGTAATTGGGATTGTGCTTGATCTGTTGATGTTATATGAAAACTACCTAGTTGGTTTGCGGTCATTATTGGGTTGTAGGGGTCATTTTGCAATGTTTGAAATCGTATTTTTTTTGGGGTTCATGGGGTTGCACCGCGGCGTTGTTCTTGGGGCACCGTGGCCTGCATGAACTCAATGGGGCAGGAGGTGCCTTGAACCGACTTAGCATCGTGGCACTTGGAGGGTTGCGCTGCGGCACATGAGCAAGGATTTTGGGCATGGGATTCTCTACTTAGGGGAGCGCCACGACCCTTTTAGGGGTGCGTTGCTACTCAAATAGGGAAAAATTGAGAAGTTGTGTTTTGGGTTGTGGGAACCTAAACCTGAGAGTTTGGGAATGGTTCTAATACCCGGTTTAGTAGAATTCAAGGTCCCGGAGGTTAGGACTTGGTCCGAAAGCCTTTGTTGGTTCATTGTTTGATGGATATTCCTTAATATGTTGTGACTAGGGGTACCACAAGGCTCGGGAGGAAAGGATTGTCCTCATTGTTGCTTTACCCTATCGCTCAGGACTTGAGGTAAGAAAACTAACACTTGCACCGAGTACAGGGCATGCGCCCCAATTATTGGGCATGGGGTTACCATGTCATGAATCTGTTTAATGTTAAATGTCTGCTTTGTATGAATCTATGTTGTTATAACAATTTATACTGATTGATTGTGATCATGATCTTTCAGTCGTGAGGCCGTTATCGGAAATACATGCTTAATGTGTGCCATAATAGTGGGGCCATTAGAGGGATGTGATATTTACCGTAGGGGTAGGGCCATCATAAAGGTGTGATATCCATCCACTCGGCGTGAGTCGTAAACTATTTGAAAAATCTATGTGAACCAGTTATGGTAATAGAGTAAGCAATACATGTTAATGTTTGCCTGTATATATGTATGATTTGATTAGGTTTTCTTGCAGAGCCTTTACTCACGGGTGCTTGTTGGTGTAGGTAAGGGCAAAGGAAAGCTGGACCAACCATGGGTTGGAGAGCTGTAGGGGCGATGTGTACATACTAAGCCTACTTGGCCGCCACGGTCGAGATATTTTGAGGTGCAAGGGTCATTAGTTGAAATTTTACATTAAGGTCGGCTAAGTTTGTAATTTTGATAAACCTGTATTTTATTTAGAAACTTTTGGAATCTCTTGTAATCATTCAACCCTTGTTAATGAAAAGTTCAACTTATTGGCCAAAAATTTTAATACCTAAATGTAGTGTCCCAGAGTATTTACTTAGCTAGTTAGATAGTAGTAGTAGTTAGTATTAGTTCGTAGTATGTTAGTTACTGTAGATTTTGGTTCAAACCCAGACTTAGTTGGAAACTCATAGCAACAGTTGTGGATTTTATAAGTTTAACCTATAGTTTAAGAATATTAATTATAACATAAGGTTTGATTAATATTGTTGGTCATAGATATATATTTACTATAACCTATGGTTTAGATAGAGCTAATAAGAGTGTGACACTTGTCATAATTATGATTATTAAGGAATTAAGTATTTTTGATGGATAGTTTAATAAAAGAAAGATCTAGAAGCTCTAGAACCTTCCAGCAGCTGTTAGATCGTATTATGACTCAATCAAAGCTGTTTATCCAATTAAAATTATGCTGAAAAAGTGCAAATACCTGTTTGATATATCAACGTATACCGATATATCGCAGCATAGGGGCCGATATATCACCTATGGAAGATACGAAAAACATGTACGAGGCTCGAACGAGGCTCGGGAATACAGGGGGAGGCGATATATCGCCTATAGGGGGTGATATATAGGCTCCATGTATGTATTTTTGAAAGTTTTATTTTTGAATTTTAAAAATACCCTTAACCACTTAGACTTGCCTTTCAACGATTTTTACCGAGTTCTGGGCGTTTGTTGAATGAAAATTAAAATCTTTTTCATTCTATAATCATTTATTTATTCAAATTAAAAGGGGTTAGTTTCACTCCTTGAACTCTATAAATAGGACCCAGTGCTTAGCCATTTTCTTCATTCTTCAAGCATTTTATCAGAGCCTCCAAGGTGCCAGTGTTACTATAGAGAGATACACTTGGGTTTTAGGTTAAAGCTTTATCATTCTAAGCTTTTATAAACACTTGGGAAGTGAGAAATAGTGTGATTTCGGTATTGAGGTTTAGACCAATCCATAAGGTCATTCAAGGTATTCCTATTCCTAAGTTCAGTTCTATATGGTTCTTTAGTTTTCTTTTATTTAGATCCTAACTCTTGTTATTGATTCTTGATTAGGTATTTAAGTTCTTGAAACTTAAGGTTCTTCTTGGTAAGTTTCTTCTTGATGGTTTAGTTCTCATTTCATCTTTATTCTTTAGATTCTCACCATTTTACTATTGGTTTATAGGAGTGTTCTAATCTCGTTCTTGTTCCCAAATATCCCGACTTTCGGTAAGGAAAATATGATAGATTTTATGTTCTTATATGTTATGATATGTTTATTTTATGATATGTATATGTATAGTATGTTTTATAGTCCTTGGGCATATGACTTGTTTAGATAACAAGCCCCACAAATTTATGGGCATATGACTTGTTTAGATAACAAGCCCCACAAATTTATGGGCATATGACTTGCTTAGCTAGCAAGCCCCAAGAAGTATGATGGACATTGTAGTCCTATATGATATATGTTTTGATAGTCATATGTTTTTATAGTATATGATATAGTCTTATGCTTATAAATTATGATGTATGTTTTAATAGATTTCCCTTGCTGGGCATTAGGCTCACTCCTTTATTTTTAGTGTGATGCAGGAAAATGATATGGAAGGCGAAAGGATTCTTGGTAGCTTGGCTTATGTGTTAAGGATGAATGGATTCAATGGACTGCGTGTTGATCGAGGACGACGTTATTTATTTTATGTCTTTTAAATTATTTTTTGATGTAATTCCGCGATTAGTATTTTAAGTTATGTTTTATGTTTTATTAAACAATGGGTACCCATACCATATTTTACATCATATTTTGTAATTGGCACGATATTTATTTTGGGGTTTAATAAAGTTATGACTATTTCTTATGTATGTTTTCCCAAAAATAGTAGCTATGTCTAGTAGTTTTAATGGTCCAAGGTCTTAGAAATAGTTGGGTCATTACACTGAACTATCGTTTAACCTTAATTATACTTTTAAGTCCAAATGAATCGCTTAATGAGTTATGCACTATTTTTAACACATGGTGTAACGGTCCTGGATTAGTAGGGTGTTGCAACAAAAATCTCTATTTCTAGCCTTCTCTGTGGAAATGCTTGAAGCTACTACAATGGAATAAGATTGTGATGCGCAAGCCTTGATCATTCATACAAGCCAAGCTTTCTTGATGAAGATCTTGCAGAAAACGTATAATCTTTGAGCTAGATAGAGAGAATTCTTCTTTTAGAGAGAGAGAGCAAGAGAGGGGTGAGCGACCAATCAACCAATTAACTAATATGAGCCTTTTAAATAGTATAGGACCCTCATTAAACTCAGCCTATGAGATAAGAGAATTTAAATTTAAGTTTTGGAGCTAAAACACGTAATCGTATGGACATGCATGCATGGCCCAGGAGATTCATTGCCTAACACCAGGCAATGTATCAATGGTCATTCTTGAGCCATTTTTCAAGGCCCAGGAGGCATCGTCTCCCAGAGAACGGGCTACCTGACTTGTTGAGAGTCGCGATGCTTAGTGGGGGGCACTGCGACTCTAATTGGGGAAAAAAAATTAAAAGTAGGTTTTGGGACCTGGGAACCCAAACATAAGAGCTCATGAATTGTTCTACTTTCCGGGTTAGTGGAATTGAGGTTCCTGGAGGCTAGGACTTGGTTTGGAAGCCTTTATTAGTTCGTTCCTGATAGTTATTCCTTGTTATAGTTATGACTAGGGTGAACTATTAGGCTCAAGATAAAAGGATCGTACTCGGGGTCGTCATACGCTATTCACTTAGGACTTGAGGTAAGAAAACGACACCCAGTCTGTTTTTAGGGCTTGGCCCGGTTATAGAACATGGTTATAACCATGCTGAGAATGTTTTATTAAACATGTTGATTGCGTTGTTCTTACCTGTATTAAGTAATGACTGGTTATTTGTGATGCCCCAAATTCCCTAATGTGGCTTAGAGCCCGGATTAGGGGGTCGGGAGGGCCATAATTGATTTATTATGCAATTAAATGATTACATGCATGATTATGTGAATTATATTATTATATGATGATAAATGCATGCATGTGGGTCCACTTTTCATTATAAGGGAATTTTGGTAATTTGGCCCGTTGAGGGCATATTTTTATATTTTCATGCATGTTGGTGAATTATGGATGAGGCCACATTATAATGTGGATTTGTTCGAGCTATTCGGCATGAGAGGATCTTTGAATACAAGTTAGCGGTTCGGTCATAACGGGGTTAATTTTGGGGCTCGGTGTGAGTCTCGGAGTAATTTGATGATTAGTACATTACCGATAATTAAAGGGTAATGGGATATGATTTATTAGCATTTGAGAACATTGGGAATAACAAGAATTGGAGGACATTAATTATAATTAACGGGATAGTCGGGAAAGGACGATTTTTCCCTTAGGAGCTGTTAAGGAAATAATTATGACCTAGGGGCATTTTGGTCTTTTGACCATGGGTTATACTTAAAACTAGAAAGTTGTAGAAGGACATAAGTTGAAGCAAAAAAGAGAGTGTCTTTCATTTCTCTCTCACGATCACCATTCTCCTTCTTCTTTCTTTGAATTTTTGATACTCCATTTGAGGATTCAAGCTAGGAGATCAAGGTTTGTAGCTTAGGACCTTAGTTCAACCATTGAAGAGGATTCAATTCAACTTTGAGGTAAGGTTTTCAGCAATGTTTCTCTGGTATAACCTGATTTTCAGTTAGTTTTCAACTGAGATTTTGGATTGGATAGTTGGGAATTCAATGAGGTTTTTGAGAAAGTTTTCTTGGGTTTTGATGAGGTCTAGGTATGGATGAAATTTTGGGGTTAAATTATAGGTTTGGATGATGTTTGGGTTGATTTTCAAGCTTGGTTTTCAGGGGAAATCACAGGGGAGAAAACCAGAATTTTTCTTGTCTGTCAGTGGCGCCCCAGCGCTACTTCTGGTGCCCCAGCGCCACTTCTGGTGCCCCAGCACTAGGCAGAGGAGAGAATGGAATTCTCTCTGACTTGGGGCAGTGCCCCAGCGCTACCTAGCAGCGCCCCAGTGCTAGGTCATTTTCATCAAGACCTATTTTTAGGACTCAGGATGACTTTGGGGACTCAGGGGATGGTTTCACTAGCCAATTTGAGTGGATTGGAAGTCCCAGGAGCATGGGATTGGTCCCGGGAGAGAGGTTTTAGATTATAAACATTTTTATGATTTATTTTATTGATGGGATTCCATATTTGGTTATGACTAGGTGACCGCTAAGGGATCAAAGGATCAATCGTTCTCAAGGGTTGTTCTTTTAATATTTCACGCTCGAACCAGAGGTAAGAAAACTGCACCCAGTATGTGACATGCATGGTTAGTAATGAGGCATGTTGAGTGCTCTATATGTGGACATTGATTGCATATTAAATGATTAGCAGTCATGCTTATCTGTTAATGGTACCGACTAATTAGTCAGAATCGACAATGTTGTCAGTATTGATTGTGAAGTTGTGATCTATTAGTTAAGTTCGGTAGTAGTACTGAGCACTGGTCGTATGGTATTGGCTTATGAGTTAAGAATGACATTAGCATGTTTATCGCAAACTGAAAAGATTAGATCTAATCGACATAAGCATGAAATGCTTGACCGATCTTAAGTTCGATGAAAACAAAACTGCTTGTCTAGTCTAAAGGCTAGTTACTTAGAGCCGGGGCTAGAAGGCCCAGGTGACTGCATCATCACATGGCTAAGGGGGCAGAGCCCAAGTTTGTGACTCACTCTTTAGTCACTTATCTGATTCAAGTTTATGACTCCATAGTCACTTATCTAGTTCAAGTTCGTGACTCACTCATTAGTCACTTATCTAATTCAAGTTCGTGACTCCATAGTCACTTATCTGGTTCAAGTTCATGACTCACTCATTAGTCACTTATCTTATTCAAGTTCATGACTCCATAGTCACTTATCTGGTTCAAATTCGTGACTCACTCATTAGTCACTTATCCGATTTATGTTTGTGACTCCATAGTCACTTATCTGGTTTACGTTTGTGACTTACTCATTAGTCACTTATCTGATTAGGGTTACATGCCCCAGCATGATTATTAGAATCTTGATATTATTTGATTAGGACTACAAGCCCAGTGTGATTATCATAATCATTCATTGATATTGTATACATGTAGTAATGAGTTTTCTTGCTGAGCCTTGGCTCACGGGTCCTATGTGGTGCAGGTAACAGAAAAGAAAAGCTCACCCAACCTTGAGTGGAGAGCTTAGGTGGAAATGTGTACATATGCGGCCGCTTAACCACCATGGCTGAGGCAATGGGCCCTGGCGTGGCTTTATAGGCACTTATCTCGATTGACTGCATGCACGAGTAGGGTTATTACTGCTAGGCATGCTAATTAGGATTCTTTGATCTGATGATAAACTGCTTATCAACATGATTATGTTTTCTTGCTAAGCCTCGGCTCACGGGACCTAAATTATGTAGGTAAAGGATAAGAAAAGTTGGACCAGCCATGAGTTGGAAAGCCTCAAAGGTAGGGTGTACATATGCGACTTGCTCGACTGCCATGGCTGAGGGTATTGATTGGAACTAGGGTTGGACCCTGATTTTTCCGCTTAGGTCGGCTTTTGTATTCATTTTGAGTTTGTAAAATTTTTAAACTCTGTTGGGATCCCATGTATTGAACTCAAACTCGTTTAATGAAATGGTTGACTTTTGACCAAAATTTATAGTACCTAAACCTGTGGTTAGTTTCAATTACACGTTTTAAGTCCAAATGACTTGTTTAGAGAGTTAAGCACTATTTAATTACACAATGTAACAGTCCTAGATTAAGAGGACATTATAACTTGGTATCAGAGCGATTTAGGTTTAAAGGTTCTTGAAGATTGGTTGGACATGTATACTCACCGCTGAAGACAAACTCGACTCAGGGTTCTGTAACTATTGATATGAATCTATGTTTACTTGCCTATTTAAGATATGAATATTTTATTTGCATGTTTGATTAAGAAGCATGAGTTATACTAATAGGGCCTGGCCCTTGACTGTTGTGTGAATGATAAAAGGCATGCTTATTAGCACCATTACTGCTATGAATATGGAAGAAATGCTTATTAGCATTGTTACTGTTTATAACTATTGAGGGCATGCTTATTAGCACTATTGCTGCTTCTTAAAGCTAGAAAATTCTTATTAGCCTTGTGATATGCATATGAATACTAAAAACGTGCTTATTAGTGCCCTTATTGAGCATGAAAATGAACAGACTTGCTTATTAGCATGACTGTTTTATGTGCAAGCTATTGAACTGTTTATTAGCACTATTATTAAATGTGTACGCTTAATTGTTCGGTCTTGGACTGTGGGGTGGAGTTGGGCACCATTATTGTTGCCTCATTTGCTAAGTCATTGATTGCAGATAGACTTAGAAGTATGCTTCCATGGCAATCAAATGAACCAGTCGGCGTTGGAATTCAGGTTAGATACAACGACCAGGGTCAGAACCCTCCACCAGCTCCTGAGAACTGGCAATAGGTGCTTGCTGACATGGAAGCTAGATTACAGAGGTAAGAAGAAGAGATCTGACTACTGAGAAAACAACAGGTTCCAGCAGGGAATGCTGCACCAGTTGTGGCACTAGTATTACAGCAACAGCCAGGGGCTGAGAACAAGTGGGAGCCTCTTTATGAGTGCTTCAGAAAGCAGCACCCTCCTACCTTTGAGGGAGGGCTAGTCCACTGCGAGCTGAGCAATGGATGGGTATGACCACCCCCATTCTAAAACTTTATGGGGGTGGCGGTTAATGACAGTGTGGCTTGTGCCACATTTATGTTTTGGGCTGACGCCCGAATCTGGTGGGAAGTGGTATCCTAGACCAGAGATGTGAAGACTCTAAGCAGGGAAGACTTCTGAAAATTGTTCAATGAAAAGTACTATAAAAATGCATTCAAAGCTACAAAGGCAGATGAATTCAATAATCTGGTGCAGGGCACCATGACTGTTACAGAGTACGCTTTGAAATTTGACTGGTTGGCCAAGTTCGCTTCAGACTTGGTACCAACAGATATGATAAGAAACGAGAGATTTGTTCGACGGTTGAATATTATGATAGCTCGAGATGTTAAGATTACTTCAGTACCTAGAGTGACAACTTATGCTCAGGTAGTGGAGAAGGCCCTTACTGCTGAGGGTGCTGAAAACAAGATATGGCGCGAGAACTCAGTCATAAGGGATACAAGGAGGGTAGGACCTCCCTTTACTGGGTCTGGTAGGGGCGGAGGCCTTAGTGACTAGAAGCGGAAGACCCAGATACTATTACAGTTATAGGCCAAGACAAGAGGCCACATGGTATACAGGTTGGCCACCAAGGTGGAAATGATAGCTGGAGGACTTATCCAGAATGTGCCTAATGTAGGAGACGTCATATGGGAGAGTGCCTGGCGAAGGCCTGTTTTTTATGTGGTACAGGTTGGCACCTTATGAAAGATTGTCCAAGGTTGAAGAAGGAAGAACCAAAGAAGGCGGAAAGCTTAGCTCCAGCCTGAGTTTTCGCATTAACACAGCCAGAGGCAGAGGCTCGATCCTAAGTAGTGACAGGTCAGCTCTTTAGTGCTGGCACTTCTTATTCTATTTTGATTGATTCTGGGGCTACACATTCCTTTGTGTCTAGTAGAGTGAATGATAGGTTGTGTAGACCATGTGTGGATGCTCAAATTCCACCAAGGGAAAATATGGAGGTTTACCATCATTAGCCTCAACCAATCCAAGCGACCCAGTATTTTTCCCCACAACCCATGTCTCATAGGAGGCCTTAATGAAGATGCCCCGAAAGACCCTAGAGCCTTGCCATGTGAGGGTACCCAACATGCCCGAGTACTTGCCAAGGCCACAAGGGTCTCACTATACACGGCCGTCCATGACCCGTGTCCGTATGGCAACTTGGCTGCGCACCTCAGCCACGCATGCGAGGCCCCGCCTCGCATCATCCACACGCACACGAGTGTCCCACGCGAGGCCCCGCCTTGCCTCATCCGCGTGTATCCGAGGGGCCACGGAGGCCTCGCCATCACCTCGCCCCGCACATTAGTCGCGCCAGGGGCCTTGCGAGACCATGTCCTCTCCCCTCGCCTCACCCGCACATCAGCCGCACCAGGGGCCTCGCGAGACCATCGCCTCGCCCCTCGCCCGCGCATCAGCCGCGCCAGGAGCCTCGCGACACCATCGCCTCTCCCACGCATCAGCCGCGCTAAGGGCCTCACGAGACCATCACCTCGCCCACGCATCAGCCGCACTAGGGGCCTTGCGAGACCATCGGCTCGCCCCTCGCCTCGCACGCGCATCAGCCGTGCCAGGGGCCTCGCGAGACCATCGCCTCACCCCTCGCCTCGCCTGCACATCAGTCACGCCAGGGGCCTCGCGAGACCATCGTCTCGCCCCTCGCCTCGCCTCGCGCATTAGCTGCGCCATGGGCCTCGCGAGAGACGCCCCCACCTCAGCTCGTCATATTCGTGCCACTAAGGGTCGTGTACATAGTGGGCCTCGTTGGAGGGGCCTAATCTCTCCCCTTGAGATAGGTGCTAGTGACGGGACACCACCCATATTGTGGGTCTAACAAGAGGTAAGATCAAGGACCTCTCCAACGCACCCTTAAGAACGAAGTGGGGAAGCCTCATAGCGATTCATGCAAAGTCAGAAGGAGTCAGAGTACGGACATAGGGCACACACCAGACAAGTAGTGGGAGTACTACGAGAGAGGACATGGCCTGCATGCTTCCAACCAGATGTCAGAGTCGACACCACTACCACCTGCACCACTCCTCTGACATTCGTACGGTCGAGTAGTGGAGACATCCTCATGGTACCTGGCCATGTACTAGTATCAACACCACTACCTCTAAAACCATTCTCCTGACAGTTTGCTTGTGTACCACTTGGTCCCCTGGACCACCATGTATCCAGGGCCATTAGAGCCCACTATAAAATGTACCCCAATTCCACATGGAAGGGGGTTGGAAAAATTATTGTAGCATTGCACCATAATCAATACAAACTGAGTTCACCATTTTTCTTCTACAATTATTCTTGGAGTCTCTACTTAGATTTCTAAAGCTTTTCTTTTGATAATCTCCATGTTACTATTTTTATAACTTAACTTAGTTGACGAGTTCTCACCGTCAACACCATGTAAGTATTATTCAGTGGGATTTGAGACTTTATTACCTATTGGAGATCTGGTAGTCTCTAGGAGATGGGTCAGATCATCACTGGTAGAGGTTGATAGTAGAGAGCTATCAGTCGATCTGATTGAGCTAGTCATGAAGGACTTTGATATGATTCTTGGTAGGGATTGGCTAGCCAAGTATAGGGCAACCATAAACTGTAAGAAAAAGATGATAACCTTTGAACCTGAGGGTGAGGACCCGTTTGAATTTGTGGGAATTGTGCACAGACCCTGTATTCCTATGATATCAGCATTGAGAACTAGAGACCTATCGTGAGGTGGTTGCATAGGATTCCTAGCTAGTGTGGTAGATACCACAAGGGTTGTGCTAGACCAGGTTAGTTTGTGAGTTTCTGGATGTATTCCCAGAATAGTAACCAGGGTTGCTGCCCCACAAAGAGATATAATTTGTCATTGAATTGGCACCAGGGACATATCTAGTGTCTAGAGCACCATATAGGATGACCCCAACAAAATTGAAGGAACTGAAGGTTCAGTTACAGGAGTAACTAGACTTGGGGTTTATCAGACCCAATTTTTTTCCATGGGTTGCGCCAGTTTTATTCGTGAAGAAGAAAGATGGTTCTTTGAGGATGTGTATTGATTACAGAGAGCTGAACAAGCTGACTATCAAGAACAGGTATCCACTGCCAAGTATTGATGATTTGTTTGATCGTCTACAAGGGTAGACTATATTTTCCATGATTGATCTTCAATCTGGTTATCACCATTTGAGGATAAAGGATGAGGACATTCCTAAGATGAACTTTCATACTAGGAATGGGCCTTATGAGTTCTTAGTCATGTTGTTTGGATTGACTAATGCCCCAACAACCTTTATGAATATGATGAACAAAGTATTCAAGGATTACTTGGACAGGTTTGTTATAGTCTTTGTTGATGACATCCAGGTTTATTCTCAATTGGAGGTAGAGCATGAGCAGCACCTACAGTTGGTATTGCAGAGGTTGAGGGAGCACATATTATACGCATAGTTTTAGAAGTGTGAGTTCTTGTTGTCTCAGGTGATGTTCCTGGGTCACATAGTTAGTAGAGAAGGAATTAGGGTGGATCCGGCCAAGATTGAGGCAGTCAGAGATTGGCCAAGCCAAGGAGTGCTTCAGAGAATAGAAGTTTCATTGGATTGGTAGGGTATTACCGACATTTTGTGGAAGGGTTTTCAAAGATTGCGACACCATTGACGGAGCTAACACGCAAGAACTTGCAGTTTGTATGGTTAGATAGGTGTGAGAGCAGTTTCTAGGAGTTGAAGCGGCGACTGATCACTGATCACTGCTCCGGTTCCGAGTCTTCCTTTAGACCAGGAGACGTTTATGATCTACTGCGATGCATCGAAGCAAGGGATAGGATGTGTCCTTATGCAGATAGGAAATGTGATTGCCTATGCATTATAACAATTAAAGGATTATGAACAGTGGTACCCTACACATGATCTTGAGTTGGCAGCGGTGGTCTTTGCATTGAAGGTATGGCGACACTATCTCTATGGGGAGAAGTGTGAGATATACATTGACCATAAGAGCTTGAAGTATTTCTTTACACAAAGAGACTTGAATATGAGATAGAGGCGTTGGATAGAGTTGGTAAAAGATTATGATTGTGACAAATGCCTTAAGTCAAAGAGGTCCCCGACAACTGCTTAGTTTGAAAAAAATATATTAAAGGAGTTGGCAGAAGAGATGACTAAAGCATGTATAGAGTTGGTGGTGGGCCAATTAGCTAACATCACCTTGCGGTCTACTCTTCTAGAGAGAATTAAGGAATGACAGATGAATGACCCTCAACTGATGAGGCATAGAGAGGATATCCTAGCTGGAGTGGCTAGGGGCTACACCATTTTAGAGAAAGATATACTAAGATACCTGGAATGGATTTGTGTGTTGATGGACTCTGTAATCAGACGAGAGATTCTGGATGAATCTCATACCACACCGTATTCACTCCATCTAGGCACCACGAAGATGTACTAGGATTTGAAATCGCTATATTGGTGTCCTGGGATGAAGAAAGATGTAATTTAATATGTGGCTAAGTTCCTTACGTGTTAGCAGGTGAAAGATGAACACTAGAGACCAGCAGGGCTATTACAGCCTTTGGGTATCCTTGAGTGAAAATGGGAGGACATTACTATGGGCTTTGTAGTGGGATTACTCAGGACTGTAGGTTAGTAAGATTCTATTTGGGTGATTGTGGATCGGTATACCAAATTAACCCATTTCTTGCTAGTGAGGATGAACTTTACAATGGATCAATATGCTGATCTTTATGTGAAATAGAAAGTACTCCTTCATGGGAATCCTAGGTTCATTATGTAAGATCAGGACCTTATTTTTACTTCCAAGTTTTGGGGAAGTTTGCAGAAGGCAATGGGTACACAACTGAAGTTTAGTACAGCCTATCATCCTCAGACAGATGAACAATATGAGAGGATGATACAAATATTAGAGGACATGCTGCAAGCATGAGTGCTGGACTTTGAAGGGTCTTGGATTAATTATTGTCCAGTGACAATTAGAGTGTCTCCTTATGAGATGTTGTATGGTGGGAAATGCAGATCATGTTGAGATTTGTGCCCTTAAAGCGTATTTATGAATAAACGATTACTGCTAATTAAATAAAGTTAATATTTTGCACTCATATTTGTATTTAATCATACATGCCATTTATCATGAAGATCCAATACTATTGATGTGGTCTGGAATTAAGTATATGTATAATGATATATATACAAGAGGATTTAATTCAAGATAATAATATAAAAATTTTCCTTAATCACTAAATAAAGTGGGAGCTTTATTTAATAAAGATTATGAGCAGTTTATCCAAACCATTAAGTGTGGTGACACAAAGAGATAGAGGTACCGTATACAACATAGATTGTATTGGACTGGGACACGATGAAAGAAAGAAATTCTAATAATCTCCAGTAAAATATAATTTACAACATTCATCAATCAGTGGTCGTTTGAGACTTGACCTCAATCCCGAAGTGAGTAATGAACTCCTATTTGTGCTTTTATGACTTTTGACTTATTGGGTAAGGTTCAATATTCCTATGACTGAATTCCTGACTTCTTGGAGTCATAAATCTACTAGTGGCTGGGAACATACTACATAGATATGGAATCTGTTCCTTAAATGAAAACATATTAGTTGTTTCTTTTAGTGTTGATTCAGGGCTTGAACATAGAGTGCTCAATTTCTGTTAGAGAACATAAATTTCATTCTATAATTAAATCATTATAATAATGTTCTTTAAATGGTCAATGGAACTAATTGATAAAGACATAATTAGAGAGGTTAATGGACATCAAAACCTAGCTTTAATTATGAACAACTAGGAGAGGGTCATAAGTCATGCAAATGACTAAATCAATGGATGACTTTATAGTTATAGCTTTTAATAATATAAGACTATAGTTTTGAGAGTTCAACTATGAATTTCTAGTGGAATAATTCATACTTAATAAGTTAATTAATGGAACTAAGAGTTAGTGAAATTAATTAAATTATTGGAGCTTAGAACTATGGGTCCATACTGTCCCCATACTAGCTCGATAACACAAATGTAGGATTTTGGTATTAAAATAGAATAATTAAAAATAATAAACTATTATTTTTAATCTCACAAATTAATATTATTTGTGAAATAATATTTAATGGAAAATAAAATTATATTGATAATTATGTGAAATTTATTTTGATTGAAAATTAATTTAATCATATTTAATTTTGTGGTATAATTGTATACTGCATAAAATAATATGATAAATGCCCAACAAATAGCATTTTATAGACATAAAATACCAGAGGGCCCAAAGCCCTGTAGTTGGCCGACAGTCCAAATGGACTGTGGTCCACGTAGAGGCCCAATAAGATTATGGCTAGGTCTTCTTTTGATTGTTATATTAATAGAATATAACACCATGAGAAAGAGAGATCGATGCATTTAACGTTATTTTCCAAGAGAGAAAAATAGAGAACTTTTGTTCTCTAGGTTTTGTGAGAAGATCACCCTTTCATGTGTTGAGATTCAAAGTGTGTTCTTATGTATCCTACCAAATAGCATAGACATCCACCTGTCTCCTTCTCTTTATGCAAACCATAGTATTGAAGATGGTGGGTTAGGAGGCTAAGACGTTATTTGATCTACACGTGTTCTACATCTAGAAAATGTATTTGTAATTTTCATATTATTCAGATTATCCCATGCTTCCACTGCACTGTCAATCACGTGATCAAAAACCAACTGATCACCTATCCATTGGAATGAAATGGGTGAGAGAAAATATCTGGGTCTTGAAGCAGTTCAGAGGACCAATGAGGCTATTGAGAAGATTAGAGCTTGGATGCTCGCTTCTCAGAGTAGACAGAAGAGCTATGCTAATCCCAAGTGTAGAGTCATAGATTTCCAGGTTGGGGACTATGTTTTCCTCTGTGTTTCACCATTGAGAGGGGTGAAGCAATTTGGGAAGAAAGGCAAGCTGAGCTCTAGGTTCGTGGGACCTTTTGAGTTCCTGGCAATGATTGGTCAGGTAGCCTATAGGTTGGTTTTACCCCCATCGATGTTAGGGGTTCATAATGTATTCCATATTTAGATGCTTCAAAAATATGTGTCTGATGTAACTCATGTGTTGAGTTATGAGGATCTATAGCTACAGAAAGATTTGAACAATGAAGAGCGACTAGTTAAGCTCTTGGATAGAAAGGACAATGTATTGAGGAAAAAAACCATACCTTTGGTTAAGGTATTATGGAGGAACAACAAGGTCGAGGAAGAGACCTGGGAATTATAATCATACATTCGGGATTAGTATCCCGAGCTATTCGAGTAAATTTTGAGGACAAAATTTTTATAAGGAGGGTGTTGACGGCAGAAACTCATCAATGATATATGGATGGAAAGCTCAAAGCTTGTTATGAAAACTGCGTAGATAGAACTTAGGAAAACTTAAGAAAGGGAAACGCAGAACTACAATGGAGGATAATCTCGTATATTGCTCTTTTATCTCTGTCTACAATGAATTTTTCCAACCCCTCCATTTGAGGGGTCGAAGCCTATTTATAGATGGGCTCTAATGGCCTCTAATATAAGGTGGTCCCAAGGGACAAGTTCGTACATTGGTACTCTGTCTGAGTAGTGGTGCATGGTGTAAAGGAACAGAGGGTTGTGGTGTCAGTTGTAGGTACATGGTCAGAGGCATGCAGGTCATGCCCCCACGCTCTGTACAAATTCATATCTCCACTACTTGTCAAGTATGGAAGTCAGAATCACGGCTTTGCCTCCCTCAGGGTCGTACATCTCATACTTAATTGCATGCCTCGTACCTGAAGGTCCTTCTCGCACCTCCAAAATATATCTTCTCTTCTCGCCTTCTAATATTTTGCTAAGTGTTGGGCACATTTGCTAGTTCTCCTTGTATACTTGGGAGGCTCGGAACACATTGTATGTGATGAGGAAGCCCTCATTATGTGTGGCCTTCCTCCGTGTTCCGACACCATAGCATCGAAGCCCTTTGTATATGTTTCACATGGGAGAAGTGTCTTTTGCTCATAGGCGGTGTCACTACAATATGAGCAACACGGCGAGACACTTAGGTGTCGTGAGGGGTTTGTGAAGCATTCGGCTAGCTACGGTGTATGGGGCCTTGCTGTGCAAGGCACTTGGTGACGCGAGGGGTGCATGAATCACTCGGTTGGCTGCGGCGTATGGGGCCTTTCTATGCGAGACACTCGGATGTTGCGAGGGGTTCGCGAGTGCACTTGGCTGGCCAAGTCGTGTGGGGCCTTGCTGTGCGAGGCACCTGGTGACACAAGGTGTGCATGAAGGAATCGGGTGGCTGCGGCGTATGGGGCCTCGCTATTCGACACACTCGGATGTCGCGAGGGGTGCGCGAGTGCACTTGGCTAGCCAAAAGTATGACAAATAACTCTTTACTCAAGAGTTATCATAGGCCTCCTTCTCAGGTGCCTTGCACCTTTAGTGATTTTTTTCTTGGTTGATTTTTGGCATCCACACTTTCCCCCCAGTCTATTAGGAGGTCTTTTGGCATCCTTGTAAACTCATTATAATGCTACACTTACTATGCTCCTGTGGTACTGTTGTGTGATTTCTTGTAAACCAAGTTGTTGACGGTGAGAACTCGTCAAAGAATTTTGTGATGCTAGTGACAATGGTGGCACACTCTGGTCTGTCATGGTTACGTGAGTGGAAAGACAACTAATCGATATCCAGGCATGCATTACCTCCACGAGGGAGTTATCAAGCATCATGGCACGTTGTTATTATTTCGTGAGATCTCTCGGGATGACTAGGTATAGATGAAATCGTATGGTACTCGAGAATAGGCTTTGGAGGGCATGATCAAGTGTTGGATGAAAAGGACTAAGCATGGACATGCGAGGCCACAAACAAAGTTATTCTGGAGCATCGGGCCGAGGGTGACCTTCCTTCTTGCCTCCGAGCCTTCAACCTTCATCTGTCAACACATGAAGGCCTTTGTTTGTCACCTTTCTCAAGACCGCAATACTTGCATTGTACATGGAGGCATATATGGCATCAAGAGATGTCATTAAGCAATATGGGGTGATGAAGACCTCACTATGCAATATGGTCTCGCACAGCGAGACCCTCTCACTTGGTGAGGCTTGCCTCCTTCTCTCATTGGTGTGAGACTTTGAGAAGCCCACTCTTTTTTTTTTTTTGTATGAGGAGCTTTTGCAAGTCCTCATGGTCAATAGCTTTATTTTGAAAGGGTTCCCTTTGGGACCCCTCTACTGCGTGTGATCCGTGTCTGTTGGTGATAGTCTTTTGGTGCACTTTGACTATACTTGTAAGGACATGTTAACCCCCTGGGTTCTCAATATCCTTTTATATTCTTTGTGCGCGCTTGTTATTTCTTGCGAGAAGCGTCATTGTCGTCATTATGCATAGTACTATTTTTACAAGGGTCTCTTTTAGGACCCTTTTTGGCTAGACGGCTTGGTGGCCACTCTAGGCTTATTGGTGGATGCTCTTCCTGAGGCCTTTCCTCTCGAGGAGGTATCAACCTTTATTAGGAGGCTCTTCCTGCGGGACCTTTTGACCCTCTTGATGTTCATAAGGGTAGCTAATCCTCATGAACTCAAGAGATGCCTTGCAAGGTTTTCTTCCTTATTTCCTTTTTTTTATAAGGGTCTATTTTAGGCCCTTTTTGGCTATATACTATGCCCCCAAGTGGTTGGCGAGATTTACCTTGTCGGAAACTTTGATCATTTTACTCATGCACTTTGATGATTCCATTTGGTGATAGGTATGCGAGAGTTAGACATGTGCTCACGTAAATGAGGAGCATATCATGCAAATAAGAAACATATTCATTAAAAATAAGAAGAGTACATAGGTATCTATGGCAACATTGTTCTTACTACATATTAGGTAATCTAGGTTACCCCTCTAATTCATAGCTGCTTTTAAGGGGAGGACTCACAACTATGTTTGGGGGCTAACTATGGTAACCCTTTTGATTTAGCGTACTAAAAGTGGAGCTTTACCTGATGGTCCCTTCTAGACGCGTATGCCCACCCATCGGTTCTGATCTCCTCAGTAACTTTGGGGTTGAACTTGCGTTGGTTTGCGCTCCCATGCACTACCATCGCCATAGGTTCTGGCGATTTCATGACTGTGCGGAGGGACATGTTATAACATTCCCTTGCTTCTTTTTGTTCCCCTTTCATGCTCGCTACTCCCCCAGGAGTTGGGAATTTTATGGCCAATTGGAATATCGAGGTGATTGCCTTCAATTCTCTCAGGGAGGGTCTCCCTAATACCACGTTGAAGGCTGAGGAACAACTTACTACGACAAAATGTGTCATTACAATGGTCTGTCTAGGCAGCTCTCCCATGGTGAGGGCCAACTCGATTGTGCCCAGGGGCTATATCGAGTCTCCTGTGAACCCATACAGGGAGGTTTTGCAGTGTTTTAAGTTCCTGATGCCTAGTCCCACCTTCTCTAAGGTCGGGCGATATAGGATGTCTACGGAGCTCCCATTGTCTACCAGAACTCGATGTTCCTTCATGTTGACCAGCTGTACACTTAACACAAGGGGTCAATGTGTGGAAAATGCACACCCTGCACATCTTCTTCGGTGAGGGTTATTGAGTCATTTTCCCCTTCAAAGTTTTTTGGGGGTCGTTTTTCTAAGCTTAGCATGCATGGGGGTGGACTTCGTCTTGCTTCCTTGGCGTTTCTATCTCTCCCCTTTCTTGATTCTCCTTCGAATCTTGTTCATCTGAAGATCTTCCTCACCTCTCCTTGCACCTCTAGGGCTACATCTCATGCTTGTGGCGAGGGTGGTCTATCATCTGGTCTTTCATTTTCTCTTTGGACGTATCTACCCAAGTGCCCCTGCGTATGAGTTCCTCAATTTCCACCTTTTAATGAGTGCATTCCGTTGTGGTTTGGCCAATGTCTTTATGATACTGATAGTACTTTTCGGGGTCTCTCTTTGACTGATCTCTCTTCATTGGTGGAGGTCTCCTGAAGGGGTCCTAATTCTCATTCGCTACGAAGATATGCTCCCTAGTATGTGTTAGGTCAGTGTAAAAGGCGTGGGATGTTTTCCTAGGATTACCTCCGTGTTTATGCTTCCGCTGGTGGTCATCTCTTGCGCCTTCGTACACCCTTTTCTTTTTTGCATCATTTGAACCTTCAGAGGCTAAGGGCTTGACACGTGATGCCTTCAGGTTCTCATGGTCGTCTTCAACATGAATGTACAATTATGCCCATTCGTATAAATCGTCTAAGTCAGTGACCTCCCTTTTGAGCATATTATCCCAAAGCTTACTGCCTGGGCGCACTCCAGCTGTCATTGCCATCTTGAGTTCTCCCCTGGTCAGGCTTCCCATTTTAGCCGCCTCCGTGTTGAACCTATGGATGTAGCTCTTCAAGATTTCTCCTTCACCTTGCTTTATATTAGCGAGGCTAGTGCCCGACAGGGTATAATCGCGTACGACATGGTGTTGTTGGAGAAACTCATCGGAAAATTGTTGCCATGACCCAATGGTCCCCGTCCTCAGCCTCTTGAAAAACTTGTATGCAAGCCCCTTCAGCGTGACACCAAAACAGTGCACCTTGCTCTGTTATTGATCCCTCTCAGCTTCATTAAATCGTTAAAGGCATCCAAGTGGTACTTGGGGTCCGAGGTGCCCTCATATAGGGTCATATGAGGTTCTTTAAAGTTAGATGGGAGTCGTTCCAACTGGATTTCTCGTGTGAAGGGTGACTCGTAGTCAAACTCTTCATTGGTAATGTGCCCTCCGAACGTCGTGATGATCTTGCTCTGAAGGCTCCTCATCTCAGTGTCTAGCTCCTACCGCCTCCTATTCAAGGAGTCCCCCACCTCGGTAGGGTTGGAGTTTCTCTTCTCTCTACCCTTCGGAGGGGCCATAGGAGATATCGTCCTTACTTCTGACCTCCTCCCATTGAGCTTTTCTCTTAGGTCAGATGGCGCCTCCTTAGAGGTGACCTCAACTTCGTTTTTATGACCAGCGTCATCCTTCCGCCTTTGCTCCTGGGGGTATTTTGTTGGCCTAAGTCCCTCATGGTACTTTTTCTGGGGGTGTTGCTGGTGGAAAGTTGGGTTCTACCATCGTCTACGGGGATAGTGGGTTCCCTTCTTTCATGCTCTTTCTCCTTATGCTTTGGAAGGGGTATGCTCGACTTTCCTTATAGAAGGCCGTTTAAAACTTCCTGCATGTTCTCTAGTGTGGTTTCCAGTCTTCGATTCTTTTTGTGTAACTCACAAATCTCATCCTCATAGAAGCGAGTCCTTGAGCTGGAACTCACCGAGTGCACTCAGGGACTCTTGCCTGGCATGTGTGTCGAGGGACCTGGGTCTCGGTGGCCAGAGCGTGGTGCCACCATGGGTTGAGGATGTGGGTGCGCTGGTGGCTCTAAATGATCTCTGCTGGGTAGGACAACTGGGGATGATACTTCCTTCTCTTTCCTCGAGGCAGGATGTTCCTTCGGCATATCTCCATGCTTAGGCAGAGGAGGGTTTTTCCTGGAGGCCCTCAGCAGTCCTCTGTCCAGATGAACCTCAACATCTTGTAGTTGACGTAAGTGTTTCGAACGCCTTGGCATTTTTCTTTGCTGGAAGTGATGAAAGAACATTGGCTTGATACCCGTTCTTCCCATTGACGGTGCCAAACTGTTGACGACAGAAACTCATCAATGATATATGGATGGAAAAATCAAAGCTTGTTATGAAAACTACGTAGACAGAACTAAGGAAAAACTTAAGAAAGGGAAACGCAGAATGACAATGGAGGATAATCTCGTATATTGCTCTTTTATCTCTGTCTACAATGAATTTTTCCAACCCCTCCATTTGATGGGTCGAAGCCTATTTATAGATGGGCTCTAATGGCCTCAGATACAGGGTGGTCCCAAGGGACAAGTTCGTACGTTGGTACTCTATCAGAGTAGTGGTGCATGGTGTAGAGTACATAGGGTCGTGGTGTCGGTTGTAGGTACATGGTCAGAGGCGTGCATGTCATGCCCCCACGCTCTGTACAAATTCTTATCTCCACTACTTGTCGGTTACGAATGTCAGAATCACGCCTTTGCCTGTCGTACGTCTCGTACTTGTTCGCGTGCTTCGTACTTGAAGGTCTTTGTTGCACCTCCAAAATATATCTTCTCTTCTCGCCTTCTAATATTTTGCTAAGTGTTGGGCACATTTTCTAGTTCTCCTTGTATACTTGGGAGGCTCGGGACACCTTGTACGTGATGAGGTAATGAAGCCCTCATTATGTGTAGCCTTCCTCCATGTTCCGGCACCATGGCATCGAGGCCCTTTGGATATGTTTCATATGGGCGAAGTGTCTTTTGCTCATAGGCGGTGTCACTACAATATGAGCAACACAGCGAGACACTTAGGCACCGCGAGGGGTTCATGAAGCACTCGGCTAGCTGCGGTGTATGGGACCTTGCTGTGCGAGGCACTTGGTGACAAAAGGGGTGCGTGAAGCACTCGGTTGGCAGCGGCGTATGGGGCCTCACTATGTGAGACACTCGAATGTCTCGAGGGGTGCGCAAGTGCACTTGGCTGGCTGCGGCGTAAGGGGCCTTGCTGTGCGAGGCACTTACTGACGCAAGGGGTGTGTGAAGCACTTGACTGGCTACGGTGTATGGGACGTTGCTAGGCAAGACACTCAGATGTAACTAGGGTGCGCGAGGGCACTTGACTAGCCGAGTCGTGTGGGGCCTTACTGTGAGAAGCACTTGGTGACGCGAGGGGTGCGTGAAGCACTCGGCTGGCTGCGGTGTATGGGGCCTCGCTATGCGACACACTCAGATGTCGCGAGGGGTGTGCGAGTGCACTTGGCTAGCCAAGACGTGTGGGGCCTCGCTATGCGAGGCACTTGGCATTGTGAGGGGTGCGCAAGACACACTTAGGCGCTTGGCATCGCCGCACGGTGAGACACTTAGGTGCCGTGAGAGGTGCGTGAGTGCACTTGGCTAGCTGCACTATATGAAGCCTCATTGTGCGGCGCACTCGGATGTCGTGAGGGGTGCGTGAGTGCACTTGCCTAGCTGAGGTGTGTGGGGCCTCGCTATCCGAGGCACTTGGCATTGTGAGGGGTGCGCGAGACACACTTAGGCGCTTGGCATCGTAGCACGACGAGTCACTTAGGTGCCGCGAGGGGTGTGGAAGGCATAGCAAGGCCTTCACCCTCAGATGCTAGTCTTCTTCAACGTAAGGGACGTAACTCATAGAAGACTTTATACATGTTGGCATAAAGCAGGCCTCCTTCTTGGGTGCCTTGCACCTTTAGCAATTTTTTTCCTGGCGTATTTTTGGCATCCATAGAGGGGATAGTTGTAACGTCCCAAAATTTCTAATAAGGCTTAGTGTCTTGATTAGGGGCCCTAGAGGGCAATATTGGAATATTATGTGTTTAATATGTGGATTAATTGAATATTTATGAGATTATGTGAATTTCCTGGGCTATATTATTGTATGACTGATTATGCATGTTTAAGTGTATTAAATGTTCAAAAGAGGCCTACTTTTAATTAAAGGGGCATATTTGTAATTTTGACTTGTTGAGGGTATAATTGTGATTATATGATACGATATGATTGAGACCACATTATTATGTGGATATATTTGAGATATTCGGCAGGATTCGGTCCTTTTCAAGCAAGATAGTGGTTTAGTCACAACGAGGATCTATACCTAGCTCGGGGTGAGCCAAGGGGTATTTCAGTAATTCAGTGAGTTACCGGGACTCACTAGAGTATGAGTCATATTTTGGAAAAAATAGTCATATTCTGGGTTTAGCGGAATTAACTGAGGATTGTAAGTGAATTATGAGACGGGAGTGTAAATGACGATTTTTCCTTGAGGGTCTTTGAGTGGGTTTTAGGAGAGTGAGGGCATTATAGTCATTTGGACCATGGGCTGGCTAAAGTTAGCTAAAGTTTATCAGTTTAGTTTAGAAAACAAACAGAACAGTCTCTCTCTCACTAAGTTGGTTTGAGATTTTGTTTTGGAGAAATTTTTTATCCTTAGAGTTTTGAGGCAAGCTTTTGGTGGGATTGGTAGTTGTTTAAGCATAGGATCCAGGTAGGAGTCCAACTCCATTAGAGGTAACTAAACTATTTGAGTTCTTGGTTTTTTTTTTTTTTTTAAGTTTTGAAGGTTATTGAATTTTGATGTTCGGTTGAGTTTTAGGGCTCTCATGAACTCAGAGAACATGGGTGTGCTTCATACTGCCTTTGCGCCGCAGCGATTTGCACCGTAGCGCGTGTCCAGTAATTTTTGGGCACGGACTCTCTGACTTATTGAGCTCCGCGACCCTTAGTGTGGGGAGCTGGGCTCTAATTGGGGAAAATTTGAAAGTAGGTTTTGGGAGCTGGGATCCCAAACCTAAGGGCTCCATAATAGTTCTACTACCCGGGTTAATGAAATTCAGGGTCCCAGAGGCTAGAACTTGGTCTGGAACCTTTATTAGTTTGTTCCTGATAGTTATTCTGTGAATAGGGTGAACCATTAGGCTCAGGACGAAAGGATCGTACTCGAGGTTGTCATACGCTATTCACTCAAGACCAGATGTAAGAAAACTGCACCCAGTCTGTGTTTAGGGATTGGCCCGGCTGTAGAACATGGTTATAACCATGCTGAGAATGTTTTATTAAACATGTTGATTGAGCTATGCTTACCTGTGCTAAGTAATAACTGCATATATGTATGTCTGATTGAAATGCTCGGCTTATAAGTCGAGGGTTTTTCGTTATATCTGATTGAAAGGCTTGGCATATAAGTCGAGGGTTATCTGTTATATTGGATTTAAAGGCTCGACTTATAAGTGGAGGGTTATCTATTATATCTGATTGAATTGCTCGGCTTATAAGTCAAGAGTTTATCGATTATATTCGACTAAGAAGATTGACTTTTAAGTCAAGGATATATCTGGTTACAAGGCTCGGCTTATAAGTTGAGGGTTAAAAGACTCGACTTATGAGTCGAGGGTGGCAATAGAGTGCTAAACGCCGACTGATGTGGTTAAGCTTACCAGGAAGGGTGAGATATGCTTGAACAACTCTATGGCCACCTGAAATAATAAGCACCAAGTACGCTTGGCAAGCCCTAAGGCTGGTTACATAGGGAATTGGGCAATGGGCCATGACGTGGCTTTATAGTCACTTATCCAGATTGATTGCATGCACCAGTAGGGTTATTACTACTAGGCAATGCAATTATGATTCTATGATCTGATGATTTACTGGTTATGAGCGTGGTTATGTATTCTTATTGATCCTCGACTCACGGGTGCTAAATGGTGTAGGTAAAGAAAAAGAAATGATGGACTAGCCATGAATTGGAGAGCTTTATGGGCAGGGTGTGCATATGCGGTCTGCTTGACCACCATGACCGATGGTATTAGTTGGAACTAGGGTTGGACCTTGATTTTTCCACTTAGGTTAGCTTTTGTATTCATTTTGAGTTTGTAACAATTTTAAACTATGTTGGGATCCCATGTATTGAAATCAAACTCATTTAATGAAATGGTTGACTTTTGACCGAAATTTTTAGAACAAAAACCTGTGGTTAGTTTCAATAAAACGTTTTAAGTCCAAATGACTCGCCTAGCGAGTTAGGGACAATTTAATTACACAGTTCAACGGTCCTGGATTAGGAGGACATTACAAGTTTATTCTTTAAGGTTGTTCTTGATGAGTTCCTTAGGTTTAGACTCTAAACATGCCTATTGTACATTATAGGGTGTAATTGGGAATCTGCTTGATATTTTGATGTTGTATGCAAACTGCCTAGTTGGTTTGGGGTCGTTATCGGGTCGTAGGGGTTGGTTTGCGATGTTTAAAATTGTATTTTTTCTAGGTTCGTAGGGTGGTGCAGCGATGCTGATCTTGGGGCGCCCATGACGCATGAACTCAGCGAGGCAGGAGGTGCCTCAAACCGACTTAGCATCGCGATGCTTGGCATGTTGCGCTACGACACGTGTGTAGGTATTTTGGGCGTGGGACTCTCTGCCTAGGGGAGGGTCATAGCTCAAATGGGCGAAAATTGAAAAGTTCTATATTGAGTTGCGGGAACCTATACCTAAGAGTTTAAGAATGGTTCTACTACCTGGTTTAGTATAAGTCATAGTCTCAGATGCTAGGACTTGTTCTAGAAGCCTTTGTTGGTTCGTTCTTGATGGATATTCCTTAATATTTTGTGACTTGGGGTACTACAAGGCTTAGGAGGAAAGGAACGTGCTTGTTGTTGCTTTACCCTATCGCTCAGTAGTTGAGGTAAGAAAACCAACAGTTGCACTGAGTGTAGAGTGTGCGCCCAAATTATAGGGCATGGGGATGACCTTGTCATGAATCTCTTTAAAGTTAAATGTCTGCTTTGTATGAATCTATGTTGTTATAGCTGTTTGTAGTAATTGATTGGGATCACGATTGCTTGGTCGTGAGGTCGTTATTGGCATTACATATGTAATGTATGTCATAGTGGCAGGGACATTACAGGGATGTGATATCCACCGTAGTGGCAGGGCCATTGTGGGTGTGTGATGTCCATCCACTCTGCGTGAGTCGTATACTGTTTCAAAAATCTATGTGAACCAGTTGTGGTTATAGAGTATGCAATACATGTTAATGTTTGTCTGGACATCTGTATGATTTGTTTGGGTTTTCTTGCTGAGCCTTGGCTCACAGCTGCTTTGTGGTGGATGTAAAGGCAAAGGAAAGTTGGACCAGCCATGAGTTGGAGAATTTTAGGGGCGGCGTGTACATACTCAGCTTTCTCGGCCGCCACGATCGAGATATTTTGAGGAGCAAGGGTCATTAGTTGAAATTTTCCCCTTAGATTGGCTAAGTCTGTAATTTTGATTAACCTGTATTTTATTTAGAAACTTTTGGGATCCCTTGTAATTATTAAACCCCTTTTTAATCAAAAGTTCAACTTATTGTCCAAAACTTTTAATACCTAAACTGTCATTTAACTGTAATTACTCTTTTATGTCCAAATGACTCACTTAACGAGTTAAGCACTATTTTTAACACTCAGTGCAACAGTCCTAGATTAGTAGGACGTTACAACAAAATCTCTATTCCTAGCATTCTCTATGGAAATGCTTCAAGCTACTACAATGGAATGAGATTGGGATGCAGAAGCCTTGATCCTTCATACATGCCAAGCTTTCTTGATAAAGATCTTGGAGAAAACTAGTAATCTTGGAGATAGAGAGAGAGAAAGTTCTTATTTTATAGAGAGAGAGAGTAAGAGAGAGGTGAGTGACCAAACCATCAATTAACTCATATGAGCCCTTTAAATAGTATAGGACCCTCATTAGACTAAACTAATGAGATAAGAGCATTTAAATTTAAGTTTAGGGCATGCATGCGTGGCCCAAGTAACACGTCACCTGGCACCAGGCGATGCATCACCTAACACCAGGCAAGGTATTACCTAGTATGTCCTGTGCCATTTTTCAAATCCCAGGCGACGCATTGCCTTCCAGAGGCAACGCATCACCGATGCCTCAGACTTGGCACTCAAAGACTTATCTCAAAACATCCTCAAATGCTTCCAAACTTCTTGGGTACTCTTATATACTCTAAATAAACATTTTGGACCCAAAAAGATGATTTATAAATGCCTATTATTGGTGTTAATTGGTAGGTTTGGTCGGGTTATAACATATTTTAATCGACCCAATGTAAAAATCGGGTTGCAAAAGTCCAACTCTAACCCATCTAATTAAGAAACAAAAGTTTAACCCGTCCAATGTTTTAGGTGGTTTGATCGGGTTAACCCGTTCAAACCAATCCTAAGTTTTTTAATTAAAAATGTTCTAATAATTAGATTCAACAAACTAAAAATATGATATACATCTTCCAAACTTAGACATTTTATTCTAAATTGGAACTATAAAACATTATTCTAAATTCATTGTTAAAAATTTTAAAACAACATTTAATATTACATACAATGTATGTAATAATATACGTAATATATGTATGTATAAATGAAAAAAAAAACAACTTTTAATGAGTTTATTCGGGTTATTTGGGCGGGTTGGTATAACAATTGGGTGGTTTGAATTTTTGTCAGGTTATTCGGGTTGCATTTTTTGTCAGTTTTTTTGAAACTATTAAACATTATTCTAAATTCATTGTTAAAAATTTTAAAACAATATTTAATATTACATATAATGTAATAATATATGTAATAGATGTATGTATAAATGAAAAAAAAACTCTTAATCAGTTTATTCAGGTTATTTGGGCGGATTGGTATAATAATTGGGCAGTTTGAATTTTTGTCAGATTATTCGAGTTGTATTTTTTGTTGATTTTTTTGGTTCGGTTTGGGAGATTTATTTGGGTTGGATGGTCTGCAAAAGCTTTTGCACATCCCTAATGCCTATACCGAAAGTCAACTTTCACATGTTGGTTTTATGAAATCATTATTGTTTTAGCACCTCTTCATGCCTAAACAATTTCACCATGTATTTAACCAATTTCTACAGAAATGAGGATGTATTTAACCAAGTGGGGGATTGTTATGATTGGTTAAATACATGGTGAAATTGGTTAGACACGAAGAGGAGCAAAAACCATAATGATTTCTCAAAAGTCAACATGTGAGAGATGACTTTTAGTATAGGCATTTATAAATCATCTTTTTCGGTCCAAAGTGTTCTTTTGGAGTATATAAGAGTACTCAAAAAGTTTGGGAGCATTTGGGGATGTTCTGAGACAAGTTTTGGAGCGCCAAGTCATAGCGATAGGCTCTACGTCGCCTCTAGGAGGCAATGAGTCACTGGGTCTTTCAAAGACTACCCAGGTGACGCATCACCTTCTTCTAAGCGAAGCATCACTTGGGTGCAGGCGACGCGTCACCTGGGCGGTCTGTACAATGACGTGTTTGTTGGGGTTAGGCATTACACAACCTTAGTTTTGTGTTACAACTAAAACAAAAGATACAAGTAATCTAAATTTAATGATAGTAAACACAAAGACATCATAGTGTAGAGTAGACCTTTCTTGAAGAATAACCCTTAGACCATAAAATTACAAAGCTACGAATAACCCTTAGACCATAGAATTACAAAGTTATGATTTTATGTGAAACACAAAAGTTGCAAAGCTTGACACAAATGTAGATTTGTTGTCTAAAAATCTCTATTCATAGCCTTCTCTAGGGAAATGATTAAAGCTACTACAATGGAACGAGATTGAGATACACAAGCCTTGGGTCTTCATACAAGACAAGTTTTCTATATGAAGAACTTGGAGAAAACTAGTAATCTTGAAATCTAGAGGGAGAGAGAGAGATCTTCTTTTAGAGATTAGAGCATTTAAATTTAAATTTTGGAGCTAAAACATGTAATTTTATGGACATGTGTGGACAACCCAGGCGATGTGACCTTGGCACTAGGAAATGTATCACCTGGTCCGTTTTAGTCCATTTTTCAAGGGCCAGGTGACACATCGCTAATGCCTTTGTAATAATGCTCCAAACGTTGTCTCAAAACATCCCCAAATGCTCCAAAACTTCTTGGGTACTCTTATATACTCCAAATAAAAATTTTGGACCAAAAAAGATCATTTATAAATGCTTATACCGAATGTCAGCTTTCACATGATGACTTTTGCAAAATTGTTATTGTTTTTACACCTCTTCGTGCCTAAACAATTTCACCATGTATTTAACCAATCACAACATTCCCCCACTTGGTTAAATACATCCTCAATTATCTATCCAAACGGTATTAGTGCATAAATTAAAGTACCTTTTGGGTTTGAACCTTAACTTAGTGAAAACACTACAAAGATTAAATCGAAATGCTTAAGTATTCTTAAAATATTGAACCCAACATTCCTAGTGATAAAAATTGGTAATGTCTCACAAACCTCTATCTTATTACTTATGTATTTCCCATTGTTTGGACTCAGCAATTTCAATGGCCTTGTGCTTGATCCATTCATGGACCTTCCTGAGAGAAAACTCTTACTTTCTCGAGGGGCGGCATCACCCCTAGGTTCATATTGGTTAAATTTTTACATCATATTTTCTATCTTTAGAGATGTTTGTTACTCTTCAATTGAATTTCATTAAAAGCCTCAGGCTTAACCCTCATGTCCAGTAGCAACCAACAATAACTCACCCTTGATAGGACCTTCTAAGCTTGAATGGTCCCATTAGTGTTGTTTTTCTTTTGAAAAACCCACTTGCAACCTATTGGATTTGATCCTTGTGGTAGATCAACAATCTTCCAAGTGTGGTTAAACATAATTGAATCCATCTCATCATTTATTGCCTCTTTCCAAAAGTTAGAGTCCCTTGAGGACATAGCTTCTTGGAAAGTCTTAGAATCATCCTCCACTTGAAGTGCCATAGGATACTTCCAAGTGTCTCCCTCATGGTTTCCCTCTACTAGTTAAAGAATATCCACTCAGGAGGATTTATTTTGTGATCCAATCTCTTTAAGCCTTTGGCTTCTTTTAGGCAATGTCGGTTGCTCTACAACTCTTAAAGGTAACTCTTTTTGAGTTCCTTCTAATGAGATTGGTTCTTGAGGCTTATTGTCACTATACAACAAACTCTCAAAGAACTCCACTTCTCTTGATTCAATTATCACATTAGACTAAAAGTATAATAGCCTATAGGCCTTGCTATTTGAGACATATCCTACAAATACACATTTGATGGCCCATGGGCCCAACTTGGTCCTTTTAGGCTCCGTGCTCTTGCAATAAGCAAGGTACCCTCATACTTTGAGATACCCTAGGTTGAGCCTCTTTCCTCTCCATATCTCATATGGTAAGATTTTATTCTTTTTTTTTTAAAGGAATTTGGTTTAGAATATGACAAGCGGTAAGCAAGCCTTCTCTCCATAACGCAAAACTCAAATATGCATGCAATAGCATAGCAATAATCATTTGAACATATGTTCTATTTTTTGGTTCCGCTATACCATTTCGTTGGGGTGTATAAGGGGTTGTACATTCATGTATTTTACCATGCATCTCACAAAACACACTGAATTCATTGGAAAAGTATTCACTGCCCCTATCACTTCTAATTATTTTTATGTTCTTTTCCCATTGATTTTCAACTTCGACTTTATAGATTTTAAACATGCTAAAGGCTTCTTCCTTATTCTTAAGCAACTATACATATGTGAATCTAGAACAATCATAAATAAAGGAAATAAAATACATATGTCCACCTCTAGTAATTATTCCATTCAATTCACATAAATTACTATGTATTAAATCTAACAAGTTAGTTTTCCTTTCAACACTTGGAAAATGTTTCTTTACCATCTTAGATTTAACACATAATTTACACTTATCTTGCTCAACATAATTTCATACAATTAAACTACATTTGATAACTATTTTAATTGTACTATATCCTATATGAGCAAGTCTATTATGCCACAAAGTAATAGAATCAAAACCAAGCACATAAGAGGAATATGGACATGCATTATCATCAAATTCCCACTCAAAAGATTCCTACTCATATCCGAAACATACATCATATTGGTCAATAAAAACTTATTTCCCTATGTGAAGTAAATATCAACTTCCCCATTGCCCAACACCTTGGACCTTTTCTCATTTCCCATTTGGATCTCATGTCCGTCCTTAGATTCTTCAAAGGTTTTGAAGATCTCTTTATCACAAGTAACATGAATGGTGGCACAAGTGTCATACCACCATCCTTAAACTTTTCCTTAGATGGCATTCACCTCACTCAAGGTTCCAACCAACTCCTCATCGGTTGTGTTGACCTTGGATCAATGTTTATGGGGCCTTCAATACTTGAATTCTTTAGCCATGTGGCCACTCTTGCCATAAACAAAACTAGGGCCTCTCACACCCTTGAATTGCCCTTCATTCTTTCTTAGAGCTTGAAGAGTATCTTTCTTTGATTGGAGCTTATTGCGAGTCTTTCCTTTGGATTGAGAAGGTTTCTCAATGTCGTTAGCCTTGGATGTCCCAACTTTGGACTATTCCATACACTTTTCTCTCAAACAAGACTCATCTTCAATCCTTAGGTGTTTCAAGATTTCTTCTAAAGATATCTCTTCATTCTTATGGAGGATTTTTTTTCTATAGCCTCTCCAAGATGGAGGTAGTTTAGCTATAATGCGTCCAATAATGAAGGGTTCCGGCAATGCGTCCAGTAGACAACTTATTCACAATAATTTGAAGCTCTTGTACTTGAGGTAGTATGGGTTTACCATCAAAGCATTTAAATTTCATGTATTGAGTGATGAAGAATTTCCTGGTACCTTCTTCTTCAGTTTTATATTTCTTCTCAAGAGCTTCTCATATCTCCTTTGTCGATGTAGTGTTTATGTAAAGATCATAGAAATGATCCAACAAAGCATTAAGAATTTGGCCTCTACAAAGGAGTTCATCTTCTTCCATTTTCTTCCTCTCTTTAATCACTTCTTGAGAATCATCATCCTTTGGAGGCTCCAAAGTCTTCAAATATTTGTCAAGAATGTAGTGCACCCTCAAAGTTGTGAGGAGAAACTTGATCTTGTCTTGCCACCTTACAAAGTTTGAGCCATCAAACCTATCTAGTCTAACTAGATCTTGAGACATGAACTTGAGGCTGAGATTGATGAGCTTTCTTCCACAACTTTCACTAGCACAAAAACCTTTAGAGATATACAAACGTTGACACAAAACAAAGGTTTAGAGATATGGGTTTTTTTTATTGTTGGGGTTAGGCTATAAACAACCTTAGTTTTGTGTTACAACTCAAAACAAAAGGTACACGCAATCTAACTTTAATGATAGTAAACATAAATTACGTAAACACAAAGAAATCAAAGTGTATAGTAAACCTTTCTTGAAGAACAACCCGTAGAACATAGAATCACGAAACTATGATTTTATGTGAATCATAAAAGTTGCAAGGCTTGACACATATGTAGATTTGTTGTCCGAAAAGATTTAATCCTAGCCTTCTCTATGGAAATTCTTGAAGCTACTTAATGGATTGAGATTGGGATACACAAGCCTTGGGTCTTCATACCAGGTGATGCATCGTGTAACGTCTCAAATTTTCTAATAAGGCTTAGTGCCTTGACTAGTGGGTCAGGATGACATAATTGGATTTATATGTGAATAATGTGAATTTAATTGAATTTATGTGTGATTATGTTAAATATATGAGTTATATTATGATATGATTGTTTTTGCATCTTTATGTGTATTAAATATGCTTGTAGGCTCGTTTTCATTAAAAATTGCATTTTCGTAATTTTGACTTGTTGATAGTATATGGGTATTTTTGTGTGTTATCTGATTGAGACCACATTATTATGTGGATATGTTTGCGATATTCGGCATGAGTCGACCCTTTAGAGCGATTTGGCGGAAAAGTCACAATGAGGATTAATACCCGGCTCGGGGTGAGCCAAGGGGTATTTTGGTAATTTTGTGTATATTGGGAATTATTGGAACATTGTTGAGGATAATGTTGGTGTTTGCAAGATTAGAGGATTTAATCGGGAATTTTAAGTATAATTCGAGGTTAGTGGGAATTAGTGCCAAAAGACTAAAATGACCTTGAGGTTTGTTAAGAAGGGTATTGTTGTGAAGGGCAAAGTGGTCTTGTGACCCCAAAAGTAGTGAAAATCCGCTAAGTGTCTGCAGCCTTTCCTTACATTCTATCTTACTCTTAACCTTTCCCTTTTAGTTCTCTCTTGACCACAATTAACCTTAGGAGCTTGGAAGCTAAGGTTAATTCATTGGCACTTTGAGGAGTTTAGGAAGGATTTTGAATGCAAGGAAAAAGAAGTAGCAGTCGCTAGGACCATCTTTTATCAAGGGGAGATCGAATTCAGAGGAGGTAAGGAAGATTTTTGCTCTGTTTTTCACTTCCAACTTTGGTGTTCTTGATTGAGTGATGTCAAAATAAATTCATATGATTTGGGGGTCTCTTGGAGGTGTTGGTGTTGGTGTTGATTTTGTTGGAAGAATCACGTTTGGTGGTTGTATCAAGCTCAAAACTTAGTCTAAAGCCCAAAATTCAGACTTTATTTTCGGATTTGGGGTAAGTTCCTAAACTCAAGCTCCAAAATGTTGAATCTGTGAATTTTGGGGTTTTAGTGTGTTTTTGGGGTACTTTTTTATTGGGTGTTGGTAGAAAAGTGGTTTTGCTGATTTTTAGGATTAGGGATCGGTGAGTTCGAAAATTTATTTGGGGGCCCACTTGGGGGATTGGGGGGACGTTTCCAATGTCCCGGCAAGTGGGAATAATGATAAGTTCAATTTTGAACATATATTTTTAATTTCCTTAGGCTTAGAAGTTGTTAGCTTTTAGTTATTTTAATAATTTTTATTTTGTTTTTCGTATTTTTTTATTTTTGGGTAAGAAAGAATTTTAATAGTAAAAATATACATTTATTAATATAAAAATAAATTAAGTTTGAATTAATATTACTATGACTTTAATTTAATATTTTTTTTTATTTGGAAATATTTAATTTTGATTTGATTTATTTAGTTTTATAGGACATTGTGTATTTTTATGAAGAAAATAAAATATAGAAATTTGAACTAGAGTCTGAGACAAAGCTGGAGTTGAAACTTCATGAGCGATTTTGAGACTGTTCCAGCCATATTTTGGAAATTATTCAAAAAAAAAAAAGATGTAGATATTTTTATAAGTTTCTAAAACATGTTGAACTATCCAATTCAGAGTTATATCGAGGGAGATATGGCCAAAGTACAATTAGCTACGTGGGAAAATTAAATTTCTTAAGGAATACGAAAAATATCAAATTCAAACTTCAATTTTGCAACCAACAAGCAGATATTTTTACTCCAAATTTGAAAATTGGAGATATCACAATAATATTAAAAGTAAATTAATATCTATTAGTTTTAGTTTATGTTTTGAATTTTATTTTAATTAGTTTTTGTTAGTAAGAGACTTTTATAAATAGAGGTCTATCTCTATTTGAAAACACACTCTCTAATCCCTCTTTTAGAGAGACATTCTCTTCTACTTTTTTTCTGTTAGTAAATTTAGTTTTTAATTATTGTTGTGCTTATTGTTAGTATTAAATGAACAAATCAAAGGTACGCAGCGGAATATATGGACCCATTTTAATAAATATTACTACTAGCCACGATCATATATATATAAATATTAAATCACATACAAATAGATCAGGAATTACCTCTTGTAGCCTATCAAGTGTCCTTGAGTCTTTTTGTATAAATCAACAATCTTCTTATCCAGTGTTCTGAGTTCTCACACCCTGATCTTCCATACCAATCCTCAAATACACAAGGACGTGTGTGGGCACGTAGGATTCAAAAGGTTAGTTTATGTGACTCCCTTGATGTACTCAACATGTGACATCTAGAGAGTTTTGACAGAGAGAAGGTTTAGAATAGTTTTCAGGTTTAGAGAAAACTATCGCTTTTGAGAGATAGTCTGATTATCCATCCTTTTTCTAAATATCACATATATCAGCTTTATAAAGATATTTAATCTAAGTAAATAATCTATATGTAATTAAAATATAATTTAAATTAAAACTGATTAGATATTTTTATTTAATTATCTATTTAAATCATATTAAAAAAGAATAATTAAATAACTGATTAAACAAATTTATTTGAAATTCAAAATTCAAATATCAGCGATAAAAACCCTGATGCTAGGCGCCACACACTGTACTGTACAGTGTGTGTTGCCCGACCCTATTAGGGTTGCCCTAATTTTCTCATTTGTTTATTTAATCAGCTTTTAAGACAAGATATTTATTCCAACATAAATATCAGTTAATTCAAAATTAAATTTATCTTAAAATATCAGTTTTAAATTAAATAAATAAATATCATATTATAAATAAGATATTAATTATTTTTTCTCTTTATATTAATTCAAACAAGATTAATATAAGTTTTAACCTATAGTTTTTCAAAATAAATACTATATAGTTAAATAATTCATTAATTCACAATTAATCAATTACCCATAATTATCAAATAATTCTTTCCTTGCACTGGAAAATTAATTCCTTTGCAATTTAGTCATTTCTCTAAAAAAATCTTCCTTTTGACATCCTTACCCTTGACAGTGTAGGACAGAAGTGATCTGGGGACCATGGACCTATAATACGAAGCTCCAATAAACCAGATAATTAATTAAACTCTTTAATCTAATAATCTTATTTATTAATTCCATGATTACTCCACTATAAACATGGAATTGCACTCTAAGTATTTATAGAATTATATTTACAGAGTTTTCTCTAGTAGTCCATTGATATAGTCAATATATGTAGTTTTGTCCTCCATTTATTAGTTCGTTAATTAGAGCTGGTCAAAATTACCGTTTTACCCTTCTAATTACCTCTTGATCCTTAAGTACCATTAATTCACTAGAGAATAATTAATCTATAATCTTATAGATTTGAGCTCAATAACTATTCAGTTCCAGAATCAACCCTTAAGGGAACCAATATTCGATCCGTTAGGAAAGCATGGATTCCAATATTTTAATTCATGTTCCCAGCCATCCATGATATTGAATCTCCAAAACAAAAGTCATTAGCCACATTATTTTAAGAGACCTTAACGAGTGAATCAAAAGATCCAATAAACATAAACATGAGTTCATGAATACTCAAGATTTAGACTAATCTACAAATGATCATCTATTATGACAAGAATTAAGTCTTTACGTCAAACGACAAGTTTATAAAGATAATTAATTCTCATCGGTCATGTCATATATAATCTCTATTATATACAACACATTTACTAAGATGTCTATCCACATAAGTAATCCGAATCTAGATTACTTGCATCTCATATGCTTAGGAAACCTACTAGTAACCATTCATTAAAGATTTCATACTTTAATATGTTACTAACTATTTTATTCATTATATATGATCTTAATTCTCTTGTACTAATACAAGATAATATTCTCATGAATGAATAGGGAATTTTCTTGATATTTTTATATAATTAATTCAAACAATAATTATAACATTCAAATATAATAAAATTGTACTTTTATTTTAAAATAATAAAATGTCTTTACATGCTTTTAGGGCATTAATCCTAGCACTTATTGTTAAGGATGATTTCAAAGCCCTAAATATGATTTCTTGGTTTTAATCATTTTCATTGATCTTCTATTCTCTTATATTAAATTGCTTCTATTTTTCTAATTGAATGATATGAATCTTGTGACAACTTGTTAGGTGGCTAACTAATTAGGGTTTCGCATTATTGTACTATCATCTTAGGGTTGTTATTCACCTAATACTTTAGGATTCTAAGTAGAGTGATAAATTACAATTAGGGTAATGTGACAGGTGTTGACGCCGTTTTTCGTCAAACAGTGAAAGAAGAGCACATAAACAATAACTGATAATAGCCAATTGAAATAAAACAATACAGACACGATTTTTACGTGGTTCAGCAGTTAAATCTGCCTAGTCCACGAGTCTTTGTTATTAAACTCCAGATTATCTCTAGGAATTCTTCAGGAATGAATTCTCCAGAGTTTTCTCTCATAGATCAGAATTTCGGTCATTTACAATGGTGCATGGCCTCTCTATTTATAGAGAAGGCTGCAGAATACTATCCCACATATTTTGGGTAGTTACTCTTTTTGTATAAATAAAATGAATGGCTTTAAATGCCTATAATCAGATATAAAAGGTAACGTCCCCTGAAGATCAGGAGACGTATAACTGACCAAATAATATCCCACGATTCTAGGGGATTTACAATAATAAGTGAGGATTACATCTCGTATTTATAACACTTATAGATATTCAAGGTGGTTATCACGTATCTCTAAGGCTTTAGCTTCCCAGGTTTCCTGTCATCTATTGAGCTAAAAACATCTCCCGAGGCCACATGGCTTTCGAGATCGTATGTGCGTCGAGCTCGGGACCCCTGATCCGAGATCGTCCCTGAAGATGAGAGCGTCCCCGGAGCTATCTTTCGAGATCATGAATACTTCAAGGTCATCATACTCGAGGTCGTCTATGTCCTGTAGGCTCGACATCCAATCTTGGAGCATGTTTCCAACCTTATGAGTCTACTTATTTGCGAGTCCAACTTTCGAGGTCATATTTAACATAGCTCGAAATCTGAGTGTAACAACAGGTATCTTGATTGTGATGAAAAATAGAACCTATGTTAAATGAATTGCGTGCTTAATGAATTTGTTAGCTAGATTAACATGTTTCCACAAAATGTAATGCTTTTCCTAGGTTAAATAGATCGCATGCTTAATGAGTTTATTTCTTGGTGAAAAGGGTTAATACCAAAAAGGGTTAATGAAAAATAGTTTCGTCTGACCAAAAACTTTTAATACCAAAATTTTTATTAACCGTTATTAGATGTTTTAGTCCAAATGACATGCTTTGAGCACAATTTTAAACACAAACTATAACAGCCTTGGATTAGCGACATTACACATCATCTAGCACTAGGAGATGTATTGCATGGTCCGTTTTAGTCCATTTTTCAAGGGCCAGACACCGCGTCGTGTAACGCCCTTGTTACCCCAAGACCGTTTCGGTGAACGTTGAACGTTGAACCGTGAATTTAACTCGCTACCTGAGTCCTTTGGTTAAAAACGTGCTTCTAGGTATTATTAACAGGTTATGGTGGAAAACCAATCAAAAGGAAAGTATATATTTTACTGAAAACATAAAATTGTTCATGGGCCCATAAAAACGTAATCAAGTTATTTACAACTCAAAATGGTCATTACAATTTAAAATTTACAAACCTGCCGACCTAAGCGGCAAAAATAGGGTAAACCCCCTAGTTCCTTTGAGAACTCCTTGGTCGTGGTGGTCAAGTGGCCGCATATGTAAACAGCACCACCTAAGCTCTCCACTCAAGGCTGGGTGAGCTTTTCTTTCCCTTTACCTTCACCACATAGCACCCATGAGCCAGAGCCCAGCAAGAAAACACAATAATGCATACAAATATTATCAAATAATTATCATCATAATCACACAGAGCTTATAGCTCTGAACAGATGAGTGAATATCACTTCGTGGTTACATTAATCATGAAGGAACTTATAACTCTAATAAGATGGGTGACTGATGGGTAAGTCACTATCTTAAACAGATGAGTCACTGATGAGTAAGTCACTAGCTTAAATAGATGAGTGACTGATGGGTAAGTCAATAGCTTAAATAGATGAGTGACTGATGAGTAAGTCACTAGCTTAAACAGATGAGTGACTGATGGGTAAGTCACTAGCTTAAACAGATGAGTGACTGATGGGTAAGTCACTAGCTTAAACGGATGAGTGACTGATGGGTAAGTCACACGGGCTCGGCACCCACAGCCATGTGACTAAATAGTCACTGTGGCTCTAAGTAGCTAGCCTTTGGCCAGACAAGCGCTTATAATATTCATCGAACTTGAGGTCGGTCCAGCATTAATGCTCTTCTGAGTCATTTAATGCAGATGTCGATTAGATCTAATATTTTTTGGCTTGCGTTGAACACGCTAAGGCCGTTCCTGACTTATGATTCAGCACTGTGTGACCAGTGCCCAGTACCACTGCCGAACTTGACTAATGAGTCACAACTTCACAGTTGATACTGACACCATTGCCAATTCTGACTATTCAATCAATACCATGCACAAGTGAGCCATATTGGCTAAGCATTCAATAATCAATCCATGTCCACATTTAACTCATTCAACATGACTCAAGAATAGCCATGCATGTCACATATGGGGTGCAATTTTATTACCTATGATTTGAGCGAGAATTAACAAAAGAGCAACCCTTGAGAACAATCTGCCTTTTACTTCCTTAGCGGTCACCTAGTCATAACCAAATATGGGATTCCATCAATAAAATGAACAACAAAGGTTCCAGAACCAAGATCTAGCCTCCGGGACATCGAACCCCACTAAACCGGGTAGTAGGAACGATCCTGAGGCCTAAAATTGAGTTCCTGTGATCAAAACACCCATTTGGCCTCAAAAACCCTCATGAGTCGTGACCCCAAAACCTTGAGCCGCGTCCCCCAGCCAAACCAGGAGCAAGCGCCGTGGCCCCCAGCACACACAAACTTCTCCTCCTTCAGCATCGAGCTTGGGCTGCGGTGCCCAAGAATAGGGCCGCGGCCCCCACCTGGGAACCTGCCATAACTTTGATTTCTCACATTTTAAACCTTCCAAAAACATACCTAAACATCTCCAAATCCAAAAATCAAAGTTCCAAAACTTCCAAATGATCCAAAATCATCAAATCCCGAGGCTCAAACGAATCAAAAACTCATCGATACACAAACTCCAAATCAAAGCTTAGAAACTCTAAAACTCAAAACTTAAAGCTTAGATTACCTTTGATTGGGTTGTTTCTCATTAAATCCTTCGGTCAAGAAGCTTTTAATCTTTCCTAGGATTTCTATGCCTCGATCCTCGCTTGATTCCGACTCCTAGAACTCAAGATTTCTTCAAAATTGTCACGAATGGTCACAAAGGTTAACGGAAGAACGATAAAGTGTTTTTAACATAAGGTTATTTCTGTCAGACTACTTCAGGCTTAAGTAAACTCAAATAAAACCTAGTGCTCGGGGTCCCAAAGACATCCCCGGGGACAAAATAGTCAAAACTCCCAGAATTTCCTCCCGATCTCAATAACTCCCAATATATCATCAAATAAACATTCTCATTACCCAATATCCCAATAATTGACCCTATTATGACAAAACCGCTAATTTGCAACATAAGACCGTCTCATGCTGAATAGCTCGAATATATCCCCATAATAATGAGATCTCATCCACAAATTACAATATGCACCAAAATACACAAATATGCCATCAACGAGCCAAATTACCAAAATGCCTTAATAATCAAATGTGGACCCACGTGCATGCATTTATCATCATATTATAATACAATTCACATAAACATGCATATAATCATTTAATGGCATAATTAAACAATTATGGTCCTCCCAGCCTACTAATCCAACCATTAACCCGCATTAGGGATTTTGGGGCATTACAACTATCCCCTCCTTACAGAAATTTCGTCCTCAAAATTTACCTGAACAGCTCAGGATACTGACTCTGCATATCTGACTCGAGCTCCCAGGTTGCTTCCTTGACCTTGTTATTCCTCCACAATACCTTAACCAAAGGTATCATCTTATTCCTGAGGACCTTGTCCTTTCTGTCAAGTATCTGGACTGGCTGCTCCTCAAATGAGAGATCTGTCTCAAGCTCCAGATCTTCATAACTCAAAACATGAGTCACATCAAATACATACTTCTGAAGAGCTGAAACGTGAAACACGTTATGCACGGCTGACAACGCCGGTGGCAAGGCCAACCTTTAAGCCACTTGACCAATCCACTCCAGGATCTCAAATGGACCTACAAATCTAGGGCTCAACTTTCCCTTCTTCCCAAATCTTTTCACCCTTTTCCATGGTGAGACCCTAAGGAAGACATAGTCTCCCTCTTGGAATTCCACGTTCCTGCGCTTGGGATCTGCATAGCTCTTTTGTCTACTCTAAGAAGCGAGCATCCGAGCTCTAATCTTCTCAATGGCCTCACTGGTCCTCTAAACTGCCTCAGGACCCAAGTATCTCCTTTCACCTGTCTCATCCCAATGAATGAGAGATCTGCACTTCCTACCATACAGCATCTCATAAGGTGCAACTACAATTGTAGACTAATAACTATTGTTGTACAAAAACTCTATCAAAGGTAGATACTTACTCCAAGATCCATCAAAGTCTAGCACACCTGCAGCATGTCTTCTAACATTTGGACCGTCCTATCAGATTTCCCATCTGTCTGAGGATGATAAGTAGTACTGAACTTCAACTGTGTTCCCAAGCCTTCTGTAAACTCCCCCAGAACATTGAAGTAAAAGTGGGGTCCCGATCTGACACGATCGACCTCGGCGCTCCATGGAGGCGCACGATCTCTCTCACATAGAGATCTGCATACTAATCAACTGTATATGTAGTCCTCACTGGCAAGAAGTGAGCTGACTTGGTATAGCGATCCATTATCACCCAAATAGAGTCATGCTGACCAACAGTCCTGGGTAACCCCACGACGAAATCCATCGTGATGTCCTCCCATTTCCACTCTGGGATATCCATAGGCTATAATAACCTTGCTGGCCTCTGATGCTCAGCCTTGACCTGTTGACATGTCAAGCATTTATCCACGTACTCTACTACATCCCTCTTCATCCCCGACCACCAATACAACGATCTCACATCCTGATACATCTTCGTGGTGCCTGGATGCAAAGAGTAAGGTGTAGTATGAGATTCATCCAGAATCTCTTGTCTCAAAGCAGTGTCTAACGGAAAACATATTTGCCCCTTGTATCTCAACAAGCCTAAATCAGACACTGCATAATCTCTGGATGCTCCAGCCAAAACATCCTCTCTGATCTTGATCAGATGTGGATCATTCAACTGACCCTCCTTGATTCTCTCTAATAGTGTAGACTGTAGTGTAATATTGGCCAACTGGCCCACCAACAATTCGATACCAGCTCTGGTCATGTCATCAACTAACTCTCTGGCTATCAGCCTCACACTATGAATCTGCCTCGAACCCTTCCGGCTTACAGCATCAGCTACCATGTTGGCTTTTCCTAGATGATACGAAATCTCACAGTCATAATTATTTACTAACTCTAGCCAACGCCTTTGTCTCATATTCAAGTCTTTCTGCGTGAAGAAGTATTTCTAGCTCTTGTGGTCTATATAGATCTCACACTTCTCCCCATAAAGATAATGCCTTCATATCTTTAAAGCAAAGACCACAGTCGCCAACTCTAAATCATGAGTGGGATATCTCTTTTCATACTCCTTCAACTGACGTGAAGCATAAGTTATTACCTTCTTTGACTGCATCAGAACATAGCCCAAACCTTGATGAGAAGCATCGCAATAAATCACAAACTTGTCCTGATCTGTTGGAAGACTCAGAACTAGAGCTATAATCAATCTCTGCTTCAGTTCCTGGAAGTTGTTATCACATTTATCTGACCACACAAATTTCTGACTCTTGCGTGTCAGCTCAGTCAACGAAGTAGCAATCTTTGAGAACCCTTCCACGAAATGCCTATAATAACCTGCCAGTCCAAGGAAAATTCTAACCTCAGAAGCATTCTTTGGCCTTGGACAATCTCTGACTGCCTTAATCTTCGATGGATCTACCTCAATCCCCTCCTTACTGACAATGTGCCCAAGAAAGGATACTTGAGATAACCAGAACTCGCATTTCCTGAATTTTGCAAATAGTCTGTGTTCCCTCAGTCTCTGTAAAACCAACCTCAGATGCTACTCATGCTTTGACTCAGACTGGGAATACACCAGGATATCATCGATGAAGACGATCACAAACTGATCTAGATAATCCTTGGACACTATGTTCATCAGATCCATAAAAGCAGCAGGGGCATTAGTCAATCCAAAAGACATAACTAAGAACTCATAATGCCCATACATAGTACGAAAAGCAATCTTCGGTATATCTCCCTCCTTGACCCTATCCTGGTGATAACCAGAATGAAGGTCGATCTTTGAGAATACCTTCTTACCTTGCAACTGATCAAACAGATCATCTATCCTTGGCAAAAGATACTTGTTCTTGATTGTTAACTTATTCAGTTCTCTGTAATCAATACACATCCTAAGAGAACCATCCTTCTTTTTCACAAACAGAACTGGCGCTCCCCAAGGTGAGAAATTAGGTCTGATAAAACCCAAATCCAACAGCTCTTGCAACTGTACTTTCAATTCTTTCAACTCAGCTGGGGCCATTTTGTAAGGTGCTCTACACACTAGCTCTGTCCCTGGTGCTAGTTCTATCATGAACTCTATTTCTCTGTGTGGTGGCAACCCTGGAATATCTTCTGGAAATACATCCAGGAATTCACAAACTAATCTGGTCTCACTGGCACGACCTGAGTGGTGTCAACCACACTAGCTAAGAATCCAATGCAATCTCCTTGCAGTAAATCCCTAGTCCTCAAAACAAAAATCATAGGTATGCGAGGTCCATGTGCAGTACCAACAAACACAAAAGGATCCTCACCTTCAGGCTCAAAGGTGACCATCTTCCTTCTGCAATCAATGGTTGCCCCATACTTCACTAACCAATCCATACCCAATATCATCTCGAAGTCAGTCATAACCATCTCTATCAAATCCACTGACAACTTTCTGCCCTCCATTGTCATTGGCAAAGATCTGACCTGTCTCCTGGATACCATTAATTCCCCAGTGGGTAATAAAGTTCCAAACCCCACACATAAAAATCACAGGGTCTACACAGTCTATCAATTATACTACTAGAAACAAAAGAATGTGTAGTACCAGAATCAATCAAAACATTATAAGGGGTTCCAGCGCTAAGAATCTGACCTGTAACAACTGAGGGAGAAGCATCAGCTTCTGCTTGTGTAAACGCGAACACTCGAGCTGGGGCCGAGCTGTCTGCTTTCCTGGGTTCTTTCTTTCTTGCCTTAGGGCAATCCTTCTTAAAATGACTTATTGCTCCACATAAATAGCAAACCTTTGCCCTACACTCTCCCAAATGATGCCTCTTACATCTAGGGAATTCAGGACGAGTCTTCAGGGCTTCACTACCACCTTGACGACCCATTGAAACACCACGAGGTTGCCTATCAGGACTTGGAACTAGGAAGGTATCAGGAACCTTTCTCTTCTGATCATTGGGGCCTCCACCCCTACTTGAACCCACAAAAGGAGAAGTTGTTCTCCTAAATTCCTTTCTGGCTACATTATCTTGCTAGATCTTGTTCTCTGCACTCTCAACTGTGAGTGCCTTCTCAACCACCTGTGCATAGGTAGTTACCCCTGCCACAGTGGTAATGTGAACATTGTTAGAGAATATATTTTTTTAATTGCTCAATGGAAAAGTGGAAAAACCAATATACAACTCTATGCAAAAATTACAATAGACAAGGTAATTGATTAAATAAATATTACAACTCAATTGCTCAAAATACAAGTAACTAGAAAGATGTAGAAGACGAAGATTACAAACTCAATACTATAATAATACAAGTAAATAAGAAGAACAAGAAGAACAAAAGAATGAAAACACAAACAAACTCTCACACAACCAAAGTGTAGAGTAGTGGGGATCACCAACTTGAACAAGGTTCAAGAGCATTGTCCAAAAGCTTATTTCCCCTATTCTCTAAGCACTAAGGGATCTCTCTAGGAAATAGCTCTCTGGAATTATCAAGCCTTTTGGTGAATTTTTCAGCCAAGTGCTTTGTGGATGAAAAATGGTGTGTCATACAAGTGAGCATTAGGCTCTTATTTATAGAGTTTGAGATACCCTTTGGATTTCAAATTCCACCAACCCCCATGGTTGTTACCAATGTTTAATTGGATTTATATGGAATTAAAATTAAGATTTGGGAGTTATTTGGGATTTTAGAACCGTTCAACACATTTGGAAAAAACTGAAAATTTGGCCTGAAATGCACCTGTGGTCGCGGCCACTGCTCACTGTCCCCCAGGCCGCGGCCACCATCATTCAATGGCCACGACCACAGCCCATTTTCAGCACTTGAAAATGTGCTGTTTTTCCAAACGGTTCCAAACCCTCCCAAATGATTTTGTAACTCCTAAAACACATTATTAGGGTTAAAATCATATCTCCAACAACCATATTTCATAATGGCTTTATGAAATCCAATCTCAAATGTGTAACATATATTATACGCATTATTGGGTAATATTTGGGAGTTACAAATTTGTAACTGATTTTGTAACTCCAAAATATGTCACATTTGGGCACACACATGTGTCCAATTTTGTGACTCTCAATAATATGTTACAAGGTGTGACAAATCACATTTTGTCACATTATTTAATCTAATATTATATTATATGAAATAATATAACAAACATCACGAGCTAATCTAAGCTTTAGCCTCTGGAGAAATCTCTCCCTTCCGGTCCCATCAGTGGGCACCAACTCCATGGCAAACTTTGCCAAACGATCAAACTTCAGGGCATACTCAATCACTGACAAACCTCCCTGAAATTATCATATAAATTCCTCAGCTTTTGTCGCCCTGATGGCATCATTGTAATATTTCTTGTTAAATAGAGTCTGAAACTCTTCCCAACTTAGGGCATTGACGTTTCTGGTCTGGGATATAACCTCCCACAAAATTCGGGCATCCTCTCGAAACATATACGTGGCACAAGCCACCCTCTCATTACCAATCACCCTCATGAAGTCCAGGATGGTTGTAATCATGCTCATCCACTGCTCAGCTTTGGCAGGATCTGCACTGCCTTCAAAAACTGGAGGTTGCTGCTTTCTGAACCTTTCACAGAGTGGCTCCCATTTATTACCAACCTCTGGCAGCTGCTCAGCTGCTGGCACCGATACAAGAGGTGCCTCAGATACACTGGCCACTGCAGGAGCTTGCTATTGTCTCAGGAGGCGGAGTTCTTCTCTTTGCCTCAACACTGTAGCCTGCAGATCGTTAAATAACTGCTGCCAGTTTGCAGGAGCTCGCTATGGAATCTGTCCCTGGTCATTCTCTTGACCCTGATTATTATTATTCTGGCCTTGATCACTCTGGCCAGCTGATGTATCTGTCTGTCCTGGATTCATTCTTATTAACTTATACATTGCTGAAACAATAGTCAATACAACCAATCAGGTAGTGATAACTAAACCTTTTGCTGCCTTACGGTCCAAGAACAAGCAAATAATTATCATATTCCACAGTTATACAAATATACAAATAGATACATAATTATAGCATTTAGCATGTATCACATAATAATTCTCAATCAGCAATACTAATAAGTATGTTCCAGCAATTTCAGTACTATTTAGCACACGGTTGCTGAAGATGCAATATTTAGGGCACAGGTTTAACATGGTGTCTCATGTAAACAGGTAAAGCATTTATACTACATATAAGCAGTTATACATATAACCACGTAAATAGTTACCAAACCATGAGTCGAGCTTGTCTTCAGTGGTGAGTGTACATGCCCAGCCACTCTATAGGAACCCTAACCTTGGCACGCTCTGATACTAAGTTGTAACACCCTGGTTACCCCAAGACCGTTACGGTGAACGTTGAACCGTGAATTTAACTCGCTACCTGAGTTCTTTGGTTAAAAACGTGCTTCTAGGTATTATTAACAGGTTAAGGTGGAAAACAAATCAAAAGGAAAGGATATATTTTATTTAAAACATAAAACTGTTCATGGGACCATAAAAACGTAATCAAGTTATTTACAACTCAAAATGGTCATTGCAATTTAAAATTTACAAACCCGCCGACCTAAGCGGCAAATATAGGGTAAACCCCCTTGTCCCTCTGAGAACTCCTTGGCCGAGGTGGTCAAGCGGCCGCATATGTACACAGCACCACCTAAGCTCTCCACTCAAGGCTGGGTGAGTTTTTCTTTCCCTTTACCTGCACCACATAGCACCCATGAGCCAAAGCCCAGCAAGAAAACACTATAATGCATACAAATATTATCAAATGATTATCATCATAATCACATAGAGCTTATAGCTCTGAACAAATGAGTGAATATCACTTCGTGGTTACATTAATCATGAAGGAACTTATAGCTCTAATAAGATGGGTGACTGATGGGTAAGTCACTATCTTAAACAGATGAGTCACTGATGAGTAAGTCACTAGCTTAAATAGATGAGTGACTGATGGGTAAGTCACTAGCTTAAACAGATGAGTGACTGATGGGTAAGTCACTAGCTTAAACAGATGAGTGACTGATGGGTAAGTCACTAGCTTAAACGGATGAGTGACTGATGGGTAAGTCACACGGGCTCGGCACCCACAGCCATGTGACTAAATAGTCACTGTGGCTCTAAGTAGCTAGCCTTTTGGCTAGACAAATGCTTATAATATTCATTGAACTTGAGGTCGATCCGGCATTAACGCTCTTCTGAGTCATTTAATTCAGATGTCGATTAGATCTAATCTTTGTTGGCTTGCGTTGAACACGCTAAGGCTGTTCCTGACTTATGAGTCAGCACTGTGTGACCAGTGCCCAGTACCACTGCCGAACTTGACTAATGAGTCACAGCTTCACAGTTGATACTGACATCATTGCCAATTCTGACTATTCAGTCAGTACCATGCACAAGTGAGCAATATTTTCTAAGCATTCAATAATCAATCCATGTCCACATTTAAACATTGAACATGCCTCATGAATAACCATGCATGTCACATATGGGGTGCAGTTTTATTACCTCTGATTCGAGCGAGAATTAACAAAAGAACGACCCTTGAGAACGATCTGCCTTTTAGTTCCTTAGCAGTCACCTAGTCATAACCAAATATGGGATTCCATCAATAAAATGAATAACAAAGGTTCCTGAACCAAGATCTAGCCTCCAGGACATCAGACCCCACTAAATCGGGTAGTAGGAACGATCTCGAGGCCTAAAATTGAGTTCCCATGATCAAAACACCCATTTGGCCTCGAAAACCCTCATGAGCCGTGGCCCCCAGCCAAACCAGGAGCAAGCGCCGCGGTGCACCTTACCTAGCGCCGCGGCCCCCAGCACACACAAACTTCACCTCCTTCAGCATCGAGCTTAGGTCGCAACGCCCAAGAACAGGACCGCGGCCCCCACATGGGAACCTGCCATAACTTCGATTTCTCACATTTTAAACCTTCCAAAAACATACCTAAACATCTCGAAATCCAAAAATCAAATTTCCCAAACTTCCCAATGATCCAAAATCATCAAATCATGAGGCTTAAACGAATCAAAAACTCATCGATACACAAAATCCAAATCAAAGCTTAGAAACTCTAAAACTCAAAGCTTAAAGCTTAGATTACCTTTGATTGGGTTGTTTCTTGTTAAATCCTTCGGTCAAGAAGCTTCTAATCTTTCCTAGGATCGCTATGCCTTGATCCTCGCTTGATTCTGACTCCTAGAACTCAAGATTTCTTCAAAATTGTCACGAATGGTCACAAAGGTTAACGAAAGAGAGATAAAGTGTTTTTAACGTAAGGTTCTTTTTGTCAAACTACTTCTGGCTTAAGTAACCTCAAATAAAACCTAGGGCTCAGGGTCCCAAAAACATCCCCGGGGACAAAATAGTCAAAACTCCAAGAATTTCCTCCTGATCTCAATAACTCCCAATATATCATCAAATAATAATTCTCATTACCCAATATCCCAATAATTGACCATGTTATGACAAAACCGCTAATTTGCAACATAAGACCGTCTCATGCTGAATAGCTCGAATATATCCCTATAATAATGGGATCTCATCCATAAATAACAATATGCACCAAAATACACAAATATGCCCTCAACGGGCTAAATTACACAAATGCCCTAATAATCAAATGTGGACCCACATGCATGCATTTATCATCATATTATAATATAATTCACATAAACATGCATATAATCATTTAATGGAATAATTAAACTATTATGGCCCTCCCGACCTACTAATCCAGCCATTAACCCGCATTAGGGATTTTGGGGCATTACACGTCGCCTCCCACAGGCGACACATCATCGATTCCTTTGTAATAACGCTCCAAAATTTGTCTTAAAACATGCCCAAATGCTCCAAAAATTATTGAATACTCTTATATAGTCGTAATAAACATTTTGGATCCAAAAAGATGATTTATATTTCCGATACCAATATTCAACTTTCACATGTTGACTTTTGTGAAATCATTATTGTTTTTACACCTCTTCATGTGTAAACAATTTCACCATGTATTTAATCAATCACAACATTCTTTTGGCTCTAAAATTCAAATTAAAATGCTCTAATCTCATTGGCTGAGTCTTATGAGGGTTCCTACTTTATTTAAAACAGTTATTTGAGTTAATTGGTGAATTTATCACTCAACTATCTCTCTCTCTAAATACCTTCTTTCTCTATCTCTAGCTTATTTGTTTTATCCAAGATCTTCATCAAGAAAGCTTGACTTGCATGAAGATTCAAGGCTTGTGAATCCCAATCTCATTCCATTGTTGTAGCTTCAAGTAATCTCAAGGAGTAGGCCACGATTAGAGATTTTTGGACTATAAATCTTCATTTGTCTTAAGCCTTGGTTACATTTTGTGGTTCACATAAAATCATAGACTTGTTGTTTTATGTATCAAGGTTCTTCAACAACAAAGGTCAATTCTACCACTTGTTTATTTGTGTTATGTACTTGGTAATCTTCTTCCATTAGATTTTAGACTATCATTGTTTATTACTTTGAGTTGTAACATACAAAACTAAGGTTGTACCCTTAAATCCCCAATATGGTCGACCTTAAAAGATCTACTTTCTATGTGTTTTGTGGTGGTATTGAACATGTAAATTCGAGTGCGAAATAGAAGGTGTATTACACAAAATTTATTTTTAATACTAAGTCAGATTCAATATATATATCTATACATTAAATCATAAACACCAAAGATAGATCCAGATCCAATACCTCTTGTAGCAGATCAAGTGTCCTCGCTATCTGTAATGTCCCAAATTAGCTAATAAGGTTAGGTGCCTTGATTAGTGTGCCGAGAGGGCAATAAATGATTTACTTGTATTATTATGTGATTTAATTATGATATATGTGTATCATTATTTGATTGCTTGAGTTATATTATAGTATGACTAGATATGCATGTTTAGGTGTATTAAATATGCATGTGGGACCGTTCTGCTTAATTAGGGCATATTTGTAATTTTGGCCCGTTAAGGGCATTAATGTAATTATGTGTGTTATGACTGAGACCACATTATTATGCAGATGTATTTGCGATATTGGGCTCAAGGCGGTCCTAGTGAGCGGATTAGTGGAATAGTCACAACGGGCTTAAATACCCAGCTCGGGTTGAGCATAGGGGTATTTTGGGAATGTAGTGCATATTCGGGGTAGATCGGGTAACAGGTAGTTATTTGGAAATTATTTGGGTATGCCGGGATTAATTGGGGATATATAGGACTACTTGAGGAATTAGTGGGAAACATGGCTAATGACCATTTTGCCCTTGGGGGTGCTAAAAACAAAAGTTGAACTAGGGGCACTTTGGTCATTTTGGTGCCAAGGGATAGACTAGGAAAAACCTTCAAGAAGTGACCAGAAACATCAAAACACTCTCATCTTCTCCTCTCTCACATTTTTCTCTCTCATTCAACGCTCTCTCTTGAGCCTTGGGGATACACTTGAAATTTGGAGAATTAGCTTAGGAATCCAGGAGGATTTGAGGCTGAGTATGATTGGGGATTTAGCTCAGGGGTCAAAATCATCTCTAAGGTTATACCGCTAAGGCTCGAGATTAGAGATCGTGCTCGAGATTGCCTTATACTGTTAGCTCAGGACTCAAGGTAAGAAAACTGTATGTGCACCTAGAGCTGGGCATGGGCTAATTATCTATGCTTAGTGTTATTTATAGATGTTTGTAACTATTATGTCATACATGTGTTTGTGACTAAGTGGCAAGGGTCGTGATCAGCAAGGGTCGGGATCGACAAGAGCCGAAATCGACAATAAGCATGTTGTATGTAAGCCTCCATGGCATGGCCATCTAAGGGTGTTGTAATCACCCTCTCGGTTACGACCGTGAACTTGGTGCCTGGTAACACACCTTGACCAGCTTAGGCCGCTGTTGTGAATTGTAATGAATGCTTGTGAATTGTTTGTTGTGTTTGTTTAATTATGCACTTATTGAAATGAATTGTCTATATGCTGATGGTGAAGTTTTCTTGTTGGGCCTTGGCTCACGAGTGTTGTATGGTGTAGGTGAGGGCAAGGGATAGGCTGGCCAAGCATGAGTTGGAGGGCATGGAGCGGTTCGTACATGTTTGGCCTATCCGACCGCCATGGTTGGGGTAGTTTTAAGGAACACAGTGTCAATGTTTGATTTTGTCGTGTAGGTCGACTATACAATGACTTTTTAATTGTAAATATGTCTTAAACAACATTTTGGGATCCCATGTAACTTTTCTATGATCTTAATGAATTTTTGAACCTTTTATGGAAATTTTATTAAATAATTCCTTACTTTAATTTAATCACACTTTTGGATCTAATACCTCAATTGGTGAGTCAAATACACATTTTAAAACCACATGGTAATGAATCTAGGGTAGTAGGGCATTACAACTTGGTATTAGAGTGTGCCAAGGTTTATGGTTCCTGGAGATTGACCGAACATGTACGCTTATTTCCAAAGACAAGCTCGACTCAAGGTTGGTCGGTATTAAGTGAAATATTTGTCTAATTGCTTTTCTGCCTATTGATATACATAGAGCATGATGTGTATATAATGATAGGGCATGTCCCTTTGATTGTTAAATGATTATGCTATGTGTATTCTTTGGATATTGTTATCGTGCCTGATCTGGGGTGTCATTTATTGCAGGCATATTGAAGTTATGCCTCAGCGATCAAACCGATTTTGCAGCAATATGGCCGAAGATAACAACTAGGGTCAGGACCCTCCACCTACCTCATAGAACTGGCAACATATGTTTTCAGAAATGCAAGCTAGACTTTAGAGAAATGAAGATGAACTCCGAGAGCTAAGACTATAGGCTCCTCCTTGGAATGTTTGACTACAGGCTCCACAGACTGTGGCACCAGTGCTAGCCCTGCCTATAATGGAGAATAAATGGGAGCCTTTGTATGAGAGGTTCAGAAAGAAGCACCCTCTCACCTATGAAGGTGTTTGGACCCATTGTGGGCAGAGCAGTGGATGAACATGATTACTTCTATTATGGATTTTATGAGGGTGGAAGGAAATGACAGGGTGTCTTATGTCAGTTATATGTTAAGAGATGACAACCACTTCTGGTGGGAAGTTGTGTCTTAGAGGAGAGATGTGGCCACTATGACTTGGGATGAGTTCAGGGACGTTTTTAATGAGAAGTACTACGATATTGCAGTTTGAGCTGCAAAGGCGAATGAATTCACTAATTTATCTCATAACAGAATGATTGTAACAGAGTATGCTCTGAAGTTCGACCGGTTAGCTATGTTTGCACCAAAATTGGTGCGTACTGATATGGCAAGGAGAGATCGCTTTGTACAGGGGTTGAATGTAATGATAGCCCAAGATGTACAGATGACATTGGATCCAAGGACTACTAGTTGTGCTCAAGTAGTGGAAAAAACCCTTACTGTTGAGAGTGCTGAAGATTAGATATGGAAGGAAAGTGCCGCAAGGCATGATGCTCAGAGGATGGTGCCTCCTTTCACTGGTTCTGGCCGAGGTAGTTTCCCCAGTGAGCAGAAAAGAAAGGCCTTGGATTCTTTTATTCCTCCTAGTCTAGATAGGAGGGCACGGGATGCCTTTGGTGGGCATCAGGGTGAGGGAGAGAACTAGAGAAGCTTCCCAGAGTGTGCACAGTGCAGATGACGCCATCTAGTCCCTTGGTCATGACAGGTCTGATTTCTAGTGCTAGTTCTTCGTTTACTGCATTGATTGGTTCATGAGCTACTCATTCATTTGTATTTGCTAGAGTGATAGACCATCTGTGTAGACCTTGTGATCTGTATGCTAGGGGATTTAGAACTTTGTTTCCAACGGGGTAACTGGTAGTCTCTAGGAGGTGGGTTAGAGAATTACTAGTGGAGACAGACAGTAGGGAGTTATCTATGGATCTGATTGAACTTGTCATGGATGATTTTGATATAATTTTGGGAATGGATTGGTTTGTAAAGTATGGGGCGATGATAGATTGCAAACGAAGGATGGTAACTTTTGAGCTTTAAGGAGAAGAACCCTTCATGTTTGTGGAGACGGTGAGTGGATCACGAGTACCTATGATTTCTGCATTGAGAACTAGAGACCTGTTGCAAGAAGGTTGCATATGATTCCTAGCAAACATAGTAGATACTGTAAGGATGTTTCAGTTGGATTCGGTGAGACCATGTTGGTGTGTGAGTTTCCTGATGTGTTTCTAGAAGACCTGCCAGGATTGCCACCACACAGAGAGATCGAATTTGTCATAGAATTGGCACCAAGAGCAGAATCGATATCGAGGGCATCTTATAGAACTGCTCCAGTATAGTTAAATGAACTGAAGATTCAATCATAGGAATTACTGCATCTAGAATTCATTAGACCCAGATTTTCATCGTAGGGTGCCCCAGTGCTCTTTGTGAAGAAGAAGGATGGGCCCTGAAGAATGTGCATCGATTACCGAGAGCTAAAAAAGTTGACTATTAAGAATAAGTAGCCACAGCCCAAAATAAGTAGCCATAGGAATTACTGCATCTAGAATTCATTAGACCCAGATTTTCATCGTAGGGTGCCCCAGTGCTCTTTGTGAAGAAGAAGGATGGGCCCTGAAGAATGTGCATCGATTACCGAGAGCTAAAAAAGTTGACTATTAAGAATAAGTAGCCACAGCCCAGGATGGATGACTTGTTTGGTCAGTTACAAGGAAAGACAGTATTTCTTAAGATTAAACTTTGGTCTGGCTGCCATCAGTTAAGGATTAAGGAAGAGGATATACCAAAGACCGCATTCCGTACGAGGTATGGACATTATGAATTCTTGGTCATGTCTTTTGGGTTAACCAATGCCCCGACAACCTTCATGGATTTGATGAATAGGGTTTTCAAGGATTATTTGGATAAGTTTGTAATTGTGTTCATTGATGATATACTGGTGTACTCCCAATCCGAAACAGAACACGAGCAACATCTTCGTTTTTTACTATAGAGGCCGAGCGAGTGTAAGCTATATTCTAAGTTTAGAAAGTGTGATGTAACGTTCTCCTAATCTAGGACCATTACAATGTGTACTATAAATAGTGTCAGACTTGCTAATGAAGTCATTTAGTTATAAACGTGTAACTAAGGTTAATGTCAAGGGTTAGGGTTAAAATTTTTGGTCAAGTAACATTGAGTTTTCATTTAAAAGTTTCATAGATACATGGGATCCCAAAATATTACAAACATATGTTTAAAAGGGTATATATAATTCAAAATTTATGACCAGCTGACCTGAGCGGCAAAATAAGGGATACGACCCTAGTTCCCCTGAGATATCATCGGTTGTGGTGGACGAGCAGCTGCATATGTACACGCTGCCACCGAAGCTCTTCAACTCATGGTTGTTCAAGCTTTCATATTTCCCTTACCTGCACCACATAGCACCCATGAGCCAAGGCTCATCAAGAAAACTTAAACATGTGAATGAACAATAAATACAGATTCCAAGTACATATCTAGCATGCCCAGCAGCAATAACCTACTCATGCATGCATACAACTATAAATAAATGATCATTGGATCATACTGGGCTCATAGCCCTAAATGGTTGACCATAGAGTCAATCTAGGGCACTATGCCCTAGCTACGTGACCATAGAGTCACATGGGGCCTTTGCCCTTATCTCTGATTAACTAGCCATAGAGATAGCAAAGCGCTTTGTTTTCATTGTGCAGCACGCTATAACCGCCCTTGACTAATAAGTCAAGGCTTTAATCAAACATTCAGATAACCAGACAATCAGATAAATATACAGATAAGCATACTTCAGACAATACATGTATGCATACATATATATCATGGTATCTTAACCAATCATACACAAACACAGTAATAACCTTGTTCCTTAACGAGGTCGAGCTCTACCTATTCAAACAAGGCAAGCATTCATTAAACAATTATCTAGATATAATCTAGATATAATCAAGCATAACCTAATTCACATTCATTCTCAGGGGCCAAGCCCTATTCATAATTATAATCAACAATTGGGACAAGCCCTAATCATATATATCACGTATTGGGTGCAGTTTTCTTATCTTAGATCTGAGTGCAAAGTGTATTAAGAACGACCCTTGAGCACGATCATGGTCCAGAGCCCCTAGCAATAACATAGTAACAACCAACAAATAATCTCATCAAAACAAGCGAGTAAAGGCTTTTGGACCGAGTCCTAGCCTTTGGGGCATCGAATTCTACTAAACTAGGTACTACGATCGATCCCAGGCCCTTAGGTTTGAGTTCTCGCACTCAGAATCCCTCCCGGGGCACAAAACCCTTTAAGTGCAGCAGCTCAGAATAAAGGAGCTGCAACTCGCCCCAAGTCAGAGAGCCAAAGCTCTCCTTTATTTCAATCCGTGCCGCGGACTCCCTAGCAGGCGCTGCAGCTCAAATAGTCCGAAGGCACCTCCTTCTCCCAACATTCAAGAGGTTCGCAGCGCCCCAAGAACAAGGCCGCGACTGGACATTAAAACCCAGTTTTTTCTTCGATTTTTTCAAGCCAAATCCCTCCAAAAACCTAGCCCATAGCTAAAACTCAAAAGTAAAGCCCCCAATCAATTCAGTAGCTCAAACCCAACAAAACCCAAGGAAAAGCTTATCCAAACCCCTTTCAAATCCCAAAATCAGAGCTGAGTTTTCTAACCTCCAAAAACTCATCTGAAAATCAGAAAACACAAAGACTTAGGGCTAGAAGTCGTTACCTATGTTGCCCCAATCGATGGTGAGTCTTTCCCCAAGCAATCCTGAGCCTAAGCTAGCCTTGATTTCCCTTAAATCGCCAGAATTCTCAAGAACTTTGAAGAAAAAATGTGTATCTGATAGAAAGAAAAGGGAGAACGTATTTTTCCTATGTTTTCTATATTTGTGTAATTGTGAGGTTACTTAGGCTCTAAGTAACTCTAAGTAAATGCGGAGGCTCGGGGTACTAAAAATGTCCCTGAGGGAAAAACGGTCAAAACTCTCAGAATTCCCTCCTAATCTCGCTAATACCAAATATATCCTCGAATATTCATTCTCGTTACCTGATAACCCGGTAATGAACTAGATACCCAAAATACCTCTTGACTCACCCCGAGTCGGGTATCAGGCCCATTGTGGCTTTCCCGCGAACTTGCTCCCTAGGATCATCTCGTGCCGAGTAACCCAAATATATCCACATAATAATGTGGTCTCACACATATATCACATATATGCCAAATATACCCATAACGGGCCAAATTATCAAAATTTCTCTTCTAATAAGAAATGGGCCCACATGCATATTTAATACTCCTAAACATGCATATCTAGTCATATTATCATATCATTCACATAATCACATAATTACACACATATATATCACATAACACATAATTTCCATTCTGCCTCTAATCAAAGCCCTAAGCCTTATTAGGAAATTTGGGACGTTACAACTATCTCATCCTTACAGAAACTTCGTCCTCGAAATTTTACCTGAACAGCTCGGGATACTGATTTTGCATATTTGCCTCCAACTCCTAGGTCGTTTCCTCGACCTTGTTGTTCCTCCATAATACATTAACTAAAGGTATAGTCTTGTTTGTCAGGACCTTGTCTTTCCTGTCTAAAATCTGAACTGGTTGCTCCTCATAGGAAAAATTTGTCTCCAGTTCCAGATCCTCGTAACTCAATACATGAGTTCCATCTGATACATACTTCCTCAGCATGGAAATATGAAACACGTTGTGCACACTGGACAATGCAAGGGTAAGGCCAACCTGTAGGATACCTGACTGATCCTCTCCAAGATCTCAAATGGTCTGAAAAAGCTGGGCTAAGCTTGCCCTTCTTCCCAAAACTCTTCACCCCTCTCAGTGGTGAAACCATAAGGAAGACATCATCTCCCACCTATAACTCCACGTTCCTCCGCTTTGGGTCTGAATAACTCTTCTGTCTACTCTAAGATGCGAGCATCTGAGCTCTAATCTTTTCAATAGCCTCAGTGGTCCTCTAAACTGCCTCAGGACCCAAATATTTCCTCTCACCCATCTCATCTCAGTGAATGGGCGATCTGCACTTCCTATCATACATCATCTCATAAGGTGTCATTCCAATAATTGACATGTAGCTGTTATTATAGGAAAACTCTATCAGAGGCAAATATTTACTCCAGAACCCTTCAAAGTCAAATACACATGCTCTCAGCATGTCTTCCAATATCTGGATAGTCCTCTCAGACCGACCATCGATCTGAGGATGATAAGCTGTACTGAACTTCAGTTGTGTACCCATCACCCTCTGTAAACTTACCCAAAATTTGGAAGTAAAGATAGGGTCCCTATTAGACACGATAGACCTCGGAGTCCCATGAAGTCGAACTATCTCTCTCACGTAGAGATCTGCATACTGGTTAACCGTGTAATTAATCCTCACTGGTAGAAAGTGAGCTGATTTGGTATACTGATCCATGATGACCCAGATTTAATCGTGCTAGCCCACTATCCTTGGCAATCTTGCCACGAAATCCATCGTGATGTCCTCCTACTTCCACTCTGTGATATCCAAAGGCTGCAACAGCCCTGCTGGTCTCTAATGCTCTGCTCTAATCTGCTAGTCAGGCACCTTGCCACGTACTCAGTCATGTCCCTCTTCATCCCAGGCCACCAATATAAAACTTTTAGATCCTGGTACATCTTTGTAGTGCCTGGATGTAGAGAATAAGGGGTAGTATGAGATTCATCTAGATTCTCCCATCTGATCCCAGTGTCCATCAGAACGCAGATCTGATCCTTGTATCTCAATAAACCCATGCTTGACATTGTGTAGTCATTGGCTACTCCAACTAGGACATCCCCTCTGATCTTTCCCAACTGTGGGTCACTTAATTTCTTCTCCTTATTCCTCTAAAAAATAGTAGATTGTAGGGTGATGTTGGCTAACTGGCCCACCACTAGCTCAATTCCTGCTCTAGTCATATCGTTAGCCAACTCCCTAGATATCTGCCTGGAACTATACAACTGTCCCAAACCCTTTCAACTTAAGGCGTCTTCTACCATGTTGGCCCTTCCTGGGTGGTAGAGGATTTAAAAATCATAATCCTTCACCAGCTCTAACCAACATATTTGCCTCATGTTCAAATCCTTTTGGGTAAAGAATTATTTCAAACTCTTTTTATCCGTGTATATCTCACACTTCTCACCATATAAGCAGTGCCTCCACACCTTCACTACAAAAACTACTGCTGCAAGTTCCAAATCATCTGTGGGGTAGCTTTGTTCATACTCCTTCAGTTGACGTGATGCATAGGCTATCACCTTCTCTATATGCATAAGGACACAACCTAAGCCTTTGCTCGAGGCGTCACAATAAACCACAAACTTGTCCTGATCTATAGGAAGACTCAAAACTAGCGCAGTGATCAAACTCTTCTTCAGTCTCTAGAAACTGTCCTTACACTTGTCTGACCATATGAACCTCTAATTCTTGCATGTCAACTCTATCAGCGGTGGCGCATTCTTGGAAAACCCCTCCATAAAGTGTCTTTATTAACCTGCCAATCCCAAGAAAGTTCTGATCTCTAAAGCATTCTTCGGCCTTGGCCAATCTCAAGCTGCCTCAATTTTTGCTGGATCCACCATAATCCCATCCTTACTGACTATGTGACCTAAGAAAGTCATCTGTGGCAACCAGAACTCTCACTTCTTGAATTTTGCATACAGCATGTGTTCTCTCAGCCTATGTAGTACCAATTTGAGGGGTTTCTCGTGCTCTATCTCTGACTGGGAGTATACTAATATATCGTCGATAAAGACGATCACAAAATGATCCAATTATTCTTTGAACACCCTGTTCATTAGATCCATAAATGCTGCTAGGGCATTAGTCAGTCCAAATGACATCACCAAAAACTCACAATGCCCGTACTTGGTGCGAAAAGCTATCTTTGGTATATCCTCCTCTCTAATACTCAGCTGGTGATAACCAGATCGAAGAACTATCTTGGAGAATATCGCCCTACCTTGTAACTAATCAAACAAATCATCAATCCTTGGCAGAGGATACCTGTTCTTGATAGTGAACTTGTTCAGTTCTCTATAATCAATACACATCCTCAGATAACCATCTTTATTCTTTACAAAGAGAACTGGTACGCCCTATGGCGAGAAACTGGGCCTGATAAAACCCAAGTCTAGTAACTCCTATAATTGAACCTTTAGTTCCTTTAGCTCTGCTGGAGCCATCCTATAAGGTGCCCTATGTTGGAAATTGTGCCCTTAAAGCAATTGTAGTAGACAATGGTTATAATGAAATAAATGAATGAATTGAATTATTGTATATATGTAGCTTATGTACTATATTATTGCTAATAATATTAAGTAAATATCATAAAATTCCCAAGTTCATGTATGTGGTCTCAATCTCATATTGGCATGAGAGGATCGAGATTGAGATAATGAACTTAAATAGTTCACAGTAAAATAAAATTATGGAATCTTTAGATTAATTACTGCTAGTACGGTCCACTAGTATTATGAATACATGTGACCTAGATCCGGGTTACTATTGTAGTAGGACACTTTAGTGGAGGTACTTTGCATGCTGAGAGTATGTAGAATTGGACCATATGTGCTTTAATAATACTTGTTTATATATTGTTTTGTAGTATTATAAAACACATCAACTGATGATCATATACAAACTAATCTTAATCCTGAAGTTACTATGAACTCCTACATACTTGTCTTATGCATTTTTTATATTATGTGTAATATATGAATGGATGGATGTTTATGTATGAATTGTTTATGTTCTTAAGGGTTGGTTTTCATGGTGTTTTTGGGTTAGGAAAAATTCTTAATTTTTTTGTAGATATACAAAAATTGTAAGCCATTTTGGGGCATACGAATTTTGTAATTTATTTTTTAAATTCTGTAATGGCCAGAGCCTCAAGCACAAACCCCAAGGCCCAAGCCGCTGCCCCTCCAGCCTGCGCACCCGTGACCCTGCGTGCCCAGCGCCTAGCGACCTCGCGCGACAAGCACCCGGCGTGCCTGCACCCGCGCCCACGCCCACGCCCACGCCACGCTTCCAGTGCGCTTGTGCACCCCGCGATGTCGTACCCCTGCCAGCCGCCCCTCAACCATTGACACACCCATTAGGGTTTGTGTCATGCAAACCCTAATGGATGTGTAATTATCCATTTGGACATGTTTAAGCCCAATATAATTTAAAATGTTTTAATGATAAATTTTGAGTTAGTTGTGGTGAGTCCAAATTGTAATTAGGTCTCAATAACTTGTTGGGTATTAAAAATGAAAGTTTAATTATTTTAAATTTGTTTAAATTAATTAAAAGGCTATTTAATTCATAATGGTTAATTAAAATGGTAATGACCCAAAAACTAAAAGATAAGGTCCAAGATCAAAGGAGTTGCTCTTTATTAGGCCTTAGTTAGTTTAATTATTTTTGTGTATTTTTTGTAAGTGTTGTAATTTTCTAGAAATACCCAAAACACTCAACCTGCATTTATTTATTTATTTGCTTGAACATGATTAAATTGTTTAATATTTTATCATGCATAATAACATGCCATACATACTACCCACATAGTACATATTAAGCATGCATTTTTTTTAGAACACATGTTTAGGATTGATTGTATGTTTTTATTTGATAACTCATATAATTAATTTAGTCTTAATTAGTTAAGATGGTAAGAAGAATTTAATTGTTTATTTTCTTATTTAATAAAATTGTTTTATTAAATAAAATGGTATTTTTTTTACAATGACAAAATAAAATCTAGGGCATGATTATTTATTTTGTATAATTGGATAAGTATTTATTAGAATATCATTTGGTAAAATTAATTTAATTAGTTTTACAACCAAATTGAAACACATTAATTTTGAGAAAAAAAAAATTTTAAATAGTGAGTGGGAGAGGGAATTATGACAATAAGTACTATGGTCTCCATTATTGGTTGAACACCGAGAGGCATAGGAAAGGCCTTATGTCGCCTCCGTTTGCGGCCTCCCTAAGGAAAGGCTTCCAAATATGTTTATTTTATCTCATGGTTGACTTCTCATAAGAGAATAAGATTGGAATTATGGAATGGTACTAAACCTAGTTTACACCATTTTCGTATATGGGGTATTCCTGCACACATGCTTAAAGGAAAGACTGGGAAGTTGGAATCACGCACTGAAGTGTGCATGTTTGTAGGATATTCCAAAGAAATAAATGGTGGTATATTTTATAGTCCTTAAGATAAAAAAAAAAGTTTGTATCTACAAATGCTACTTTCCTGGAGCATGACTATATACATAACCACAAACCTCAAAGTAAAGTCGTGCTTGAGGAAATGGTCTTAAGTGAACAAGACCAATTACCAGCAGTGGCAAGAGAAAAATGGCTAGAGGATATCATTAGGTCTAGTCAGAAAAATAGAGAGCTTCGTCATAGTGGGGGTTTGGTAAACAACTAGTACGCTATGAACATGAAGTCCTGATGCTTGTGTCTGACACAAACAAAGATGATCCATTGACTTATAGAGATGCAATGGAAGATTATGACAAAGAAAAATGGCTAAACGCCATGGACCATGCAATGGAATCAATGTATTCCAGTTCTATCTGGACTCTTAAAGATCCACATGAGAATGTTAAACCTATTGGTTGCAAATGGATATTCAAGAAGAAAAGAGGAGCAAATGAGAAAGTAGAGACGTTCAAAGAAAGGCTAGTAGCAAAGGGCTTCACACAGAAAGAAGGAGTTAATTATGAAGAAACTTTTTCACCTGTGGCCACGCTCAAATCTATCTACATACTTTTATCCATAGCTGCATGCATGGATTATGAGATTTGGCAAATGGACGTTAAAACAGCTTTTCTGAATGGCTATCATGACGAAGCCATTTACATGTCTCAACAAGAAAGGTTCGAAGTTAAAGGTCAAGAACAAAAGGTTTGCAAGCATCTTTAGTCTATTTATGGACTTAAACAAGCTTCGAGATCTTGGAATCTTAGATTTGATGAAATAATCAAAACGTTTGGTTTTGAACAAAACGTTGATGAACTTTGTTTTTACAAAAAAATCAAAGATAAGATTGTGGTATTCCTCGTTCTTTTCGTTGATGATATTCTACTCATTGGAAATGACATAGAAACATTATCAAAAGTAAAGAAATGGTTATCTAAGAAATTCCAATTGAAAGATTTGGGAGAAGCCAAATATGTTTTGGGAATTCAGATTTGTAGAGAACGAAAGAGCAAAATTTTGGCACCGTCTTAAGTAACTTATATTGATAAAATGTTGGAACACTTTGGCATGCAAAACTCCAAGAAGAGTACTATGCCTACCCAGTCAGGAGTTAAATTGTCTAAAGAACAATGTCCACAAACAACTCAGGAAGAGGAGGACATGAGACAACATCCTTATACCTTTGTAGTAGGCATTCTAATGTATGCAATGTTACACACTAGACCTGACATCTGTTATGCAGTAGGGATAGTCAGCCGTTATTAACCCAATCCTGGATTAAGTCATTGGACAGCATTAAAGAATATTCTCAAGTATCTTAGACATACTAGAGATTACATGTTGGTGTATTCAGGTGGAAACCTGAACCCCACTGGATATATTGATTCTGATTTTCAATTTGACAAAGATTGTTGAACGTCGACCTCTGGATCAGTTTTCCCACTTGGGGGAGGTGTGGTAGTTTGGAGAAGTATTACACAATCCAGTATTGCAAACTCCACAATGGATGCCGAATACATAGCAGCTTGTGAAGCAGCTAAAGAGGTTTTGTGGATTAAGAAGTTCTATAATTATTTGGAAGTTGTTCCAGACATGGATTAGCCATTTGTTATGTACTGTGATAATAGTGGGGCAGTAGCCAATTGAAGGGAACCCAGAAGTCACAAAAGGGGAAAGCACATTGAGAGGAAATATCACTTGATCCGAGAGATAGTCAACTGAGGAGATGTTGCTGTCTTGAAGATTGCCTCTAAAGAAAATCTTGTAGAACCATTCACAAAGACTTAATCTATTAAATCTTTCCAGGGTCATGTAAGAAGCATGAGGTTAGGGGAAATGCCTCATTTTCTTTAGGGAAAATGGGAGATTGTTGGGAATTGTGCCCTTAAAGCAATTGTAGTAGACAATGATTTTAATGAAATAAATGAATGAATTGAATTATTGTATATATGTAGCTTATGTACTATATTATTGCTAATAATATTAAGTAAATATCATAAAATCCCCAAGTTCATCGATGTGGTCTCAATCTCATATTGGTATGAGAGGATCAAGATTGAGATAATGAACTTAAATAGTTCGCAGTAAAATAAAGTTATGGAATCTTTAGAATAATTACTGCTAGTACGGTCCACTAGTATTATGAACACATGTGACCTAGATCCAAGTTACTAGTATAGTAGGACACTTTAGTGGAGGTACTTTGCAGGCTGAGAGTATGTAGAATTGGACTAGATATGATTTAATAATACTTGTTTAAATACCATTTCGTAGTATTATAAAACACATCAACTGATGAACATATACAAACTGATCTTAATCCTAAAGTTATTATGAACTCCTATATATTTCATTTAATTCTAAGAATGATCAAGCTATGGTTATTACAGCATGAACTCCTGAAGTTACATGCGTTACAGTTTGTCAGAATAATAAGGCTAATAACTATTGTTTTGGGGACTCAATGATGGATATGGCCGGGGACATTGCATAACAGACATGGATTCTATATATTCTTATAGAATGAATGATGATTCCCTATTGGGTTGGCTTTTGAAACTGAAAAGGTTATTGACGTCAAATTCATAATTAGATTATGAATTATCCTCCACTAGTAAAGTCACTGATACATTAGGAATCAAGATATAATTAAAAGGGTAAAATGATAATTTTATTCCCACTTAATTATGAATCATCAATAGATGATTAATTTGTATGTAAGGATTATATCAATGGACACTTTATGGTTACAATAAAGTACTCAGTAAATATATGTCTTTAATTCTCAAGAGTTTAGTCTCCTATTTATAGTGGAATAATCATGAGATTAATAAATATGATTATTGAATCAAAGAGTTTTGGTTAATAATCTTTTATTTATTGGAGCTTGAAATTATTGGACCATAGGTCCCTCGAGTGGCTCTATCAACACTAATCAAGGTAAGAGTTGATAGAAGGGTTAAAATGTGAATGGGCTATTTGAAAGAATGTTTATTCTTCGGGATAAATGTGAAATTATGTGATAATTAAAGTTGCACAATTTATTATTGCATTCGTGCAATTTTTGAAATTGTGTAGGAATAAAATAAATTTATTTTATGTATGTGTGAAAGGATAAATATGGATAGTCAAAATTGGTTTTGATTATTACATTTATTTAATTAATAATAAGATGACAATGGAATATCAAATTTTGAATTTTGTATTTTGAAATTTAAGTTGTTATCTTTTCCTTAAAAAAGATGATACATTATTTGAATTTCTAATTATTAATTAATTAAAATAAAAAAAACACATGAAAAACCAAATCCCATTTTCAAGGATATGCCACATGCATAGGGTTTGGACTGCTCTATGCGTGTGGCAGTTCTTATAATATCAATTGTTGGTATTTTATTTTTATTTTTAATTAATTAATAAAAAAATTTAAAAGAGGTTTTAAAATGGAATGTTAGACTTTGTTTATTATTATTATTATTATTATTATTATTATAAAAATATGATTGATTTATTATTATTATTATCATTATTTGTTTATCCAAAAAACAGCTGTGGATGACGTGGCCGACATGTGGCAGAGATGCTGCTCGCCTACCGACTAGAGGTACTTCCATATGTGGAGGTCAAGTTTTATGTACCACCAGCCTGGTCGTATACTCCGTTTATTTATGTATAAATTTGTATAGTTGTAATGATATCCGAGAATATCTCTTCATTATAACCTGAATATCCGTTTATTAAGGAAATATATGATTAATTGACTCATGTAATCCTCCATGAGCCTATAAATATACAAGAAATAGCTCAAGGGGGGATCTTTTGATCTTTTTCCGAATTGTATTGTTATTATCCATCGTCTGTATTGTTTCTCCTTCTAAGGTCTGTGAAACTCAGGAACCCTAGTTCTTTGATCACATCTTTGAAGTTCAACATTAATAATAGTATCAAGTGGACGTAGGTCATTACCAATCACCGGTGCCGAACCACTATAATTCTTTGTGTTCTTTACTTTCCATTAGATTGTTTTCTCAAGCATCGTACTATTTTCCTGTCGTATATTTGACTCTATGTCGTTGACCAAAACGAGGGTCAACATTCTAGTGCTTTCATTGAGAGTTTGAAAAAGAATCTAATGGCAAAAACTTCCAAGAAGATCGGACAGGCTACTGCCGCTGCATCATCCCAGCCTCCTCCCCCAAATGTGGTTGAGGATGAACCTCATTTGGAGTTTGATGAGGATGAGTTAGATTCTAAAACCTTGAAGGCAACACTAGGGGTGTTGCAAGATGAGTTGGCCAATCAAGAGAATGCTGCCAAGATAATGGCGTCGCAGCAAAGAGAGATAGAACGCCAGCGTTAGGAGTTGAACAAGTGGCAGGCTGAGATGAACCGTCGCCAGAGGGATGCCATGGCCGCCCTTGAAGCAGCCATCCAGCTGGCTAGGAATCAGGCTGCGCTAGCATCCCAGCCAGATCAGCTACCAAACGGGCCACCTAAAAGGGGTCCCAATCCTAGTCCTCCATTCCAGCCAGTAAGCCCTCAGAGGCCGGAACAACCACCTATGGCTCAGGCTGGTCGAGGCAATCCCCTGCGCCCGAGGCAGAATAGGGCTGCGCAACAGCCCCGCATCCCTAGACACCCAGGGGATGAAGAGCCGCATCCATCGAGTAGGGAGCAGCATCCTTCTACCAATAGGAGGAACTCAGAGACAGGCTCTGCGGTCAGGGGCCCCCCACGGCATAACAATGCACGGGGACCCACCGACTAGCGCAGGCCTCCCCCTAACGCTTGGGAAATGCCAGCCCAAGGAGGCCATAGAGGGAATAGTCGGTCGCACCATAGCCAGCCACGATTCAGAGATGGCCACGGCTACAATGAAGCCGACTCTGGCAGAGGAAATGCTGGTCAGAGGAATGAAGAGAGAGGTGGAGGCAGGAGCCCCCCACCTAGAGAAGACCGACCAGCAGGTCATAACGCTGGGGGGCAGCCCAGGAAGAATAACATCTTTAGTCGGCTCAGAGCCAGCGAGCAGTAGTGAAGAGACATGAGTTTAGGGATGTACTTAACGACCACCGAGAAAGGCACGATGAGTACATTCCTCCGGCACCAGAGGCCCGAGCAATCCCAGAAGCGGCTCAGGCTCAAATCGATGCTCTTAACCAGGCTGTGCAGCAGATGGTTGGGGGTGAACATCCCACATTGAGTACGATCGGAGGAGAGGCACCCCCTTCATACAGAGGATTGTTGTGGCTGAAACCCCCAGTAAGTTCAAGATGCCAACACTGCCAACTTTTGACGGGTATGGAGACCCAGTATCTCATGTCAACAAGTTTGAGATACAAATGGACATTCAGAAAGTCTCTGAAGACGCTCGCTGCAGGATCTTCCCAGCAACACTTTCTGATGTCGCCCAGGAGTGGTTCTTTAAGCTCCCTCCTGCGAGTATAGTCTCCAAGGAGATGTTCATGAAGGAGTTTTACAGACAGTTCTATGCGGGTCGTGTGCACCCCACTGAGGCGAACCAACTGGTCGAGATACGCCAGAAAGAGGGGGAGCCATTGAAGGAATACGTTCAACGCTTCATGCGAGCTGCAGCTGGAGGCAAGACTGTGGGTGATGAAGGAAAGATGATGGCCCTAACTGCTGGGCTTAGGCGCCATTCACCCCTCTGAAGTACCCTCAGAAAGCATGGGGTTAAAAGTACCCAGGAGTTCTTAGATCGAGCAGATCGGTACATCAAGCTCGATGACACGATTGCCAACGAAGGGAAATCGCCAGCAAAAGAAAAGGGGCCCAAGGAAGAACACGCCAAAGCCGCCAACGGGTCGAAGCCCAATACCAACGGAAAAGGCAACAAGAATGGCAATGGTAAGAATGGTGGAAAGCGGGTGAACAACGAACCCTCGACCTCCGAGAGTAAGTGCCCCAAGGGCCATCGTTATTGTAATGCCCCGGATTCCCTAATGTGGTTTAATGGCTGGATTAGTAGGCCGGGAGGGCCATAATTGTTTAATTATGCCATTAAATGTGTTTATGCATGTTTATGAGAATTATATTATAATATAATGTTAATTGTATGCATGTCGATGATATGTGTTGAGACCACATTATGATGTGGGTTTGTTCGAGCTATTCGACATGAGACGATCTTAGAATATTGATTAGCGGTTTAGTCACAACAGGTTTGAGTCTCGGGGTGATTTTGATGATTAGAGTGTTACCGGGAGATATAGGGTAACGGGTTGTGAATTATTGGTGTTTGAGATTATTGAGGATAGCGAGAATTGGAGAGCGTTAATTATGATTAAGGAGATAGGAGGAAAGTACCAAATATGCCCTTGGGAGTCTTTAGAAACTATTAACTGACCTAGGGGTAAAATGGACATTTCCCCCTAGGATAGATATAACCTTTGACAGATGAAGGAGAAAGTGGAAAAACAAAGTATGCAAAAGAGTTCTCCCGTACCTCCATCTCTTCACCTTTCTTTGTGGTTTTTGAACCAATTTTGAGGATTCAAGCTTGGGAAGCAAGCCTTGTGTAACGTCCCAAAATCGCTAATAAGGCTCAAGGGCCTTGATTAGTGTGCCAGGAGGGCATGTTGGGATTTATGTGTGATTTTATGAGTTAAATGCATGGTTATGATTTAGAGCGTGTTATATGACTATTTGATTATTTGTGATGCATGACTATGTATATTAGTATGCATGTAGGCCCGGATTGTGTTAGAAGGGCATAACTGTAATTTTGGCCATTTTGGGCATAACTGTATTGATATGCGATGATTGTTGAGACCACAGTGGTATGTGGGTGTATCTGTGATCTGTGACTCGAGACGATCCTAGAATGAGCGAGTTAGCGGAAAAGTCAAAGTGGGAATTTATACCCGGCTTGGGTTAAGCCTGGGGAGTTTAAATGAGAATTTGGAAAATATATTGAGATTAATTTTGATAATGGGGAATATTATTTGGTGACTTTTCAGGAATTGGGGAGCAAGCGGGAAAATATTAGAGACACTTGAGAATTAGCGGGAATTGGGTAAAATGACTAAAATGGCCTTACTTGGACAAAAAGGGTTTGGAATTAATAGGGAGGGCATTTTGGTCAATTGGCTTTTAGAGATTGATTTATGAGGCTTTATATGCTTAGTGGGATTGGTAGAGAGAGTGAATGGCTGTGGAAAAGAAAGAAAAAGGAAGAAAAGAAAATAGAGAAAAACAGAGGGTTTTCCAAAGCGGCGGTTTGTGCATTCTTGCACCATTCCTCTCCATTTTTCTTGGGGAAAAGCTCAGTGGAGAGCTAGGATAGGCTGAGCATCAAGGATCTTAAAGCTAGGCTTGAAGATTTGGCAAGGATTAGCAAGAACACATCAATGTTTGAGGTAAGTTTTTAGAGTTTTCAATTTTAAGGGTTTGGCTGGTTTGAGCTGTGTTTTGAGCTGAGATGATGGGAATTTTAGGGAATTTCTGGGCAAGCTTTGAGGAAGAGCAAGCTATGGAGTTCTAGGAAATGAATCAAGGTCGAAATTGCATAAACGGTATGAATTCTAAGCCTTTAACCTTGTTGTTTTACTGAATTTCTGGGTTTAGGGTTGATCATGGTGAATTTTGAGATTTGGGTTGAATATGCTTGGGTTTTGAGTTCTTGGGATGCTTGGGATGAGTGTGAGGTGTTGATAAGTTTGTTTTTGGATTTGGAAAAGGTTTGGACAAGTTTGGGGTTGAAATGGTTGAAGGAAAATCGCTGAAGTGATTTTTGGGTTTGGTTTGGCTGTGACTAGCGCTGCAGCGCTAGTCAGTGGGCACTGTAGCGCTAGCCCCTGCTTCTGGGGGTGTGGTTCTGCTTGTAGCGCTACAGCGCCCTCTTTAGAGCGTTGTAGCGCTACACTGTTCACAGAAGGGGATTTTTGGGCTTTTGCTAAGGGATTTTGACCTAGGGTTCGGGGCTCAATTCCACCACTTTGTTTTGGGGATCTAGGACTTCTCGGGGGCTCGGGAGTGGTCCCAAGGCTAGGTTTTGGACTTGAGATTTGGTAATGACTTTGACTTATGGATTTTCCATAGGTGAGCGCTAGGGCTCGAGTAGGATCGTTCTCAAGGAGTCAGGTGATCAAGGCTATCGAATTGACAGGTAAGAAAACTATAGCACCCGTAAGACAGGGCATGGGCCCATGATGTGATTGCAGGGCTCGGCCCTATATTGCATGCTGATATGATGGCAGGGCACGACCCTATATTGAGTTACATGTTAGGGTGTAGACTTGATTGTTTTGATATATGTTGAAATGTTATTTGAATTATACTATCTGTGATTTTAGTCGAATGATACGGCGAGGAGCCGAGAATGGCAATGGAGCCGAGAATGGCGAAAGGCCGAGAACGGCAGAGGGGCCGGAAGTACCACATAGCACGTGGAGTGCTTGTAGTCATGGTGGGACCCCATGGATACATGTGATATCCTTACGGTGAAGACCGAGACCCCAGGCTTTGGTAAGGCTTCCGGGGCGGCATGGCCGGGTTCCTTAAGTCAAATGGTTGACCTGTTTTTCTCTGGACTATCTGATATGATTAACTGTATAATTTGCATATGTTATGAACTGCTTGAGTTTTCTTGCTGGGCTTCGGCTCACGGGTGCTCTGTGTTGCAGGTAAGGGCATAGATTGAGTCAACCAGCCATGAGTACGGAGAGCGTGAAGCGACGCGTACATGTTCGGCCTGCCCGACTGCTTTGGTTGGGGGTTTATTCGAGAAATGTCTGTAATAATCTATGATTTTTATAACTAATCAATTGTAAACTGATTTTAAGATGTAAATAGTTTTCAAACCTTATTTTGGGATCCCAAATGTTTAATACTAGGAGTTTTAATGAAACAACGCATTTTCAAAGATTACAGCCTTAAACTTTTGATTAGTCACACTTTCGTTTTAAAAACCTCAGTTAGCGAGTTCTTTGCACACTGTTTTGTCTTAAAAGTCACTTGGTAACGGCTCTAAGGAAGTAGGGCGTTACACCTTGGGAGTTTGGGAGTGTGTTCCACCATTGAAGACCATCATAAGCCGAGCTTTGGGTAAGTTTCTAACCATGGTTTTCTCGGGTTTGCCCTGTTCTGGTTTTATTTTGCAGCTGAGATTTCTAAAATGGTTTTGTTGGGAGTTTTGGCTAGGGTTCCCATGCTTGTGATGTTTGGGGTGTGTTAGAATGGTTTTTGGGTTCATTTGGCATCAAGAATAGGATTTGGAAGCTTGGAAATCGAGTTAGAATCGAAGGAGTTGAAGAAGGTCAGTTCAGGGGAGATTGGGTCTGGAGGTAGCGCTACAGCGCCCACCTTAGGGTGCTATAGCGCTCCTCAGAAGGCTTTCTGGCACTTGGGTGGTTCTGAGTGTAGCGCTGGGGCGCTAGGGGTTGAGCGCTGTAGCGCTACCCTGTTCTTTCTAAGTCCCGTTTTGAGTGTTTTTAAGGGTTTTTGACTTGGGGTTTCAATCCTTAAGGCCCGGGATCGAATCTACTCACCGTGTGGGCATGTTTCGAGGTCCCGAGGGTGGTGCTTAGGTTAAGACCCTATTATTATGGATTCTCAATAATGGAGGTTATAATTGGTTGTGATTAGGTAACCGCTAAGGAACTAAAAGATCGATCGTTCTCAGGGGTCGTCCTTATCATACTTCTCGCTCGAACCTAAGGTAAGAAAACAGTGTATGAATACAGTTGCACCCCGTATAGGTATATGACATGCATGGTTTGCTATTGAAGCGTGTTGATTGATATATGTGGACATGGATTGCATATTAAATGCTAGTGAACGCTGATTACCTGTTTATGGCACTGACTAGTCAGGGACCGACTCTAAAGTCGATGAAAACGCATTGAATGGCTCTATGGCATTTATGCGGGACCAACCCTAAGGTCGAAGAACTTATAAGCACTTGCCTGGTCTAAGACCAGATGTTCATAGCCAAGGTGTATGACCCCGGTGACTTTTTGTCACATGGCTAGGGGACGTTGTCCGTAGTTACGACTCTAGAGTCGGGAGAAAGGTTATGTTGGTGACCAATCACCATGCACCTGTCCTGATCAAACTTATGAAAGAACCACTTATCAGTTAAGCCCTGGTGACCCCATCGTCACATGGCTAGAGGGAGCTATGCTCATTATTGTGACTTTTGGCTATTGTCACCTATTTGTTTGGAGTGATAGTCCTGAATGGTTATTATGATCGTTGTTGATATTATATCATGCTTTATTGTGTTTTCTTACTGGGCCTTGGCTCATGGGTGCTTTGTGGTGCAGGTAAAGGGAAAGAGAAGCTCACCCAACCCTGAGTGGAGAGCTTGGGCGATGTTGTGTACATACAGGGCCGCTTGACTGCCACGGTCAAGGAGTTCTCAGAGGGACTAGGGGTTTACCCTACTTTTGTCGCTTAGGCCGGCGAGGACTGCAAATTTGAAACAATAGCGACTCTTTTGTATTACGAACTACTTGTAAACATTTTGAAAGGCTCATGAGCAGTTAATTTACTTAATGGAATATATCCTTTCCTTTTTACTGGTTTTTTACCTTAACCTGATAATAGCGCTTAGATCACGTTTTTAATCAAAGGACTCGGGTAGCGAGTCAAATTTCCGGTTCATTGTTTACCGTAACTGTTCTGGGGTAACTAGGGTGTTACAACTTGGTATCAGAGCAATGCCAAGGTTAGGGTTCCTATAGACTGGCTGGGTATGTACACATATCACCAAAGTCAAGCTCGACTCCTGGTTTGGTAACTATTTATGTGGTTACATGCATAATTGTTTAAATGTGATATATATGATTTACCTGTGTGCATGAGATACCATGATGAGCTTGTGCCCTGAAATATTATATCTTCAGCAAATGTGTGCTAATTAGTACTAAGATTGCTGGCGCCTGCTTATTGGTATGGTTGTTTATAAGTTATTATGTGATACATGCTGAGTGCTGAGTGCCATGAACATGTGTTTGATTGTGAATACTGAATGACTGTGGAATGTGATAGTTGTCTGTTGTTCTTGGACCATGAGGCGGCAAGAGGTTTAGTTATTACTACCTGACTGGCCGTATTGATTATTGTTTCAGTAAGGTATCAGTGACAGAATGAACTCAGGACAGACAGACATGTCAGCTGGCCAGAGTGATCCAGGCCAGAATAATAACAGTCAGGGTCAAGAGAATGACCAATCTCAGATTCCACAGCCAGCACCTGCAAACTGGCAACAGATGTTTGAGGACTTGCAGGCTACAGTGTTAAAGCAGGGGGAGGAGCTTCGTCTCCTAAGACAACAGCAAGTGCCTGTAGTTGCCAATGCTGCAGAGGCACCTTCTGTGTCGGTGCCAGTTACTGGGCAACTGCCTGGGGTTGAAAACAGATTGGAACCTCTTTATGAGTGGTTCAGGAAACAACAACCTCCTGTGTTTGAAGGTAGTGCCGATCCTACCAAAGCTGAACAATGGATGAGCATGATTACCACTATTCTGGACTTTATGAGGGTAGTTGGTGCTGAGAGGGTGGCCTGTGCTGCCTATATGTTTCGGGATGATGCCCGGATTTGGTGGGAAGTGGTTGGCCAAACCAAGGATGTTAATCTCCTGAGCTGGGAGGAATTTCAGACTTTGTTCAATGAAAATTACTATAATGACGCCATTAGAGTGGCGAAGGCTGATGAATTTATGAGGCTACTTCAGGGAAGCTTATCAGTAACCGAGTATGCCTTAAAGTTTGACCGTTTGGCAAAGTTTTCCAAGGAGTTGGTGCCCACCAATGGGACCAGGAGAGAGCGTTTCTTACAGGGGCTACAGCCCAGGTTAGCCCGAGATGTACGCATCACCAATGTGGTAGGAGTGACTACTTATGCACAGGTGGTGGAGAAGGCACTTACAGCTGAAACTGTAGAGACTAAGATCTGGCGTGACAATGCAGCCAGAAGGGATTTTAGGAGGCCAGGTCCTCCATTTGTGGGTTCTGGTAGGGGTGTTGGCCCCAGTGATCAGAAGAGGAAGGTTCCTGACACCTTCCCAGTTCCAGGTCCTGACAGACAGCCCCGTGGTATTTCTGTGGGTCGTCCAGGTGGTAATGAAGCCTGGAAGTCTTATCCCGAGTGTCCTAGATGTAAGAGGCATCACTTGGGAGAGTGTAAGGCAAGGGCCTGCTTCTCTTGTGGAGCAGTGGGTCATCTAAAAAAGGATTTCCCTAAGGCAAGAAAGGAAGAGCCCAGGAAGGCAGACAGCTCGGCCCCAACGTGAGTGTTTGCATTGACTCAGGCAGAAGCTGAGGCTTCCCCCTCAGTTATTATAGGTCAGCTTCTTAGTGCAGGAACTGCTTATAATGTATTGATTGACTCTGGTGCTACGCATTCCTTTGTTGCTAGTAGTGTTATTGATAGATTGTGTAGACCTTGTGATTTCTATGCTGTAGGGTTTGGTACTCTGTTACCCACTGGGGAATTGGTTGTATCCAAGAGGTGGGTCAGGTCTTTGCCAGTGATTGTGGAGGGCAGAGAGTTGTCAGTGGATCTTATAAAGTTGGTTATGACTGACTTCGATATGATACTGGGTATGGACTGGTTAGCCAAGTATGGGGCAACCATTGACTGCAGAAGGAAGATGGTCACCTTTGAGCCTGAAGGTAAGGATCCTTTTGTATTTGTTGGTGCTGTGCATGGACCCCGTATTCCTATGATTTCTACATTGAGGGCTAGGGATTTGTTGCAAGAGGGTTGCATTGGGTTCTTGGCCAGTGTGGTTGATACCACCCAGGTCGTGTCAGTGAGACCAGAGGATACTAGACTTGTGTGTGAATTTCTAGATGTGTTTCCAGAAGATCTGCCAGGGTTGCCACCACACAGGGAGATTGAGTTCGTTATAGAACTGGCCCCAGGGACGGAGCCAGTGTCTAGAGCACCATATAGAATGGCCCCAGCTGAGTTGAAAGAATTAAAGGTACAACTGCAAGAGCTGTTGGATTTGGGTTTTATCAGACCTAGCTTTTCACCTTGGGGTGCGCCAGTTCTGTTTGTGAAGAAGAAAGATGGTTCTCTGAGGATGTGTATAGATTACAGAGAACTGAATAAGTTGACAATTAAGAACCGGTATCCTTTGCCAAGGACAGATGATTTATTTGATCAATTGCAGGGTAAGACAGTATTCTCTAAGATCGACCTTCGTTCTGGTTATCATCAGTTGAGGGTTAAGGAGGGAGACATACTGAAGACCGCTTTTCGCACTAGGTATGGGCATTATGAGTTTCTAGTTATGTCATTTGGGTTGACTAATGCCCCTGATGCTTTCATGGATATGATGAACAGAGTGTTCAAGGATTATTTGAACCAGTTTGTGATCGTCTTCATCGATGATATTCTGGTATATTCTCAGACTGAGTTAGAGCATGAGCAGCATCTGAGGTTGGTTTTACAGAGATTGAGGGAACACAGGTTGTTTGCAAAGTTTTAAGAAGTGTGAATTCTGGTTGTCTCAGGTGTCCTTTCTTGGGCATATAGTCAGTAAGGAGGGGATTAAAGTAGACCATCAAAGATTGAAGCGGTCAGAGATTGGCCAAGGCCAAAGAATGCTTCTGAGGTTAGAAGTTTCCTTGGATTGGCAGGGTATTACAGGCATTTTGTGGAAGGGTTCTCAAAGATTACTACTTCGTTGACTGAGCTGACACGCAAGGGTCAGAAGTTTGTGTGGTCAGAAAAATGTGAGAACAGCTTCCAGAAGTTGAAACAGAGATTGATTACAGCTCCAGTTCTGAGTCTTCCAACAGACCAAGAGAATTTTGTGATATACTGCGATGCTTCTCATCAGGGTGTGGGCTGTGTTTTGATGCAATCAGAGAGGGTTATAGCTTATGCTTCTCGTCAGCTGAAGGAGTACGAGAAGAGGTATCCAACCCATGATTTGGAGTTAGCAGCGGTGGTTTTTGCTTTAAAGATATGGAGGAACTATCTCTATGGAGAGAAGTGTGAGATTTATACAGACCACAAGAGCCTGAAGTACTTCTTCACCCAGAAGGCCTTGAACATGAGGCAAAGACGTTGGCTGGAATTAGTAAAAGATTATGATTGTGAGATTTTGTATCACCCAGGGAAAGCAAACGTGGTAGCTGATGCTTTAAGCCGGAAGGGTCCGGGACAGATTCATGGTATTAGGCTGATAGCCAGAGAGTTAGCTGATGATATGACCAGAGCTGGTATAGAGTTATTGGTGGGCCAGTTGGCCAATATTACGCTACAGTCTACGCTGCTAGAGAGGATCAAAGAGGGTCAGTTGGGTGATCCACAACTGATCAAGATTAGAGAGGATGTCTTGGCTGGAGCATCCAGAGACTATACAGTGTCTGATTTGGGGTTGTTGAGATACAAGGGACGGATATGTGTTCCGTTAGACACTGCATTGAGGTGGGAGATTCTGGATGAATCTCATACTACACCTTACTCTTTACATCCAGGCACCACGAAGATGTATCAGGATATGAGATCATTGTACTAGTGGCCAGGGATGAAGAGAGATGTAGTAGAGTACGTGGCTAAGTGCTTGACATGTCAGCAGGTCAAGGCTGAGCATCAGAGGCCGGTAGGGTTATTACAGCCTCTGGATATCCCAGAGTGGAAGTGGGAAGACATCACAATGGACTTCGTGGTGGGCTTGCCCAGGACAGTTGGTCAGCATGATTCCATTTGGGTGATAGTGGATCGCTATACCAAGTCAGCTCACTTTCTGCCAGTGAGGACTACTTATACTGTTGACCAGTATGCAGATCTCTATGTGAGAGAGATTGTGCGCCTCCATGGGGCTCCTAGGTCGATCGTCTCAGATCGGGACCCTACGTTTACTTCCAAGTTCTGGAAGAGTTTACAGACAGCCATGGGTACACAACTGAAGTTCAGTACAGCTTATCATCCTCAGACAGATGGGAAATCTGAGAGGACGATCCAGATATTGGAGGACATGCTGCGGGCATGTGTGCTAGACTTTGGTGGGTCATGGAGTAAGTATCTGCCTTTGATAGAGTTCTCCTATAATAACAATTATCAGTCTACCATTGGTGTTGCACCTTATGAGATGCTATATGGTAGGAAGTGTAGATCTCCCATTCATTGGGATGAGACAGGTGAAAGGAGATACTTAGGTCCTAAGGCAGTTTAGAGGACCAGTGAGGCTATCGACAAGATTAGAGCTCGGATGCTTACTTCTCAGAGTAGACAGAAGAGCTATGCAGATCCAGAACGCAGGAACGTGGAGTTCCAGGTAGGAGACTATGTCTTCCTCAGAGTCTCGCCATGGAAAGGGGTGAGAAGTTTTGGGAAGAAGGGCAAGCTGAGTCCCAGGTTTGTAGGTCCATTTGAGTTCCTGGAGAGGATTGGTCAAGTGGCTTACAGGCTAGCTTTGCCTCCGGCGTTGTCGGCCGTGCATAATGTATTTCATGTTTCTGCTCTTCGGAGGTATGTATCTGATGAGAGTCATGTTTTGAGTTATGAGGATCTAGAGCATGCCCAGATCTCTCCTTGGAGGAGCAGCCTGTTCAGATACTTGACAAGAAAGATAAAGTCCTCAGGAACAAGACAATACCTTTGGTTAAGGTGTTGTGGAGGAACAGCAAGGTCGAGGAGGCGACCTGGGAGCTGGAGTCAGATATGCGGAGTTAGTATCCCGAGCAGTTCAGGTAAATTTTGAGGATGAAATTTCTGTAAGGAGGGGATAGTTGTAATGCCCCGGATTCCCTAATGTGGTTTAATGGCTGGATTAGTAGGCCGGGAGGGCCATAATTGTTTAATTTGCCATTAAATGTGTTTATGCATGTTTATGAGAATTATATTATAATATAATGTTAATTGTATGCATGTCGATGATATGTGTTGAGACCACATTATGATGTGGGTTTGTTCGAGCTATTCGACATGAGACGATCTTAGAATATTGATTAGCGGTTTAGTCACAACAGGTTTAAGTGTCGAGACTTGGGTTGAGTCTCGGGGTGATTTTGATGATTAGAGCATTACCGGGAGATATAGGGTAACAGGTTGTGAATTATTGGTGTTTGAGATTATTGAGGATAGCGAGAATTGGAGAGCGTTAATTATGATTAACGAGATAGGAGGAAAGTACCAAATATGCCCTTGGGAGTCTTTAGAAACTATTAACTGACCTAGGGGTAAAATGGACATTTCACCCCTAGGATAGATATAACCTTTGACAGCTGAAGAAGAAAGTGGAAAAACAGAGTATGCAAAAGAGTTCTCCCGTACCTCCATATCTTCACCTTTCTTTGTGGTTTTTGAACCAATTTTGAGGATTCAATCTTGGGAAGCAAGCCTTGGGAGTTTGGGAGTGTTTTCCACCATTGAAGACCATCATAAGCCGAGCTTTGGGTAAGTTTCTAACCGTGGTTTTCTCTGGTTTGCCCTGTTCTGGTTTTATTTTGCAGCTGAGATTTCTAGGGTGAATTCATGGTTTTGTTGGGAGTTTTGGCTAGGGTTCCCATGCTTGTGATGTTTGGGGTGTGTTAGAATGGTTTTTGGGTTCATTTGGCATCAAGAATAGGATTTGGAAGCTTGGAAATCGAGTTAGAATCGAAGGAGTTGAAGAAGGTCGGTTCAGGGGAGATTGGGTCTGGAGGTAGCGCTACAGCGCCCACCTTAGGGCGCTATAGCGCTCCTCAGGAGGCTTTCTGGCACTTGGGTGGTTCTGAGTGTAGCGCTGGGGCGCTAGGGGTTGAGCGCTGTAGCGCTACCCTGTTCCTTCTAAGTCCCGTTTTGAGTGTTTTTAAGGGTTTTTGACTTGGGGTTTCAATCCTTAAGGCCCGGGATCGAATCTACTCACCGTGTGGGCATGTTTTGAGGTCCCGAGGGTGGTGCTTAGGTTAAGACCCTATTATTATGGATTCTCAATAATGGAGGTTATAATTGGTTGTGATTAGGTAACCGCTAAGGAACTAAAAGATCGATCGTTCTCAGGGGTCGTCCTTATCATACTTCTCGCTCGAACCTAAGGTAAGAAAACAGTGTATGAATACAGTTGCACCCCGTATAGGTATATGACATGCATGGTTTGCTATTGAAGCGTGTTGATTGATATATGTGGACATGGATTGCATATTAAATGCTAGTGAACGCTGATTACCTGTTTATGGCACTGACTAGTCAGGGACCCATTCTAAAGTCGATGAACACACATTGAATGGCTCTATGGCATTAATGCGGGACCGACCCTAAGGTCGAAGAACTTATAAGCGCTTGCCTGGTCTAAGACCAGATGTTCATAGCCAAGGTGTATGACCCCGGTGACTGTTTGTCACATGGGTAAGGGACGTTGTCCGTAGTTACGACTCTAGAGTCATCGTCACATGGCTAGAGGGAGCTATGCTCATTATTGTGACTTTTGGCTATTGTCACCTATTTGTTTGGAGTGATAGTCCTGAATGGTTATTATGATCGTTGTTGATATTATATCATGCTTTATTGTGTTTTCTTGCTAGGTCTTGGCTCATGGGTGCTTTGTGGTGCATGTAAAGGGAAAGAGAAGCTCACCCAACCCTGAGTGGAGAGCTTGGGCGATGTTGTGTACATACAGGGCCGCTTGACTGCCACGGTCAAGGAGTTCTCAGAGGGACTAGGGGTTTACCCTATTTTTGCCGCTTAGGCCGGCGAGGACTGCAAATTTGAAACAATAGCGACTCTTTTGTATTACGAACTACTTGTAAACATTTTGAAAGGCTCATGAGCAGTTAATTTACTTAATGGAATATATCCTTTCCTTTTTACTGGTTTTTCACCTTATCCTGATAATAGCGCTTAGATCACGTTTTTAACCGAAGGACTCAGGTAGCGAGTCAAATTTCCGGTTCATTGTTCACCGTAACTGTTCTAGGGTAACCAGGGCGTTACAGTTAAGAACCAAGATTCACCAACTACACCACCCTCGTCGAATCTCGAGCAGAAGTGTACCAGGCTACGAGCTCCAACGTACCCTACAAACGACCCGCACCTATAAGAAAAGATGTCTCCAAGAGAGATGCAACAAAATTATGTCGTTTTCGCAACGACTACAGGCACAACACTAACGAGTGTAACCAGCTGAAGGACGAAATTGAGTTCCTAATAAGATAGGGACATTTAAGAAGATATGTATGAGCCATGGGAGGCTCTCAGCAAGAGGCTCAAGGTGGCAACGAGTCGTTGCATGCACGCCAACGCTCACCACCTTTACAGCCAGCTCCCATGGCAGGTATCGTACTCACCATCTACGGAGGCCCACATCTTGCAAGAGATAGTGGGAAAGCGATGGAATGATATACTTGAACCCTGCGCCACAACCAGGACATCGAGATGATGAGTGTTGAGGATCGAGCAACAAAAAAGGCTCGAACAGAGGAGGAATTGATCACCTTCTCTGATGACTACGCCCAGCACGTGCGATTCCCACACTCCGATCCGCTGGTTGTGGATGTACAGATCGCAAACATGATGGTGAAAAGGGTGTTGGTCGATACAGGGAGTTCGATCAACATCCTATACAAGTCTTCGATGGAAAGGATGAAGTTTTCCGTGAAAGACCTGGAGTCATGCAACCAAACCATTTATGGTTTTTCTGGAGAAGGGCTCGCCCCAACAGGGTCGATTAGACTCCCAGTCACAGCAGGCACTACACCTACTAACAAGACATTACTCACTACTTTTATAGTAGTTGATTGTCCTTCAGTGTACAATGCTGTGATAGGGACACCAATTTTGGTCGACCTACGAGCCGTCACCTCTATATGGCACCTCGCCATGAAATTCCCAACGGACGCAGGGGTAGGATGCATGTTGGGAAACCAGAGGGAGGCAAGGGAGTGCTACAACGCCTCGATCACCAATGCAAAGAAGGGTATATTTTCGAGAGATGCCACCGGAAAGGAGTTGCAGATGGCAATTGATGCTCAGGCCCGCTCGGGTGATAATCTCACCCAATAGGGCGTTGCCCAAAGTGAGGATAGAGACTTAGAACCTCGCTTTGGGGATTTAGAAGAAGAAGTGGGACCCATCAAGGACCTTGAAGAGGTCCAGCTCGATGAGGAAAATCCGACCAGAGTTGTGAAAGTCATTAAAAACTTAGAGACAACAACAAAACAAGCACTGGTGGAGTTCTTAAGGAGGAACCAGGAAGTCTTCGCCTGGTCGCACAAAGACATGGTCGGGATAGATCCTGGAGTTATCAGCCATGTCCTGAACATCGACAAAAGCTTTCCACCAGTGCAACAAAAAAGAAGGCTGCTCGACAAAGACAGATCAAAGGCCTTGAAAGAGGAAGTCGAGAAGCTGAAGGAGAATGGGTTCATCAGGGTGGCGTTTTATCCATCGTGGATCTCTAATCCTGTACTAGTGGCCAATCCAAATGGCAAGTGGCGTACGTGCGTGGATTTTATAGACCTAAATAAAGCCTACCCCAAAGATTGTTTCCCACTCCCGAGGATCGACCAGCTGGTCGATGCCACTGCAGGGCATGAGATCCTTTCATTCATGGATGCGTACTCCGGGTATAATCAAATTAGTATGCATCCCTCTGATGAGGATCACACTAGCTTTCGAACTGATACAGGGCTCTTCTGTTACAAGATGATGCCCTTCGGTTTGAAAAAAGTTGGTGCAACTTACCAGAGACTCGTCAACCACATGTTCTAGGAGCTTATCGTCACAAACATGGAAGTTTACGTCGACGACATGCTAGTCAAGTCGAAGAAAGAAAAAGGACATATAAGGGATTTTCAGGAATGCTTCAACGTCCTAGATAAATATAGGATAAAGTTAAATCCCCTTAAATGCCCCTTCAGAGTAGGATTAGGGAAGTTCTTGGGATTTATAGTTAACTCAAGAGGAATTGAAGCTAATCCGAGAAGATTAAAGCCCTGATCAAGATGAAATTGCCAGTAAAGATTAAAGATGTTCAAAGCCTGATCGGGAGGATTGCTGCCCTCAATAGATTCATTTCGAAATCGACAAACAAATGTGTTCCATTTTTCAATCTACTAAGAGGCAAAAAGAAATTTGAATGGACAGATGAGTGCGAACAGGCCTTTCAAGCACTGAAAACACATATGGCGCAACCACCCATCCTGTCAAAGCCGGTCGATAAAGAAACTTCATTCATCTACTTGGCAATCATGGATTACGCTGGTAATGATGTTCTAGTAAGAAAAGAAGAAGGCGTGCAGAAGGCTGTCTATTATGTAAGCAAAAGGCTGATCGGAGCAGAGTTAAGGTATCCCCCCATCGAAAGGTTAGCCTATTGTTTAGTTTTGGCCTCTAGAAAGTTGCGGCCTTACTTTCAAGCTCATCCAATTACGGTCTTGACCGACCAGCCTCTTCGGCAAGTCCTGCAAAAGCCAGAGGCTGCAGGAAGATTACTAAAGTGGGCAGTCGAACTCAGGCAGTTCGACATATCTTACTTGCTGCGAGCAGCGATAAAAGGACAAGCCTTGGCTGACTTCATCGCCGAATTCACAAAGCTCCCGAGTGACGAGCAGACTGAAGAGCCCAGCGAGCCTGAGTGTCAAATCCAAGCACCCTCATGGAAGTTGTTCACAGACGGTTCATCCAATGAATCCCACGCAGGAGCAGGAGCAGGAGCGATATTGATAACGCCGGAAGGGCATCGATTTCACTGTGCAATCAGATTTGACTTCACTGCTTCTAACAATGAGGTCGAATATGAAGCACTACTCGCTGGATTGCGGTTAGCCAAGGATATGAACATAAAAATGCTTGACATCTATAGTGATTCTCAGCTGGTGGTGAATCAGGTCCTGGGAGAGTACCAGGTGCAAGGTTTAAAGATGGTTGCCTATCTGAACAAAACGAAGGATCTGTTAGCCCAGTTCGACAGATACAGTCTCCAACAGGTACCTCGCGATCATAATTCCAACGCGGACGCTTTGGCAAAATTGGCAAGTGCGAAGGATGCTGATACTTTGAACATAGTGTCAGTCGAACGACTAGCAGTACCAAGCATCCGAGCAACGGAAACCACTTTGGTTATAATAAATAATATTTCTAAACTATAGGTTATACTTATAAAATCCATAACTATTTCTATGAGTTTCCAACTAAATCTTGGCTTGAACCAATAACCACAAAAACTAAAGTACTACAAGATACTACTGATACTACTACTACTACTACTACTACTACTACTACTACTACTACTGCTGCTGCTACTGCTACTGCTACTGCTGCTACTGCTCCTGCTGCTGCTACTGCTGCTGCTACTGCTACTGCTACTGCTACTACTGCTACTGCTGCTACTACTGCTACTACTACTGCTGCTACTACTACTGCTGCTACTACTGCTACTACTACTACTGCTGCTACTACTGCTGCTACTACTGCTGCTACTACTGCTGCTGCTGCTACTGCTGCTGCTGCTACTACTACTGCTACTGCTACTGCTACTGCTACTGCTACTGCTACTGCTACTGCTACTGCTACTGCTACTGCTACTACTACTGCTACTACTACTGCTCCTACTGCTCCTACTACTCCTACTGCTCCTACTGCTCCTACTGCTCCTACTGCTCCCACTGCTCCTACTGCTCCTACTGCTACCACTGCTACGACTACCTCTACTACCGCTGCTACTACGTCTACTATTGCCACCACTGCTACGACTACCTCTGCTACCGCTGCTACTGCTGCTGCTACTACTATTACTACTACTACTACTACTCCTACTACTAATAGTGCCTCTACTACTGCCTTTACTACTGCTATCTTAGAAAAGCCTTCTACAAATCTCTGATAATAGCTTGCTATCCCAAGCAAACTTCTAACTTCTGACGCATTCCTACATCTTGGCCAATCCTTCACAGCCTCTACTTTAGTTGGGTCTACTGCGACTCCGTCCTTGGATACTATATGGCCGAGGAACGCTTCTTGAGATAGTCAAAATTCGCATTTCTCGAACTTGGCATAAAGTTGGTGCTCCTTTAGTCGCAGCATGGTCAATCTTAAATGTTCCTCGTTCTCGACTTTGTCCTTGGAGTACACCAAAATATTGTCAATGAACACTACGAATCCTTGAAGACCCAATTCATTAAGTCCATAAATGCGGCTAGAGCATTGGTAAGACAAAAAGAAATAACTAGGAACTCGTAATGTCCATATCGAGTTCTAAAAGTTGTCTTTGGTATATCCTCTTCCCATACCATGAGCTGGTGATACCCGGACCATAGATCAATCTTTGAAAATACAGTCGCCCCTCAGAGTTGATCAAATAAGTCGTCGATCCGGGGTAGCGGGTACTTGCTCTTAATTGTCATCTTGTTCAGCTCGCGGTAATCGATACACATCTGCATGCTTCCATTCTTCTTCTTCACAAATAGAATTGGTGCTCCCAATGGTGAATGGCTCGGTCTGATGAAACCCAAGTCTAAGATTTCTTGCAACTGCATTTTCAATTCCTTGAGTTCTGTTGGTGCCATTTGATATGGTGCCTTTGAGATAGGCTCGGTTCCCGGTACTAGTTTGATTGTGAAGTCAATTTCTCAATTAGGCAGTAACCCTAGTATGTCGTCAGGAAATATCTCTGAAAATTCCTTTATAATGCGGACGTCTCCAACCTTTAATGGTGTTTCCTGTGCCACATCTGTGATGCTTGCTAAGAATGTGTGACATCCTTTCTCTATCATCCTCTGAGCTTTGAGAGATGTGATAAGCGGTGTTCGTAGTCCCGAAACCTTTCCCATAAAACATAGTTTCTGACCGTCAAGAGTTTCGAACGTCACTTGCTCGCGTCTACAGTCGTTGGTTGCGCCATACCTTGCTAGCCAGTCCATGCCCAATATTACATCGAAGTCCTTTATCTCTAGCTCTATCAGGTCTCCTTCTAGTTTTGTGCCCTCAACTTTGATCGGTACTACTCGTACTATTCGTGATGATAGAACTACCTCGCCCAAAGGCAGTTCTGTAACAAACCTAGCTCTAAATCTTTCACAAGGGTTGTCTAATTTTTCCATCATTCCTAACGAGATATACAAGTGTGTTGCTCCCGAATCAAACAATACTGAACATATATTACCGAGGATAGGAAGCTGACCTGTGAATACTTTGTTACTAGCTTCGGCTTCTCCCTGGGTCAAGGCAAAGACTCTGGCTGGAACCATCTTGTTATCCTTCTTTTCTTTTGTTTTGAGCTACAGACAATCCTTTTTCTGATGACCTTACTGTCCATAATTGAAACAACCATTGGTGTTTGCACGACACTCCCCAGGATGTCTTTTCTGGCATTTGGAGCACTGAGGATATTCCACGTAACCCGACCTATTATTACCGTTATTAGATCATGCTCTTTTGTCACCATCGGCTCGCTTACAATTTGGATGCTTTCTTTTTTGCCTATTATTATTGTGCTGGCGGTTATTGTTGTTCCTACCATTTTGAGTTTGATTCTGCTGCTTGGGTTCAGACTTACTTGCCTCCTCCTTATTAACATTTGCTTGGAGCCTTTCCACCTCTATAGCCGTTTATAGAGCATTGGCGTAAGAAGTGGTTCCAGGATTTGCAAGCTTGACTCCTAGCTCAATCTTGGGTCTAAGTCCCCTGTCAGTTATGATTTCTTATGAAAAAATTATGTAAGCCATCTTTATAAATTAAGGTGTGTTTCTATACTTAGAACAATAAGTCGTCTTTATTATTTTCTAAGAGTGTTTCTAACCATCCTATATGACTTAATTCTCAAGCTCGAAACTTGTTGTTGTTCCAAAGTTAACCATATTGAGGGAGGCCTGGGATTAGTAAAATCTTTCCCACTACTATGGCCCTCTAAACTCTCAATACAGAACCCAGTCCATTGATTTATATCCACTGTCACCGAACTTAGTCATTTTTTATTGAATTTGTTCTAAATTTATTATGATTGTAAATAAAATCAAACTCAAACATGTCATTCAAAAATAACAACTTTATTCATTTGGAAAAATATTTTCACTAATTACAATCACAAATAATAAATAAAGAAACTATACTAATTATAACTAGGGTAAATCTCTAAAAATCAGGATCTTCTACATCTGACCCTTCATCAAACATATCATCATTTATTTCTTCATAATCATCATTACTACGAGCCTCGAAACTACCTCTCGGAATATTCATTAAGATACTATGCTTTTGTTCATTAGTGAATTGGAACTCAAACTTAGAGGTAAACCTAAGTATAAGAAAATAATATCTCATGGCTACCGTTAAATCATCTTCATCATCCATAGTCTCCCATAATTCTTCTAATTTCAAAACTACAAAAGGAAAATCCTTAAAAAGCCTAATTACTAAGACATATTGTTCCATGGCTCTCATCATAATTTTCTTAGTGGTTTGAAGGTGAACTATCTCCTTGTGAAATTTGACCAATCTTTGAGTGATTCTTTCTAGCACTCATATTGTATCCCTTGTCTCTCTAACCCTTTTCAATGCCTTAATTGCTCGGATATCATGATAATTCAAAGCTCCATTCATTTTTACTGTAAACAAAATGACTTAAACCTTAGCTATTAGCACAAACATAATAATCATAACATAAACACTTACATTGGCGGTTAGATCCGGAGCTTTTGCATGTGTATCAAGGAGAACTTCATGGATATGAACCGTGGGCTCTGATACCAACTGTAATGACCCGACTAATTCTAAGACCTTGGACCATTAAAAACTGCTAAGACATAGCTACTATTTTGGAAGACATGCATAAAATAATAGAACTTTATTATAAAAATCCAAAAATACAGGATCCCATTGTTATTACATAAAAACATAAATAAAACTTAAACCTTTAATTATTTTTTCAAATACTAATTGGGGAAAATAAATACATAAATTAAAAATGACTTAAAAATATAAACACCATCATCGATCTTCCAACAATCCATCCCCAATACACATGCCAAAGCTGTCATGATTCCATCCCGCCTTCCAAGCTTATTTTCCTACACCATCTAAAATAAAAGGAATAAGCATAATGCCCAGCAAGGAAAATCTACTAAGACATAACATAAATCATAAGTCTAAAAAAGCATATACTATAAAACATATGATGTAAAAAATGTATATCATATAAACATAGGACTACAATATTAATGGCCATTAACTCATAACTGTAGTATGTGATAAAACAATCTAGGTCCTCTGTCTACTAATCGAGGTAGGTTAGATCACAAAATAGTATATGATAAACCATCTAGGTCTTCTGTCTACTAATCGAGGTAGGTTTACTCATAACTCTAATCTACGATAATGATAAAAAAAATCTTGGGATTCATTTGCAATCTAAGCAACTACATTCCCCAAGTGACTACAACAGAAAACATATACATACATATATACATAAACATAACATAGAATATAAACATATCAAAACACATATAATCTAACCTATTTTCCTTACCAAAAACTGGGATATTGGAGACAAGTACGGGATTGGAAAACTCCTAAAACCAACAGTAAGAATCATAAGTTTCTAAAGAGATGGAGATGAAAAGGAGATCTAAACCATCAAGATAGAAACTTACTGTAAAACCTTATGTTTCAAGAAACTTAAACATCTAAACAAAAGCCATAATAACAAGTTAGGATCTGGAAGAAAATGAAAGAACTATAATGAATTAAACTTGAGGATAAGAATACCTTGGATAGACTAGAACTTTGATCTACACCTCAATACTGAAATGTCACTCTATCTTACTTCCCAAGTGTTTAGAAAATCTTAGAATGGAAATCTTTTCAATCCCCAAACCCTAGTGTTTTCTCTCTAGAATAAACTTAGCAGCTTGGAGGCTCTGAAGAATGCTTGAATAATGAATGAAATGGCTGAGTGAAAGGTCCTATTTTTAGAGTTCAAGGAGTGAAACTAACCCCTTTTAAAAAGAATAAATAAATGAATTGTAGTTGAATAAATTTGAATTTTCTGTTCAACAGATGCCCAGAACTCGGTCAAAAATGTTCAGGAGCAAATCTAGGTTGTTAAGGACTATTTCTAATTTGATTCCACGAAGTTTAAAAAACATCAAAAAGAGATGATACATTGCCCCTATAGGCGATATATCGCCTGCCCCTGTGTCTCAAGCCTCTGTTGTTTCATTCATGCGAAGTCGACGTGTCTTCTGTATCAACCTTAGGCGACATATCGACCCCTATAGCTGCGATATATCTGCATACGCTGATATTTTAAACACGTTTTTGCACATTTTCTGCACACTTGAAGTTGTTAAAACAACTTTGACTGAGTAAAACATGATCCTAATAGCTGTTGGAAATTTCTAGAGCTTCTAGATCTATCCTTTATAATTTTAATCATCTAAAATGCTTAAATCCTCAATAAACATACATGTGACAAGTGTCACATTCTTAATTATTATGCCTAAACCTTAGGATATAATAAATAATATTTCTAGGGCCAACTATATTAATCAAACATTATGTTAAAATTAATATATCTAAACTATAGGTTAAACTTGTAAAATCCATAACTATTTCTATGAGTTTTCAACTAAGTCCCGGCTTGAACCAATAACCACGAAAACTAACATACTACATGCTAAGTAAAATTTTGAGACGCTACAATCGGCAAGGGCCAGAATCGACAATAAGCATGTTGAATGAAGGCCACCAGGGCATGGCCATATAAGACTGTTGTACTCACTCGCTCGGTTAGGATCGTGAACTTAGTGCCTGGTAACGCACGTTGACCGGCTTAGGCCGCTGTTGCGAATTGTAATGAATGCTTGTAAATTTTATGTTGTGTTTGTTTAGTTATGCACTTATTGAAATTAATTGTTATATACTATGCTGGTGAAGTTTTCTTGCTGGGCCTTGGCTTTGTCAGAACTGCAACTCCGAGCTCTGTACCTTAAGAGCAAAATTAGCGGAGTGCCCAGCCTACTAATCATCACAGGAACCATCGTCCCCATGTTAATTGATCGGTTGAAACTATGACCCTTAGCTCCATGCCTTCCGAAGAGATTCCAAGGAATGTTCACAATAACCCAACAGGGCAAGCAGGGACAAATTCACGGAGACAAAATGCCCCAGCGAATCCATCTATATCGTGATAGAACCACAGGCACAGAGGACTTGGGAGATCGGCGTAGAACCGAGATGGGATAATTTAGTATGACCTAATAGGACGAGGATAGCCTCGCTGATAAGACACCCGCCATTACCAGTTAGACATCCAACACCACCGCACCCATAGAGAGACACTCTAGTTCGGAGGGATAGCAGGAGGATTCCTCCCCCGTCAGTGTACATCTACATCCCACGGCCTCGTGTTGATAATCCAGGTCCTCAATCTCAGTCGCGGTTCATAAGTTTTGCTAATCGAAGTTACTGTACAGGGAGCTAGCGTGGAGGCATGGTCTGAAAGCGACCTGAGGAATCATCTGAGTTATGCACAAAATCCATGTTTTGATCCACTTCCTGACCCGCGTGACCATCTGAATTCACAAAGGAGGTATCTAGCTAAAAATGATGATATGAGTTACACTCATCATGGGGGAGGTCCATCTATCGTGCGCGACAATGGGAATGTCCCACCTAACAAAGCTCGAACTTGGAGGGAAAACAACCCATCTAACGCTTACAATAGGATGGGGGCTTGCGAACAACCCCCAGCTAACCTAGAGACCATAGATCCAACCCTCGAGCATCTGGCCTTGATGGAGGAGCAGATGAAGAGGCTTTTATGTGGAAAAGGATGTGATGATTGCGATTTTGATGAGGAGCTCGAGCCTTTTGATCCAAACATTGCAGCAACTTAGTATCCTGTTGGATTCAAGATGCTGACCATGCCTGCGTATGATGGAAACTCGAATCCATCCACTCACCTTGGGACGTTTAATATGCTAATGATGGCCCACAATGTCGGGTTTAACCTAAGATGTATTTTGTTTCCCACAATTCTGACCAGACTTGCCAGATAGTAGTTTAAAAAATACAAAAGACATTCAATTAGCTTGTGGAAGAAGTTATCTTCCGAGTTTAAGAGAGTGTTCTAGGCTTCAAAGGAAACTCACGTTGAGGCTGAATAATTGGCCAACATAAAACAGCAAGCTGGTGAGTCCTTGAAAGCATAACCTAGCAAGTTCACCAACATTGCAACACGAGCTAGAGATGTTGATGATAGCTCCAAGCTCATGGCAATGAGAATGGGAATCATGGTAGGAGGTGATTTATGGCAGAAGCTCTAGCAAAAAGGAGTTAATAGTGTTACAAACTTTGGAGGAGCCACGACCTGCTATCGCAGGAACTAGCCAGGTCCTTATTCAGCCCGATGGAGCGGTGACAAATGGTACAACATCGGCTCAACCTATTACCCGGAATAACCAAGTGGGAAACAATATAAGGAAAGGAAATGGTGAGGGCGATCAGAGCGGCACAAAGAAGAACAAGCCCGAGGAGAAATTTAAGCCCATTTGTGCCACCTACACTGACCTGACAAATACACGGGAACATAATTTCCTAGTGACCTCTAATCGCCTTCTGCAGAGGAAACCAGAGTCATTGACGCACCAGGGGGCAAAGAGAGATCCCTCTAAGTTTAACCAATATCATAATGGCATCATCCATAACACTGATGATTGCCGACAATTGATGGACGAGATCGAAACTCTCATTCGGGCTGGACCATTAGCCCAGTATACCCGAAATCAAGTCGCTCCAAGTCAATCAACTGGGCAGAATTATCATCCAACTCTAGAAACTCCAATTGGTCAACCTAGAGCTCAGACAGATCAGAGGAACCAAGTTGACCCTCCTCCAATAGTAGGAGGATATAGAACCATTATTGTCGGAGGACCCCATTAGGCAGGCACGTGTAGTGGGGCCCAAAAGAGGTATATACAGGAGTTGAAAACTCACAATGATGCTGAATTTATCCCAGAGAAATGGTTATCAAACAGCAGCAGTAGGAAAAATAACCAATCATTTTCACGGAAGAGGACGCTAGCCACGTTCAGTTCCCACATAATGACCCATTGGTGGTAACTATTCAGCTCGACAACCGAAGGGTACGTAGGATATTCATTGATAATGGGAGCTCAGTAAATGTGTTATTCAGGTCCAGCCTAGAAAAGATGGGATTGTCTGTAATCGATCTTAAAGGGGCCTAAATGACACTGTATGGATTCTGAGAAGAAGGAACAGTTGTTATAGGGACGATCAGACTGGTAGTTACGCTAGGAGATGATACACAAACTGTTTCTAAAAAACTTGAGTTTGTTGTAATCGATTGTTCGGCAGCATATAACACAATTTTGGGATTACCCTCACTGATGGTTTTTGAGGACATCACCTCGATTCGACACCCGTTGATGAAGCTTCCCTCAAATTCATGTATATGTACCATAAGGGATGACCAACTCACTGCCAGAGAATGCTACAACATACCCATGAGGGGAAAATCACAACTGAGGCAGCATGCAATGGTCATAGTCGAGGGAAGAGAGGAGCCCCGGGTAATGGAAGTTACCCTTGGGATGGAAGAACCTCAAGAAGAAGATAAAGAGGTCTCCCAACAAGAGAACATCAATTCGTGATTACGTGAGGACAGGTCTGAGCTCCAAGTTGTGGAGGAACTCAAGGAAATTAGTATCGACCCAGAGACACTTTCAAGAGTTGTAAAAGTTGGGAAAAATCTAGGAGCTGGGCGTCTTCACCAGGTCACACGAAGATATGGTGGGAATCAGTTCGAGTGTAATAAGCATACTTTTAATTTGGATAGGAATGTGTGTAAAGTCCCAAAAATGAAGGCTCTTGGGGAGAGAACGATCAGAAGCTTTAGAAGAAGAAGTAGCTCACCTACTTAAATGTGGATTTGTAAGGGAAGCAAAATATCCAACCTGGATTGGTAACCTCGTTCTGGTCCCGAGACCAAATGGGAAGTGGAGAACTTGCATTGACTTCTCCAATCTCAACAAGGCATGTCCTAAGGACTATTTCCCATTACCTAGAATTGATCAGTTGGTAGATGCAACAGCCGGTCACGAGCTCATGTCATTCATGGATGCATATTCTGGATATAACCAGATCACGATGAACCCTGCAAACCAAGAGCATACTAGCTTCATGACTGAGCATAACGTATATTGCTACAAAGTTATGTCATTCGGGCTAAAGAATGTCGGTGCAACATACCAACGATTAGTCAACAAAGTGTTTGTTAACCAGATTGGGAAAAACATGGAGGTGTATGTCGATGATATGCTCGTTAAATCAAAGACTTCCAGTAACCATGTGTCTGGCCTGGAAGAGGGTTTTGGCGCACTAAGGACGTACGACATGAAGTTAAATCCCCAGAAGTGAACTTTTGGAGTCTCGACGGGAAAGTTTTTGGGGTTTATAGTCAACACAAGGGGGATAGAGGCGAATCCAGAGAAAATGATATTGTTATTGGAAATGCCTTCGCCTAGGTCGCATAAGGAAGTATAGAGCTTAACTAGAAAAGTGGCAGTCCTAAACCAATTCATTTCAAAACCCACTGACAAGTGTCTCCCAATTTACAACTTTCTCAGAGGAAACAAAAAGTTTGACTGGACTGAAAAATGTGAATAGGCATTTCATGACCTGAAAGCTCACCTAGTCGAACCCCCCGTAATATCAAAACCGACAACTGGAGAATTTTTGCTTCTATATCTGGCTGTGACGGAAAATGCAGTCAACGCTGTGTTAGTTCGAGAGGAGAATCGGGCACAGAAACCAGTGTACTACGTAAGTAAAAGACTTCTGGGAGCTGAGTCTCGATATCCATTAATAGATATGCTCGTATTTTGTCTTATTTTGGCATCAAGAAAGCTCAGACCGTACTTTCGGTCCCACACCATCCATATCTTAACTGATCAACCTTTAAGGCAGATCTTGCAAAAGCCTGAAACATTGGGACGTCTACTAAAGTGGGCCATCGAACTCAGCTAGTTAGAGATACTGTATATGCTACGAATGGCGATCAAGAGTCAAGCCCTTGCTGACTTCGTGGCCTAGTGCACAGGTTTACAATACGACCGATGAAAGAACTAGTGCAGGAGTTGTGGAAAATCTCCATTAATGGATCCTCTAATGAAAACAGATCAGGAGCTAGGATAATTCTGATCTCACCTGAGGGGCATCGATTCCATACAGCTCTCAGGTTTGGATTCGAAGTATCCAACAACTGTATTGGAGGCCTATTGGCCGGAATAAGGGCTGCGAAAGAACTAAAAGCAATAGCGATCCAATGTTATAGTGATTCCCAACTCATAGTTAATCAAATATTGGGAGAAGTATCAAGCTCGCGGTATCAAAATGGCGACTTACTTAGCTAAGTTTAAAGGCAAGTTGTCTGATTTCGAATTCAACTCTGCTGAACAAGTACCTCACGAACAGAATTCCAATGCAGAAGCTTTATCCCGACTTGCCACCACCAAAGAGGCGAACACACTGAACGTAGTTCCGATGGAGTTCCTGGAAAAACCAAGCATAGTAGCAGAATTGGTTGAGGTCGGAATGATTGACATAAAACTGACCTGGATGACCCTCATAGTGGAGTACCTCACAACCGGTAAGTTACCAGGCAATCGAAAACACGCAAGAAAATTGATATATCAAGCTCCGCATGATGTTATGGTTGAAGGGACTCTATATCAACGAGGGCATTCGCTACCTCTGCTGCGGTGTGTTCTGCCCGAGGAAGCGCAGACCATCTTGCAAGAAATACATGAAAGCTTCTTCAAAGACCATGCTAGGGGCAAAACTTGGCTCTAAATATATTGAGACAAGGCTATTTTTGGCCTACACTGAAAAGGGATTCAGCCGTATACGTGCAGAAATGCGACAAGTGTCAGCATTTTGCCCCCATTGCTCGAGCAGCACCCATTGATCTAACAATGATCTCATCCCCCTGGCCATTTCTAGTATCGGGAATCGACTTGATTGGTTCTTTACCAACAGGAAAAGGAGGAGTTCGTTACACAGTTGTTGCCATTGATTACTTCACGAAGAGGGTCGAGGCCGAGCCTCTGGCGACCAAAACCTCGAAGAGAGTCTTGGATTTCATTGCAAAGAACATCATATGTCGTTTTGGGCTCCGAAAGAAGATCATTTTTTACAACGGAAGTCAGTTCGATAGCGATCTCTTCATAAATTTTTGTGAGAAATACGACATAACTAAGATTTTCTCATCAGTAGTATACCTGCAAGCTAATGGGCAGGTCGAGGTTGTAAACGAAACCCTAAATGCAAACTTAAAGAAACAATTAGATGAAGCCAAGGGATTATGGCCCGAGCAGCTCCCACTAGTACTTTGGGCCTATAGAACCTCACATCGTACCTCCACAGGACACACTCCCTTCTCTCTGACTTTTGGAAGTGAGGCGATGCTCCCGATTGAGGCACTGGTGACGAACCATAGACAGAAAATCTTTGATCAAGATCAAAAACATGAGTTACTCAGTGCATCCCTTGATCTAATCGAAGGAAAAAAAGAAGCGTCACAATTGTAGCTCACCCATTATTAGAAGAGAATCACTCGCTACTTTAACTTGAAGGTGAAAGATCGCAGAATCAGACTCAGTGATTTAGTTCTCCAGAGGGTGTTTTTGGCAAGTAAAGACCCGAAGGATGGTGTGTTAGGACAGAACTGGGAGGGTCCATACCAGATCGTGGAAATCCTATGAGAAGGGACCTTTAAACTAGCTCGGTTGAATCGAGAAATAGTCCCATGGACCTGGAATGCCTTGCACCTTAAAAAAATACTATCAGTGGTAGTTGGCATAATTACTTTTTTCTTTAATGTTTTTGGTACTGTTCCATGTAAGGCTTATTTATAAAATTCACTTCATCTTAATAACATTATATTTTTACGTAGTCAATATTTTCATCTTATTATTGTAAAGTGTTACGTGCTCATTTTGTAAAAGCGACCTAGAACATGTATAAGTTCTAGTCGCTTGGAGGGCACATAACCGAAGAAATCTTTTAAAAGATTTTAGCATATTCGGATAAAGTTTGAAACTTACAATTTGGAAATTTTGATTATTCAACGAATTTTTAAAGCTTGGATTTTCAAAAAAAAATCTGAATACGAACTAAGTTGGGAATTTCTAAGACAAAACAAACCTAGAACTAAGAAACCCTGGATATAACCAGGTCCGCGGCCTAATTCTTAACAAGTACAATGCTATTAACCAGAAAAAACTCCTAGACACAACCAGGTCCGAGGCCTGATTCCTAACAGGAATAACGCAATTAGGCGGGATAATTTTTGGGTACAACTTGGATATCGACTAAAATTATTTAGTCGAACCATCAAGAACTTATCCCAATCTAAAGACAACCCCTACGATTTCAAGTGTGCAAGAATTCAAGATTCATAAACACTATAAAATAATAGATTAAGGGGAACACAAATAGATCACAAACTAACATACATGTACTAAAAAGTATATAGTTATCTCGAGGAGGAAAAAACCTAGATCTGAGGCCGAATGAGATTGTTTCAATCCTTAAGGACTTAATTATAGGATAAAAATAAAAATAAGCAGGAAAAAAAAGCATCACTAAGCTCCATCAACTTGCTCAAGTGATGTCACCTCCTCATCGTCTCCATCAGCAGCTCCTGAAGCATCGGTGGTCTTAGAAGGTTCCTGTGATAATCGAACCTTGAACCTGGCAAGATAAGGTCCCCAAATTTGCGGCTCCATGAAGGAAAAATCTCTGTCCTGGTTGAAAGCCCAGCACCGGTAGAGAATCTCCTCTAGAGCATTCGTGGAGTCTGCAATCTCCAGCCTCACCTTCTCAGCCTCCTCCTTGGCTTTGGTCTCGATCTTAGATACCTTTTTCTTAAGCATCTCGACCTTGTCAAGTTTATTTTTGAGGCTATCAGTCTCGGCCTACAGCTGGTCCCGTCGTTGGCTCACTTCCATGACCTGGTCTTTGGCGAATTATTCGTTCTATTGGAAAGTGACCAAGGCAACCTTAGCAACCCACTCGTTCTCCTGGGAGGTGGCCAGGGCGGCCTTGGCAATCTGCTCATTCTCTTGGGAAGCGTCCAGAGCGGCTTGGAGCTCATCACTCATTTCTTGAACCTGAACAATATCGCAGAGTTGAGTCAAGACAGACTGTAAAGGGAAAATGTAGGTTAAGGTTAGTTAAAAAATAAGTAAAATAAAAAAAGTAATATATGAGGAATGAAGGTGGCTCACAATGATTTTCATTCCCATGGTGGACTCGAGAACATCTTCGGGAGAACGCTCCTCCATAGCCCTCAGGTCCTTAACATTGGCTCTATATGCATGGCCAACCATATGGCTCAAACCTCATACACAGTCCCTCATAAGGCTTCTGGTACCCTTGGCAGGTCGAGGGGTTTTACTGGGATCTGAACGGAGGGGGCTTCGCCCTAAATAATCTGAGGAACTGGGGAAGATGCATGTCGAGGAAGAGTAAGAGGAGCCTCAAAGATGGTGACTATCATTACTGGAGTTGGGGGCTAAGCCTGCTGTTGCTACTCCTTGGTGTAGCTGGCACCTTTATCTTTGACATGAGACTCGGTGGAAGTTCCAGACTTGGAGGCCTATTTCTTTGACACTCTAGCCTTTTTTATCACGGGTCTAGCTTCGGCCCCACCAGCCTTAAAGGTACCCTTTAAACCCAAGGCGTCTGTCAAATCCATCTCTTTTCCTGCAACGGAACGAGCTGAGAATTCAGATACAAGAAATAGTTAGTCAAAATAATGCAAAGAAAATAACAAAGCAAGAACCCTACCCTTCGAGCTAGAGGAGGAAACTATTACGATCGGCTCAGATTTATGAACTGGATTGGGTAAAACTTCTAACTCTTAGACTGGCAGGGGTGGAGGGGACTCTATAATTATTACACCCTGGATTTTAGGGAGTACAGGCTCTTCTTTCGAACTAGACTCATCTATGGGTTGCCTAAATCCAGGGGAAAATATACCCTGACGAAGGGAAGGCCATGTCCTACAATTCGTACCATACTCCTAAAAATTGGTGGACCTAAAGTGGAGGGTATTGTCTACCACAGTAGTGCATCTGGGGTAGCAATGGTCGTAGGGTACCACCAGATGATCCACACATTGGAGGAGGTTTGTATTTAGGTCTGGGTCAACTGGGTGTCGACTCACGAGCTAACATGGGTTGAATCAGATTAGCCTAAAACTTACAGCAGCCCGGTCTAATCCTTTATAAGGGTTACCTTGGTCGGAAGTGTCGGCTACTGCCCCCGACTAAGCTCGTTCTGGGTCCAGATGCTGCCCATCTTCAGGGGCTCTTCTCTTATGCACCAGTGGTGTGACCTCTTCCTCCTCTTCAGTGTCTTCAATGGTAGGTAGGATTTCTTGAGGTGGGGGAAGTTCAAGGGCGGACCTCGGGTTTTGATAGCCAATGTCAGATCTTTGTGAATTAGCTTACAGGCCACCATGGTAGCATTGTTTACTACCCTTCAGAACTCCTTCTTCTTCGAAGGAGGACGAGACATCATCTCGTACTTACCTCCAAGGATCTCAGATCGCCATGTCCCCTTGAATATAGTTGCACAAAGAACAAACTCAGTTAGGATGATTAAACATAATACAAAAAAAGGGAATTCACATATGGAGTTCGGAGAGTTAGGAGACTTACGAGGACGGTTGAAGTACCCATGAGTGCAATTCTTGAACCCATCCGGCATAAAGAATTAATCTTTATAGTCATTTGGGTGGCTGGGGAGGTCGCGTACGGATGCCGTGTTGGGGAAACAAGAGAGGTAGTAGAAACTGTCACCTCGTCCCTTCTACTCAAGGCTGGCTTTGAGGCAGAAGAAGAACATAATATCAGCCGGGGTGGGGACCTCCCACTCGTGCCTCAAAATAAATATTCTAGCCCTGCCAAAGGCTGATATAAGTTTAGGGGGAGCTGGAATGGAGCCAATTTGACATAGTTTAAAAATTCTACTAAATACTGGTCCAGGGGAAGGAAAGCACCTGCTTTAGGTGCTCATCACTCCAGGCCCCGAAATCATCTTGAAGTAGGGCGCAACTCCGCTCTCCTTCTGGCAGAGAGCGGGCAATAACGACATCAAGTCCCATCTCGATCATGTGGCTCAACAATATCTTGTTCACCTTCCCTTGAGTCGTTATTCCAGACACGATGTGCTCGACCTTGAAGAAGGCGTCAGGGCCGACTACAACCTCCCTGTCCACCACTAGGCAGAAGTGGGGAATCAGGGTGTCAGGCATGAACTACTTTCCCTTATTCTTGCTTTGGGAAGAGGAGCTCGCGATGTTATTCTTTTGATGAGACATGATCTAGCTTTCCTGACGACAAAGTGGCCTATTAGCGGTAACCTAAAGTAAAGTCTAGCTCGGCGAAAAAGGTCCAAGGATCCAGTGTTTGAATTTAGTTTTATTAGCCTAGAATATACGTGAACTGAAAGGTACCCTAGCATCAACTTGTGTTTCCATGCACTGCCCTTAACCACGTGCTACAGACTAGGGGAATTCCCTAATACTTCAAGATTCGCGTGTCAGGCCCATCACCTTTTTTAAAGCGGTTTTATGCAAAACCACTTAAGGAATCGTGACCCTTAAGCTACCTAGAGCCAAACCTAAAACCTCTCAACTTCTACGCACAAATAGGTATCTTAATCAATTCATCAACAAAGATTTCCTTACAAAACCCAGAAAAATTGCCTAGTTTTTAAACACCTTATTTCTAAACAAGTCTAGTATCATCCTTCTAGCCTAAACAAATCCCTATTGAACTCAGACATGGCTAGAATACGAGACGGTACTGAGAAAAAAAATTCAAAATAAAAGAAACTTACTCGAAAATAAAGAATGAAAGATTCAAACTAGGTGAAGAGGTACTTACAGTTTATACGTTTACTTGACGAGGATGCTGGTGTTTCCAAAGGTAGGAGATTGAGAGCTTCTAAAAAATGGAAGGATGATGAAGGTTTTTGAAAGAGGTTTGAGAGAAAAAGGGAAGTTTTTTCTAAAAGGAAAATTTTTGAACGCAAAGGTGGTGAAATTCAGGCCTGATCTCCCTATTTATACATAAGCTTCAGGAATTAATCTGGGTCATCTAATTAGGTCAACTCAGGATCCAAAGGCAAGATTAAATGCCCAATGCAGCGGCAAAAAGTTGACAAGACAGTTGTCACATTTATTGAAACCCGAATAGATGAAAATTATAGATGGCCATGTGTTTAACACTCGAGTAGTGGGCAGGCACAATTTCATATGATAGAAGCCTAAAAGACCCTACTGTGCGTGTCAGAAAATGACAACGTCAAGCATGAGAAGGAGCTTGGGGGGGCAAATGTTCTACCCCAAAATAAGCATGGACTCAATCATTCAGCTAGGGGTACAGCTGTCTAATAAACACATGGAAAAAGCAGGCGAGTGGAACATCTAGCTAATGTGAGCAGCTCAAGTTAAGACTTGGCAGTGCGACATGTAGATAATCTCCAGATCATCATTTAGGACAATAATCTAGTTCGAGACATGTTATGGCTAGATCACCTTTAGAATTCTCTGAACCTAATCTAAATTAAAGTTTGTTCACTCTTCGATCTCCAGCTTGAGGAAGATGTTCAGCTCGTGAAAACATGTTCATGACGCACAGTAAAGGATCCCAAAAGACATGGAAGTTCCTTGTACGCTCATTAATGCCCAGACTGTATTACACATTTATTGCCCGAGATAAGGGGAGTAATTTCCATAGGCAATCGTATCCCTATTTAAATGGGAATTATCTTGATTGATTGTTACAATATTTATGCACAAGGATACCCAAACCTATCCAGGAATATCCACTATAAATATCAAGGATAATGGACAGCAAAAGGGATGGCTTTTTGTGATATAAAAACTCTGTAGAAATTGTAAGAGACTAATAATATTGCCTCGTGGACTAGGTGGATTTTAACCACTGAACCACGTAAAATTGTGAGTGTGAGAAGTTGCTCATATAATTCATTACGGTTTAGAAAAGAGCATTAATATCTTTGTTATTGAATTTCTTAATCTACTGTTGGCGAAAAATCGCGTCAACACTATGTATAGTCGAGCTCTAATTTGATTATGATTAGGTTTTATTTATTTAATTAATATTTTAATCAAATCAAAACACCAATTAAATAATTAATGTTGACGTAGTTTTTCACCAACAGTGGATTAAGAAATCTGATAATAGAGATATTAGGCTTTTTTAAATTGTAATTAAACAAATGAAAAATATCACAAACACTCACACTTTTACGTTGTTCAGTGGTTAAAATCCACCTAGTCCACGAGACAATCTTATTGATCTATTTAGGACTCCAGAAGAAATAGTTAATGACAATTTCAGCAGAGTTTCAGTATATAAAGAGTCGGTCCCTTTCTCTGTCCATTCCCTTGGTATTTATAAAGGATTCTCCTAGACAGCTTTGGGTAACTGCGTACATAAATATGGTAAATAATAAATTTATGTAACTTCCCATTTACATAAAGATATGATTTCCTATAGAATTTACATTGTTATCTCGGGTAATAAATGTATAATAAAATTTGAGCCTTTATGAGGCGTATAAAGAATCTCCGAGTCTTTTAGGATCCTTCATTGTGCGTCATGACCAAGCTTCCGCGAGATGAACACTTCCTTCGAGCTGGATGTCGAAGAACTAACCTATCCTAACATGGGCCAAGTTCAGAGTTTCTACAAGGCGATCTAGCGTCTCAAACTAGATGGTTGGCGCAAGAGGCGATCTAGAGTTGTGTGTTGTCAAGTTTGACTCGAGTTGCACACTCCAGAGTTAGCTTGATGTTCTATCTGCATGCTTTCTTCATGCGCTTGTCTATACTCCGTGCTAAGTAATTCAGCTCGTATTCATTTTGGGGTACAATATTTGCCCCCAAGCTCCTTCTAGTGCATGACGTCACATCTGACATGAAAAGTAGGGGCTTTTAGGCTTTTGTTATGTGAAATTGTGCCTGCCCACTTACTCTAGTGTGAGACACATGCCAGTCTGTAATAGGTGTCTATTCGGATTTTGAGTACTGTGACAACTGTCTTGTCAACTTTTTGTCGCCGCATGGTTTATTTAACCCAGGCCTTTGGATCTCGAACTGATCAAATCGTGTGGCCTAGATCAGTTCCCGTAGTTTACGTATAAATAGGAGAACTAGACCTAAATCTTACCACCTTTGCATTCAAAAAAATTCCTTTCTTCTCAAAATACCTTCAGAGCCTTCTACATTCTCCCATATTCCAGAAGCTTTCAGGCTATTTCCTTTGGTGTTGTCATCACTTCCTCGACCAAAAAACCAGTCTGTAAGTATCTGTATATCTAGTTTAAATTTCATCTTCTTATTATTCAATAAGTCTTATGAAATTTTCTAGTATATGTCCTTACTTCAGTTATGTTTGAATTTACTATGGGTTTCTATAAGGCCAAAAGCAATAGCATTAGGTATGATTATAAATAATGTAAAAAAAGAAACGGATGATTTTCTGGGTTTTGAAAGAGGATCTTCTAAGTGTATGCGTAAAAATTTGAGGGTGTTTAGGTTCATTTCTGGGTAGCTTAAGGGTTACTTATTCTCAAGTGGTGTTGTATTAAACAGCTTCTTAAAAAGGTATTGGGTCTGACACATGGATCCCAAATTATCAAGGGTTTCCCGAGTTTACAGCGCATGGTCACTGACCGCACGTGTGCACACTCGTTGATGCTAGGGTAAATCTTAGATCGTATATATCTTAGGTCGAATAAATCAAGTTCAAAACCTCGGGTTGCTATACCTTTATCACCGTAGCAAGGTTTTATCTTAGGTCGCCTCTAACAGGTCGCTTTGTCTCCAGGAGAGCTAAATCATGGCCCACCAGAAAAAGTCAGTCGCGAGCGCTTCTTCTTAAAGTAAGAGTAAGGGTAAGAAGATTGCATCGGAGGCACCTTTTCGCCACTTCGGCCCAATAGTGGATAGGGAGATCACAGTTAACCCCAATGCCTTCTTTGAGGCTGAGCATATCAAATCCCGAATAAAAACTCAAGGCAAGGTGAATAAAATTTTGCTCAGTCGCGGGATCAAATTTCCTGCCCTCCACTGAAGGGAGAGCGGAGCTGCACTCCACTTCAAGACGACTTCGGGGTGTGAAGTGACGAGCACCTAAAGGCAGGTGCCTATCTCCCCTTAGACCTATACTTCGTGGATTGTTTGAAATACATCGAACTAGCACCATTCCAGCTCCCCCAAATTCGTACCGACTTTTGGTGGGGCTAAAATATCTATTTTTGAAGCACGAGCGGGAGGTTCCCTCCCCCTCTAACATCATGTAATTATTTTGCCTCAAAGCTAATCCAGAATCAAAGGGACGAGGTGATGGCTTCTACTACCTAACCATGTTCCCCAGTACGGCCTCCATCATTGACCTCCCCAACCCCTCGAATGACTACAAGGATCAATTCTTCATGTCAAACGGGTTCAAGAACTGTACCCATAAAAATTTCAACTATCCTCATAAGTTTCTCAGCCCCTTTAATTTTGTACTTTAATTCCTTTTCAACCAAGTTTAAACATATTCTAATTGAGTTGTTATTTTGTGTAGCTATATATAAGAGAACGGGCAGTCATACACCCTCGGGGATCAATACGAGACCCTGGCTCAAATTCCTTCCAAGGATAAAGAGTTATGGATGGTGATTAATGATGCTACCATGGTGGCCTACAAGCTGATCCAGAAAGATCAGACATTGGCCATCATAGCTCAAGATCGTCCCCTCGATTTCCCTCCTCCCCAGGAAGTCATCCTTGTGATTGAATAGGTTGATGAAGAGGAGGAGGTCGCGCAGCTGGTATGCAAAAGAAAGGTCGCTGAAGATGGACAACATCATGAACAAGGCCGAGTTGAATCAAGGGTAGCAGCCGGCACCTCCGGCTAAGGTAACCCATATAGAGAATTAAACCGAACTGCTGTCAGTTTTAGGCTAGTCTAATTCAACCCAAGACAGCTCGTGAGTCAAAACCCAATAGATCAGGACTTGAACGTGACCCTTCTTCAATGTGTAGATCACTTGGTTGTATGCTACAACCATAGCTACCCCCAATGTACTGTAGTGGTAGACAATACCATTCATTTTAGGTCCACCATTTTTTAGGAATACGATACAAACCTTTTGTTGTGACCTTCCCATTGTCATGGTGTTTTTACCCCAGGTATTAGGCAGGCCGTGCATGATTCTAGTTTAGATGATGAACCTGAACCATGTAGGTCCCAAAATGTAATAATATTATAGTCCCCCCCCCCCCTCTTCCGATTGTCCAAGAGTTAGAGGTTTTACCCAGCCCGGTTTGTAATCCAGAACCTATCATAGTAGTTTCCTCCTCTAGATCGGAGGGTAGGGTTCTTGATCTATTCTTCGCCTTGTATTACCCTGACTAATCATTTCTTGGATCTAAATTTTCTGCTCGTCCTTTTTCAGGTGAATATACGGACCTGAAGTGTTCCTTCAAATCTTGTGGGGCTGGAGCTGGACCCATCGTCAAGTAGGCGAGAATATCAAAGAAAAGCACCTCCATAGTCAGGGTTGCCACTGGATCCCCTACAAAGGATTAAGGTGCCAGCTCCTCTCAAAAGCAGTAGCTGCAACAAAAATAGCCACTAGCTCAAGTAACTGCAGTTACCACTCATAAGGATCCTCCTCCTCTTCCTCGTGATCCTGCTCTAGTTCCTTGAGTTATTCAGGGCAAGGCCCCATCTGCTTAGCTCCCATACTCGCAGTCCGTGGACTTGCAACTCCCAATCAAGCCACTCAAGGTTGCAAGAATCCCGAAAGCACTTCATGGACCCCTCCACGACAGGGCGAGTCACATGGTTGGTCATGCCAACCAAGTGAACATCAAGGACCTAAGGGCCATAGAGGAGCATTCCCCAGGGGACATCCTGAAGTCAGTCTTGGGAATGAATTATACTGTGAGTTATCCTCCTCCTTGCGTACATTATGTTATTTCCCCCATTTTCTTTTTATTTTCACGAGCTATTCCTGTCATGTATTTTTCTTTTGTAGTCTTGTTTAGCTCAAATTTGAGGCATCGCCCAAATCCGAGCTCAAAGAGATGAGCTCAAGGATGCCCTGGCAGCATCCCAAGATAACGAGCAAATTGCCAAGGAACAAGTCATTGAGGTGAGCCAGCGCTGAGACCAGCTATAGGTCGAGATCGACAGCCTCAACAAGAAACTTAAGGAAGTCGATGTGCTCAAAAATAAATAGTCCAAGGTTGAAGTCAAAGTCAAAGCCAAGGAGGATGTCGAGAAGGCGAAGAAGGATGTCGAGCAGGCGAAGCAGGATGTTGTTGAGGCAATGAACGCCCTGGAGAAGAAGTTATATCGATGTTGGACATACAACTAGGAAGGGAATTTCTTCTTTCTGGATGCAGAGCTTTGGGGACATTATCTTACAAAGTTCTAGAGCTGACTCTCGCAAGAGCCCTCCAAGACCGTGGATGCTTCTAGAGCTAATGAAGGGGGAGACGATGAGGTGACATCACAAGGGCAAGTTACCAGAGCTCAGTGATGTTTAGAGCGTCCTCGTCTTTTTTTATTTGTCTTATCTCCTTGTAATTAAGCTTTCAAAAGCTTAAACAATCGCCTTCGGGCTCAGTTTGAGGTTATTTCTCCTCGAGTTATTCATATACTTATTAATACATGTTCATTACTTTATAATCTATTTTTATTCCCCTCAATCTATTATCTTGATATGCTTATGAACTTTAAGTCCTGCACGCTCACAATCATGGGGATTATCTTTAGACCGAGATATATATCTAATGGCTCGACCAATCAATTCTTGTCGATGTCCTAGTTATATCAAGGAATTTGCTTGCCTAATAGCGTTATACCTGTTAGGAATCAGGCCTCAGACCTGGTTATATCCGGGAGTTTGCTCGCCTAATAGCATTATACATGTTGGGAATCAAGCCTCAGACCTAGTTATATCTAGGATTTCCTTGAATTCTAGGTTTTGTTTCTTTAAATTTTCTTAACTTAGTTCGTATTCGGAATTTCTTTGAAAATTTGAGCTTTTAAAAAGTCTTTGAATAATTAATTTTCCAAATTCTAAGTTTCGAATTTTATCCAAATGTGTTAAATACTTTTAAAGACTCTTCGAGGGTTATATGTTCCCAAGCGATCATAATTCATGAATAATCTATGTCGCTTTTACAAAATAAGCACGTGATACATCACAATAATAAGATAAAAATATTGGTTCTATGTTTAAATTACATAGCAATCCAATGTTATTAAAATAGAATGGCTTTTATAAATCAGTCTTACACGGAGAAATACTAAAAACATTAAAAATTAGTGAAATCATCCTATTACTGATAATACTTTTTAAGATGTAGATAATTCTAGGTTCGTGGGATCAACTGTGACAGTCAAAATCCTGTGATCCGTAAGGGGAAAGACCGGGTAAGCTGTGCAATCCCACACCGCCTGGGGAAGGTCAAGTGTAATGATTCTAAGACTGTGTAGGTATGGGACTACACAGTTGAAGAGGGCTTAAATGGATTGATGGGTACTACCTATATCAGGAAGGTGCATCTTCTTTTCGGTAGCCCATCACTTGAGAACTCCATGGTTAAGCGTGCTTGGCCTGGAGTAATCTAGGGATGGGTGACCTCCTGGGAAGTTTTCCCAGGAAGTGTGCGAGTGAGGACAAAGCACGCTGGAAAGACTTGTCTTGGTTTGTAGGGCCAGTCGTCATTCTAGAAAGCAGCCATAGTGATGTGGGGCGTCACATCAACTCTCCACTTAACTGAGTTAGTTAGAAGGTTCCTTCACGTAAGATTTCCACGATCTGGTATGGTCCTTCCCAGTTTGGTCCCAATACACCATCTTTAGGATCTTTACTTGCCAAAAACACCCTTCGTAGCACTAAGTCACCCAGTTCGAGTATACATCATTTTACCTTCGAGTTAAAGTAACGAGTAATTCTCTACTGATAATGGTTGAACTGTAATTTTGACTCCTCCTGTTTTTCCTCGATCAAATCCAGAGATGCGTTGAGCAAGTTGTGGTTTTGATCTTGAATGAAGGTTTTCTATCTATGTGATGTGACTAGTTCTTCAATTGGGAGCATAGCCTCACTTCCAAAGGTTATAGAAAAGGGAGTGTGCCCCGTGGAGGTGCAATGTGAGGTCCTATAGGCACAAAGTACTTGTGGGAGCTACTGGGGCCATAGTCCCTTGGCTTCATTTAGTCATTTCTTTAAACTCGCCTTTAGGGTTTTATTTACAACCTTGACCTGCCCATTAGCTTGCAGATATGCCACTGAAGATAAACTCTTGGTTATGTTGTACTTTTCACAAAAGTTCATGAAAATATCACTATAGAACTGAGTTCCGTTGTTAGATACAATCTTCTTTAGGAGCCCAAAACGACATATGATGTTCTTCACCACGAAATCCAAGAATCTCTTCGAGATTATTGTCGCCAGAGGCTTGGCCTCGTCCCACTTTGTAAAGTATTCGATGGCGATAGCTGCATAGCAAACTCCTCATTTTCCCGTTAGTAATTAACCAATCAGGTCAATCTCCCATACTGTGAATGGCCAGGGCGATGAAATCATGGTTAGCTCCATGGGAGCTACTCGAGCAATGGGGGCATAGCGTTGGCACTTATCACATTTCTATACGTATGAGGTTGATTCCTTTTTTAGCATAGGCTAAAAATAGCCATGCCTCAGTATCTTTAGAGCCAGGTTTTCCCCCCAGCGTGGTCTCCATAGAATCCTTCATGTATCTCATGTAGGATAGTCAGTGCTTCCTCGGGCAGAACACACTGCAGGAGGGGTAACAAATGCCCTCGCCAGTATAGAATTCCGTCAACCATAACATACAGTGGGACTTAATATAACAATTTTCTTGCATCCTTCCTATCTTTTGGTAGTTTACCAGTTGTGAGATATTCCATTATGGGGGTTATCCAGTTCAGTTTTGTGTCAATCACTCCAACCTCAACTAATACCCCCGTACCTTGTTGTTCTAACAAATCCACTGGGACCACGTTTAATGTATCCGCTTCTTTGGTGGTGGCAAGTCGGGCTAAAGCATCAGCATTTGAATTCTGCTCATAGGGTACCTACTCAATGGAGCAGAACTCAAACTTAGACAACTCATCTTTAATCTTAGCTAGATAAGCCACAATTTTGATACCTCGAGCTTGATACTCCCCCAATATTTGATTAACCATGAGCTAATAATCACTATAACATTGGATCGCCTTTGCTTTCAGTTCTTTTGCCACCCATATTCTTGCCAATAGAGCTTCATACTCTGCTTCATTATTGGATGCTTCGAATCTGAACCTCTGGGTTGTATGGAATCGATGTCCCTAAGGTGAGATCAAAATTATCCCAAATCCGGATCCGTTTTCGTTAGATGATCCATCAACGAAGAGTTTCCCCAACTCTTGCACTGGTTCTCTCATTGGCTCATTCTGAAAACCTGTACATTCTGCCATAAAACTTGTGCATTGTAGATTATATAATATCTCGAACTGACTGAGTTCAATGGCCCAATTAAGCAAACGTCTCGATGTCTCAAGTTTCTTCAAGACTTGCCTTAAAGGTTAATCGGTTAAGACGTGGATGGTGTGGCACTAGAAATACGGCCTGAGTTTTCACGAGGCCAAGATCAAGCAAAACATGAGTTTTTCTATTAAAGAATATCTAGACTCAGCTCCCAGAAGCCTTTTACTCACGCAGTACACTCTGCACCTAATTTTCTTCTTGAACTAATACGGCGCTGACCGCATTTTCTGTCACAACTAGGTATAAGAGCAAACATTCTCCAGTTGTCGGTATTGATAGTATGGGTGGTTTAGCTAGGTGATTTTTCAGATTCTAAAATTCCTACTTGCATTCTTCGATCCACTCAAACTTTTTGTTTCCTCTGAGCAAGTTGTAGAATGGGAGACACTTGTCAATTGATTTTGAAGCGAATCGGTTTAGGGCCACCACTTTCCCAGTTTGGCTTTGCACTTCTTTATGCAACCTAGGTGAAGGCATTTATAATAATGACCTGATCTTCTCTGGATTCTCCTCTATCCCCCTTGTGTTGACTATGAAGCCCAAAAAATTTCCCGGCGAAACCCCAAAGGTGCACTTTTGAGGGTTTAGCTTCATGTCATATTTTCTTAGCACGCCAAAACATTATTCCAGGTTGGATACATGGTTACTGGCAGTCTTTGATTTAACGAACATATCATCGACATACACTTCCATGTTTTCCCCGATCTGGTTAACGAACATTTTGCTGGCTAGTCATTGGTACGTTGTACCAGCATTCTTCAGTCTGAATGGCATAACCTTGTAGCAGTATACGTTATGCTCATTCATGAAGCTAGTGTGTTCTTGGTCTGCAGGGTTCATTGCGATCTGGTTATATATAGAATATGCGTCCATGAAAGACATGAGCTTGTGACCGTCTGTTGTGTCTACCACCTGATCGATTCGAGGTCGTGGAAAACAATCCTTAGGACATGCCTTATTGAGGTCAGAGAAGTCAATTCAAGTTCTCCACTTTCCATTGGGCTTTGGGACCAAAAAATGGTTAGCAATCCAAATCGGATATTTTAATTCCCTTATGAATCCACACTTAAGTAAGCGAGTTAATTCTTCTTCTAAAGCTTTTGATCGCTCATTCTCCAAAAGCCTTCGTTTTCGTACCTTTGCAGGCACATTTCTATCTAGATTCAGAGTATGCATTATAATATTCGGATTGATTCCCACCATATCATCATGTGACCAAGCAAAGATGTCCAAGTTATTTCTAAAAAGCTCGACCAGCTCCTTCTTCCTTTCAGTTCCAAGATTCTTGCCAACCTTTACCATCCTTGAAGGTACTTCTGGGTCGATGTTGATTTCCTCGAGCTCCTCCAATGCTTGGAGCTCAGACTTATCTTTGCCTAATCATGGGTCAATTTCAACCTGTTGGGCAACCTCGTTACCTCCTTCCTGAGGTTCTCCCCCCCCCCCCCAATGAGCGATTTCAATTACCAAGGGCTCCTCACCCCCCCCCCCCCTCAATAATGACCATTGCTTGCTGGCCGGGTTGTGATTTTCCCTTCATAGCAATGCTATAGCATTCTCTGGCAGTGAATTGATCTCATCTTATAGTATATATATACCTGAGGTCATGTGGAACTTCATTGCTAGATGTCGAATTGAGGTTATAGCCTCATAAGTCATCAGTGTGGGTCGTCCCAAAATTGTGTTGTTTGTAGCCGAACAATCAATTACAACAAACTTGAGCATTTTAGCAACAGCTTACGCATCATCTTCTAGTGTCTCTACTAGTCTGATCGTCCCTATGGTTGTTGTTCCTTCTCCTGAGAATCCATATAGGGTCATCGAGGTCGCCTTAAGATTGACTACAAACAGTTCATCTTTTCTAGGGTGGACCTGAATAGCACGTTTATAGAGCTCCCATTATCAATCAATATCCTCCATACTCTTCGATTGGCAAGCTGAACGGTTATCTCAAGCAGATCATTATGCAGGAACTAGACATGGCTAGTGTCCTCTTTCGTGAAAATAACTGGTTGTTTCTCCAACCATTGTTGTTTTGATAACCTTTGCTCCAGAATGAAATTCGTGCCATTGTGGGTTTTTAGATCCTTTATGGACCTTTTTCTGGTCCCCATTACTCGTGATCTCCAGGTGAGGTCCTCCAGCGAGCAATAGTGGTTATATCCCCCCATTCTACTGGAGGGGGAACAATTCGGTTCCCCTGATCTGGTTGAGCCCGGGGTTGACTGACTGGATTTTCCAGAGCTGGATTAATATTTTGCCTGATTGGTTGATTGGGAACTACTCAGTTTCAGGCATATTAGGCTAACGGTCTAGCTCAGATGAGAGTTTCGATCTCACTCTTCAACTGACGGCAATCATCAGTATTATGGTTGATGTCGTTGTGATATCGGTAAAATTTGGCGTGGTCTCTCTTCGCCCTCTGGTGCCTCAATGGCTCTGGTTTTCTCTATGGAAGGCGATTAGAATTTTCTAGGAAGATACATTCTCGCGTATCTTTCAAGTCGGTATATGCGTTTTAGACGAACTTGTACTTTTCACTGGGCTTGTTCTTTTTGGTTCCATTCCAGTCGCCCTCACCAGCCCCTCTCCGCTTATTGCTCCCCGTCTAGTTATTCTGGGTAATGGGTTGAGTCGTAGCTGCAACATCAGTCACCACTCCAGCGGGCTGGACATGGGCCTGGCTGGTTCCTGCGACAGCAAACTGTGCCTCCTTCAGATTTATCCATTCTTGAGCCCGAGCCATGAATTCATCTACACTATTTACTCGTTTCTACTGGAGTTCTTTCCATAAATCACCTCATACTGTCATCCATGTCCTCATAGCCATGAGCTTGGAGTTGCATCAATATCCTTAGCTCGTGTAGCCGCATTGGTTACTGGTTCCGATATGCCTTCAGGGACTTACTTGGTTGTTGTTTAATGTTAGCCAGTGATTCAGCTTCAACACGGGTTTCCTTCGCAGCTTAGAACTGTCTCTTAAACTTGGAAGACATTTTTTTCCACAAGGTGATTGAATGTTTCTTTTACATGTTAAACCTTAATCTGGTCGGTCCAGTTAGTGTTGCAGAGAACAAGATACATCTAGAGTCGAACCCGACGTTGTGGGCCATCATTAATGTGTTGAACGTCCCGAGGTGATTTGAAAGGTTGGTGTTTCCATCACATGCGGGCATGGTTGGAATCCTAAAGCCAATAGGATATGGAGTTGTCGCGATATTAGGAGCAAAAGGCTCGAGCTCCTCATCGACTCATTTTCTAGATAGGAGTCTCTTCATCTGTTCTTCAATTAAGGTCAGTCGCTCGAGGGTTGGATCCTTGGCATCTGGGTTATTTGGGAGTTGATTATCATCCCCCATCCTATTGTGCGCGTAAGATAGGTTGTTTTCCCTCCAAGCTTGAGCTTGGTTAGGTGGGAAATTCCCATTTTCGTGTACAACAATCGGATCTCCCCGTGGCTGAGAATAACTCAAATAATCATGGAAAACTGGATATCCTCTTTGTGAATTTAGATGATCACGCAGGTCGGGATGTGGGTCGGAATGAAGAATTTGTGCGGCGCTTAAGTGATTCCTCAGGTTACTCTGATGCCTACCGCTGCGCTGGCTCTCCATCTAATAACTTCCATTAGTGAAACTTATAGCTCGTGGCTGGGATCGAGGACCTATATTATTAGCAAGAAGCTATGGGATATAGATGTCCTCTAAGGGAGGAGGATTTCTCCTGCTATCCCTTCGAGTTGGAGCGTTCCTTTGTGGGCAAAGTGGCGTTGGATGTCGAACGATGATGGCATATGTCTTATTAGTGAAGCTATCATTGTTCCATCTGGGCGCACTAGATTAGCTTGTCCCTGATCTACTCCAACTTCCTAGGTTGGAGGCTGTTGACGCCGCTTTTCGTCAAACAGTGAAAGAAGAGCACGTAAACAATAACTGAAAATGGCCAATTGAAATAAAACAATGTAAACACACGATTTTTACGTGGTTCAGCCGTTAAATCTGCCTAGTCCATGAGTCTTTGTTATTAAACTCAAGATTATCTCTAGGAGTTCTTCAAGAATGAATTCTCTAGAGTTTTCTCTCAAGGATCAGAATTTCGGTCCTTTACAATGGTGCATGGCCTCTCTATTTATAGGGAAGGCTGCAGAATACTATCCCACATATTTTGGGTAGTTACTCTTTTTGTGTAAATAAAATAAATGGCTTTAAATGCCTATAATCAGATATAAAAGGAAACGTCTCCTGAAGATCAGGGGACATATAACTGACCAAATAATATCCCATGATTCTAGAGGATTTTCAATAATAAATGAGGATTACATCTCATATTTATAACACTTGTAGATATTCAAGGTGGTTATCGCGTATCTCTAAGGCTTTAGCCTCCCAGGTTTCCCGTCATCTATCGAGCTAGAAACATCTCCCGTGGCCACATGGCTTTCGAGATCGTACGTGCGTCGAGCTCGGGACCCCTGATCCGAAGTCGTCCCTGAAGACGAGTGTGTTCCCGGAGCTATATTTCGAGATCATGAATACTTCGAGGTCACCATACTCGAGGTCGTCTACATCCTGTAAGCTCGACATACAATCCTGGAGCATGATTCCATCCTTATGAGTCCGCTTATTTGCGAATCCAACTTTCGAGGTCATAATTTGCATAGCTCGAAATCTGGGTGTAACAGAGGCAGGACTGGTTCATTTCTCCATGTCGAAGGCTCTGACCGTGGCACGGATGGATTTGATGGGGTGTCTCGCCTCCTCGAATTGGTCCCAGCTCACCCTGTTTGTCCAGGCTGGTTCCTAGGAGTGTGAGTTGAATGATTGTTCTTGCGAGGGTTGGTACATCGAGCATTCCATGGGGTCTGTTCAGAAGGTACGGAGCTCGGGGTTGCAATCCGAACAAACCGACTGACATGAGGACAATGACTTCTATGAGTATTAGTTGGTTGAGAATTTTGCTGGATCCGCTCTGAAGGTATAGAATTCGGAGTTGCAATTTTGATAGAGCGACTAAGATTGGGTCGATTATTCATGTGTAACCTATGGGACTCACTTTGCCTCCTTCCGATCTTAACATCGGTTGCAGGAGGGGGTAATCGAGCCAAGATCTCCTCAATCTGCTTGTTTTCTTGAGCAAGATGTCACCGTAACTGGGCATTTTCCATCTCAATATTTGTTAGGTATCTAGGATGGGGATTTGGTGGGCGGTGTGCGAAGCTCCCAGCGTCATCTTGGCCCACATGTTGCTTTCCACGGAAAAGTTGAGCGGTTGAGCCTTCTCCAATGGGGACGGTCGCATGGTGCACCTCCTAATCATCAGGTTGTTTCATCTCATTGTCACGCTTAGACTGGGTGACAACCATGGTGAATGTTAGGTAATACTTGTGTGAGGAATTAAGTCTAATAAGCTCTCAACGAAAGAACCAATTTGTTGACGCGGTTTTTGACCTACAGTGGATTAAGAAATCTAAAAACAGAGATATTAGGTTTTTCTAAATCGTAATTAAACAAATGAAAAATATCACAAGCAATCACACTTTTACGTGGTTCAGTGGTTAAAATCTACCTAGTCCACGAGACAATCTTATTGATCTATTTAGGACTCCAGAAGAAATTTTTAATGACAATTTCAGCAGAGTTTCAATATATAGAGAGTCAGTCCCTTTTTCTATCCATTCCCTTGGTATTTATAGACGATTCTCCTAGACAGCTTTGGATAACCGCATACATAAATATGGTAAATAATAAATTTTGATAACTTCCCATTTACATAAGGATATGATTGCCTATAGAATTTACATATGTTATCCTAGGTAATAAATGTGTAATAAAATCTGGGCCTATATGAGGCGTATAAAAAATCTTCGAGTCTTTTTGGAACCTTAACTTCCGTCATGACCAGGCTTCCGCGAGCTGAATACTTTCTTCGAACTGGATGTCGCAGAACTAACCTATCCTGACACAGACCAAGTTCAGAATTTCTAGAAGGCGATCTAGCCATCCCACATCTCGAACTAGATGTTTGGCGCAAAAGGTGATCTGGAGACTATCTGGTTGTCGTAAGTTATCAAGTTTGACTCAAGTTGCACCCTTCAGAGTTAGCTAGATGTTCTATTTGCATGCTTTCTTCATGCGTTTCTATGCCAGTTGTACCCCGCTGAGTAATTCAACTCGTATTTATTTTGGGTTACAACAATTAATTAATAAAATAAAATATTCTAATTGTAACTAATACAATTGATCAATTAAAAATGGGGTCAAGCCCTCGGCTTGCACCAGTAATTGTGCATGCATAGTGATTGGCGTGTAGCACCACATGGTGCTTCCTAATTTTTTTCTCATTTGTTTATTCAATTAATCACAACAAAATATTTATGTATTTAAAAAAACATAAATACCAAATAATTAAAATTTAATTTTATCTTATAAAACCTAATTAAATTATTATCATATAATCAATTGATATTATTATCTTTTAATATTAATTCAAGACTAATTAATATTATTTTCAGCTAGTAATTTTTTAAATAAAACATATTAGTGAAATTAATTAATTACGTATAATTATATATTGCCTTGGAAATTAATTCATTTTGCAATTTAGTCATTTTTCAATTTCTCTTGTCAACAACATCCACCTCTAGACTGTGTTGTATAGATGTGACTTGGGGACCATGAACCTATAATACTAAGCTTTAATAAACCAGAGTACTAATTAAACTCTTTAATTAAATAATCTTATTGATTAATTTTATTACTACTCCACTATAAATATTGAATTGCACTCTTAGTAATTATAGATTTATATTTATAGAATTATCTCGTTTAGTCCATTGATATAATTAATTAATGTAGTTTTGTCCTCCATTTATTGGTTCGTAAATTAGAGGTTGTCAAAATTACTATTTTACCCTTTGTTGACGGTGAGAACTCGACAACGATGTTAGGTCGAAAAACTCAAACCTTAGTAAGAAAATAACTTAGAAGAACTTTGTAACGCCCACTCCTTTCTACAAATGTATTATAACAATTATGAAAAATAAGAGAAAATATTTTTATTCATACTTTTGAGTACATTACAATGATAATCGAAGGCTAGAGCTATTAAGTAAAGTGGAAGAATAACTAATGAATACGCAACTATAATATCCATGGGCATTTCATTAGTATAATACTCATAGAATGATGCAAAGTACAAGCAAACAATCACTAAAGTTATGAGCAATAAAGAAAAATTCATGATTAGATGATGAATTTATCTAGAAGGATAAGAGATGAAGAAGTTGTTGCAAATAAATGGTTGAAGGAACAAGTATTTATAGGGCAAAAACTAGTCGTTATGACCGTTAGTGAATAGTGATCCGACCGTTGGAAACAGTAACCTGACTGTTGGGGATATAGCTATTGTAACAGTATCTTATTATGGGATTTTAACAATTCTAAGTTGTTGAAGTAACTAACACATGAGAATAATTAAGTTATGGAAGTTAGAGAATTCTTTTCAGAAAAGTTTGTGAGTAAAAAATGTTGAACTAAGTAATATAAGAAGATTGTGAAGTTTTCATTTTTTTTTGTTACTATTGATGACACTATTCACAGTGGGTCCCACAGCGGGATCCACAAGGGTACCACAGTAGGGTCCACATGGGTCTCACATGTTGATGCAGTAGTGATACAGTGATGACTTCAGCAAATTACTATGTTTGATATTTTGAATATTTTGGATATTATATTATTTTACTATGCAGCATAGTAACCCAAGGTTTTCCTATAAAGAGGCTCTTCCAAAACTTATTTTGAATGACAAAACCTCATTTTCTTTCTCTCACTCTGCTTAAAAATCTTTTTAGCACTTTTTTAAAGCCCTAAATCTCTAAGATCTAGGCGAATTTCTTTCAGTAGTGCTAGCCTACTAAGACCTTTTAGGTAAGCTCCTTTCTGAGCCTTTCAGTTCATTTATTTAGCTATTATTTATATATAGATTATTTTACTATGCCATGCCAAAATTTATATATAGATTATTTTACTATGTCGTTATCATTCTAAAATTTATATATAGATTATTTTACTATGCCGTTATAATTCTAAAATTTATATATAGATTATTTTACTATGCCGTTATAATGCCAAAATTTATATATAGATTATTTTCCTATTCCATTACAATGCCAAAATTGAAATAAAAACTATTTTTAATGGGTCATTATAATACTAAAAATTATATAGGCTATGACCACACTTTGGACATTTTATAACCTTATGTGGAATTTTATTATATGACCTTATTCCCTATTATTATGGACTGGTATTATGATCTGGACATTTCCGTATGACCATGACCACAACTTTTAGATCGGGATCTTACCATGGACAATTATAGTATGACCATACGTCTGGACATAAAATAATTAATAAAATAGGAAAAATATAATAATAACAATTATAAACTAAAAAACTATTTTATGTAAGTTAATAGTTTGTGTTTTTATCATGAACTAACAATTTCGATCGTTTTATCAGGATGCGAGGTAAGTAGAATCCTCTTCTACGACACAAGTCTTTTATGTCTCTTATGTGCATTTATATGCTTTACATGTTATTCCGCCATATTTTTTTGATGCATAAGTTAATTTCAAGCATGTTATATTTATTATGCATAAGCATGCTTAATGTTTACATATAAGTTATTGAAAGCATTAAAGTAGAGGTGTTGCTTGGGAGACCTATGTCCCAAAATGTAATAAGGGAGACGTACTTCCCTCTTTAATGAATGTTTATGAGGGAGAAATTCCCTATTATCATTTTTATGTTTAGGAGGGAATGTGATTCCTTATATAATGTCGGCTACAGCATCCTCTAGGGCCCAAAAGAAAGGAAAGTGAAAGAAAGAAAATACATAACATGTTGCACGATTATTTTAATGCATATGAGGTAATTATTCTACTTATTGAGCCTTAGCTCATCAAATAATGCTTGTGTTGTAGTTAAGATACCCCAAATATAAATTGTTGATGAGTATACGTAGAGCCAACATGGCTGTACATATGGGGCTAACTTGAAGGGAGTGGAGCTTTGCTGTGCTATATTATAAATAAACGAGAAACTTAATTTTATATCTATATTTCATTTAAAGTATTTTTTTAACTTTATAATTTACATAAAGCTTTAAAAGTATTTCATGAACTTTGTAATTTACACAAAGCTTTTAAATTTATCGGTTGGACACATCTATAATTCTACATTAAGGTGTAGTAACGCCACGTAAATTATTTCTAAAAGTATTAAGATTTGTATGTAAGATAAAGTTTTTTTTTTATTTGGTTGTGAGTACTGTATGGTTTGAATTTATGAACAATAGTTTATGTATTTTTAATAAAGTTTTTGTAAATTCAAAATTTCAGTATTGATGTATTCAAGGATAAACTCTGTTTTACACTATATATATGTACGTTAAGTAAGGAGGTCATTACAAACTTAGAATGGACATGAGGAAAAATAAGTGCAAAACCACAATGGAGTAAAAACTCGTATATTGCTTAATAGCCTTGTTGTTCCATAAAATTAGCACGAGTCTAGTCACTCAGATCAGGGTACAACTGGCAGATAAATACGTGAGAAAGCAGCCAAGTAGAACCTCTGGTTAACAATGATGTGAGCAGCTCGAGTTGGGATTTGATAACATGACATACAGGTTATTATCAGACCGCCTCTTAGGATGACGATCCAGTTCAAGACCGATAATGGTCAGACCCTCCTTTGGGCACTCTGAAGTTAATTTGAACTAAGGTTTAGATGATCTTTTACCACCAGCTCGATGAAGATATTTAGCTCATGGCGACCTGGTCAGAACGCATACTGAAAGATCCCAAGAGACTAGGAGGCTCTGTATACGCTCATTAATGCCTAGGTTGTATTTCATATCTATCATTTATTATCCGAGATAGCAAGAGTATATTATATTCTGTTATCAAATCATATCCCAATGTAAATGGGAATAATCAGTATTAAATGTATATCATATTAATTCACGCGGTTACCCAAACCTGTCCAGAATAGTCCCCTATAAATATCAAGGATAATGGACAGGGAAGGCGACTGCCTTTTTGTATTACTGAAACTTTAGAGAAATTGTGAGAGAAAAATAATAATACTGTCTCATGGACTAGGTGGATTTTAACCACTGAACCACATAAAAAGTTGCGTGTGTACGAAAGGGTTCTTATTATTTCATTACAATTTACAATTAAGTACTAATATCCCTATTACATTTCTTAAGCTATTGTTGGTGAAAAACCGCATCAACAAGCCTAAGTATACAATGAATTTTCCAACCCATTTGTTTGGGGGTGAGGATCTATTTATAGTGGAGTTCTAATGGCTCCTGATACATTGTGGTCCCATGGGACCATATAGTACATGGGTACATCATCAGTGTGATGGCATAGGTAGTAGTGGTGCAAAAGTTCGTGGTGTCAGCTTAGGTACATGGTCAGAGGCTTGCCAAAAAGCTCATGGTCTTGTACCATGTCGTACCTCCACCACTTGTCTTGTACTAACATCAGAGGTGTGCTGGGGGAGTCCTTGCCATGTACCATTCTTGTACTACCACTACTTGTAGGGTATGGGTGTCGTGCGCGTACCTTTGTTCCCTTTGTCTTGTTTGTACCTTTCGTACTTGTACGTGAATTCCATTTACGCTATCACTCTTCTTGGCTATGTCTATGTCTCGAGCTTCTCAATATTTTTCTATGGGTACTTGGGGTTTCCATTGTGACATATACATGGAGTGCATTTTGCTAGCGACACCTGCCTCAAAATGGAATAGGGCCTCCTCAACAAGATACTTGCTTCCAAGAGGCTTTAGGGGGCCTAGTAGGATGGTCCCATGAAACTGTCATGTGAGAAGTTATTGGTGCATCCGAGGCTCATGTCTAGGCACAATTTCCTTTTATGAAGCTTCCCTAAATGAGATGCTAGCTGCAGAGGTAGTGTGCGAAGTGCGTGGCTAGGCGCGAGACGAGATGACCTCGCAAGGTGAGAGGGTGTTGCGGAGGTGCGGTCTAACAGAGGCGTGGTCTCGCAGAGGCATGGTCTCACGGAGGCAGGAGGGTCTCGCGGTGGCACGGTGGCACAGAGGCACGGAGGCATGGTCTCGTAGAGGCGTGGTCTCATTGAGGCAAGAAGGCCTCGTAGAGGTATGTTCTAGCCGAGTTGCAGTCTCACAGAGGTAGGAGGGCCTCACAGAGGAATGGTCTAATGGAGGCACGAGGCGCTGGGCATGGCAACGTGCGAGGTACGCTTGGTGTCGGGTGGTATTCTTCTACTCCCCATGCTTATCTAATGCCTTAGGGGAAACATAATCTAGGTCTTTTAAGAGTAGGAAGATTTTGCATTCACACTTGCCCCCAGTCTAGGAAAGGGTCTTCAGGCTCTCTGGTAGACTTCACGATACGGTGCCACTTTGTGTCTCACATAAGTTAGTTATGATTAAATGAAGTATTTTGATGTGTCACATTGGTGGCACCTACCCCGCAGACCAATGCAGTGCCTCATCAATGAGACGTTTGTCATAGTCATGAGATGGCCTTGCAAGTGGCATGGATGACACAAGGCGAGAGGGACTAGTGAAGATACGAGGCGATGTGGCAAGGCACTGGGCGCGCGAGGCTTTGGGAACGCGAGGCGCACGAGGCACGAGGTGTGTGAGGCGTTGGGCGCACGAGGCTCGGGGCGCGCAAGACGTGCCCTTCCCGGGTGCGAGGCACTTCGATCTTCAACGACGTAGGGACCTCGCATGGCACTTGGGAGTGCTACCTAGATTGTGGCCTTGTGAGACCTCTAGGCATGAGCCCAATGGAGTGGCTAAGTGACCCTTAGCCATTTATTTCAACCAAGGATCAGACCTTTTTTCTAGACTGATTTTTGGCATCCACACTTGCCCGCCAGTCCATAAGGAGGGATTTAAGCATTCTTGTATACTCCTTTTGTGTCTTCTTTATGACATGCAAGGTATAAGTATGTTTCTTTGTTTATGAAATAGGGAAAAGCATACTTCATGAGTGGTGATCCTAAGGACTCCTTTGAAGTTTAATTCACGCCAATCATTCAATTGTACAAATCATATGGGTGTCATTATTGTACAAAACATCAGCCCGTAGGAATGAGCTTGAGGCACACTATCTGAAGGGGCCAAAGAAGTATCGTCTAGACAAGGTGGGCTCTCGTGTGGTGCTCTTAAAATGTTGCCCTAGGTGGTTTACGTGTATCCAACGCTTGTCAGATTTCAAAGTGAATAGTGCTTTAACAATTCTTTCTTGTGGTCCTTTCATCTTGTTGGCTTCCTCTTCACTATCAAAGCAGCAGGTCAACTCGACTGTGAAGTCTACCAGTACTTGCTCATTGAAGAAACATACTTGATTTCTTGTTTGTGTTTCATGATCATTGGAGGAGCATTTGAGCTCCTCTTATGTATGCTCGTTGATTTATTTTAAGGATGTGTTGACCCTTTGGGTATCTCCCATCCTCTCTTTTATATATATATATATATATCGTAATGCGCGTGCTTTTGACTTTTTAATTTTGATTGAGAACCGTCCTTCTCATTATTAAGCACAAAAATATTTTTGCAAGCGTCTTCTTCGAGACCCTTTTTGCAAGTGTCTTCTTTGAGACCATTTTCGCAAGCATCTTCTTTGAGACCCTTTTTGGGCTGGTTACTTAGGTCAACCTAGGATTATTATGAGGGCTTTTTTTGGTCCTTGATGTTATCTCTCCTTGGGTTGGGACCCTTATAAGGATATGGTGTTTGTGAAGCCTCACAAGCGCCTATTTTCAAGGCTCTTTTATTGATTGCGAGTGAGTTTTTTGCAAAGACCTCCTCTAGGGCTCTTTCTCCCCAGGCTAGGTGACTTGGTCGATCTAGACTTAGGGATCTCTTTGGGCTCCCTTTTTGTCTTCTACGAAGCGGTCATTTTGTAGGGTGGGTGTATTTGTGAGGAAGTCACTTTTGAGGGACCTTTTGACTTTCTTAGACTCTATAAAGGTAGCTAGTCCTTATAGATTCAAATGTTATCTTATAAGTTTCACCGCTCATATATATTATAAGTATTTATATATATATATATATATCTCACGAGGCTAGACACTTGTTTAGAACATGGCCAGGCGCCTATTGAGGCTCTCTAGGCTAGGCACCTATTTCACACATGAGGTGCCTGTTGAGGCTAACGAGTCTTGGAATTTATTTTGCACAAGGTCAGGCACCCAATGAGGTTTGGTATAATACCTCCCAAGTGGTTGATGTGATTTATCTTGCCAAGGACTTTGTTTTTTCGTTCTTGTCGATACGCTTTGACAATTTCAATTGACAATGGCAGTATATGCCTCACATAAGTGTCCTTGGAGAAGAGAAATGTAATATATAAAATAGGTGCTTGAAATTAGCGATAGTAGGCAATGTGTGTAACGTCCTACTTCCTTAGAGCCGTTACTATGTGGGTTAAAAATGTGCCACTAGCTCGCTAATTGTAGAGTCCAAGAACTTTACTTAGCTAATTGTTTAGTAGTATTATAAGTATGTTTAGTGTTATCTTTGTTACTATGGATTTTTGGTTCAGACCGGGAATTATTTGGACACTCATAGTAGTACTTATAGATTTTCTAAAGTTTAACCTATAGTTTAAGAATATTAAGTATAACCTAAGGTTTGATTAATGTGACTGATGTTAAGGATTATATTATTATATTATAAGGTTTAGACATCAACCAATAGGATTTTAAGCACGTGTTTTGAATGGTAATTAAGGATTAAGTATTTTTGAGGATTAAATTAAATAAGGGTAAAGTTTGAATGTATAGGGTCAGTCAGCAGCTTTGAGTACGTTGAGGGCTTAGTCAAGGCTGTTTACTCCATTCAAACTTAGCTAAAAATGTGTAAATTCGTGTTTAAATATTCAGCGTATGCCGATATATCGCAGCAATAGGGGGCGATATATCGCAGCACGTAGATACGGAAAACACGAATCGATGCACGGTCGCCTCGGGAACAAAGGTCCAGGCGATATATCGCCTATAGGGGGCGATATATCGCCTCCACCAGCATGTTTTCAAATACTTTTGAATTCTTTTCCTTTCAGCCATTCAAACTCCTTCAACAGTCCAGCATCTTTTGAACGAGTCTTCAGCCTCTGCTGAACGATTATTCAAATGATTTTCACCTAAAAAGCCATTATTTTTATTCAAGTAAAATCAAGATATTTTCATTCCCAAACTCTATAAATAGGACCTAGTACCCAGCCATTATTCACCATTTGCTCTAAGTTCAGAAGCTGCTAGTGTTAAGTGAGTGTGAGAGTGTAAACACTTGGTTTGGGGAAAAACTATAAGCTTAAACATCATAAGCTTATCAAACACTTTGGGAAGTGAGTTCTATAGTATTTCGGTGGAGGTTAGATTGATCTTGCAATCTTTGAGGTAAACCCAAAACTCTAGTTCCTTTCTGTATTTTATGTTATTTTCCTTTCTCAAAACCTTCTACTCAGTCCCCTAACCTTATTCTTATTTTGGTTAGGGAATCCAAGCTCTTAAGCATATAAGTCGGTAAGTATGTTTTTTATGGTTTAGTCTTTCCATCTCTTTCATTTCATCTCCTTTCTTTAGACTCACTCTTTCTTATGGTTTTAGGAGTGTTCCAAAAGTCCCAACTCAGTCCATAAAACCGGTAACTTTGGTAAGGAAAATAGGCTAGAATTAATATGTTATGTGCTTATGTTATCTATATGTTTTATGTTATTAATGTGTTATGATATGTATATGTGTATGTTTGTAGGCTTGGGCATATGACCCATATGGCTAACAAGACCCCAAATGGGTTATGGGCATATGACCTACTTAGCTAGTAGGACCCCACTAATCCCATGGGCATATGCTTGTTTAGTCTATGGGACCCCAAGTAATAATGGCCATTATAATAAGTGTATGTTATATGTGTTATGTTAAGTCTTTATGTTTTCTTATGAAATTATGTATATGACTTTGTGTTAGATTTTCCTTGCTGGGCATTAGGCTCATTCCTTTCTGTTTATGTGCAGGAAATAAGCTTTAGAGGTGGGAAGATTCGTGACGCTTGGAGGATGTGTATCGATGGTGAATGGAGTCAAGGGGCCGAGCGTTATTCGATTCGAGGATATAGTCTCCTTTTAAATTTTTATGATTTTATGTGTATTTTCCGCAACAAATATGTAATGTCTTTTATTTTTGAATCATCTTTTGTTTTAAAAACAATGGGATCCCATAATCCTTCTTAGTATTCTGTTTCTTTGTAAATAACTCTTATTTTGCAAGTTACTCAATAAATTATGGTATTTTCGTAAAAATGTACGTTTTATGTATAGTTTCGTTAATGGTCCAAATAGTCTAGAGTAGTTGGTCATTACAGTTGGTATCAGAGAAAACGGTTCCTTCGCATGAAGTTCTCCTCGATACACATGCTCAAAGCTCCGAATCGAACCGCCAAGTAAGTGTTTAAGTTACAAGTTACTTTGTCTATGTGTATAGCTAACAACTTTAGTGTTTATGTTTCAGTTAAGAATGAATGGAGCTTTAACCTACCAAGATATCCGAGCCATTAAGGCCTTAAAAAGAATAAGGGAGCCAAGAAACACCGTAGGAGCCCTAGAAAGGATTACTCGAAGGTTGCTTTTGTTTCACCAAGCGATAGGTGGCCTTCAAGAGGATAAACAAATAATGCTAAGATCAACGGAACAATATGTATTAGTGATTAGGTTGTTTAAAGATTTCCATCCTGTAATAGCAGCCTTAGAAGAAATATGGGAAGAAATGCGTGAGGAGGATGAACTACCCTTAGCAATGAGATACTACTTCCTCTTAGTTAGGTTTACCGCTAAAATTGAATTTCAGTTCACCAATGAGCAAAAGAATAGGATTCTCACCAACCTTCCTGTAGGACGTTTTGATGCTCATGACAATGATGACTATGAGGCAATAGATGATGATATGTTAGATGATGGATCGGATGTAGAAGATCCCGATTTTTAGATTAGAAGTTTTTAATGTTTGTTTTATTTACGTTTTGATTGTAATAAGTGAAATTGTTTTCCAAATGAATAACATGCTATTTGAATATCATGTGTGAGTTTGATTTTTCGCAATCATAATAAATACTAAATAAAATGAATAATGACTAAGTTCGGTGAGGGTGGATACAAATCAATGAACCTGGTTTCCTTATTGAGAGTTAGGGGACCATAGTAGTGGGAACGATTTTACTGATCCCAGCCCTCCCTCAATATGGTTAACTTTGGAACAAAGATAAGTTTCGAGCCTGAGAATTAAGTCATATAGGATGATTAGAAACATACTTAGAAAATAAAGATGACTTGTTTTTCTAAGTATAGAAACCCGCTCTAATAATAAATAAAAACCTATATAATTTTTTTCATAAGAAGTCATAATAAATAGGTCCGAGATATGTTTGTTTAGAATAAGATTTTGCCTTAGAGCCTATTAGGTCAAGTTCTAACATGTTTCTTCCAACTGTTAGAACCCTGCTACGATGTCTCTCCGAAGATCCGCACGCACCAACGGAAATGCCGCCAACGATGTTCCAGCGACCAATGCGGTCCCTACCGTTCGCCGAAGGAGAGTACGTGTTACTGCTCGCCGCAACGCGCCGGCACAGCCAGCTGACAACACTACAGAGATTGCCAGACTACGACAGCAAGTCGAGGAACTTCTGCAGCAACAACGCCAACAGGCTCAATCACAGCCGCAGCCACAGTCAATGGCCCCAGCACCCCAACAAGTTGGTCCGTATGGGGGATGGCCTATGACGAATTACGCTCCTTATCCTGTACAACACATGGAGCCAGTGTACGAAAGGTTCCGCAAGCAGCACGCTCCGAACTTCGAAGGGACTACGGACCCCTTTGAAGCAGAAGAATGGCTAAGGAATGTGGAGCCGGTCCTAGCCCACATGAACCTCAATAATGCTGACCGCATATCCTGCGTCTCATCTTTACTCAAGAAAGATGCCAGGATATGGTGGGATTTGGTCCAGCAATCCCACGATGCTGCCACTATGACGTGGACCCGATTTGGGGAGCTCTTCCACAAGAAGTACTACAATTCAGCAGTACTTGCTACAAGAGTTGAGGAGTTCACCAATCTGAAGCAAGGGAATTTAACAGTGGCGGAATATGCTCGTCAGTTTGACCGCTTAGCCAAGTTCGCGGCAGAGTTAGTTCCGACCGATTATCTGAGGGTGAACAAATTCGTGAGAGGACTCCGACCAAAGATTGAGATGGGGGTGAAGCTAGCAAACCCGGGAAACACTTCATATGCCGACGTTCTTGAGACGGCAATTGAAGTAGAAAGGTTGCAAGCCAACGTGAGCAAAGAAGAAGCCAGCAAGCCGGAACCTAGACAGCAGAGCCAACCTCAGGCCATTCGGAACAACAATCAGTCCAGCAACAGTCAGTCCAACAACAACAGTAACGGACAGAAGAGAAGGCATCCTGACAACAAGCAAGCCGACAACAATAAAAGGGCACGACCAAATAATGGGGGAAATAGGTCGGGCTACGTGGAATACCCGCCATGTGCCAAATGTCAGAAGAATCACCCCGGAGAATGCCGTGCCAACACCAAGGAGTGTTTCAACTGTGGTCAAGAAGGGCATCGTAAAAGAGACTGTCCTCAGCAAAAGCCGGAAGGAAAGAAGGACGAAAAGATGGTTCCTGCTCGGGTTTTTGCTTTAACCCAAGGAGAGGCGGATGCTAGCAACAAGGTGGTCACAGGTCAGGTTTCCATCCTGAATAAATTATGTCATGTATTATTTGATTCGGGAGCCACTCATTCGTATATTTCGTTAGGAATGATAGATAAACTAGACAAACCTAGTGAAATATTTAGAACTAGGTTTGTAACCGAGTTGCCTTCGGGCAAAGTAGTTCTATCATCACGAATTGTACGAGGCGTGCCAATCAAGATTGAGGACAAGGAACTAGAAGGAGACATGATAGAACTGATGATCAAAGACTTCGACGTAATCCTAGGCATGGATTGGCTAGCACGGCATGGCACAACGATCGACTGCAGACGCAAGAAGGTGGTGTTCGATACTCCTGACGGCCAGAAACTGTGCTTCATGGGACAAGCTTCAGGACTACGCTCACCGTTAGTGTCATCTCTCAAAGCTCAGAGAATGATGGAGAAAGGATGCCAAGCATTCTTAGCCAACATCACGAATGTGGAGAAGGACACATCACTCAAAGTTGGAGATGTTCGAGTCATACAAGAATTTCCAGAAGTATTTCCCGATGACTTGCCAGGATTGCCGCCAACTAGAGAAATAGACTTCACGATAGAATTAGTACCGGGCACCGAGCCTATCTCTAAGGCACCATACCGGATGGCACCTACGGAACTCAAGGAGTTAAAGACACAGCTACAAGAACTCCTAGACTTGGGTTTCATTAGGCCAAGCCATTCACCATGGGGAGCTCCGGTACTATTCGTGAAGAAGAAGGACGGAAGTATGCGCATGTGCATAGACTACCGAGAGCTGAATAAAGTAACAATTAAGAACAAATACCCGCTACCTCGGATTGATGATTTGTTTGATCAACTCCGAGGCGCAACTGTATTTTCTAAGATCGATCTACGGTCCGGGTATCATCAGCTCAAGGTAAAGGGAGAAGATATCCCTAAGACAGCCTTTAGGACCCGTTATGGACATTACGAGTTCTTGGTTATGTCTTTTGGTCTTACTAACGCGCCAGCCGCGTTTATGGATTTAATGAATAGGGTCTTCAAGGACTACTTGGATAAATTCATCGTTGTGTTCATCGACGACATTTTAATTTACTCCAAGGATGAAGTGGAGCACGAGGAACACTTGAGGATGATTTTAATGCGATTGAAGGAGCACCAACTCTACGCGAAGTTCAAGAAATGCGAGTTTTGGCTCTCACAAGTGGCGTTCCTCGGGCACATCATATCGAAAGACGGAGTTGCAGTGGATCCATCGAAGGTAGAGGCCGTGAAGGATTGGCCTAGACCAAAGAACGCGTCGGAAGTAAGAAGCTTCTTAGGGCTAGCAGGTTACTATAGAAAGTTTGTAGAGGGCTTTTCTAAGATAGCCACTCCACTCACCAACCTGACCCGGAAGCAACAAAAGTTTAACTGGAATGATAAGTGTGAGGAAAGCTTCCAGTTGCTTAAGGATAAGCTTTGCTCAACCCCAGTACTTAGTGTCCCAAAACCCAACGACAAGTTCGTTGTCTACTGTGATGCATCAAAGTTAGGATTGGGATGCGTACTGATGCAAAATGACAAGGTGATAGCCTACGCCTCACGTTAGTTAAAGGAGTATGAACAACGCTATCCAACTCACGATATGGAGTTGGCAGCGGTGGTCTTTGCGTTAAAAATCTGGCGCCATTATATTTACGGAGAACGGTGCGAGATTTATACGGACCACAAAAGTTTAAAATACTTCTTTACTCAGAAGGAGCTTAACATGAGGCAGCGCCGGTGGTTGGAATTAGTAAAGGATTACGACTGCGAAATCCTATACCACCCGGGGAAGGCAAACGTAGTTGCCGATGCACTTAGCCGAAAAAGTTATGGGAACTTAGCAGCCTTATCCGGAATGGAAAAGCCACTACAACAGGAGCTTATCAGTGCCGGAATAGAAGTGGTTGTAGGCAAGCTGGCTAACTTGTCTATCCAATCGAATCTGCTAGAAGACATACGGAATGGTCAGAGACATGATGATTCGCTAGCAACGCACATGGATGCAGTCAGAGAAGGCAAGACTACAGATTTCTCAATATCCAGTCAAGGTTTATTGAGATATAAGGATCGGGTATGCGTGCCAGACGATCAAAGTATTAAGAAGACGATCCTAGAAGAAGCGCACAGCACCCCATACTCGGTTCATCCAGGGTCTACCAAGATGACTCATGACATAAAGGCAGTCTATTGGTGGCCAGGGATGAAGAAGGACATAGCGGAGTATGTATCTAAGTGTCTGGTATGCCAGCAAGTGAAGGCGGAGCATCAGCGGCCTGCAGGATTATTGCAACCGCTTAGCATACCGGAGTGGAAGTGGGACGATATAGCCATGGACTTCGTGACGGGTCTGCCAAAGACGAATAAGCAGCATGATTCTGCTTGGATAGTCATAGATAGACTAACCAAGTCGGCTCATTTTCTGCCTGTTAAGACTTCTTATACGGCAGACCAATATGCAGACATCTACATCCAAGAGATCGTACGATTGCATGGAATCCCCAAGACGATAGTATCAGATAGAGGATCAGTGTTTACGTCAAGATTTTGGAGAAGCTTACAGCAAGCCATGGGTACTAAGTTAAGTCTTAGTACAGCTTTCCATCCTCAGACAGATGGGCAGTCCGAGCGTACGATTCAGGTCTTAGAGGATATGCTACGCGCATGTGTACTTGACTTTGGAGGATCGTGGAACAAGTACTTACCGCTGATCGAGTTCTCGTACAACAACAGCTACCAGTCGACGATCGAGATGGCACCTTATGAGTTGCTATATGGAAGAAGGTGCTGATCACCGTTGCACTGGGACGAGGTAGGAGAAAGGAAGCTTTTAGGGCCCAAAGCTGTTAGGCAAGCTCAAGAAGCAGTAACGCTTATTAGACAGCGTATGCTTGCTGCTCAAAGCCGTCAGAAAAGCTATGCGGATACCAAGTGACGCGATGTGGAGTTCCAAGTTGGAGATCAAGTCTTCCTGAAGATATCTCCTATGAAGGGTGTCAAGCGGTTCGGGAAGAAAGGCAAGCTCAGTCCCCGATTCATAGGTCCTTTTGAGATATTGGACAAAGTGGGACCAGTTGCATATAGACTAGCCCTACCACCAGCACTAGCCGATAGTCACAACGTCTTCCACATTTCGATGCTACGCAAATATGTGTCAGACCCATCTCACGTCCTCAAGTACGATACCATAGCGCTCCAGAAAGACTTAAGTTACGAGGAACGACCGGTTAGCATCCTAGATAGGGGGATGAAGCAGTTACGGTCCAAGAGCTTTCCTATAGTTAAAGTCCTATGGAGCAATAGTTCTGAACGCGAGGCAACGTGGGAGTTGGAAGAGGACATGCAGAGCCGGTATCCGGAGTTATTTGGTAAGTAAATTTCGAGGACGAAATTATTTTTAGTAGGGGAGAATTGTAGAGTCCAAGAACTCTACTTAGCTAATTGTTTAGTAGTATTATAAGTATGTTTAGTGTTATCTTTGTTACTATGGATTTTTGGTTCAGACCGGGAATTATTTGGACACTCATAGTAGTACTTAGAGATTTTCTAAAGTTTAACCTATAGTTTAAGAATATTAAGTATAACCTAAGGTTTGATTAATGTGACTGATGTTAAGGATTATATTATTATATTATAAGGTTTAGACATCAACCAATAGGATTTTAAGCACGTGTTTTGAATGGTAATTAAGGATTAAGTATTTTTTAGGATTAAATTAAATAAGGGTAAAGTTTGAATGTATAGGGTCAGTCAGCAGCTTTGAGTACGTTGAGGGCTTAGTCAAGGCTGTTTACTCCATTCAAACTTAGCTAAAAATGTGTAAATTCGTGTTTAAATATTCAGCGTATGCCGATATATCGCAGCAATAGGGGGCGATATATCGCAGCACGTAGATACGGAAAACACGAATCGATGCACGGTCGCCTCGGGAACAAAGGTCCAGGCGATATATCGCCTATAGGGGGCGATATATCGCCTCCACCAGCATGTTTTCAAATACTTTTGAATTCTTTTCCTTTCAGCCATTCAAACTCCTTCAACAGTCCAGCATCTTTTGAACGAGTCTTCAGCCTCTGCTGAACGATTATTCAAATGATTTTCACCTAAAAAGCCATTATTTTTATTCAAGTAAAATCAAGATATTTTCATTCCCAAACTCTATAAATAGGACCTAGTACCCAGCCATTATTCACCATTTGCTCTAAGTTCAGAAGCTGCTAGTGTTAAGTGAGTGTGAGAGTGTAAACACTTGGTTTGGGGAAAAACTATAAGCTTAAACATCATAAGCTTATCAAACACTTTGGGAAGTGAGTTCTATAGTATTTCGGTGGAGGTTAGATTGATCTTGCAATCTTTGAGGTAAACCCAAAACTCTAGTTCCTTTCTGTATTTTATGTTATTTTCCTTTCTCAAAACCTTCTACTCAGTCCCCTAACCTTATTCTTATTTTGGTTAGGGAATCCAAGCTCTTAAGCATATAAGTCGGTAAGTATGTTTTTTATGGTTTAGTCTTTCCATCTCTTTCATTTCATCTCCTTTCTTTAGACTCACTCTTTCTTATGGTTTTAGGAGTGTTCCAAAAGTCCCAACTCAGTCCATAAAACCGGTAACTTTGGTAAGGAAAATAGGCTAGAATTAATATGTTATGTGCTTATGTTATCTATATGTTTTATGTTATTAATGTGTTATGATATGTATATGTGTATGTTTGTAGGCTTGGGCATATGACCCATATGGCTAACAAGACCCCAAATGGGTTATGGGCATATGACCTACTTAGCTAGTAGGACCCCACTAATCCCATGGGCATATGCTTGTTTAGTCTATGGGACCCCAAGTAATAATGGCCATTATAATAAGTGTATGTTATATGTGTTATGTTAAGTCTTTATGTTTTCTTATGAAATTATGTATATGACTTTGTGTTAGATTTTCCTTGCTGGGCATTAGGCTCATTCCTTTCTGTTTATGTGCAGGAAATAAGCTTTAGAGGTGGGAAGATTCGTGACGCTTGGAGGATGTGTATCGATGGTGAATGGAGTCAAGGGGCCGAGCGTTATTCGATTCGAGGATATAGTCTCCTTTTAAATTTTTATGATTTTATGTGTATTTTCCGCAACAAATATGTAATGTCTTTTATTTTTGAATCATCTTTTGTTTTAAAAACAATGGGATCCCATAATCCTTCTTAGTATTCTGTTTCTTTGTAAATAACTCTTATTTTGCAAGTTACTCAATAAATTATGGTATTTTCGTAAAAATGTACGTTTTATGTATAGTTTCGTTAATGGTCCAAATAGTCTAGAGTAGTTGGTCATTACAGTTGGTATCAGAGAAAACGGTTCCTTCGCATGAAGTTCTCCTCGATACACATGCTCAAAGCTCCGAATCGAACCGCCAAGTAAGTGTTTAAGTTACAAGTTACTTTGTCTATGTGTATAGCTAACAACTTTAGTGTTTATGTTTCAGTTAAGAATGAATGGAGCTTTAACCTACCAAGATATCCGAGCCATTAAGGCCTTAAAAAGAATAAGGGAGCCAAGAAACACCGTAGGAGCCCTAGAAAGGATTACTCGAAGGTTGCTTTTGTTTCACCAAGCGATAGGTGGCCTTCAAGAGGATAAACAAATAATGCTAAGATCAACGGAACAATATGTATTAGTGATTAGGTTGTTTAAAGATTTCCATCCTGTAATAGCAGCCTTAGAAGAAATATGGGAAGAAATGCGTGAGGAGGATGAACTACCCTTAGCAATGAGATACTACTTCCTCTTAGTTAGGTTTACCGCTAAAATTGAATTTCAGTTCACCAATGAGCAAAAGAATAGGATTCTCACCAACCTTCCTGTAGGACGTTTTGATGCTCATGACAATGATGACTATGAGGCAATAGATGATGATATGTTAGATGATGGATCGGATGTAGAAGATCCCGATTTTTAGATTAGAAGTTTTTAATGTTTGTTTTATTTACGTTTTGATTGTAATAAGTGAAATTGTTTTCCAAATGAATAACATGCTATTTGAATATCATGTGTGAGTTTGATTTTTCGCAATCATAATAAATACTAAATAAAATGAATAATGACTAAGTTCGGTGAGGGTGGATACAAATCAATGAACCTGGTTTCCTTATTGAGAGTTAGGGGACCATAGTAGTGGGAACGATTTTACTGATCCCAGCCCTCCCTCAATATGGTTAACTTTGGAACAAAGATAAGTTTCGAGCCTGAGAATTAAGTCATATAGGATGATTAGAAACATACTTAGAAAATAAAGATGACTTGTTTTTCTAAGTATAGAAACCCGCTCTAATAATAAATAAAAACCTATATAATTTTTTTCATAAGAAGTCATAATAAATAGGTCCGAGATATGTTTGTTTAGAATAAGATTTTGCCTTAGAGCCTATTAGGTCAAGTTCTAACATGTTTCTTCCAACTGTTAGAACCCTGCTACGATGTCTCTCCGAAGATCCGCACGCACCAACGGAAATGCCGCCAACGATGTTCCAGCGACCAATGCGGTCCCTACCGTTCGCCGAAGGAGAGTACGTGTTACTGCTCGCCGCAACGCGCCGGCACAGCCAGCTGACAACACTACAGAGATTGCCAGACTACGACAGCAAGTCGAGGAACTTCTGCAGCAACAACGCCAACAGGCTCAATCACAGCCGCAGCCGCAGCCACAGTCAATGGCCCCAGCACCCCAACAAGTTGGTCCGTATGGGGGATGGCCTATGACGAATTACGCTCCTTATCCTGTACAACACATGGAGCCAGTGTACGAAAGGTTCCGCAAGCAGCACGCTCCGAACTTCGAAGGGACTACGGACCCCTTTGAAGCAGAAGAATGGCTAAGGAATGTGGAGCCGGTCCTAGCCCACATGAACCTCAATAATGCTGACCGCATATCCTGCGTCTCATCTTTACTCAAGAAAGATGCCAGGATATGGTGGGATTTGGTCCAGCAATCCCACGATGCTGCCACTATGACGTGGACCCGATTTGGGGAGCTCTTCCACAAGAAGTACTACAATTCAGCAGTACTTGCTACAAGAGTTGAGGAGTTCACCAATCTGAAGCAAGGGAATTTAACAGTGGCGGAATATGCTCGTCAGTTTGACCGCTTAGCCAAGTTCGCGGCAGAGTTAGTTCCGACCGATTATCTGAGGGTGAACAAATTCGTGAGAGGACTCCGACCAAAGATTGAGATGGGGGTGAAGCTAGCAAACCCGGGAAACACTTCATATGCCGACGTTCTTGAGACGGCAATTGAAGTAGAAAGGTTGCAAGCCAACGTGAGCAAAGAAGAAGCCAGCAAGCCGGAACCTAGACAGCAGAGCCAACCTCAGGCCATTCGGAACAACAATCAGTCCAGCAACAGTCAGTCCAACAACAACAGTAACGGACAGAAGAGAAGGCATCCTGACAACAAGCAAGCCGACAACAATAAAAGGGCACGACCAAATAATGGGGGAAATAGGTCGGGCTACGTGGAATACCCGCCATGTGCCAAATGTCAGAAGAATCACCCCGGAGAATGCCGTGCCAACACCAAGGAGTGTTTCAACTGTGGTCAAGAAGGGCATCGTAAAAGAGACTGTCCTCAGCAAAAGCCGGAAGGAAAGAAGGACGAAAAGATGGTTCCTGCTCGGGTTTTTGCTTTAACCCAAGGAGAGGCGGATGCTAGCAACAAGGTGGTCACAGGTCAGGTTTCCATCCTGAATAAATTATGTCATGTATTATTTGATTCGGGAGCCACTCATTCGTATATTTCGTTAGGAATGATAGATAAACTAGACAAACCTAGTGAAATATTTAGAACTAGGTTTGTAACCGAGTTGCCTTCGGGCAAAGTAGTTCTATCATCACGAATTGTACGAGGCGTGCCAATCAAGATTGAGGACAAGGAACTAGAAGGAGACATGATAGAACTGATGATCAAAGACTTCGACGTAATCCTAGGCATGGATTGGCTAGCACGGCATGGCACAACGATCGACTGCAGACGCAAGAAGGTGGTGTTCGATACTCCTGACGGCCAGAAACTGTGCTTCATGGGACAAGCTTCAGGACTACGCTCACCGTTAGTGTCATCTCTCAAAGCTCAGAGAATGATGGAGAAAGGATGCCAAGCATTCTTAGCCAACATCACGAATGTGGAGAAGGACACATCACTCAAAGTTGGAGATGTTCGAGTCATACAAGAATTTCCAGAAGTATTTCCCGATGACTTGCCAGGATTGCCGCCAACTAGAGAAATAGACTTCACGATAGAATTAGTACCGGGCACCGAGCCTATCTCTAAGGCACCATACCGGATGGCACCTACGGAACTCAAGGAGTTAAAGACACAGCTACAAGAACTCCTAGACTTGGGTTTCATTAGGCCAAGCCATTCACCATGGGGAGCTCCGGTACTATTCGTGAAGAAGAAGGACGGAAGTATGCGCATGTGCATAGACTACCGAGAGCTGAATAAAGTAACAATTAAGAACAAATACCCGCTACCTCGGATTGATGATTTGTTTGATCAACTCCGAGGCGCAACTGTATTTTCTAAGATCGATCTACGGTCCGGGTATCATCAGCTCAAGGTAAAGGGAGAAGATATCCCTAAGACAGCCTTTAGGACCCGTTATGGACATTACGAGTTCTTGGTTATGTCTTTTGGTCTTACTAACGCGCCAGCCGCGTTTATGGATTTAATGAATAGGGTCTTCAAGGACTACTTGGATAAATTCATCGTTGTGTTCATCGACGACATTTTAATTTACTCCAAGGATGAAGTGGAGCACGAGGAACACTTGAGGATGATTTTAATGCGATTGAAGGAGCACCAACTCTACGCGAAGTTCAAGAAATGCGAGTTTTGGCTCTCACAAGTGGCGTTCCTCGGGCACATCATATCGAAAGACGGAGTTGCAGTGGATCCATCGAAGGTAGAGGCCGTGAAGGATTGGCCTAGACCAAAGAACGCGTCGGAAGTAAGAAGCTTCTTAGGGCTAGCAGGTTACTATAGAAAGTTTGTAGAGGGCTTTTCTAAGATAGCCACTCCACTCACCAACCTGACCCGGAAGCAACAAAAGTTTAACTGGAATGATAAGTGTGAGGAAAGCTTCCAGTTGCTTAAGGATAAGCTTTGCTCAACCCCAGTACTTAGTGTCCCAAAACCCAACGACAAGTTCGTTGTCTACTGTGATGCATCAAAGTTAGGATTGGGATGCGTACTGATGCAAAATGACAAGGTGATAGCCTACGCCTCACGTTAGTTAAAGGAGTATGAACAACGCTATCCAACTCACGATATGGAGTTGGCAGCGGTGGTCTTTGCGTTAAAAATCTGGCGCCATTATATTTACGGAGAACGGTGCGAGATTTATACGGACCACAAAAGTTTAAAATACTTCTTTACTCAGAAGGAGCTTAACATGAGGCAGCGCCGGTGGTTGGAATTAGTAAAGGATTAGGACTGCGAAATCCTATACCACCCGGGGAAGGCAAACGTAGTTGCCGATGCACTTAGCCGAAAAAGTTATGGGAACTTAGCAGCCTTATCCGGAATGGAAAAGCCACTACAACAGGAGCTTATCAATGCCGGAATAGAAGTGGTTGTAGGCAAGCTGGCTAACTTGTCTATCCAATCGAATCTGCTAGAAGACATACGGAATGGTCAGAGACATGATGATTCGCTAGCAACGCACATGGATGCAGTCAGAGAAGGCAAGACTACAGATTTCTCAATATCCAGTCAAGGTTTATTGAGATATAAGGATCGGGTATGCGTGCCAGACGATCAAAGTATTAAGAAGACGATCCTAGAAGAAGCGCACAGCACCCCATACTCGGTTCATCCAGGGTCTACCAAGATGACTCATGACATAAAGGCAGTCTATTGGTGGCCAGGGATGAAGAAGGACATAGCGGAGTATGTATCTAAGTGTCTGGTATGCCAGCAAGTGAAGGCGGAGCATCAGCGGCCTGCAGGATTATTGCAACCGCTTAGCATACCGGAGTGGAAGTGGGACGATATAGCCATGGACTTCGTGACGGGTCTGCCAAAGACGAATAAGCAGCATGATTCTGCTTGGATAGTCATAGATAGACTAACCAAGTCGGCTCATTTTCTGCCTGTTAAGACTTCTTATACGGCAGACCAATATGCAGACATCTACATCCAAGAGATCGTACGATTGCATGGAATCCCCAAGACGATAGTATCAGATAGAGGATCAGTGTTTACGTCAAGATTTTGGAGAAGCTTACAGCAAGCCATGGGTACTAAGTTAAGTCTTAGTACAGCTTTCCATCCTCAGACAGATGGGCAGTCCGAGCGTACGATTCAGGTCTTAGAGGATATGCTACGCGCATGTGTACTTGACTTTGGAGGATCGTGGAACAAGTACTTACCGCTGATCGAGTTCTCGTACAACAACAGCTACCAGTCGACGATCGAGATGGCACCTTATGAGTTGCTATATGGAAGAAGGTGCTGATCACCGTTGCACTGGGACGAGGTAGGAGAAAGGAAGCTTCTAGGGCCCAAAGCTGTTAGGCAAGATCAAGAAGCAGTAACGCTTATTAGACAGCGTATGCTTGCTGCTCAAAGCCGTCAGAAAAGCTATGCGGATACCAAGTGACGCGATGTGGAGTTCCAAGTTGGAGATCAAGTCTTCCTGAAGATATCTCCTATGAAGGGTGTCAAGCGGTTCGGGAAGAAAGGCAAGCTCAGTCCCCGATTCATAGGTCCTTTTGAGATATTGGACAAAGTGGGACCAGTTGCATATAGACTAGCCCTACCACCAGCACTAGCCGATAGTCACAACGTCTTCCACATTTCGATGCTACGCAAATATGTGTCAGACCCATCTCACGTCCTCAAGTACGATACCATAGCGCTCCAGAAAGACTTAAGTTACGAGGAACGACCGGTTAGCATCCTAGATAGGGGGATGAAGCAGTTACGGTCCAAGAGCTTTCCTATAGTTAAAGTCCTATGGAGCAATAGTTCTGAACGCGAGGCAACGTGGGAGTTGGAAGAGGACATGCAGAGCCGGTATCCGGAGTTATTTGGTAAGTAAATTTCGAGGACGAAATTATTTTTAGTAGGGGAGAATTGTAGAGTCCAAGAACTTTACTTAGCTAATTGTTTAGTAGTATTATAAGTATGTTTAGTGTTATCTTTGTTACTATGGATTTTTGGTTCAGACCGGGAATTATTTGGACACTCATAGTAGTACTTAGAGATTTTCTAAAGTTTAACCTATAGTTTAAGAATATTAAGTATAACCTAAGGTTTGATTAATGTGACTGATGTTAAGGATTATATTATTATATTATAAGGTTTAGACATCAACCAATAGGATTTTAAGCACGTGTTTTGAATGGTAATTAAGGATTAAGTATTTTTTAGGATTAAATTAAATAAGGGTAAAGTTTGAATGTATAGGGTCAGTCAGCAGCTTTGAGTACGTTGAGGGCTTAGTCAAGGCTGTTTACTCCATTCAAACTTAGCTAAAAATGTGTAAATTCGTGTTTAAATATTCAGCGTATGCCGATATATCGCAGCAATAGGGGGCGATATATCGCAGCACGTAGATACGGAAAACACGAATCGATGCACGGTCGCCTCGGGAACAAAGGTCCAGGCGATATATCGCCTATAGGGGGCGATATATCGCCTCCACCAGCATGTTTTCAAATACTTTTGAATTCTTTTCCTTTCAGCCATTCAAACTCCTTCAACAGTCCAGCATCTTTTGAACGAGTCTTCAGCCTCTGCTGAACGATTATTCAAATGATTTTCACCTAAAAAGCCATTATTTTTATTCAAGTAAAATCAAGATATTTTCATTCCCAAACTCTATAAATAGGACCTAGTACCCAGCCATTATTCACCATTTGCTCTAAGTTCAGAAGCTGCTAGTGTTAAGTGAGTGTGAGAGTGTAAACACTTGGTTTGGGGAAAAACTATAAGCTTAAACATCATAAGCTTATCAAACACTTTGGGAAGTGAGTTCTATAGTATTTCGGTGGAGGTTAGATTGATCTTGCAATCTTTGAGGTAAACCCAAAACTCTAGTTCCTTTCTGTATTTTATGTTATTTTCCTTTCTCAAAACCTTCTACTCAGTCCCCTAACCTTATTCTTATTTTGGTTAGGGAATCCAAGCTCTTAAGCATATAAGTCGGTAAGTATGTTTTTTATGGTTTAGTCTTTCCATCTCTTTCATTTCATCTCCTTTCTTTAGACTCACTCTTTCTTATGGTTTTAGGAGTGTTCCAAAAGTCCCAACTCAGTCCATAAAACCGGTAACTTTGGTAAGGAAAATAGGCTAGAATTAATATGTTATGTGCTTATGTTATCTATATGTTTTATGTTATTAATGTGTTATGATATGTATATGTGTATGTTTGTAGGCTTGGGCATATGACCCATATGGCTAACAAGACCCCAAATGGGTTATGGGCATATGACCTACTTAGCTAGTAGGACCCCACTAATCCCATGGGCATATGCTTGTTTAGTCTATGGGACCCCAAGTAATAATGGCCATTATAATAAGTGTATGTTATATGTGTTATGTTAAGTCTTTATGTTTTCTTATGAAATTATGTATATGACTTTGTGTTAGATTTTCCTTGCTGGGCATTAGGCTCATTCCTTTCTGTTTATGTGCAGGAAATAAGCTTTAGAGGTGGGAAGATTCGTGACGCTTGGAGGATGTGTATCGATGGTGAATGGAGTCAAGGGGCCGAGCGTTATTCGATTCGAGGATATAGTCTCCTTTTAAATTTTTATGATTTTATGTGTATTTTCCGCAACAAATATGTAATGTCTTTTATTTTTGAATCATCTTTTGTTTTAAAAACAATGGGATCCCATAATCCTTCTTAGTATTCTGTTTCTTTGTAAATAACTCTTATTTTGCAAGTTACTCAATAAATTATGGTATTTTCGTAAAAATGTACGTTTTATGTATAGTTTCGTTAATGGTCCAAATAGTCTAGAGTAGTGGGTCATTACACTAATTGAGGTCTTAGGTTAAAAGTGTAACTAAACTGAAATAAAAGACGTTTTAAGACATTAAGTATAAAAATGTGGTCATTCATTAACATCATAAAGAGTATACATTTGGGATCCCAAAATACTGTTTAGAAAATTTGTTACAACTCAAAGTTACAATTAAGGTCGACCTAGGTGACAAAACAGCCATTACAATGCATTTTTTCCAAAATAACCCTGGCAATGGCAACGAGGTTGGCTGAACATGTACCCGTCGCTCTACGCTCTCCGTACTCATCGTTGGTCGACCTTTCCTTTGCCCCTTACTTGCACCATAAAGCACCCATGAGTCGAAGCCCAGCAAGAAAACTCAACAAAAAACATATAACATATGCATAACAATCCACATTATACAACAAAGCAGCCAATGGGCTAAACACATAACAGCCAATGTCGTCCCAGGCGCTTTACCAGGCCCTGGGTTCACGGTCTTCACCGAGACAATGGCTCTAGCACCCTAGAAGGGTCTCACCCTAACGACTTGCACTCAGCATGCTCAACGCCGATCCCGGCCCCTTGCCGAACTTGCCTTCTTGCCGTTCTCGACCTTCGCCATTCCCAACCTACGCCGTTCCCGGCCTCCGCCGTTCACTCACAACCATTCATCACATAGTTTAATATTCACATATATTTAAACGCATATTAAACATAAGCATTAGGGTCACGCCCAGCAATACAAACAATAGAGCCACGCCTTGCTCTACGGCTACAACAGTTTTCTTACATGTGTCCCAAGCTATCTGAATACCGCGATCCCGAGCACAGTCCTCTAACCCGAGCCTCATTGAAAACCTAGTCACAATGAATTCATAATAACAAACCATGAAGTTCCAAACCAATAAATAACTTTGAAATAATAATCTAGCCTCTGAAACCTTGGATTCTCTAAACCGAGTAGTAGAACCCTTCCCGAGCCTTATAATTTGGGTTCCTGAGATTAAAACTCTCAGACATCCATAATTTTGCATTTGAGTCATGCCCAAGCCCCTTAAGGGCCACAGCGACCTCAAGTCAGAGGCAAAATGCTTCTCTGCTGAGGGACACGAGTCGCGGTGCGCTACACCTTGCGTCGCAGTGCCTGGGAAAGTTTCCGAGGCCCCCAGGCCTGATTGTTCAAGCGGGTCGCGGTGCCTGATGAACAAGGTCGCGACTCGAGCCTTAAAACCCAGAAATACCACCATTTTTAGACTTCTAAATCTCCTGCAAACCAATCCAAACCTATGCTAATGCCAGAATTCAGCCCCAAATCGTGCATACTATGCTCAGAGCAGCACGTAGCCTTAAAGAAATTGACCAAAACCTCATTACAACCCAAATCCAATCACCCAATCTTCCAACTCCCAAAACTCTAACAAAGACAAAAAAAAAATTATGAAAAGACTTGTTCAAATCCTTACCTTTGTGATGATCTCGCCCTGAGCTAACTCCAGTTGCCACAAGCCTTAATTTTCCCCAAGCTTTAGACTCAAATCCACAGCCTCAATCACTAGAATTTCCCAAAGTTTGCCTAAGTTCCATGAGAAGGAAAAGGAGAACCGAGAGAGAGAGAGAGAGAAATAGAGGGATTGACTATTTTTTTCTTCCTCTGGTTTCCAGAATGAGGTAGTGGCTAAGTGTAACCCCAGCTGCCTAAATCCCAAAATGCCTAAAGTGCCCCTAAACCTATCCTCAATCCTTTAATGCCACCAAGGGCATTCCTATCATTTACCGCATCCTGCTAAGTCCACGTGTGTTCCTATAAATCCCCGTTTAATCTTGACATATCCAAATAATTGCTAAATTACTACCCGTTACCCGGTAAATTTCAAACACCAATGTGTTCCCAAAATACCCCTAGGCTCCTCCCGAGCCGGGTATTCGACTCCATTGTGACTATTTAGCTAAACTGCTCCTTAAGACCGTCTCAGATCGCACATCACAATTATATCACCACTCATTTGTGGTATCAATCACAATATACACAAATATTACATTTATGCCATCAACAGACTAAAATTACAAATATGCCCCTAATAACTAGATGTGGCCCACATGCATATTTAATTCACCTAAACATGCATTTCTAATCATATAATCATCAAATTCACATATTATCATAATTAAATCAATTATTTCCCTCTCGTCACGCTAATCACGGCCTTAAGCCTTATTAGCAAATTTAGGATGCTACAATGTGCAAGGGTAGGCACAATGTCATTACCATGTTACATCCTGGGGGTAAGATGGGTGACCTCTTTGAATCCTACCAAGATAAAATACATCTACGGGAGGGCAACTATGTGAAACTTTTGATTCTTTACGCGGCATAACTCAAATAAAGAAAAACTACTACTACTTTGTGGTAGCCAATTGAGGTGACTTCTTTGGTTCGTAAATGACACCAAATGAAGAGAGTCTTATCAGAGGTTACCCTTATGAATTCCACTAGCTTTTTCTTGAAGTCTTCTTCCAATCTTCAACTTGATTAGGGACTTATCTATCACAATGATCTCTTCTACGCAGAGTCTCCAGACGTATTGGTATAAGGGGAATTAGAAGAAGGTTTGCTTCCTTCAACATGCAAGTTCTCATGTCCCTCCTCCACATGTATATACTTATGTGCTCTTTCAAAGAAGTCATCTAATTTTTTAACCTCTCTCTTGAGCATGTTATCCCATAACTTGCTTCCTAGACAAACTCCAGCTATGATAGCCATCTTGAGCTCTGCTTTAGTTGAACTTCCTATTGGGGTTTTATGCCCTAATTAAAATCCAAATTCTTTGTAATCTCATTTTATTATCAATAAAAGAATTGAAATCATTTTTTGACTTGGTCAATCACTTTGCTCACATGTTTTATTTTCATGATTATTTGTTTAATATAAACTTCTATTAAATCTCAAGCATATAGCTAATCTTATTTATAGTGACGTAATCACAGTGGAATATAAATATGATTATATGTTCAAAATAAGTTAGTCCTAAGATTAGTCAGTGCACAAGATTTACACTGACTTGTCAATCTACTATATGATCTACTTACATATTATGGTGTTATGTTCTTTCCAGAACATTAGCAAAGTAGATAAGATCGGATGTATTTGTTACATCGGGCAAGATCGATATTGATAGTTGATAAGGTAAGTAAACATACCGTTATTATCTATTCTAGTCATATCATATAGTTGATCATAGGTCAATTCAATCTCAATTCTGAGTGGTTAGTATTCTAACTGGTTGTATTATTTGAGTTCTTTGACTTGTTCGTTACCAGCTTACCTTACGGACTAGCCCATACTTACATCTTGGGAACTCGGTAGTATAATTGAGTGGGAGTGTTAATCATAGATATGAACATCTATTGCTTCTGATGAAGAAGTGAAACGATGGTTTCCTTTTCGTTTTGGTTCAAGGTGTTAAATGATAGAGATCTCATTTTAGTACTTATTATTAGTTTACTGAAATATCATTTACAAGGAACTAAGTGTTTTAAGGATAAAATACAATGAGGGGTAAAACAGTATTTTAGTCCGATCTCATTGTAGACCGTCTATAGATGATTGAGTGACAATTATGGTTGTAACGATTGCAATCCCGAGTCTATAGTGGAGTCACGAGGAATTAATGAGTTAGTAAATTTATTTGTTAGATTTATGATAACTTATTGGAGCTTGATTTCATAGGCCCATGGCCCCCATTGTACATTGGATAAAATCATCTAGATAGTCTCATTTAATTAATTTAATTATCAATTAGAATTATCAAAGTTGACCAGGTCAATTTTGGATAGTTTCACAGAGTTATGTAATTTTGAGAAAAAAATGGAAATTAGAGTAGATTTATTAATTAAGATAAATTGGTATCTAAATTAATAAATAAGTTTAAATCAAGTTTCAAATTATAAATAATTAATTTGATAAAGGATTTAAATAATTGTTTAATTAATTAAATCAATAGAAAATGATACAGACCTTGATTTTAAGTCCAATGGGCATATAATCAAATGAGAAATTTCACGGGCCTAAAGCCCATGATAATTTCGACCTAGGGCTTTAAAATGACTATTATTTTATTGATTTTTTTAATTAAATTAAATTGCCCAATTAAGTCTATAAAAGGAGTGCTTAGAGAGAAGTTAAAACATAAGTTTGATAAGCCACAAGTCAGATTTTCTGATAGTTTTAGATTCTCTCTAAACATAAGTCATTTTCTAAGCCTCTTTTTTATTTTCTCTTCTTCTCTCTATATCTATCTCATGTGTTGAGTGTGGTGTTGGATTAGCTTATACAGGATCTTTATTTATTTTCATGTATATCTAATATTAAACAAATTAATACGAAATAGCCTAAAACATGTTTCTAAAATTGAATTCAAAGAGAAACAAATAATAGAATACTTACAGTATACACAACGGAATTAAAGAGTCGTTCCTTCAGTTTCTCTAACTCTTGTATCCTCTCTGTCGCAGAGTATTATCAAGAAACTGAACCGATCTTCTATTTTCTTCACAATCTTCCAATGTATCCTTAGAACCTCCTAGACTAGTGTGGACAATTCTCAACACATGAGATAGAAATAGAGAGAAGAAGAGAAAATAACAAAGAGGCTTAGAAAAGGACTTGTGCTTAGAGAGAATCTAAAACTATCAGAAAATCTGACTTGTGACTTATCAAACTTATGTTTTGACTTCTCTCTAAGCACTCCTTTTATAGACTCAATTAGGTCATTTAATTTAATTAAAAAATCAATAAAATAATAGTCATTTTGAAGCCCTAGGTCGAAATTATCATGGGCTATAGGCCTGTGAAATTTCTCATTTGATTATAAGCCCATTGGACTTAAAATCAAGGCTTGTATTATTTTCTATTGATTTAATTAATTAAATAATTATTTAAATCCTTTATCAAATTAATTATTTATAATTTGAACCGTGATTTAAATTTATTTATTAATTTAGATACCAATTTATCTTAATTGATAAATCTGCCATAATTTCTCTTTTCTTCTCAAAATTACACAACTCTGTGAAACTATCCAAAATTGACCTGGTAAACTTTGATAATTCTAATTGATAATTAAATCAATTAATTGAGACTATCTAGATGATTTTATCCAAGGTACAATGGGGACCATGGGTGATAACTCTACAAAATAGAGTTATTTTACCACTTTTCATGTGATAATTGTTGCTTAATTCTTGAGTTTTTAATTGATTTATTAAGTTTTTAAGTAATTTTGCATTTATTAGTCTTATTGTAATTTTCTATATTTTTATATGTTTTTATAGATATTTTATTGTTTTATGGTATAATTTAATTAGTTGAAATTAGTGTTGTTAGTTGAATGCTAAAAATATGATTTTATTGAAATTAAATGTTATGTAAATTAAATTTTAATTAATATTTTCATGGAAGTTATATGATATATTTTATTAGTGAAAATATTTAATTTTAATTTAGTTTATGATTTTTTTTGTAGGAAACAATGTTGTATTTTGGTACTTTGAAAAGAAGAAAAAAAAAAAAAAAAGCAAAATATGGCACTTTTTAGAGGAAAAATACCCAACCCAGCCTTTGGGCCCGCTCCTCACCAGCCCAGGCCCATTCCGAAACCTCCTACCCAGCCACACGGATCCACCTCAATTCCACAAGTTGCTGCCCAATGCCTCCTCCAGCCAAATCATTCATTTGAGGGAAATTTGCATATATAATCCATCAGCCACGTTCAGCGTCCCACCGAAGCATCACACTCCCAATCAACCTCCAATCACCAACCTGAAGCACCAACGTGGGCCTGCTCCCTAGCCCAATCTGAAAGACCTCCCAGCCAGCTCCACCAATGCGCCCAAGACTGCCATGAGCCTCCAACAGCCACCCATATGCATGCCATTTTCTCCTTGAGCCCAACAAAGGCTCACTTTTGTACCCTTGTCCCATTTGCCAAAAATACAACATTTTTACCCCACTTTTCTACACATTTTACCCCAAAACATCATTATTACACCTTATAATTTACCCCTATTTTCCATATTATTATTAAGTTAACTAATTTAATCAATTTAATTAATTTAAATTGATTATTTTAATTTACTCATTTTTGCTATAAATAGGGAGTTTTGAAGACCATTTAGAGTGTCAATTTTAGAGAGGTTACCATACCAAAAATTCTACACATTTCAAAACCTCTCTATTCTCTTCATCTTCATCTTCTTTTTGGTTATTTTCTATGTATTTTTAAAGGAAAAATTTGGGGGTTCATCCTCCAAATTTTGCTATTTATGTTTGTAATTTTTAGTTTGTATTTGCTATTCTAGTTATGTGTTTCTAATCTTTTTAAGATTATTAAGGTGATGATGAAATAATATGTAACTAGATAGTATTTATTTTGTATGTTGATTTCTCATTTTGTGCAACAAAGTTTATGGAATTTCCTTCTTCAAATATCTTCTTTCATTTTAAATATCATGTATTTTGGATTGTTAGCACATATTTACACTTTGTTCTTCATTAGTGCAAAAAAATAATATTCTTTGTGTAAGATGTGTCATTAAATTGTACACATCCATGCTTAGAACAAAAATATTATGTTTTGCCTTATAAATAATGTTCATTGATTTATTTGTTATTTCATTAGATTGATTTACACTAAATGCTTTGAAATTATAATTTTGAAAAGTGAAGAAAAATCCTATCTTTTTAGAAGTAACTTGTGCCTAAATAGAATATCTAATTTGAATAAGTGATGGTTTGATTAATTTCTACTATTACTAAAACTTGGGAATCAATGTACTTTTAAATATTATTGAACTTATATTTTGTGGATTCTATTATCTTAATAATATTTATTTTACTATCTTGATTTCTACTACTTTAATTTATGTTATATATATTGTCTTTAATATCTTTATTATTATCTTTTATTTTATTTTATTTTTATTGTTACAAATTCTCATTAATCTTTGGAGCTAGGTTAGAATTTATTAATTTTGATTTAAAATAGTTTTATTTTCGATTTAAGTCAACTCATTTGGGTTCGATCTCGTGCTTACACGAACACTATATTCCATATACGATTCGTGGGCTTGCGAGTATAAATTTTTAAAACATACCCATTTTGGGTCCATCAATGGACCTATGAAATCAAGCTCCAATAAGTTATCATAAATCTAACAAATAAATTTACTAACTTATTAATTCCTCGTGACTTCACTATAGATTTGGAATTGCACTCTTGAATTCATAGAACGCTCTATAACAAATATAGTTACGCTATTAATTATCCATTGTTACAACCATAATTGTCACTCAATCCTCTATAGACGGTCTACAATGAGATAGGACTAAAATACTGTTTTACCCCTCATTGTATTTTATCCTTAAAACACTTAGTTCCTTGTAAATGATATTTCAGTAAACTAATTTAAGTACTAAAATGAGATCTCTATCATTTAACACCTTGAACCAAACTAAAGGGAAACCATTGTTTCACTTCTTCATCAGAAGCTATAGATGTTCATATCTATGATTAACACTCCCACTCAATTATACTACCGAGTTCCCAAGATGTAAGTATGGGCTAGTCCGTAAGGTAAGCTGGTAACGAACAAGTCAAAGAACTCAAATAATACAATCAGTTAGAATACTAACCACTCAGAATTGAGATTGAATTGACCTATGATCAACTATATGATATGACTAGAATAGATAATAACGGTATGTTTACTTACCTTATCAACTGTCAATATCGGTCCTGCCCGATGTAACAAATACATCCGATCTTATCTACTTTGCTAATGTTCTGGAAAGAACATAACACTATAATGTGTAAGTAGATCATATCATTGATTGGCAAGTCAGTGTAAATCCTGGGCACTGACTAATCTTAGGACTAACTTATTTTGAACATATAATCATATTTATATTCCACTGTGATTATGTCACTATAAATAAGATTAGCTATATGCTCGGGATTTAATAGAAGTTTATATTAAACAAATAATCATGAAAATAAAACATGTGAGCAAAGTGATTGACCAAGTCAAAAAATGATTTCTATTCTTTTATTGATAATAAAATGAGATTACAAAGAATTTGGGTTTTACTTAGGGCATAAAACCCCAACAAATGCTCAAAATTTCATCAAGAAAAAAAAAATCTCTAGTCCCTACATGAAACACATGGTTAAGGGTCACTTAGTCATGTTATCAGGCTCATGCCAATAGGTCTCACGAGACCACGTTCTGGCCAAACCTCTCAAAGCCCCGTAGGTCCCTGCCTTTCTAGAGGCTAAGTCACCTAACGCCCAAGTGCCACCATGTTGCACCTCCGCGAGACCCGCGTGCCCCAAATAAGGGCCTTGCGCACCATCCCGTCTCGAGAGGCCATTCGCAGGGCATGCCACGGCCGCGTCCACGCACCAGCATCCGCGAGACCCCTCTTGCGAGGCCATCTGCAGGCATGCCACGGCCGCGTCCATGCACCAGCATCAATGAGACCCATCTCATGAGGCCATCCGTAGGGCATGCCATGGCTGCGCCCACACACAAGCATCCGTGAGGCCCTTCTCATGAGGCCATCCATAGGGCATGCCTCGGTCGCGTCCACGCACAAGCATCCGCGAGGCCCCTCTCTCAAGGCCATCTGCAGGGCATGCCTCGACTGCGTCCATGCACCAGCATCCACGAGGCCCCTCCCGCGAGGCCATCCGTAGGGCACGCCTCGGCCTCGCCCATGCACCAGCATCTGCGAGGCCCCTCCCGCGAGGCCATCTCGCGAGGCCATCCGCAGGGCACACCTCGGTCCTGCCCATGCACAAGCATCCGCGAGGCCCCTCTCACGAGGCCATCCACAGGGCATGCCTCGGTCGTGTCCGTGTACTAGTATCCGCAAGGACCCTCCCACGAGGCCATCCGTAGGGCACGCCTCTACTGCGCCCACGCACATGCATCCGCGAGGCCCCTCTTGCGAGGCCATCCGCAGGGCACGCCTCGGCCGCACCCACGCACCTGCATCCTCTATGGTATAAGTATATGCCCCACTGATGAGGCCCTTCTCTACTTTCTAAGGAAGGTGTCACCAGCGGGGCGCGACACCCACCCGCTTAGCTTACTCGAGGATGCAAGTACACTTGTACTTCACAAATTAAAAAGGGGTTTGGAGCAAGGGTGTATCTTGGATACACGAAAGCGACCTTCAAATACAAGGCACGTGTATGGGAACGGGTTGTACGACCAGAAAGAGAACAGAGGCGTGACTCTGACGTCCGTACTAGACAGGTAGTGGTGGTACAAGTTAGTACCAGTGGTGAAGGCACCACCTGTACGTCATCGACCATCTGTCAGGGTCGACACCACAGCCACCTGTGCCACTACGTCTGGTGCCACTTCTCTGACACTCATACTCAATAAGTAGTGGAGGCATCCCCGTAGACTCTGACCATGTACTGGAGCCGACACCATGACCCTTTGCACCACTACCACCTGTGCCACTACACTGACGACGTATTTGTGAACAATCTGGTCTCCTGGGACCACAATGTATTAGGGGCCATTAGAGCCCACTATAAAAGGAACCTCACTTCATCATTGAAAGGGGTTGGAAAAAACACGGTAGCATCATACCATAAGAAATACAAGTTCCTTTCACCATTTTCTTTCTACAACTATACCTTAAGTTTCTATTTAGATTTATGAAGTTTTTCATTGATAAGCTCCATATTTCGATTTTTCTAACTTAACTTCGTTTACGAGTTCTCACCGTCAACATTGAGAATTGCCCACACTAGTCTAGGTGATTCTAAGGATACATTGCAAGACTGTGAAGAAAATAGAAGATCTGTTCAGTTTCTTGATAATACTCTGCGACAGAAAGGATACAAGAGTTAGAGAAACTGAAGGAATGACTCTTTCATTCTGCTGCATATACTGTAAGTATTCTTGTCTTTGTTTCTCTTTGAATTCAATTTTAGAAACATGTTCTAGGTTATCTCATATTAATTTTTTTAATATTAGATCTACATGAAAATAAATAAAGATCCTGTATAAGTTTTCCCAACACTTCCCACCTTAGTTGCTTCCATATTGAACCTATGTATATAGCTCTTCGGGCTTTCGCTTTCACCTTGTTTTATGTTAACGAGATTGGTACTCGGCATAGCATAATCATGGACTGAGTGGTGCTGTTGATGAAATTTTCCAAAGATTTGTTGTCATGACCTAATTGTTCCTGGCCTTAACCTCTTGAACCACTTGTATGCAGCTCCTTTGAGTGTAACGGCGAAATAATGGCACCTTGCCCTGTTGTTGACCCCCCCTTAACTTCATCAAGTCATTGAAGACGTCTAAGTGATACTTAGGGTTTGTAGTGCCCTCGTACGGAGTCATGCAAGGCTCCATGAAGTTGGTGGGGAGTTGCTCAAACTGAATTTCCCTTATGAAGGGCAACTCATAGTCGAACTCATAATCACCAATGTGCCCCCAAGAGGTAGTGACCATCTTGCTTCAGAGGCTTTGGATTTTGGTGTCTAGTTCCCTTCTCCATTTGTTTAAGGAGTTTGCTAGGTTCTCATGGCAAACCCTTGCTTTGGTTGTATCCTTCGGGGGAGCTGCTGGGGGTGCAGTTCTTACCTCAGAACCTCTCTGGTTAAGCTTTTCCCTTAAGTTAGGTGGAGCACTTTTGGAGGCGGTCTTGGGTTCGCCTCTCCCATTGGTGGGGTTTGCGCCAGGTTGCAATGTTGGCATAGAATCTTCCTTACATCTTAGGTGAGGGGTGTCACTAGTGGAGTGCCGTGTTTTGCCACCGTGCACGGGTATGGTGGTTTTTCCTCGTACATATTCCCTCTCTTTATGCTTAGAGAGGGGAGCATCAGACTTTCCGTGTAACAGGTCATTCATTACTTCTTGCATGTTCTCCATGATGGTCTACAACCTTTGGTTTTTCAAGTGCAAGTCACGTATTTCATCTTTGTAGCAACGAGTTCGGGAACTTGAACTCACTGAGTGTACTCATGGATTTGAGGCCACCAGCGACCATGGTGGAGGGTGAGTTGCACGACCATTTGTTGGAGCGATGGCAAGTGATACAGGGTCAAGTATAGGATGAATGGCGGGGGATGATACTTCTTCCTCTTCGCCATTGTCTGTAGGCAACCCCAGCCCACCTCCATTCGTTGGCAGGGGAGGATCCCTCATGGATGCCCTTAACTAGGTTCCTTCTAGGTGAACCTCCACTTCTTGGTGATCTTGTAGGCATTTTGAACGCCTTGGCATGTTTCCTTACTAAAATTAATGGAGGAACCACTGTTTGTTAGTTGTTCTTCCCACAGACACCGCAAACTTTTGACAGTGAGAACTCATCAACGATGTTAGGTCGAAAAACTCAAACCTTAGTAAGAAAATAACTTAGAATGGACTTGAGGAAAAATAAGTGCAGAACCACAATGGAGTAAAAACTCGTATATTGCTTAATAGCCTGATTATACAATGAACTTTCCAACCCTTTTGTTTTAGGGGTGAGGATCCATTTATAGTGGAGCTCTAATGGTTCCTGATACATTGTGGTCCTAGGGGACCATATAGTACTTGGGTACATCGTCAGTGTGGTGGCATAGGTAGTAGTGGTGCAGAAGGTCGTGGTGTTAGCTCTGGTACATGCTAAGAGGCCTGCAAAAAAGCTCATGGTCTTATACCATGTCGTACCTCCACCACTTGTCTTGTACGAACATCAGAGGCATTCTGGGGGAGTCCTTGCCATGTACCATTCTTGTATTGCCACTGCTTGTAGGGTATGGGTGTCGTACACATACCTTTGTTCCCTTTATCTTGTTTGTACCTCTCATGTATGTACGTGAATTCCATTTACACTATCACTCTTCTTGGGTACGCCTATGTCCCGAGCTTCTCAATATTTGGCTAAGTATGGGTACTTGGGTTTCCATTGTGACAAATATATGGGGTGCATTTTGCTAGCGAAACCTACCTCAAAATGGAATAGGGCCTCCCTAACAAGATACTTGCTTCTAAGAGGCTTTACAGGGTTTGGAATGATGGTCCCATGAAACTGTCATGTGAGATGTTATTGGTGCATGTGAGGCACACGTCTAGGCACGAGTGCCTTTTGTGAAGGTTGTCCCTAAACGAGATGCTAGGTGCAAAGGTGGTGAGCGAAGCGCATGGCTAAGCGCGAGACGAGACGGTCTCGCTAGGTGAGTGGGTCTCGCAAAGGCGCGCTCTCGCGGAGGCATGGTCTCACAGAGGCGTGGTCTCATAGAGGCGTGGTCTCATGAAGGCAGGAGGGTCTCACGGTGGCGCAAAGGCATGGTCTCACAGAGGTGTGGTCTCACGAAGGCATGGTCTCGCAGAGGCATAAGGGTCTATCAGTGACGCAGTGACGTGGAGGCATGGTCTCACAGAGGCGTAGTCTCACAGAGGCATGATCTCGTAGAGGCAGGATGGCCTCCCAGAGGCGTGGTCTTGTGGAGGCAGGAGGGCCTTATAGAGGCATGGTCTACCGGAGCTGCGGTCTCACGGAGGCGTGGTCTCACGAAGGCAGGAGGGCCTCGAGGGAGGAATGGTCTCGCGAAGGCATAGGGTGTTGAGCATGACAACGCGCGACGTACGCTTGGTTTCGGGTGGTATTCTTCTACTCCCTACACTTATTTTATGCCTTAGGGGAAACGTGATTTAGGTATTTTAAGAGTAGGAAGTTTTTGGCATTCACACCCTTATAATTACCTCTTGTTCCTTAAGTACCGTTAATTCCCTAAGGAACTATTAATTTATAATCATATTATAAATTTGAAGTCAATAATTATTCAGTTCCAGAATTAACCATTAAGGGAATCAATATTCGATCCATTAGGAAAGCTTGTAATCCAAATCTTGTAAGATCATGTTCCCAGCCATTCATGCTATTGCATCTCCGAAACCAAAATCATTAGCCTCATTATACAAAGAGACATTAACGAGTGAATCAAAAGACACAACATACATGAACAAGGGTTTATGACTACTCAAGATTTATATTGATCTACATATGATCCTCGTATTAATATGAATTAAATCTTTATGACAAATGGTAAGTATATAAAGAAATGAATTCACACCGATCCTGTCATATATAATCTAATTATATAAAGTACATTCACTAAGATATCTATCCATATCAGCAACCCAGATCTTGATCACACGTATTTCAAAAATACTTAGCGAATCGTACTAGCAACCATTAATCAAAGATTCCATGTTGTAATATGTTGTTGACTATCTTATTCATTATCTATGATCTTCACCCTCTCATACTCATATAAGATCATACTCTCATTAATAAATATGGATTTTTCTAATATTTATATTAATTATTCAAACAATAATCTAGATATTCAATTATAAGAAAAATATACATTTATTAACTTCTAGTAAATAAAATGTCTATACACATGCTTCTAGGGCATTAACCCTGACATAATTAATGATCATCGAGATCAGGAGCCAAAGTTATTTGTGTGGTCAAATCAAGTGAAATTTGTGAACCAAGATAGGAAAGCAATGCTCAAATTCCAAGTATTATTCAGTTCGTTCGATCAAACAAGCCAATTAGCCTCTCCGGACTACATGTTCGAATATATTCGTAGTTATTGCTTATTGGATTTGTTGCAACATAAACCTTCTTCCCATGAAATTGGATTAAAGTCCAAGTTTTATCCAGTCAAGGTTCTGGTGAAGTGGAGGTGGGCTATGTACACAAAATAGATTGAAAGGTGGATGGAGATTCAAAAAAAGTGATCGTATCTATGGGGTCGTTGCCACAATTCCTTCTGGACTTTACTGGACACATGGCACCCATCAAGCATTGCTGGAACCAAAATGGGCTAGGCGGCAACGATGTCCTCCACCTGGGATTGAAAAGCCTCTTGCATTGGTCCAAAAGCGTCAAACCATGGCTATGGTTAGATTCAAAATGGTCGTGCCCACTCAAAGCCAAGTAATTCCAATCACGAACCATGGAAGGGAAACATATAATACTTATTGTGTCAAACAAAAATTATAGAAATATGAGATTTTTAAAACTTAACTGTGTATAAAGCCATAGAAAACATGACTTTTTTTTAAAGAAAAAATCAAAAGATAAACATAAGAAAAACCTATATAGCAACGTTAAAATCCCATGATTTTTTTAAAAGATCCCTTTTGTAACTGTTCAAGTTATATTAATTTAATGCTAATAGTTAAAAATACAACTAAAATACCAAAGAAGTTACACATAAAATATTATATTGTTATGGTAACAACAATGGTAATGAATGATAAAAACTTGTTAGGTTGGAACATGATGTGTGTCGTATGCGGTACCATATTAAAATATTTATTTTATCAATCAGTCATACCAGCTACTTCGATATAACAGTAAATAAGAGTCGAGCCCACGAGTACTACGATCAAATTATTATTCAAAATAAGAACTAAATAGAAATTAGATAGGGGGTTTAGTTTTAAAAACTGAAAATATAAAATAAAATGATGATTAAAGATTAAATAACTAAGGATAAAACGATATTAAAGAAATAGTCAAGAATTACTCTCCACCTTTGATAATCAATCTATCAACAATGACAAATAATATTCCATATTCCCAATTAAAATATTAAACTCACAAATACCAATTAAACATTCAATTATCTCAGTTTCTCTATTATGATCAATTAAAGCTAAGAGCTTTTAATTAATCATTTTTATCAAGCAATAAAACCATTAAGCATGCGATCTATTTAACCTAGTAAAATCATTACACTCTATGGAAACAGGTTAATGTAGGCAACAAATTCATTAAGCATGCAATTCATTTAACCTAGGTTCTATTTTTCATCACAATCAAGATACCTGTCATAATACTTTAATTGCAATTTATCACTCTACGTAGAATCCTAAACTATTAGGTGAATAGCAATCCTAAGATGATAGTAGAATAATGCAAAACCCTAATTGGTTGGCCACCTAAAAAGATCTCACAATATTCATAGCTTTCAATTAGAAAAAAGAAACAATTTAATACAAAAGAATAGAAGGAATAAAATTTATGATTAAATTCAAGATCTCATGTCTAGGGTTTTGAGATAACTCTCAACTACAAAGAAAACTACTCCATAATCACATTCATATTCACAAACATAAATACTCAATGAAAATAAAGGAGTTTTGAGAAGAAAGAAAAACTAGATTGAAAAATGTAGATGATGATGTCTTTTCTTCTCCTCTGCTGCTCTAGCCTCTAAAATTTGCAATCTAAAGTTATTATAAAAGTTAACCCTAACCCATTTTATAGCTCTTTCAAAAATACATTTAAAATTAAAAAATTAAGAAAAAAATTCAATCGCCGGTCGTGGCTGCTGTAACATGTATTTTCCAGAAAATCGGGCTTTGGCAATGGCCTAGGACATTGCTGGCTGCGACCGCTGGGCTCTGTTGGTGTGGTTATGGCTTGGGATGTGGCTAGCTACGGCTGTAGCATTTTTTTCGTTTTTTCGTTTCTTCACCTGTAGCAACTAATGATATTTTAACAATAACTTCCTCGAAATAGCTTGGAATTGGATGATTATAAAATCTATGGAAAGCTAAGGAAAATATCTAAATCTTGTATTTCTAGAAATATTTTCGAAAGAGTAATGGAAAATTGTCAAAATCAAGTGTGAAGGTTCAAACTTGTAATTCGCAGCTTAACCATTGCTTGTAAAATATCCCAAATTTATTCTTTTTCATCCAAATGTCTTAAAAATCCTAAAAACACAAAATAAACTAATTAAACATATATAAATAAATAATCAAGTGCATAATCATAGAAGAATAATGAATTAAAAATAGACAAATTTGATACTTATCAAATTCCCCTATACTTGACATTTGCTCGTCCTCAAGCAAACAAAATAAAAACTAAAAACATAAGCAATGATTTTGTCGAAAGCGTTAGTTGTCTCAAAAATTGATCAAACAAATACATCATAAGAAAAATGTGAATTCCACATTCCTCAGAATTTCAACTCAATACCCAATCACCACTTAAATTTGTTCTCTTATGATTAGGCACAATCAAATTTACCAAATCACATGCACCCGAATCAATTTATACATGTCAAAGTACGTTTCAAAGACTCTTATATAGAAAATATTTATCATGAAAAGTATCCACTCCATAGACATTAACCAATTATTCTCTACTAATATAAACCCACATAATCAAGAATCACAAGGTTTTTAAAAGCTTGTAATGTAAGGCTAAGGTTAAAGGTAGATGAAAAAGATATATTTAAGCTTAAATCACACCATAGCTTATATTTATTCTATTCTTTAGACCTTCCACAAACTTCCCATACACTTCCAAAATACATAATATTTCTCTTTCTTTTTTTTCACATTGAACTTACTATTTCTCCCACACTTATACTTTAGCAAAACTTCTTTTTTTTCAATATTTCTCAATGCATATTTTTTCTCAATTTAACTCATTGGGAGAAACAGTCGATCATATACTTTCACATTACAATCCAAAAAACCAATACAACTTCCCCTTCTTACAATACAAAACATATACCATAAAATCAAACATTCATATAAAACTATGGTGTAATGGGTCACAAGAGGAGATGAAATTTTCAAGCTGCAAAGGTTTAGAGATTGGCTTCATAAATGGAAAAATATTAGTCATTATGGTTCAAAACTTGGAAAACTACATAATTAGATACCATAGGTCAACTTGAAAGGCCTAAACGATCCAAAGAACATGCCTTAATCATCTTCCTAATCATGTGTACTTATGATTTCACCTCAAACAATTAATCAATGATTTCTAGAGTGGTCGAGACTATATATATATATATAAATAATAGCATGCATAAATCTCTCCAAATAGTTGTGAATAGGGATGTAAATAGGGCGGGTCGGCCCCGCCTCGCTAAAGATCCGCCCTGAGCTTCTGCCCCGACCCGACCCGCCCCGTTAAGGCTTTTAATGCGGGTTGGGTCAGACCCGCCCCGAATATGATGGAGCGGGTCAAACCCGACCTAGTAAGGTTTTTTTTTTCTTTCTTTTTCTTTAATAAAAGAAAGACTAATTTTTTTTTAAATGTTACAATATAAAATTAAATGGAAAAATAACTGTCATACTAGACATAAATGAACTACCTAACTTTTTTTATAAAAGGTCTTGCATACTAAAATAAAATAAAATTTAATATACTTCAAAGCAAAACATCAATTTTCTCCTCTATCTCTCTTAAATATACTTTGTCTTATTTATATATATATATTTGGATCGTGGATCACCTTAAATAGTTGTAGTAATTAGTTATTAAAAAGATTTATTCTTTATTACAAAAATGAAATCAACAACAACAACAACTGGGTGGGGTCGTGATCCGACCCGCCCCGGTTTTGCCCCGCTTATATCCGGATCAGGGGCCCCCCGTCAGGTCGGGGCTCCGGCCCACCCCGATCTACCGGGTTTTTTCGCCATCCCTACACAGTAAGTTTAAAAATCAAAGATCAAGCTTAAGTAACAACCACGAAATAGTTAAGCACACAATTCATGCAGAATTCATCAAGTTCCTAAACATATTCTTATCTCAATCAGAAGTTTTATCATTGATAGACAACTTTCAACACAACCATGCTTATGACAACCTAAAAACAAACTAAAAAAATGACACTAAAAACAATTAAACAACTAAACTACACAAACACAAATAACAATTAAAGAAATGACAAATAAAAATAAAACAAGCAGTTTTACCTTCCCCCACACTTAATTTAAGCACTGTCCTCAAGGCATATATTAAATAAAAAATCAATGCAAAATAAAAAGATAAGGGTAAGAAAAACTTCCGCAAGTTTGCTTTGTTTAACGTCGTTAGCTCAACTAAATGATGTAGACAGTTGGTTTCTATAGCATGTTCTGTAATAAAGAACCAACTGACGTGAAAGTTTCGATATTTGGTGGAGAAGATGCTTCTTAGGTTGAATTGTTGACTTCTTGAGTTAGAATTGGATCAAATGTTGTGTCTAGGTGAGGTAACATGTCAAGTTGTATACCACTTTGGAGAGTTAGGATACCATCATTCTCTATTGGATTACTCTCGATCTGTGGGTAATTCTCCAAAATTCTGAACCTCAAGATTGCTCATTGATGGAGCAATTTATCCCATAGTACTCACCAAATTCTGAGAGACACTTTTGTACTCTGAAGAATAACTTGGGTATGTATATTTGAAGCCACCAAGGTTTTTAGCATATCTAAAATTAATGTTTCCTAATCTTGTGGCATTCATGTAGGAGGTTGTTGAGGAAAAGTCCCATAAGCCCACTACGATATCTGTTGAAGTTGGAGATTGTTGGCATTCAATGCAATGATGAGATCTCCAATTGATGGATCTGAATATTGTGGTGTGAACTCATTATATTATGATTGAGAGTAGTAATTCGGGTCAACATATGGATTTCCTTCAAAGAAAGTATTAGAATATTCCTCCCATTGTAAATTGTAATTGTTAGAATATGGGTTATATCTATTCATTTGTGAATCATAACAGTGTTGATAGTACATTGCCATGTCTCAAACCACGTTCTATGCAAGCCCTGAAAACATTAATCACAACTAATAGACCAAGTTAGTAAAAAGAAAAAAAATGAATAACAAATTAAATAAAATAGTCCTCGGCAACGGAACCAAAACTTTGATGTGTGTCGTATATCGTACCAAATTTAAATATTTATTTTATCAATCACTTAAAGCAGCTACTTTAGTATAGCGGTAAATAAGGGTCGAACCCTCGAGGACTACGATCAAATTATTATTCAAATGACAAAAAGTTATTAATATATAAGGGGTTTTTTAAAATAAAAATAGCAATAAGAATAAAAATAATTAAAAATAAAGTTAATGGTTAAAATAGTTAAGAGGTCATTCTCCACTACTAAATACACATTCAAGCATTTTAATAATAACATTGATTTATATTCTCAAATAAACTATTAACCCCGCAGATAACACTAAAGCAGACAATTATCTCAGTTTCCCTATTATAATTAATTAAAGCTAAGCGATACTAATTAATCATTTTTGTCAAGCAATAAACCTATTAAGCATGTGATCTATTTAACCTAGTAAAGCATTACACTCTATGGAAACAAGTTAATCTAGGCAACAAATTCATTAAGCATGTAATTAATTTAACCTAGGTTTTATTTTTCATCACAATCAAAAAACCTATCACAGTACATTAATTGCAATTTATCACTCTACTTAGAATCCTAAAATATTCAGTGAATAGCAATTCTAAGATGATAGTAGAATAATGCAGAACCCTAATTAGTTGGCCACCTAACAAGATCTCACAATATTCATAGCATTCAATTAGAAAAATAGATACAATTTAATACAAAAGAATAGAAGGAATAAAATTTATGATTGCATTCAAGATCTCATGTCTAGGGTTTTGAGATAACTCTCAACTACAAAGAAAACTACTCCATAATCACATTCATATTCACAAACATAAATATTCAATGACAATAAAGGAGTTTTGAGAAGAAAGAAAAACTAGATTGAAAAATGTAGATGATGATGTCTTTTCTTCTCATTTGCTGCTCTAGCTTCTAAAATTCGCAATCCAAAGTTATTACATAAGTTAACCCTAACCCATTTTTTAGCCCTTTAAAAAATACATTTAAATTCAAAAATTAAGGAAAAAATCGATCGCCGGCCGCGACCGCTGTAACATGTATTTTCTAGAAAATTGAGCTCCGACTGTGGCCTGGGACATTGCTGGGCACGGCCGCTGGACTCTGTTGGTGTGGCTGCGGCCTGGGATGTGGCTGGCCACGACCATAGCATTTTTTTTCTGCTTTTTTCGTTTTCTTCAACTGTATCCACTAACGGTATTTTAATAATAATGTTCTCGATATAGCTTGGAATTGGACAATTCAAAAAGCTATGGAAATCTAAGGAAAAGATCTAACACTTGTATTTATAGAAAGATTTCCAAAAGAGTAATGGGAAATTATCAAAATCATGTGTGAATGTCTAGACTTGTAATTCCGAGCTTAACCATTGCTTGTAAAATATCACAAATTCATTCTTTTTCATCCAAATGTCTTGAAAATCCTAAAAACACAAAATAAACTAATTAAACATATATAAATAAATAATCAAGTACATAATCATAAAAGAATAATGAGTTAAAAATGCAGAATTTCTATACTTATCATAACTTCTTCAATGGAGTGTCAAGTCTCTAATGCATTGTGAAAATATAGCATGTTTCAAAGAAAAGGTAATCTAATGGTATGCTAAAAATTTTGTCAAATTTAGTGCATGGTAAAATTTGTGCTAAATATGGCATAGAAGATAGCATAATCCAAATTTGGATTAGTAATAAATAATCACTTTTTATTTACTATTTTGCCATCAATTTTTATTTTATTATTATTAGGATTGGTATAATTGTAGACATTTTTTTTTGTAGCACATCAATTGTAGACTTTTGGATGATGAAAAAAATGAAGAATTTTTTTTTATTTTCAACTAATATCAAATGATCATTAATTGAAGTTCATTTTTATATCAATTTCCATCTATGAACATTGAAGCACAATTATAAAAATTGTGTCAAATATACATCATTATTAACTTTTTGTGCTAACTTGGATGGCCTTATAATAGTTATAAAATAGCAAATAAAAAATAAAAAGTAATGTTGAGAAAAAAAAAACTATGCTTAAAATTGTGTAATCAAATAGCAGTAACACATGTAACCTAAAAAAACTAGACAAGCATTAAAATAGAAGAAAAAAAGCATGTGCTAGAAATATTTAATTGAATGATATAGAATGTTAACACAAAAAAAAAAAAAAAAAACTTATTGTCTTTAGTAATTTTTTTAAAAAATAGGGTTAAATTGAATGTGTTTTTCCAACAAATTATTCATTACTCATTAGTTGTGAAGGTGGACAAAACCCAGTCGAAGAGACTGAGGCTATACCGTAGTGGGCTGAATTTGGTAGTCTCTTCATTGTGGGCCTGCCGTGCATCCAAACACCTTTCTCGGTAATATTGGGTTTACATATATTAAGGGGCCTTATTTATTCTATTCAGTGTTGTACTTCTGTTCCAGTTTTTATTTATCATTTTGCTTTATTAGAATTAGGAGAGTAGTTTGTTGTATAATTAGTTTTTCTGTTAATAAAGTTGTTACATTAGTTAGTCGGTTTAGCCTCAACCGAAGCTTAGGACAGGTTTAGTTTCATATATAAAAGGCATCCTCTGTAATTGTTCTCTGGAACTTTTCCTTTCAATCTTCTTGAATAAACAGTTTTAGTTTTCTTCTCTTTACGTTTCTGAAATTTGTTATGGTATCAGAGAAGGAGAGTTAAGCTTTCTTGTTTGATTCTGGTTTCCTTTCCGACCGTCCTTCCTCTTCTCCGGCACGGTTGCGCTTCCTTCTTTCTCCGCACTTTCCTCTGATCCGACTAGTGATTCTAGTTCTTCTCCTATTTCTTTATGATCCTCTTCTGGAAATTCACCATGTCTTCCGATGAACAAGAACGGCAGACCTCCACTCCCGCATCGATTCCGACCGCCATTGACGAACAACACATTTCCTCTGCCAGAACCGATCCTCACATGCAGGTTCTTGCATCACGAAGCCCACTCGAAGACCCTGCGAATCCTTATTACCTCCATCATGGCGATAACCCAGGCAATACTCTTGTCTCTCAACCCCTCACTGGCCAAGACAACTACGTCACCTGGAGTAGGGCAATGCAGCTAGCTATCTCAGTCAAGAACAAGCTAGGATTTCTGGACGGTTCTATCTCTAAACCTTCCATCTCTGATTTGCCTCTTTATAATGCTTAGCTGCGTAATAATAATATAGTGATTTCCTGGATTCTGAATTCGGTTTCAAAAGAGATTTCTTCAAGCATTCTTTATGATGAATCTACTTCTGCAATTTGGAATGATCTAAAAACCCGTTTTCATCAAAGAAATGGTCCTTAAATTTTTAACCTCAAGAAAGATCTGATGAATCTCAAACAAGATTCACAATCCATTAGTCTGTATTTTACTAAACTGAAAACAATCTGGGAAGAGTTAAACATTTACAGGCCTTCTTGTACGTGTAATGGATGCACCTGTGGAGGAGTCAAAAAGCTTCAAGATCATCACAATATGGAATACATAATCTCTTTTCTTATGGGGCTGTCAGATTCTTATTCACAAATTCGTGGGAGCATATTGCTTCTGGATCCTCTACCAGACATAAGCCGTGTTTTTCACCTTGTCACCCAGGAAGAAAATCAAAGAAGTTCCTCCTCTTTCAGTACTGATCCTAACCATGCTATGGCGTTTGTTTTCCAAGGAGATAGACTCAACAATCAGAGAATTGAATATCAGCCACACCGACAACATTTTCCAAAAAGAAATCGCCCCTTCTGTACTCACTGTAATGTTTTGGGACATACAGTTGAGCGGTGTTTCAAGATCCATGGCTACCCCCCTGGTTATAATAAGAACAATAAGCCTAAAGATATCTCTACGAACCAAGTTCAATCCAGTGATGAAGGGCCCTGCATTACAGAAGATAGCCATGCCACTCTCCCTCAACTGACAACAACTCAGTATCAACAACTTCTTAATCTTCTTGCCTCTCAAAATTCTGGTATGCCTACTACAGATCCTTCCACTTCGACAAATAACGGAGGTATCATTTTGTCGCATTTTTCAAACTTCCCAATTTCTAATTCTTGGATTGTTGACTCCGGAGCAACTCGTCATATATGCTCTAACATCAACATGTTTCAATCACTATGTAAGATAATTCCAACTAAACTTCTCTTACCAAATAATGAACATGTTTCTGTGGATAAAGTTGGAACTGTCATCATTGACAGTAACATTGTTCTAACTGATGTGTTGTATGCCCCTAATTTCAAATATAACATTATCTCAGTGAGCTATCTAACTCAGAAAGCTTCTATTTCTGTCATTTTTTATTCTGATACATTTATTATGCAGGACAATGCCAGCAAGAGGATGATTGGCAAAGGTAAAAATGTCAAAGATTTGTATATCCTGGACACCACACCTGATCCTCCTCAAGTAGGCAATGTCACTGTTGACACATGGCACACAAGGCTGGGACACCCTTCCTCCAAATGTCTCAATATTCTTAGAGATACTTTGCAGTGTAAAAACTCTTTTTTAAATAATTCTACCTGTTATGTGTGTCCTTTAGCTAAGCAAAGGAAACTTCCCTTTCCAAATAATACATCTTTTTCTGAACATATTTTTTATCTTATGCATTGTGATGTTTGGGGTCCATATCCATTTACTTCTCACTGTAATCACAAATATTTTTTAACACTTGTTGATGACCATTCTCGTTTTACTTGGATTTATTTGATGCAAAATAAATCTGATGTTCTTCATATTATTCCACAATTTCTGGCCTATATACAAACCCAATTTGGCTGTGTTTTCAAATTTCGATCTGATAATGCACCAGAATTGGTGTTCAAAAAGTTGTTTGCTGAAAAGGGCATTTTGCATGATTTTTCTTGTGTGGAAACGCCACAACAAAACGCAGTAGCTGAAAGGAAACATCAACATTTACTAAATGTAGCTCGCGCCCTTTTCTTTCAATCTAAAGTTCCTATAAAATTCTGGTCTGAATGCATTTTGACTGCTGTTTATTTAATTAATAGAATACCCTCACAGATTCTACACAACAAATCACCTTATGAACTGCTCTTCAATAAACTGCCTAATTATGATCATTTGCGATCTTTCGGATGTCTTGCTTTTGCCTCTACATTAACTGTTAACAGGTCCAAGTTTTCACCTCGAGCAAGACCTTGTGTTCTAATGGGATTCCCCAACGGTATCAAAGGATATCGACTTTATGATCTGAACTCTCACCTATTTTTCACCTCTAGAAATGTGGTATTTCATGAAACTATTTTTCCTTTTCACAATTTGAATACTAAGTGTAGCACATTGGATCCTTTCTTTAATGTTGTCATTCCTAACCATTTTGTTACTAACACACCTGTTGATGATTATACTTTAGATACCCCTTGTCCTCCTCATGTTCATTCACAGGTTCCAGATTCTACACACCAACACAGTTTTGTCCAAGAATCAGATTCTGACATTACTCCTGAACATCATGAACCCTCTGTTATAGCTCCAAGACGATCTGCCAGAATTCCAAGACCCCCAAGTCACCTGCGTGACTTTGAATGCTATTCAACATTACAGGATCTTTCTTCAACTCCTCACTCTTTAGATAAAGTCATTTCTTATTCTAATATTTCAAACACTCACAAAGAATTTGTCTTTGCAGTTTCCGCTCAAAAGGAACCTCAGACATACAAGCAAGCCATACAAAAACAAGAATGGACAAATGCAATGCAAGCTGAACTCCAAGCTCTCACTGCTAACAACACTTGGACTCTTGTCTCCTTACCACCCAACAAACATGTCATAGGCTGTCGTTGGGTGTACAAGATCAAACATAACAGTGATGGATCCATTGAACGGTACAAAGCCCGTCTTGTTGCTCAAGGGTATACGCAACAAGAAGGGCTTGATTTCTTTGACACCTTTTCTCCCGTAGCTAAAATGGTTACTTTTAAATAATTATTAGCTATTTCTTCAATTAAGAAATGGCATACTTTACAAATTGATGTAAATAACGCCTTTTTGAATGGTGACCTCAATGAGGAGGTTTACATGACCATACCAAAAGGACTAACATTACCTAATTCTTTTATTGCAGATTCTAATCTGGTTTGTAAACTACAAAAATCGATATATGGCTTAAAACAGTCCTCACGGCAGTGGTACAGAAAGTTGTCAGAAGCTCTCTTAAAGGAAGGTTTTCAACAATCTAAAGCGGACAACACTCTATTTACAAGAGGAGCAGATGATAGTTACATAGCCCTGCTTGTTTATGTCGACGACATAATAATCACAGGCCCTAATTTATCCATCTTACACGCCCTACAATCCTCCCTGCACCAACAGTTCAAACTCAAGGCTCTTGGCCCTCTTAAGTATTTTCTAGGCTTTGAACTAGCTCGGTCAACAGCTGGGATATTTCTCTCTCAACGCAAATACACTTTGGAGCTCTTGGAGGATACTGGCTTCCTCGGCAGCAAGCCCACAAAAACGCCTATGGATCCTAAAGTCAAGCTCCACGATGAAACCACCCAACCTCTTGATAATCCCTCTGCATTTAGACAGCTTATTGGACGCTTACTGTATTTGACACACTCACGCCCAAACATTACCTTTGCTGTAAATTCTTTGAGCCAACACATGGCAACCCCTCGGACTAATCATTTACAGGCAGTACACCACCTACTTCGGTATCTCAAAGGGAATCCTGGCCAAGGCTTACTTTTTTCTTCACTTTCCAGCCTACAGTTAAGGGGTTTCTCAGATTCAGATTCGGCATCATGTCCTATTACTCGTCGTTCAGTAACTGGTTTCTGCATCTTTATAGGAGATTCTCTCATTTCCTGGCGAACCAAGAAACAGCCAACAATTTCCAAGAGCTCAGCTGAAGCAAAATATAGAGCTTTGGCTGCCACTACAAGTGAAATAACTTGGATACGATATCTCCTACTTGACCTTCATGTTCCACAAACAACTCCTTCATTTATCTACTGTGACAATCAATCCGCAATTCACATTGCCAATAACCCTACCTTCCATGAACGCACCAAACACATAGAGCTTGATTGCCATTTTTTCCGCGACAAAATCAACAACTCCACAATCCGTCTTGCTCATGTCCCCAGCTCACTGCAGTTGGCTGATGCTTTCACAAAACCACTGACTTCCCCTATTCTACAAACCCATATTGCCAAGATGAGTGTCTACAATATATACACTCCATCTTGAGGAGGGGGTATTAAGGGGCCTTATTTATTCTATTCAGTGTTGTACTTCTGTTCCAGTTTTTATTTATCATTTTGCTTTATTAGAATTAGGAGAGTAGTTTGTTGTATAATTAGTTTTTCTGTTAATAAAGTTGTTACATTAGTTAGTCGGTTTAGCCTCAACCGAAGCTTAGGACAGGTTTAGTTTCATATATAAAAGGCATCCTCTGTAATTGTTCTCTGGAACTTTTCCTTTCAATCTTCTTGAATAAACAGTTTTAGTTTTCTTCTCTTTACGTTTCTGAAATTTGTTAACATAGGCTTCACACACCACAAAATCAAAGATGTCATTATTTTAAAGAAAGCACCCTTGTTGTGACTATTTTATTATCATCTCAGATTCTACTGCGTTTCACAGTCAACTGCTAATTAAACAGTCCTTCCATTTTTTTTAAGATCAATTCAATATCGTAAATTTGAATAAATAGTAACAAACTATAAGAACAGTGACTATACTAGACCTTAATTAATTAAAGTGCATTGGAAAAACAAAGCCCACAAAACTTACAAATTGCCATTTTATTTTTGGGTCTTTTCGAATGAGTTGCATGGTACAAGAATCATGGTTTCCCCTTCTTTTTTCTTCTTTATTTTGCATATGTTAACATCCCAAAAGACGTATACAGTTAAAGCTTTTCTTAAGCTGATATCATGATACTATAGTAGTCAATTTCTTGCTATAGGTTGGTTCATTAAATATAAATGTATATACTCATAATGTAAAAATGTCTGTCCCAGTCCATTATTTACTCATTTATTTCATCCAATTATATGAAAACACTATATCCGGGAATATTAATTATGTCCTTAACTAAAATTTCCCCATGAAACACTTGTAAAGGCCCATTATAAGGATTATTTATTTTTGTTTGTTTGTTTACATTTAACACCACAAGATAATTTAACGGTAAGAGTGGAATAAATTTCTGAGAACACATGGTTACAAACAATTCTTTCACACCGTTGCATGAGAGTAAGTTGAGAAAGTGACAAGTAAAATGATAATATATAAGATCACGATAGCGATATATATAGTAATTTTCCTTTAGCCAAATATTAATTAATGAGGTTGGTAAAGTGTCCTATCAGCTAAGCAATCACAACCAAGTGGCTGCCTGTCTTCATCTGTTTTCTCCCAGTCATCCCCATCGATGAGTATTGTTCTCTATGAAATCCTTCCTTTAATGCTCTTCCAAGTACTTTATATGTATAAATATTTATATATATATATGTATGCATTTATTTATACATATCCAACTCCAAGTGAAGGAGCTTTCGATCTTTAAAGTCCACATTATCATCCTCCAAGGCTATATGTTTATTAGGGTAGGGTCCTAAGCAGTGACTTCATGGCGTTGCTATGCATATGTATATATATAACTACCCACGTTGGCCATCCCCAAGAATAACATGTTACTGTTAGTTTTAATATAAAGTTCGAGGTCTTTTTACAATGAAAGAGGCATGTATAAATAATTAACCTTAAATCGGCACCGTCTTTAGGAGGTGTCAAATTCTTTTATTTTCCTTTTATTTGAAGTCATTGATATATGCTGTATTTTTTTATCTTCTAAAATGACAAATATATACTTATATTGAAATTAAATTAGTACCTTTTTGAGGCAACTTGACTTGAAAAAGAAAAGTGTCATTGAAACATGCTGTTTTTCCTTGGTACAATAATCCAATTTTATATAAGTCTTTGTCTATTACTGTTACTGGAGGCAATTTCAAAAGCGCACGTACGATTGGGGACCAAATAATGATAACCCTAATAATCAATAATCTCAAAATGCAGCAAAGAGTGATCTTCTTTCACTACATGTTCTCATAACTCTACGGCTAATTAGAATTGCAGGGTTTTTTCTTTTTTTAATAATTGGAAACTAAGGTACTTAGGTCTAGGGGTGTTCATCAAACCAACTACATCACACAAACCCCACACAATATATCACAATTTGCAATTTGAAACTCTTCCCGGTGAAATTGCGGTTTGTATTTTTTGTCTAACTGCATGGTGTAGTGCGATTTGCAGTTTTGAATTTTATAAATACGGTTCAAACCGTACCGCACCGCATCGTTATATATATTATTTTTTTTTTTTGAATGCATACATATATTTATATGTTGTAATATACATAATATCTAGAAAAATTATGTCTCATAGGATGCTAATACATATTTCACTTCAACATTAAGATATTCATCCTTAATTAAAATATTTACATCTATATCACATTTTTTTTGTTATTAATTTGTTGTATTTTTATTGTTTCGCTAAAAGTTTATTAATTTGTTGAATATTTATTATTTTTTAAAACACCCTTTAGTTATGAGCTTTATTATGAATATTTATTAATTATAATGTTTAATTGTTAAATTATTTAGCGATAGGTATAAACCATCCACACCACACCACATTTTTACGGGGTGGTTTGAGGTCTATGCAGTGTTGCAGTTTGGGAAATCGCTTAAACTGTATATGCAATGCGGTCTAATAACTTGACAAAAAAACTGCACCACCCACACTGCGAATACCCCTAGCTATGTTCACCTTCCATCAGTTTGGTAAATATATGAATAAATTAATAAAAATTATTGAAACATTTACTCTACAGTTGATAGATGCTAATAAAATATAAAACTAGCTTAATCCATTAGCTTATAATAAAATCTATTGCTCTTCTTTAATAATAATTTTATATTTACAAAATTACATAACATTTTTTAAAATTTCACATGGAACGATGTTAATAACTTCATTTCTTATTGTTGTAAAAATATTTGAAATAAATAAATATATAAATTATAAATATAAAAAAGTAATTATTAAATATTGAAAAAAAACTTAATTATATTTTAGCTTATAATTATATTATATTACAGCTGTTGTTTATTTTGGTATACGTGTTTAAAATTGTAGGCAATACCTTAGTTATAAAGTTTACCGTACATCATAATCTTGCTTTTCGATCTCAAAGCAGATTTAAATTAATTATAATTTATCACACAATAACTTATGTTTCAGCAAATTTTTCACACAACACAATTAAATAATTGATTGTTTCTATTAGTTTCCCTTACATACACTCTAATCTAATATATAGTGGGAAAAGGTGAAAAAAGTTTTGTAGTTGTAGGACCATGTATCTCCTAATTTAATAGTTTAATACAAAACCTATGCAGATTTTTTGGCCGATAATTATTTTGTATTTCTGATGTGTCAAGCTAGATTAATAAAAAAAAATTAAAATTAAATAAGAATATATTTTCGTTTAGTAATTAGTAAATAACTAAACATACAAAGTGAATAATTAATAAAGCTAATAAAAGATTGTTCTCTTTGACGTGGATCCAAAAATGAGCTTTAGAAAGAAAAAAACTTTAGCACTCTAACTAATTGGTTTATAATTTGGAAATGATTTTACAAAGTTAAAAACATTAGAGGAAACACTAGTATGAATCAGTTATTTATTTTATGAAATACTAAAAAAATCAAATTAAAAAAACACAAAAAATTGAAAACAATATTCTATGAGTCAAATAGTTCCCAAATTAGTTCATTTAATAAATGAATGTAAAACAATCTAGTAATGCACAAGAGACGGGAAATTGGCAGGGAATGCTCCCACTATTTTTGTTCCCGTTTATAGTTTTAATCCATGTCTATGTCCTCATTCCTGCTTATTTTTCATCGGGAGCGGAGCTTGGAATCCCCTTCGGGGCGACAAATCCCCACAGATGACTCATTTATTTAAAATAAAAATGATAAATTATGTAAAAATTAAAATATTACATAATATTTATAATTTAAAATAATAAATATTGTCTCAAATAAAATTTAGAATCCTTAAAAAATATTAATATATTACAATAACACATAAAGAAATATATAAAATATATTAAAAATTCTAAAAAATAGGCTCCCTCGGACCAGGGAGTACCATCTCTACTCGCCCCCGCCCTTTTAATATTTGGAGATAAAAAATTGTTTTCATTCCTGCCTCGTTTCCATTTAGACGGAGAATTTCTGCCACAGTAGAAGCAGATCCCCGTGAAAAAAAATGTTTATCCCTAAAACAATCTTAAAATGTCAAAAGCAATCAAATTGAAAAAAATACTCACAAAATGACAATTTTAAATACTATGCGCGATGTATTTATTAATTAGTTGGATATAAATTTAGAAACATTGTCCATTTGACCAGTACACAATTATATTTGGAAGAGAAACAATAAAATAACATGGTTATTATTAGGGGCATGGAGCAAAATGACTCTTAATGTTGTGTGAAAATAAGTGAATGTCCATGTATTTAATTTTATAGTAAAATAGCTTAATCATCTATTTAATATCACATATTATCAAATATATCATTTAACAAATTACTATTTTATTATAAATATTTTAATATTATGGTATATGTATATTAGTTTTGTTTAATTAGTTTTTATTTTAAAGTTATTTTGATTTTTTTTCGTTTTTTATGAGTTGTTGAATGATATACCATACCACAAAATATATATACTGAGTTGAAAAATAATATACCATCAAAACTTACAAAATTATTACTCAAAAATGTATATACTATGCTAACAAAATTATATACTACCATTAAAATGTATATACCATGATACAAAATTATATACTACCACTATGTATAATAAAATATAAATTAAATATCACCAAAAAAAAATTATATACTATACCACAAAAAATATATACACTAATTGGAAAATAATATACCAACAACCTATAAAAAACTTAAAAAATCAATATAACTTTAAAATAAAAACTAATTAAACAAAATTAATATACATATATCACTATATTAAAGTCATACAGTCATAAATAAATAAATAAATTATAAAAAATGATAATTTAGGTAATCAACAATGTAAAATGGTCATTTATCTACAATTTTAAAAATGAGAAAATTAGCTTCTTGATCATTTTAATTTAGGCCATTTCCTATAATTTATCTTATTGGGGTTATTATCAATATTATTTTTTGGCCCATTACCCATTATATAAAAGCAAAGTACGATAACTTATCGACTTTAGATATTAATTATATGTACATTTTGACTATTATTTCTAGCAGAATCAAGACCTTAATTAGCTTTACAAAAATGTTAGTTAGCTAAACGCTAAATCCCGATAATCCTGATGACATATATGATAAGGAAGGGAAAGCTATAATAATTAATACAATCAAACATTAATTTATAGATTAACTAATTAAATATTGATTAAGATGCCTATTTCATTTAAAAATCAAACAAAAACAACTCATATATGATAGGAAATATATATGGTTTGGTTTCTTAGTTTAGAAGTGTAAAGAACTAACTTACGACATGCACAATGTGACTTATTATTTTTTATCTCTTAAAATAATACAAATGAATTATTTACACACAAATATATATATTTTTTATATAATAAGTGTGTAAATAACGAAAATTATTGATTTTAACAGTTTTTTATTTTTTTCCGTTAAATTTAACGGAATATTCTTATATTTAATGATAGATTGTAAATATAATTTAAACTTAACTAAATAAATAATTAAACAAATTAAAATAAGATATTTTGAGATATTTTACAATGATAATTATTTAAAAATAATAAAACTATAATTTTATAACTTAAATAAAATTTAATTAAACATAAACTTAATATTATATTAAACATATAATATATAATTTTTTGTTGTCACTGCCAAATTCAAAAATTAGAACAAACATACTTAAACAAAAATTAATTAATTAATTAATTAAAATATAATATTGTTAAGATATTTTATAATAATTTAAATAATTAAATCATATTTATTTAAAAATAATAAAGGCATACATATCATTTTTTTATCTTATAAATTTGTGTGATAGTTTGTTTTTTATCAAGTGTTTGGAGATTTTTTCCTTCATCAAATTCACCAAAGAACATTACGAGATACATTAAAAACTAAAAATAGTTGATGCATATATACTACTATCTACACTATGACTTTTTCTATTCTTATTTTATTTCTTTTATTAATTTTTTTTTAAATATTATTGTATTTTAAATATATGTTATGTAGTCATGTAAATATATATTTATGTCAACGTTTTGTGTAGATGTCATATATGTAGAGATTATTGATATAAATATTTATATATATTATAGATCTATAATTCATTCTATTATATATATATATATTTAAAAAAAATAGTGAATCAGTTTTTATTAAAATTATAAACAATGTTTACAACTTTAAAACTAAGCAAACGTGCATTGCACGTTGCTTCTACCTAATATATATATATATATATGACGTTTTTGTTGTGGAGACATGCCTTTTGTTCTCTCATCAGTAGGGATGTTGTTATTTTTTGCAAGTTAAAAAATTATAATCCAAATTTTTTTATATGATGGTATTCCGAATAATTTATGGTGCCCAAAACATGTTTCAAAACAAATTATTTCACGCACGTATGAAACAGACTTTAAAACAACTTGCTTCATATTTTTGGTACTGTAAATTATTCAAATATGTGGGAGGTTCTAAATAACTATATTGTATACTGCCATATAAAAAAATTAGATTATAACATATTCATGTGTTGAAAACACAAAAATATGTTTTGAAGCTTGTTTTATAGTGCGTAAAACAAATAGTTTTGAAGTCTGTTTTCGACACAGTAAATTATTCAGAATTTCCTAAAAACTAGTAAAATATTTATTATAATTACAATGTACACGGTCATATAAAAATAATTAAATTATAATTTCTTTACGTGCTAAAAATTGGAAACGTCCACCGATGGAGACAAAAATTATTTCCCTACTATAATTTTTTTATGTGTATTGATATAAAGGAAGCATGCTGCGTACGTACTATGCATCGATCAATAATTAATTATCGAATCAAGCAGTACAATCTTAGGTCAGGATAAGGTATATAAAGGAGGAGACATATAGTAATTGAATACATGTGCAAAATTAATAATACTCCTTCAATTCTTATGTACTACCCTACTACTTCTTCACAATTCACATGTACGTGTGCATATAGCTCCCTCAGCCTCTCGTACATCAATTTGTGGCCACTACTCTTTTCATTTATTTTATTTTTTTCAATTGAATAAAAAGATAATGTTTATATATATATATATATTATGTTAAATTTTTTAATAGTTTATGCAATAAATAAAGAAAAGACATTATTAATTACTCAATTAAATTAATTGACTGTCGTGAATATTATATAATATTTTCAATATTTTCAAATTCTCACACACTCAAGCACGTACACTGATACATAAAACATGGTAACTAGTCTGTGGAGATTTTTTTTTAATATTTGCAGCAAAAATATAGAAATCGTACAAAATGTCACACTTAAATACCTAAAGAATTTTTTATGGTAAAAGTACTTAAAAAAAAAAATTCTCTACTTTTACGGTAGGAATACTGAAGTTTAACTTTTAGTTACACTATTGGTACTTATTATTAAATTTATCATTAGATGATGACAAAATGATTGAAAATTGTTATACTATTTTAAATAATATAATGTTAGATTAAATAATGTGACATAATGTGATTTGTCACACCTTGTAACATATTATTGAGAGCCAAAAATTGGACACATGAGTGTATCCAAATATGACATATTTTAGAGTTGCAAAATCAGTTACAAATTTGTAACTCCCAAATATTACCCAATAACGTTTAGATTGTGTACACTACTAGAAATATAGGCTTTTACTTCGGTTTTTATACTAAGCATACAAAAAAACTGAAGTAAAAACATTTTCAAACTCTTTTACTTCGCTTTTGAATTTGGCGCTTTGAAAAAAATTCGTTTTTAAAAAAAAAAACGAAGTTAAAAATTCAAAGTGAAGAGGGTCACGTTGGGTTGCACATGCCCGTGACTTCTATTTAGAGATAATAAAGATGTTAAAAAATGGTCAAGCCAAACGCGACCCTTGTGCACCTTTTACTTCGGTTTTTAGGTAAAAACCGAAGTAGAAAGTGCATTTTCTACTTCGGTTTTTACCTAAAAACCGAAGTAAAATAGTTATATAACCCTCTCCCCTACCCTGAACGGTCATATCCCTCTCTCTCCTCTGTACAAAAAAACCCCAAAACCTCCATTAACAACCGTGAGCCAACACCCATTTTCGTTCTCCAAACTTTTTTTTTCTTTGTTTTTTACTACTTTTCTTCATTATAAACCGAAATATAGCCCCAAAATCATTCTTTTAAGAGAAAAAAAATACATTTGGCCGTGGGTATTATCTCTCATGGTTTCTTGGTGTTTCTTGCCGGATTTTGACAGGAGTTTTGTCATTGCAAGGTGTTTTTGAGCTTCAAAACAGGTATGGATTACTAAAATATGGTTTTGATGATAATTTTTTATTTTTCTATGTTTTTTTTTTACTATTCCGAATTTTATAATTAAAATTATTAATATTTTGTTAACTTTTCTAATTATTTGTTTATTTTGTTAGGTTAAATAATGTGATAAACATTTGGTTTATTATAAATATATATATGTATATTAGTAAATTTTAGAAATTGTGACAATAGATAAATTTTCTTTTTAAATATTTGAAAATAAATAAATAGCTTGAAGATGATCAAAGTGTTGTTCGTTAGTTTCTTTAACTAGTTTGATTTTTTTTTTTATTTATTGGTTTGATAATTAATTATGTAGTTTACTAATTATGTAAGTAATTTTTTAGTAGGGTCGTTGATTGAGTGGTTAACTTTGTTGTTCATTTCGGATGAATTGAAGAGTAATATCGAAGGTTAGTTATTTTTTTTATTTATTTATATTACTATAAGATTTATGTATAAAGATAAGGCTAATTAAATCATGCATATTGGATTTAGTGAAGGTTCTATTTGAAAATTAGTGAAGTAGGCTCTGGGAAATTTGCGTGTTGTGGTGATATAAGGATGGATTCATTTATGCTTGATTATTGTGTTTGTTTGTGTTGTATTTATAGGAAATTATGAAATTGCGGTATGCTATAGAAACAGAGGATACTCTGCCGAATTTTTTAAAAAATTTATAAGACTAGAACCTAATAATGATGGATTCATTTATGCTTGATTATTGTGTTTGTTTGTATTGTTTTTATAGGAAATTTTGAAATTGCGGTATGCTATAGAAACAGAGGATACTCCGCTGAATTTTTAAAAATTTGTATAAGACTAGAACCTAATAATGATGGATTCATCTATACTTGATTATTATGTTTGTTTGTATTGGTTTTATAGGTAATTATGAATTTACAATATGCTATAGAAATAGAGGAAACTCTGTCGAATTTTTAAAAAAAATTATAAGACTAGAACCTAATATAAGTTTTTTTCTAACTTATTAGGAATTTAATATTGTTATTAGTATGGATAAATCATGGATGCTTGAGAGGAGAGAAACATCACAATTTCAAGATGAATTCAACAAATTTTTAGAGTTTTGCCTAAAGAATTGTAGTGATCCACAAAAAAATTTGTTGTCCTTGTATCGATTGTGGTAATGGAGTAAAGGGGAATATTACCATGATAAATGATCATGTATTTTGTCAGAGATTTGATATAAGTTATAGTAAATAGTATTGGCATGGAGAATTATTAAATGAAGACCCATATCCATTAGGTAGGCGAGATGTAGATGATTTTGAGAGTAATGATTTTGATGATCATCCTATAGAATTGCTTGATGAAGCACAAGAAGAGTTTTTTCATAATCTAGAAAAATTTGATAGTATGGTTAGAGATGCAGATAGACAATTGTTCAGTGGTTGCAATAAACTAAGATTGCCAACAATGGTTAAATTTTATAACATAAAAGCATAAAATGGAGTTAGTGATAAGTGTTTTAGTCAATTTTTAGCTGCTTTCAAGGAGGTTTTGCCACTAGAAAATTGTTTTTCGGAGTCTACATATGAATTAAAGAAAACATTAAGTTTGATAGGGTTGAAGTATGAAAAGATTCATGCATGTCCGAATGATTGTATTTTATATCGTAAGGAGTATGCAGACATGGACACTTGCCCAGGATGTGGTTTATCTCGGTACAAACCTAACAAAAGTAAGGAGATTAGGAAACTTATTCCTTAGAAAGTGTTATGGTACTTACCTTTGATTTCGCAGCTGAAGCGATTATATCGAAGTGCAGAACACTCTAAGAACTTAATATGGTATGAGACTGGACGAGTGAAAGATGGTAAACTCCGGCATCCTGCAGATTCACAGGCCTGGAAGAAGGTAGATTATATCAATCCAGAATTCAAAAATGAACCAAGACATCTTTGTCTAGGTTTAGCTGCTGATGGAGTAAACCCGCATAGATCTCTTAGTAGTAGGCATAGTTCATGGCCTGTCTTCCTGGTTATGTACAATCTTCCTCCTTGGTTGGTCATGAAAAGGAAGTTTATGATGCTTTCATTAATGATTCCAGGCCCAAAACAACCAGGACACAATATTGATGTTCATTTGGCACCATTAATTGATGATTTGAAAGAGTTGTATGAAAATGGTGTTAAGACATATGATGGTTTTAAAAAAGAAGTTTTTAATTTGAAAGCGGTGTTGTTATGGACTGTTAATGATTTTCCAACATATGGTAACCTATCAGGTTTGAGCACAAAATGTTACCAAGCTTGTCCAATTTTTTGCACCAACACAAGGGCTCGTCACTTGTCAAATGGATGCAAAATGTGTTATATGGGTCATAGACGATATTTACATTTAAGTCATCCTGGCAGAAATAAAGAAAAAACATTTGACGGTATTGTGGAACGAGACCTTGCTCCTTTGCCATTGTCAGGTGAGCAAATTCTTAAGGAAGTAGAAAAAGTTGACTTTAGGTATGGGAAGAAGAATAAAAACAAAAAGTTCAATGGATGTTCTCAAAGAAAATCAATTTTCTTTCAACTTCCTTATTGGAAAGATTTACTCGTTAGACATTGCTTGGATGTCATGCACATAGAAAAAAAATGTATGTGAAAGTATAATCGGTACATTACTTGATATCCTAGGTAAAACCAAAGATGGTTTGTATAGTCGTTTAGATCTTGTTGAGATGGGTATAAGACACCGCTTGGCACCTAAAGAAAAAGGTAAACACACATATTTGCCTCCTGCTTGTTTTACATTGTCTAAAGAAGAGAAGCAAGTCGTATGTCAATCATTGGCAGAGATGAAAGTGCCTGATGGTTATTCATCGAATGTTCGAAACTTGGTGTCTATGCAAGATTTGAAGTTAATTGGAATGAAATCACATGATTGTCATATATTAATGCAACAATTACTTCCAATTTCCATTCGACCAGTTTTACCAAAAAGAGTTCGAGATAGTGTGACAAGTGTGTGCATCTTCTTTAATCAACTATGCGGAAAAGAATTGGAAATGAAGAAGTTGAATGCATTGCATGATGAAATAGTTGAAACTTTATGCAAGCTTGAAAAATATTTTCCACCATTTTTTTTTTTTGACATCATGACACATTTGATGGTCCATTTAGTAAGAGAAGCGAAGTTGTGTGGGCCAGTTTGGGCAAGATGGATGTATCCATTTGAATATGAAGGTGTTGAAAGGATATGTACGTAATCAACATCGCCCTGAAGCTTGTATGGTTGAGTGTTATTTAGCAGAAGAAGCCGTGGAATTTTCTTCAGAGTACATGGTTGGAATCGACACAATCGGAATTAGCAAACCACAGAATAACTCGGATGGAGTTGATAGAGGATTACGAGGGAAAGGAACACTAGAGACCATATCTCGTGCAGAATTAGATCAAGCTCATTTAGTTGTGTTGGAAAACAATCCTGAGGTTCAACCATATATAAAGTAAGTTATAAATTTAATAAACATTATGCTTATTTTTATGTATAATTGAAATTTTAATGTTGTACTTTGTATTTGCAGTGAGCACATGGAGTTATTACAATCAATGATTCCAAACAAGGTTAAAAATAAACAGAAATGGATTATAGATGAGCATCATAAAACATTTAGTCGATGGTTGAAAAATACTATTCTAGAAAAGGTTGGGAGAGAAAACCATGGAGTGTCGACAGAGTTAAAACGCATATCATTTGGAGCAAGTGTTCATGTAATAAAGCACCATGCTTACATTGTTGGAGGAAAAAGATTTCACACAAAGTCAAGAGATGATGCTCGAATGGTTCAAAATAGTGGAGTAAGTATTGTTGCAGAAGCAATGCATTTCGCTAGTGCAAAAGACAATAATCCAGTAGCTGGTACTATGACATATTATGGGGTTGTTGAAGAAATATGGGAGCTTGATTATTCTTTATTTCAAATTCCCCTTCTCAAGTGTTCTTGGGTGGACAACAATGTTGGGGTTAGAAATGATGAACTTGGATTCACTTTGGTTGATTTAAGTAAGAAAGGTCACAAGAATGATCATTTCATCATGGCTACCCAAGCAAAACAAGTGTTTTACATAACCGATCATGCTGATGATAAATGGTCAGTTGTTTTACAAACCCCGGAAAGGCAGTTTATAGAAGATGCAAATGACGAAGAAAATGATGATTTGTTTCATGATAATTTTATTGTTGGACAACCAATACATGAGCAAGTTGAGCAAATCAATGATTTCAATGAAGATGATGACGAAGAATATCACACACCGTACATGCAGAATGACGAAGAATATCACACATCGTACATGCAGGATGTGTTACTTTGTTCAGATAATATTCATAATGTGGTGGCAGAGGGTGTTATCATTGATGGGGTGGGTCCAGTGACTATTCATGGTGTTCAACTGACAGACGAATACACAAGGGTGCGAGTCACCAAAATGTTACAAGAGGATGCTGAAATCCCATGTTCTGTTGGGGAGATATGCTATGTTCGACATACCTATGACGTATTCATTCCTTGGCCAAAAGAATTAGTTATGACTGATCAGGTATAAAAGAATTCTTCAATTTGTTACCTATTAAAATATTTGTTGGTCCATTATTTTAATATTATTTTTACTTGATGTTGTGTAGGGTCCTCTAAAAAAGAAACCTCCTATGTCAAAAAGCCCATCCAAGGATAAGACGAACCGTAATTCTCTGACTAGCCCACATCTGTCATCAGCTAGGTCTCACGTCAATCCAGAAAACACTCTGACTGAAGGCCAACCATTTTCCGATCACATCATGAATCGTATCCAGGTCAGCCTTCAGTTTATGGTGAGAGAATTTTGCAGAGTTAAGGGAATAAACACAATCGTCTCAATTCCAGTGGACCCATCATTCATGAATCGCGAGTCAATCTTTATAACTTCAGAGGATGTGGAACAAGTTGCTACTTTGCATATGATTGGAGGCTCAGGAATGATATTCGGATTAAGGTATCCCTTCAACTAATTTTTTGGAATGATATGAAATTTAGAATGGTTATGAGTAATGCTCTGTAATCTGTTGCAAATTTTCATAGTAAATTGAATGTTTACAGGTTTGGATAGTCCTATTTATAAGGGAAGCTCTGCTGAAATTTTTCTAAAATATTTAACGCTTATGAAAATTTTGTAGATGCATTTGGGAGTCCCTATTTCCAAATCAGCGTGTCTTTTACAAGTTTTTTGACATTGAGCGTCTTAGCATTAATAATGTTAACAATGTAGAACGATCAACCATTGACTTGGCAAATTGGTTGATGACCATGGATAGAGTTGGTCAACTATACTTTATACCTTGGAGCATACGGTAAGAAATACTATAAACTTTTCTTATTTGATTATTCATATATTAAAAATTTAATTATTTTATTTAACACACTCATTATTTTAGAGAACATTGGATGTTGGTGATTACTATGCCAAAAGGAAAAATCGTGTTCTTGGATCCACTGAAAGCCCACAAACGTTCTGAAGAAATTGATTCAATGATAATGAGGTAAGTTTTAAATTTTTAAAAATATTTCTTAATATGCAACAACTATTACATGTTACTACATTTTAATAACTTTTGTTAATTTTCTTTTTAAATAGTGCATATTATAAGGCTTCTTCCAATGAATTATTCGGCAATCTACAAAGATATTCAATGTTTCATGTCCAAGACAACCACAAAGTCATGAATGTGATTTTTATGTGTTGAAGTACATTAGAGATCTTGTACGGGCATCAAATGCAATAGAAACCTTAAAAGAAAAAGTAAGTTCATTTTTTATAACTTATTTTGGTATCGATAATCTATAAAATTAATTTATATTTATTAATTTTACAGTTTGATGGGAAGAAGCAATATTGTGAGATTGCAGACCTCTTGCCAATCCAACACGAATGGTTAGGTCGATTGATGACATACATTTATCAGTAAGCCTATTTTGTTTATAAGTTCGTTTAGTTGTAAGTTTTGTTTTATGTAAATGTATTAATGTTAAGACTAGTTATCTTACTTAAGTACTTGTGTGTTTATATGCTTATGTATGACATTTTTAATTAATGAAAGTTAGCATATTTTCATTCAAAAAAAATTCTTAACCAATTCCAATTGTAAAAATATATATAATTAGACCGTTGAAAAAAAATTAGGCCAATATATATATAATTAGACCATTTAAATAAAATTAGGCCAAATATATATATAAATAGAATTGGGCCATTTAAAAATAATCAAAAATAATTATTTAAAAAAAAGGGCACGTTCTACTTCGGTTTTTAGGTAAAAACTGAAGTGGAAAGTGCACATTTTACTTCAGTTTTTACCTAAACACCGAAGTAGAAAGTGCCCAGGATGGATGCGTGCCCCACTTTCTACTTCGGTTATTATGTAAAAACCGAACTAGAAAGTGGAGATTCTACTTCGGTTTTTAACTACTTTTTACTTCGCTCCAAACTACTGCGGTTGCGAATTTTAGCGAAAACCGAAGTAAATCAAGCTTAAAAGCCGAAGTAAAAGCCATTTTTTTCTTGTAGTGGTATTACACATTCTAGTTTGGATTTCACAAAGTCATTAAGAAATATGGTTGTTTGAGACATGTTTTTAAATCCTATTAGGTGTATAGAGGTTACGAAATTATGTGGGAAAGGGTTTGGGACATTTTGGAAAAACTAAAATGTTTGGATGCTGAAAAAGGGTTGTGGCTGCAACCACTGATATTCCCTGGCCGCGCCCTGGAGGACAGAGGCCAATGGCCGCGGCAACTGATACTCCTGGCCATGGGACAACCAATTTCTTTTTTCAGTTTTTTCCAATTTGAACGGTTCTAACATCCCAAGTAACTCTCAAATCTCTATTTTAATTCCATAAACATCCAATTAAACATTGATAACAGCCATGGGGGTTGGTGGAATTTGAAATTCAAAAGGTATCTCAAACTCTATAAATAGGAGTCTAATGCTCACTTGTATGAAACTCTATTTCTATCTACTATAGCACTTGGCGAGAAATACACCAAAAGGCTTGATTATTTTAGAGAGCTATTTCCAATATTGAGAGAATCCCTTAGTGCTTAATATATGGGGAAATAAGCTTTTGGGCAAAGGTTGTAAACATTGTTGAAGTTGGTGATCCCTAATCCTCTTCACTTTGGTTGTGTGAGTGAGAGTATTTTACTTTTTTGTTCTTATTATTTCTTATAACCCTTGTTTGCTTCAATGGAAGGAGAAATCATAGAGGTCTTGTGAAAAGATTGTAAGATAAGGTAATTGTAATGCCCCAAAATCCCTAATGCGGTTTAATGGTTGGATAAGTAGGTCGGGGGGCCATAATTGATTTATTATGCCATTAAATGATTATGTGCATGTTTATGTGAATTATATTATAATATAATGTTAAATGCATGCATGTGGGTCCACATTTTATTATTGGGGCATTTTGGTAATTTGGCCCGTTGATGGCGTAATTGTATATTTTCATGCATGTTGGTGAACTATTGTTGAGACCACATTATAATGTGGATTTGTTCGAGCCATTAAGCATGAGACGATCTTTGAGTGCAAGTTAGCGGTTTGGTCATAACGGGATTGAGTTCGGGGTTCGGGGTGAGTCTCGGGGTAATTTGGTGATTAGAACGTTGACGGGAATTAAAGAGTAACGAGATATGGTTTATTGGTATTTCAGAATATTGGGAATAACGGAAATTGGAGGGTGTTAATTATGACTAACGAAATAGGTGGTAAATGAAAATTTTACCCTTGGAGGCTGTTTAGGGTTTTAATTAGGCTTAGGGGCAATAAAGTCTTTTCACCCCTATGATATATATATCAGTCATTGAAGGCTGTAAAACCTTGCCAAAACAGAGTCCCATTTTCTCTTTTCTCGTACATCATTTCCTTATCTTTTTCCTTTGGATTTTTGAGCTTCTTTTGAGGATTCAAGACAGGGAAGTGGACCTTGAGGGTTTAGGATTGTGTTCCACCATTGAAGAGGATTCTAAACTGAGCTTGAGGTAAGGTTCTAGCCATTAAAACTCTGGTTTGCTCTGTTTTCGTTTTGGATTTCAGCTTGGATTTCTAGGTTGGATAATGGGAATTGATGGGAGTTTTTGGCTAGGGTTACTTGGGTTATGATGCCTAGGACATGTGTAGATGGTTTTTGGGTTCATTTGGGAGTTTAAATAAGGATTGGAATCTGGTTTTTCAAGTTGAAAATGGTGGTTTCGAATGATGGGAAAACCAGGGTTGAAAACCCTGGTTGTAGCGCTACAGCGCCCATCATTGGGCGTTACAGTGCTAGCCAAGAACCATTCTATTCTGCCAATAGCACTGGGGCGCTAGGGGAGTAGCGCTACAGCGCTACCCTGCTTTTCCAGATTCTTATTTTAGGCACTTTTGAGGGTTTTTGGCTTGGGGTTTCATTTCCTAAGGCTCGGGATCGAATCTACTCACCATTTTGGTACAATTTGGGGTTCCGGGAGTAAGGTTTAGGTCAAGACCTTTTATTGTTGATTTTCATTAATGGAGGTTATAATTGGTTATGACTAGGTGACTGCTAAGGAATCAAAAGGTTGATCGATCTCAAGGGTCGTTCTTTTACTATTTCTCGCTCGAACCAGAGGTAAGAAAACTGCACCCCATATGTGACATGCATGGTTATTCATGAGGCATATTGAATGTTTAAATGTGGACATTGATTGCATATCAAATCCTTAGAAAATCTTGCTTACTTGTGATTGGCACTGACTTATTAGTCAGAATCGGCAATGGAATCAAAACTGACTGTGAAGCCGTGACTTACTAGTCTAGTTCGACAGTAGTACTGAGCACTAGTCGTATGTTATTGACCTATGAGTCAGGAGCGGCATAAGTGTCATGAACGCAAAGCCGAAAAGATTAGATCTAATTGACATAAGCATTGAATGACCCATCATGAGCAGTAATGCTTGACTGACCCCAAGTTCGATGAAAACTAAAAGCGCTTGTCTAGTTCCATGACTAGTCACTCAGAGTCGGGGCCAGAAGGCCCAGATGACTACATCGTCACATGGCTAAGGGTACGGAACCCACACTAGTGACTCCATGGTCACTCATTTGGTTTACATTAGTGACTAACACAACTGTCACTCATCTGTTCAGGGTTATAAGTCATGTATGATTATCATTTGATATTATATACATGCAGTAATGAGTTTTCTTGCTGATCCTTGGCTCACAGGTGCTATGTGGTGCAGGTAAAGGGAAAGAAAAGCTCACCCAGCCTTGAGTGGAGATCTTAGGTGGCGATGTGTACATATGCGGCCGCTTGACCACCACGGCCAAGGAGTTTCTCGGAGGAACTAGGGGTTAACCCTATTTTTGCTGCTTAGGTCAGCGGGTTGTAATTTTATACTGTAATGACCATTTTGAATTGTAAATAACTTGTAAACGCTTTTATGGGCCCATGAACAGTTTTACGTTTTAAATAAAATATATCATTTCCTTTTGATCGGTTTTAACCTTAGCTTGTTAATAATACCTAAATGCAAATTTATAACCAAAGAACTCGATTAGCGAGTTAAGCACGGTTCAAAGCTCACAATAACAGTCTTGGAGTAGCCAGGGCGTTACAGTAATATTCTTCTTTGTTTCTCTTAGAAGATCTAGTGGCTTTCATGTGGTGATAGAAATAAGAAAACTTATATGAATAAGTGTGTAGTTGTTAACATGTTAACACAATATGAGATACATTGTGACATAGTTGACACATTGTTTTGTGAAAGTTAATGTGTGATCCTTAGAAGTGAACTTTTGACATGATTTTCATAATGTATGGACTATAAAACTTATATGTATATGCTACGGTGATATAGTTTTACATTAATATGAAAATTATGTTTTGAGATTTTATAAAGCATGATAATTTGGTAGTTTTGACATGCCTATATATTTATGTTGTGAATCAATAAATTATATCAATATGTGGATATGAGAATTATTGTATGATATTTGTGATATACTTACAATTAATTATGTGATTCAAAAGGCATGTTAATATGATATACATATGTTGACAAATTATGTGAATTTACATTGAGACATAATTATGTTATTATATAAAAATATATTGATGTGAATTATCATGATTTTATAGTTTGCCATATAATATGATTAGTAATGTGATTAGTAATCATTTATTTGGTAAAAAATATTTGAGAATTTTTAATTTTCTCATTTAAAGAGATGAGCATCTCATTTTATGAGATAAGAAATAATGAACCTAAGGGGGTTACATCTTTTAGTGGAAATATCTTGCTCTATTGGATCAAGGTGGATCCAAAATTTTGAGATAATATATTGTCCAATAGACTTGGAGTCTAAAGTGTGGGCAAACAAAAAAAAAATTGAGAATTATTTAGTAACAATAAATCTTAAATAATGTCTCAATGAGGAGACATTACAAAATTGGAGAAACAATTTTGAATCTTTACACCAATGGTGAATAAAAGAGAATTTTATTCATTTTGGTTAAAGATGGTGATATGTTTAAATTAATCTCAATGATGATATATTTTAAACAAAAACATAAGAAATTAAAGTGTTTAAATAAATCAACGAGGGTTTATTTTCTTTGATTTAAAGTGTTTAAAAAAAGAATGACATCTTCAAATTGATTTTGATGAGAAAATCAATGGATGTAAAAATGGTATTTTCAAAAGAATCTCAAAGAGACTCTTAAGAAATACACAAAAGTTGTTTAAGTGATTTTGAGATTATTTACACAACTAAAAATGAAAATTAATAATTATTTGTTTGAGAAATTTTCACATGACATTTGTGTTCACATATTTTATTTTGTGAAATATATAAAAGAAAGAAACTAAGTGAAAGTTACTTTCAAAGAAGTGTGTCTTGCTTTAGCAAGTAAATAGATCAAGATAAACATTGAGGTCTTTTATCTTGATCTATTGAGAGTTTATCATGTGGCTTAAAATACTGATGATGAACTTTGTGAATTACAAGTCTAGATTTATCTTGGAGGATAAAATACTTAATAGAAATAAAGAGATTTCTATTTAAAAGAGATATTTTATTATCACTATGTGAGAAATGTGGGGGTGATGCTCCAAAGTTAATCAATTTATTTTGTTGAAAATAATTGATTAATTTGGTCATCATATCAAATAGGTGATTTGTAATTTCACATTCTAAATGATTTTGGTTATATGTGTATGGAATGGATAAATGTAGACATGCTTGGTGTCTAAAGTTATTGTTTGTAATATTTTGATTCAAGAATGACTCAATTTAAAACACAAAGGAGAATTTTAGAAACAAAGAGGTTTCTAGAATTAATATTCAAATGTTTTTCTTGGATATTGAACTATAAAATAGTGGGGGTGTTGACTATGGTCAAAATCACTATTTTAAAGGGGTAACTATTTTAATCAAACTATGGCTAGCAACAAAGTTTGAATAATATAATGAGTGTGTTTAAGTATGCATGCATGAGAAAAGAAATGACTCAAATGGAATCATTTCTACATCTCAAGGGGTGGGACTTAGACTCCCTCAAGAGATTCAAGATTGATGGTAACCTATCTTAATACTAGTAACCAAACTAGTATTAGGTTTAATAGGTAATAACAAGTCAATCAAGTGAATAGTAGTAGTACTCAAATTTTGTCCCATATGAGATATTAGTACTAATGTGTTACCAAAATGAAGGTTAAAACCAAAAGAGTTTTTTTAATAGAACTCAATCTTGAAAATACAAGTATTTTAGGATAACAAAATACTATAAGAGCTATACCTATATAGATCTAGGGGTGGTGCCGCCTCTCATGGGAATTGGGAGTCATTCTCAAGAAAATACTATAAATGGAATGTGCACATGGCCATTAACGGTGCAAAAGCGAGACATTGAGGTCTCAAGTGAACATAGCAAATGTGTGCGTGTTATCACCAGTTTGTTATCAAGGGATAGTGTTTCAATGCTTCGACAAACAAAATTTCAATAAACTTTGTGATAATTACACTAAGATAAAATTCAAGTCGAAAGACATTTTACTTTATGGATCAATACAAAGGTTTCTATCAAGAGTAATTATTTAATCAAGTGAGGGAATATTATATTTTAATAAAATGTTTGATTGATTAAATAAGTGTTACAAAAAGTGATTATTTAATCTAAGTGGGGGAATGTTATATTATTTTAAATAATATAATGTTAGATTAAATAATATAACATAATGTGATTTTTCACACCTTATAACATATTATTGAGAGTCACAAAATTGGACACATGTGTGTGCCCAAATGTGACATATTTTGGAGTTGCAAAATCAATTACAAATTTGTAACTCCCAAATACTACCCAATAATGTGTAGCTTGTTTATTACACATTTTAGTTTGGATTTCATAAAGCCATTATGAAATATGGTTGTTGGAGACATGTTTTTAACTCCCATTAAGTGTATGGAGGTTACAAAATCATATGGGAAAGAGTTTGGGACATTTTGGAAAAACTGAAATTTTTGGATGCTGAAAAAGGGTTGTGGCCACGACCACTGATATTCTTTGGCCACGGCCTAGGGGACAGAGGCCAGTGGCTGCGGCCACTGATACTCCTAACCACGGCCAATGAGGCTGACGACCGATTTCTTTTTTCTGTTTTTTCCAAGTTGAACGGTTCTAACATCCCAAGTAACTCCCAAATCTTAATTTTAATTCGATAAACATCCAATTAAACATTGGTAATAGCCATGGGGGTTGGTGGAATTTGAAATTCAAAAGGTATCTCAAACTCTATAAATAGGAGCTTAATCCTCACTTGTATGAAATTCTATTTTTATCCACTAGAGTACTTGGTTAGAAATACACCAAAATACTTTATTATTCTAGAGAGCTATTTCCAATATTGAGACAATCTCTTAGTGCTTGAGATAGGGGGAAATAAGCTTTTGGGCAAAGGTTGTAAATCTTATTCAAGTTGGTGATTCCCAATGCTCTTCACTTTGGTTGTGTGAGTGAAAGTGTTTTACTTTTTTGTTCTTGTAATTTCTTCTACCATTGCTTTTATTGTCTATTCTTCTATTTTATCTTTACATATTTATTTGTATATTTTGTTTTAGAGTTGTAATCCTTATCATTCTCTTCATCTATTTCTTTTCTATATCTATTTGAATTTTGAATATTGAGTTGTAATCTTATTTAATCAATCATTGTGTCTTTGTATTATTTTGCATAGAATTGTAATAGTATTTCTTATTTTCCATTGAGACAATGCATATATTCTCTAACAAAAATAGGACAAGCGAGATTTTTAATAATCATTAAAGATATTTGTTATTGGTTATTGGTTGATTATTCTTTAGCATTTCCTCCCCTTTTATTTTAGTTGGCTAGATGTTGTAAGTGTAACAACAACTCATTCCTTGTTGATGATGCAATTGGTTGTTGACCTCATTGTAGATGATGAAGCTGTACTTGTGGGAGCTTTGTTTTGCACAATACATTATTCCTTTCTTTAGTTTCATAGCGCTTGACATTAGTGGCTTACCTATTCTCTTTCTTTGCAAATGAAGTTGTATTATTAAGAATTTTAGATCATTCTTATCTATCATTTTGAGTGTATGTTTTTTTCTTTAAAAAAACGAGGTCAATTGGTTGGACTAGGTTCCACTTTTTTTTAATATTATTACACGTTAAAAATGATTTATATATTGTAGTACAGAACATGATAATGATCACCAATTCTATTTACAATTCCCAACCTGACACGACCCATTAGGAACACCCATGGGAGAAGGAGTGATGAAACCTCATCATGAGGGGGAGCGGAAACCACAAGAGAACCACCACCTTAGGGGACGAATACCACCATTTTCGAGAACATAAACTTGTGAATATACATTAATTGAGTTTGAAGGTGTGGGAGTAGTTTCTCCAAATCCCAACCAATTTTGTTAGTGGATCATTTGGTTCAAAACGGTCATAACAGCCCCATTAACTTAAGTGTTATTTTCAGTCCTTGGTCTATGAAAGAAAAACTTCACTCCACTTGTAATTGTAGAGAAAAATTCAGATGAAACAACAGAAACACCAGATTAGAAGAGAGAGCTCAAGTGTGAAAATAAAGATTGAGCATTGAGAAAGGTTGTGAGAGTTGGGTTTGGGGAACTGTATTGAGAAGCACCACTGTTGGGAAAGTGCTTGCTCAGGGATTGAGAGGAAAACACCTGTGTGATTGAGTGTTTAGAGAGTTTGATCCAAGATTGTTCCAAGAAGCTCCATTGAAGCCTTGTACTCATTTCGTTGATTGAATAAAGAAGAGATAGTGGTTCCTAAAACTGGATTAGGTTCAAGATCACATTGATCTTGTTCTGAACCAGTATATATACTTGTGTTGATTTATGCTTTCATGTTTTTTGCTTTCTAACTATTTGATAATTAGTCTTACAGATTTGTTTTCTTAGATTCATCTCTAGTTCACTGAGATTCATCTGAGGTTCTTGAACTGGGAAATCTATCTTCATTTCCAACAAAAATCAGAGCCAGGTTGTCGATCAAAAAGGGAGAAGAAAGTTCAAGATCCTAGAGCTTCCGCATTACAACTGATACAGAACACAAGCTAGAAGACTATGTCAACCATGGCCAAGTTCGAGCTTGAGAAATTTGATGGTACAAACGATTTCTCATTGTGGAGAGAAAGCCTCAAAGGAATTTTGGTACACCAGAAAGTAGCCAAGATTCTTGGAGATCAGAAGTTGCTGGCTAATAAGAAACCTGAAGAAATAGCTGAGATAGAAGAAATGACCTATTACACCATAATCATGTACCTATCAAATGGAGTACGAATGAAATTGACTTCAGAGACTACGTCAAAGGGATTATGGGATAAGATGGAACAATTATATTTAAAGCCTTCTGAATCTAACAAAATTAATTTACTTGAAAGGATTTATGGTTTTAGAATGAATCATGTTATGTCTTTAGATGAAAACATTGACAAATTCAATGAAATCATTGTAGGTTTGTCAAATATCGAGCACAAGGTGGATGAGGAAAGCCAAGCAATAATATTGTTGCGCTCATTACCAATGGCATACCAAGAAGTGAAAGGTGCAATAAAGTATGGAAGAGACATCATTTCACTAGATGGAGTTCTTGGAGCATTGAAGTCCAAAGATTCTGAACTTCAGTTGGAGAAAGATTCCAAGATGGACGAAGCTTACTTTGTTCGTGGAAGATCAACAAAGAGAAGCTCTTCAATAAGACATACTCCATTTCATTCACATTCTAAATCAAGAGGAAAGGATTCAAGAACATGTTACCACTGTGGAAAGGCAGATCATATCAAAAGATTTTGTAATCTATTGAAAAATCAGCAAGGATTCAAACAAAACCAAGATAAGAGAACACCCCATTATCATTGACCTCAACATGACAACTACTTTCAGAATGGTTCCAAGTCAATGCATGATCAAAGGAATCAAAGAAATGATTCAGCTGCTGTAGTAGAAGGAGAAGATGAATGTGTCTCAGAAGGAGAACTTTTCTCCATCTTAGAAACCACCATGACAAGGGAGTGGATTCTTGATTCAGGATGTACATTTCATATGTGTCCCAATCAAGAATCATTTTTTGATTATAAAGAAATTAATGGTGGTAAAGTACTAATGGGTAATGATGTTTCTTGCAGGGTCTATGGCATTGGCAAGGTAGTTGTTAAACAATTTAATGGTGAGGTCAAGGTATTGACAAATGTGAGGCATATACCAGAATTAAGGAGAAACTTGATTTATCTCGGATCTTTGGAAGATGAAGGATACAGCTACAAGTCTACAAATGGCATCTTGAAAATCACTAGTGGCTCACTAGTAGTGATGAAAGGAAAGAAAGTTAATGGACTGTATGTACTAGAAGGAGAAACTGTAGCCATTGTTGAAGCATCTGTTGTTAAGACTCGGGAAAGTGAGATGCATCTGTAGCACCAACGGATGGGACATATCAGTGAGCAGGGGCTAAGAGAGCTTCACAAACAAGGGAGCATAGCAAAGTTGAAGACCTGTGCATTACCTTTCTGTGAAGCATGTGTATTTGGGAAGCAGCATAAAATTAAATTCACTACAACAAAGCACAATACCAAAGGAGTCTTGAAGTACATTCACTCAGATTTATGGGGGCCTAGAAAAATACCAACACACTCAGGTAAGCATTACTTTCTATCTATAGTAGATGATTACTCTAGATGTGTTTGGGTATATTTACTTAGGACTAAAGATGAATGTATAAAACAATTTAAAGTATGGAAAAATCAGGTGGAAAATCAAACAAAATCTAGAATTAAGATTCTTAGAGAAGATAATGGCTTAGAGTTTATAAACCATGAGTTTGACATGTTGTGTAATGAGTATGGTATCACTAGACATAGGACAGTAGTTAGTACTCCAGAACATAATGGAGTTGCTGAGAGGATGAATCGTACTTTACTGAATAAGGTTAGGAGTTTGCTAGTAAGTTCTGTTGGATTTTATGCCCTTATAAAACCATGTCGGACATGTAACATGATTTTATATTGTCGATAAAAGTAGTTGAAATCATTTACTTTGACAACCGTGTTTCTTGCTTGTTTTATTACATGAATATTGAAATAATACAAACATTTATAAAATCCCGAACATATGGATAGTTACAATTATAGTGACTAGGTCATAATGGATTATAGTTGTAATTATATGAACAAAAGAACAAGTCTTAAGATTAGATCAGTGCATTGGACTTTCACTGATTAGGCAATCTACGATATGATCTACTTACACATTCGGGGTGTGATGTCTTGTCCAATGCATTGACCAAGTAGATAAGATCAGATGTATTTCGTTACATCGGACTAGGATCGATATTGATTATTGATTGATAAATAAGTATCGTTGTTATTGAATCTAATCAATGTCACAACATTGACCATATGTTAAGTCGATCTTAATTCTGAGTGATAATATTCTGCTAATTATATTATTTAAATCTTTTGATTTGTTCGTTACCAGCTTACCCTACGGTCTAGCCCATACTTACATCTTGGAGATTTAGTAGTGTAATTGAGTGGGAGTATTATTCATAGATATGAAATTTATAACTTCTGTATGAGAAGTGAAAATATGATTTTCTTAATTACTTTGTTCAAAAGGTTAAATGATTGAGATCTCATTTTTGTGATTAAGTTTACTGAAATATCATTTATAAGGAACTTAGTGGGAGTTAAGGATAAAATACTGATGAAGGGTAAAACGGTAATTTGCACCCAGCTCGTTACTGATGAGGGGCAGTCAATCCTCTATCGATGACTTTATGCCGGTAATGGTTATAACAATGAATAACATATTTATGGTTTGGAAAACATGTTCTATGAATTCAAAAGTTCAATTCCGAGTCTATAGTGGAGTCACGAGGAATTAATAAGGTAGTGAAATTATTCGTAAATAAATTCATGGTAACTTATTGGAGCTTGATTTCATGGATCCATGGTCCCCGCATCACCTTTGAGTAAATCATCTAGAATGTCTCAATTAATTGATTTAATTATCAATTATGATTTTTAAAGTTGACTAGGTCAATTTTGGAAAATTTATAGAGATATGAGATTTAAATCATAAAAGAGAATCTTTGGGTAAATTTATTAATATTGATAAATCTGTGTCAATATAAATAAATAACATTAAATCAAGTTTCAAATTTGAATAAGGATTTAATTAATTACTTAAAAAATAAATAAATAAAATGTTTTGAATTTAGGCCCAATTAGGATTTAAATTCAAAATAAAGAGATTGGGCCCAAGTTTATTTGTGGGAGCCCAAAGATTTTATCTTTTTGTTTAAATTTAAATAAAGCCCATTAAGATGCCGATATAAAGAATATGATATCTAGGGTTTTCATAAGGAAGTCAGTCTCAATTGATTAAGGGTTAGAGAGATTGAAGGAGGGAGTTGTTCTAGTTCCGCTGCGTATATGTAAGTTTCTGTACTTAACTCTCTTTTGGATCAATTTCATAGGAGCATGTTCTAGGAATTTACATGTTTGATTGATAATATGTAAATTACATGAAAATAAATAAAGATCCTGCAATATTTATTTCCTACAAGTTCAGGGTTGTCTAAATCTTATTGGGGAGAAGCACTTGCTACTGCATTTCTATTTGATAAATAGAAGTCCTAACAGATCTCTAGATTTGAAAACTCCATATGAAAATCCCTAAGCTTGAAACATTTGAGAGTTTTTGGTTGTGCAGCATATGCACACCAATCCAATGATAAACTAGGCACTAGATCTGTCAAGGGAATTTTTCTTGGTTACCCTATAGGAACTAAAGGTTATAGACTTTGTGTTAATCAAAATGGTAAGCCTAGAATTATAATTTCAAGAAATGTTAACTTTAATGAGCATGATTTTCCTCACTTGAAAGCCGAGATTGGTAGTGTTTCAAATGATGCAGGTGGAACAAGTAAAAGGAACATGGCTGAGTTTGAAGTTAAGCTAATAAACTTTAAAGGAAATACTCAAGCAACTGCTGATATGAATGGCCAAAGTGATTCTGAAACTGAGCTAGATGCAATAGAACAACAGCCTGATTTGTCTGGGTATCAACTGGCAAGAGATCGAGAGAGAAGAGTTATACAACCTCCAACAAGATATGCTGAAACTAACTTGGTGGCTTATGCACTTGCAGCAGTGCAGAAAACTGACACACCAGAACCCAATAGTGTTGAAGAGGCTCTTTCAGGGAAGAACAAGGTTTAATGGAGTCAAGCAATGAAGGAAGAAATGGATTCATTGAGCAAAAATAGAACATGGGATTTAGTTGCAAAACCAAAAGGTTAGAAAGTGATTTCATGTAAATGGATTTTCAAGGTGAAGGAAGGTCTGAGTAAAGATGAGCCTTTGAGGTTCAAAGCGAGGCTTGTGGCAAAGGGGTTTACACAATGAAGTGTTCTCATTTGTAGTAAAGTATAAGACTATAAGATTGGTGCTATCTCTTGCAGCACAACAAAATTTAGAAGTAGATCAGCTTGATGTCAAGACTTCCTTCTTAAATGGTTTTATAGAGGAGGACATTTATATGCATCAACCACCTGGTTTTCAGATGGAATCAAGCAACAAAGAGATGGTGTGCAAGCTTAGAAGGTCACTATATGGACTCAAACAGTCACCACGACAATGATATAAGAGTTTCAACACACTACTACAAAAAAGACTTTTTAGGACTCGCGGGGCGTGAGTCCTCTATTTGAGAGCCTTAAAAAACTGAGGTTTTTTAGGACTCGCATTGCGAGTCCTGAAAAGTTTTATTTTTTTATTTAAAAAAAATTAATTTGTGGGTTTTGAATCCGGCGGCGGGGCTCCGGCGACGGTGGTGGCGCCACCATTAAAAGGTGGTGGTTTAAAAACAAACTATTGGGTTTTAAAGTCCAAGAAGCAAGGAGTATGGTGGTGGTGGTGGTTTATCTCGTGGTGGCTTGAGGTGGTCGGAATATGCTCGGAAAGTTTGGGAGAAACCCATGAAAGACCGAACTTCAAGTGCTCTGTTGAGGGCCTTAGGCCGCGCGTGAGGTCACCATCTCCGGGGGTCGGGGGTTTCGGGGGACGGCGCTTCCATTGGAACGGTGCGTGCCGGTGGCCGGAGGTGGGATGGCGGCGTTCGACGGTGGCACTTCGGGAGAGAGGGAGAGAGAGAAGGAACTTTGGGAGAGAGAGAGAGGGAACCGAGGAGAGAGAGTGAAAATGTGGGCTGTGTGATTTTTTTGGTTTTTTTTAATATATAATAATAAAACTTTTGTTAAAAAAAAATTGGAGGGAATTCGAAAATTTTCAAAATTCAAAATTTTATGATACACATAAGTTTTTAGGACTTGCAACGCGAGTCCTAAAAAACTCCAGTTTTTTAAAATTCAAAATTTTATGATACACATAAGTTTTTAGGACTCGCAATGTGAGTCCTAAAAACATTCTTTTAAGATTTGTGTTGCGAGTCCTAAAAAGTCCAGGAGGTGTTTGTTTAAAAAAAAAACTCAAACTTTTAGGACACATAGTTTAGCGAGTCCTAAAACAAATTCTTTAAGGACTCGCAACGCGAGTCCAAAAAGGTCCAGGAGACTTTTTTGGGACTCGCATTTATGTGAGTGTCCTAAAAATGTGTCCTAAAATGGTGCTTTTGTAGTAGTGACACCTATGTTCAAGACATTGGATTTGTTAGATCAAAGTTTGATCATTGCCTATACTACAAAAATCTTGAGCAATCTACATCAATTTTTCTCTTACTATATGTAGATGATATGCTCATTATGAGGAAGGACAAGACAGTGATAAAAGGCATCAAAGACAAGCTAAAAGATGAATTTGAAATGAAGGAGCTCGGTCAAGTCCAAAAGATACTTGGGATAGAACTGATAAGGACAGAAAATATGAGATTCTGAATCTTAAACAAGCAAGCTATATTCAGAGGGTACTTCAGAGATTCAACATGCAGGATTCAAAGAGTGTTTCAATACCTCTAGGAGGACAATTTGTACTTTCAAAAGATCAAAGTCCAAAGACTATCGAGGAGACAGAGGAAATGGCAAAAGTCCCTTATGCTATGGCTCTAGGGTGTTTAATGTACATCATGGTTAGCACTAGACCAGACATAACACATGATCTAAGCATTCTTAGCAAGTTTATGTCCAACCCCAGATTAGAGCATTGGAATGCTCTTAAGTGGCTACTTAGATATCTAAAGGGAACTACTGAGATGGAACTGAGATATAAGCAGATGGATCAGAAAGTTACACTTGAAGGTTTTGTAGATGCAGACTATGCAGCAAATAAGAATACAAGGAGGTCAACTACTTCATATGTATTCACAACAAATGGAGATTACATATGTTGGAAATCCCAACTACAGTCAGTGGTGTCACTATCAACAACTGAAGCTAAGTTCATGGCCACCACCGAAGCATTCAAAGAGGCAATATGGTTACAAGGAATGATGCAAGAGCTGAAGATGATGAAAGGTAAAGCTAAGATATACTCAGATAGTCAATCTTCAATTCACCTCTGTAAAAATCCAGTATACCACGAAAAGAGCAAACACATTGACATTCATTTTTTTTGGATAAGAGAAAAGATAGAGGAAGATGTGATATCATTGGACAAGATTGGTACTGAGTGTTATCCCCATTTCCTGCGTGGCCCCAGAACAACCGTCCAGGCCCATGGTCAGGCCATTCAAAATGTGGGCCCGGCCCAAGGCGTCTTGGTACGGGAATATCCAAGGGGGCACTGGCCTAGTGCAATTCTGGGCCAGACGGGGGTCCAGTATGGTTATCCAGGACAGTCATCCGGGAGACATGCAGACAGCTCGGACCCCCCCCCCCCCGGCAGTATACGTGCCTGGTCCCGGAGCCTGGTAATGGTCTGGGCCTGTGGTAAATGAAGAGGGACAAAGGTAAATGAACCCAGATCACGTCGTCCCCAGTTGGTGGGAAAAGCGTCCAGGACCCTGATGCCGCCCCACTCCGCATGGATGTTGTCCCTACTTTTCACCTGCAGAAAAGGCCACCTCGGGATTGCACGCCGTTGTTTCAGGTCTGCACTGCCAAGTACTCTAACTGGTCTTGTCCCCTGAATCTACCTCGTAACTCGAAGTGTCCAGACCAAAAACACCGTTTTGTCGGGCGAAATATAGTTCTTGGGCCACCTTAGGGGGCCTTAATTGGTCTGGATTTTATGTATGTTTTATCTTTTATATTGGGCTTCCACCAGAGAGGCCAAGAATATCCATATCTCTGATGGGCCCGGGCCATACCCGGCCCAGACCCAGTGTTCCCATGAGCCTATAAATACGGGCAATAGAACATTGGAAAAGCTCTCTCTGGGACTCATATACAGTTATTCTGTCAAAACATAGAGAGAAACTCCATTGTAAAAGACTTTCCAAGCTCTAATACAACTAACTCGTCGACTAAGGCTAATTAACGCCCCAACCATGTAAAAATCATGTGTTAATCCTCTAAATTTCATATCATTAGTCTTAGCTAATATTCATTAGTATAGTTTCCGAAAATCTCGGTAAACAGTTTGGTGCTTTCATTGAGAACTGAAGAAAGCTAGTGCTGACGTCAAGCCTTTACTACAATGCTGAACACACGACACACCACTTTCGACCTTAGCAATCCAGAACAGGGCAACGGGAACCCGCGACCTTCACAGCATCTCCCTCAGGATCCGCCCGAGAACACGCCTCCTCAAACATCTCACCATGAGGAGTCACAAGACTACGAAGGTGGGACAGAGTACGAAGAAGAAAATGAGGAGTATTACGAAGAGGAAGATGAGGGGGAGTACCACGACGAAGTTGCGGATCCCATGATCCCAGAAGAAGAGCCCAACCAACAGGATCTGGAGGTGACCAGATTGAGACAGCAAGTCCTGGACTAGGAGGCCAGGATCTCTGAGTAAGCAGAGGCGCATCGGCGGATGCAAGAGTCCCTTCAGGCCCTACAGGCATTCATAGCAACGCAAGGCCCGACAGCCAATCACGCGACTGGCCCACTTCAAGGATCGCATCAGCCCGCTCCACAGGCGCGAGCTGGGGCCCCCGAAGGAGCAAGCCCGACCCCTCACCCGGAACCGTTTCCTGAGCCAGCTCCATGAAACTCGGACAGGGAGAAAACGAAGGCCGGTGGAAAAACCCGAGAAAAGACCACCTCCGTTGCAAAGGCGGGGGCCCATTCCTGACCGCTCCCTAGGAAAGAAAAAGTGTACCCCGTCCCAGGACAAGGCCACCCGATCGATCAGTAGGGGACGCGGCCGCGAAACGCGCAGCCCCGGCACGCCCCAGGGCGAGACGGGCGGGAAAGATCTCTGCACCCGAGTGACTCGGTTAACAAGAATCTTCGGGAACGGCCTCGCAGCAAGGAAGGTCATGCCTTCAGTTCAGGGGACGATACGTCTCTAATAGACTTACGCGACGGACTAAACGCTCGGAAAGAGCGGGCCCGCAAGGAAAAGATCCTCCCCCGAGGTTGCGACCTCAGAAACAACATCAACGACAGGAGGAACGAAAGAATCCCCCAAGAAGATGGCACAGCCAGGCAGCTCATGGAGCAGCTGGCCGCTTTGAAAAAGGTCACGGATCGTTTGGTCCGCAAGCAAGAAGGCGCAGACACTGACTCTAATGAAGAGGATAAAGAGCCCTGCGCAAGGCACATTCTGGATGCCATACTCCCCAAGGGGTTCAAGATGCCAAGCCTCACTGCCTATACTGGAAACATCGACCCCAGGGACAATCTGTCCCGATACAACCGGCTCATGACAGTGGCCCACATCAGTGACGACGGCAAGTGCATCTGCTTCTCGATCACTTTGGGCGGTCTCGCCGAAGAGTGGTGGAAGAGACTGAAGCCAGGATCCATCCAATCTTGGTCCGGGCTGCAGTCAGCGTTTCGCAAGCAGTTCGTGGCTGCCATGAGGATTGACATGTAGATCAGCGCCCTCGCAAATATCAAGCAACTCCCCATGGAGACACTGAGGGCCTACATCCAGCTATTCACTGAAGAAGCCTCCAAGACGAAAGTGGACGACGGACAGCGCCTGGTGGCGCTGCAGTCCGGAATCCGGGCCGGGTCCCCCCTTTGGGATGACATGCAGCGTAGCAAGGATGCTACCCTGGAAGAGTTCATCAAGAGGGCCCAAGGATTCATCAACTAGGAGGAAGCTCAGATCCAGGCTTTCGGGTGGCCTCCGGCTCCGCAGCCCGTCCCCCAGGCGTTTCTGGGATATGGGCGGCAATTCCGGCAGAGTCCTATACCGTGCTCCCCATTGCCCCAGGATCGGCCGTCGCGCCTGGAGTCAGCTACACTCCTACGGTGTATGGCCCTGCCACTTCAGGGTATGCCCCGACCCAATCCACCCACTTCTCCGGGTATGGCGTCGCGCTGGCAGGACACAGCATCACCCCCGTCGGGGCCCAGCAGTCACAGGCAGAAGTGACTGAGGCGAGCGTGAACCCCTCCCGGGGGAAGCGATCAGGAAAAGGCCAGAGCCGGTCAAGAAGGGAAAGAGGGGCTACGAGCCCCAATATTCAGAATACACCAATCTGGTGGACACCAGAGAGAACATCTACCTGGCCACAGAAAGGGCGGTTCACTACCACAGCAAGGGCTCCCCCACCGGGACGAAGCTCCGTCCTGGACACGTCCTTATTAAGGCTGGGCTCCGGGCCCTTCGCCTCGCGGGTTTTCCTGGAAACTTTCTTGGCCGCCCTGTCCTTGAGCAGCTGCCTCATTTCGCTGGCGGGAGTAGACATGTCGGAGTCTCTTACAAAAGCACAGAAAAAAGGGAGTTAAGTATGGCAAGCCGAACAAAAAAAAAAAACAGAAATAAATATCCAATCTAATAACAACCCGGGACGAACCCTCATCTATGCCCGGGGCGTAACTCAACTCCTCTAAAGCAAAGGAATGGACTCGGTCCCCCATGTTGTCCGGGTTCAGGAAGTTCCCGTACTGAAGGAACTCGGATAAAAACATAAGGACCTCTGAGCCTATGGGGACAGGAGTCGAAGGGCTCGCCTCCCCATCATCCCCGAACGCGGGTCCTCGGAGTACTAGCCTATCCCTAGCTAAGTCCCCAACTTGGGGAGCATAAGTCAAGATTAGAGGGGAGTTACCTCGCCCTGATACGCTAGCCCCGGGAGTCCCCGTGTTCGGTAGGGCATCCTCAAAGAGCTCCTCCAGCTCTTCCGAAGAGGCCGCCTTCGTCTGGGCCTGGTCTTTCTTCCGCTGGGCCGCGTCAGCTCGCGCCGCCCTCTCCATTTCCATGATGTGGTCCAAGGCCATTTGTCCCCGAACGACAACGTTCTTTTCGCAGGCGATGCCCCGGAGGTTCGGGATGAGGATGGTTTGGGTGGCCACGAGCATCCCAACCAGTCGGAGATTGTCATCCGTAACGTAGCCACCTACGCAGTGACGGAGCCATAAATTTTACTCAGTGAAGGCAAGGGTTAGGTGAAGTTGACGATAATTTTTAAGATATAAAATTTGATTAATTTTAAGCAATTATTTTTTATTTTTTATTCGGAATAAATAAATATTTTAACTAATAGCTAAGATATGAGAATGTTAGCTCCCATTGGAGAGTGGGAAACACAAGTTGGAACCTATTCTTTCTATTATTTTTTTAATAATTTTACTTTAATAAAAATTCAAAAAATCGCTACACTAATTCAATAAGCTATATATGACACGAATAAGTTGGAATTATTTTTGTATGCTTCATTGCTCTGAAGTCTACTACTACTTCTAATGATGATTTAATATTAATAATAATACTTTTGTAGGAAAGAAAAATTGCAGAATTAGTGCTCTCCGTTGGCCTTTCAAAATCTTTAGTATTTGGGCCTAGTTCACATGATACTCTTGTATACATGTATTCATTTTAGCAGAGAAATCTTATATGTTCAACACACCTCATATGTCTCATTTTAGTAGAAGATCTATTATATTTACTTTGTTTTTAAAAATAAAAAAATCAGTGTAGGCTTGAGCCTACTCTAAGCCAAGAGTGGCTCCGTCACTGCACCTACGTCCAGATCCTCCGCTCAGCCCGGAGTAAAACCTCCTCCTTTCCATGATGAACTGGGTGAGGGGAGTTTGAGTGAAAGGTCCTGCCACCCAGAAGAGCATGATAAGAAGCGGAGAAAAAGAGAATGAAAACATAGAGAAAATGGATCGGGGAAGCACTTACCCACTCGCTGGAAGTCGAGCAGCAGTGCAGGGTTCTTCTCCACGAGGAACCCGGACGTCATAAACCAATAGTGACGGACGTCCGGGGGATGCTTCCAGGAGCTGGTGGGAGCGGGGTAGCTACCTCGCGGCTTCAGTCTGTAGAAGCCGTCCAAGGTCTTATCCTTGACGTTGACCTGTGGCTCTATCTTGTAGAAGTACAAGATTTCCGCAGGAGTCGGCTCTGCGATCTCATGCGCGATGCATAACACTCGCCATCCCACGAGTAGCCGGTAGGCTTGCGGCAGGAGCTGAAACGGCGTGATTCCCACGTACGTCAAGAACCGCACGAAATAGTCGTGAAGCGGGAGCATGGCTCCCGCGCTGATGTGGCCGGCGCTCCAGGCCCCGAATCCCTCCACGGACGTGTGCGCCCGCTCTTCAATCCTGGCCATGCAGTTGTGAAAGAGTTCGAGAGTTGATTCAATGCCCAGACGCTGCTTCAGGAGCAACATCATCCGGTAATTCCAAAACAGGTTGGGCACCACGTCCATTTCCCACCTGTTGCCCTTGGGTGTCTGGGACCCAAGAATGACGACAGGGGCCCTATTGACCTCTTCCTCGGAATGGAGTGTGACGCCCATGGCCATAGTGGATGATCTGGGAACAAAGAAAGAAAGCCAAGCAGTCAGTACCTAAACCCAAGAAAGTCAGTTATGGTACGGGGGGTCTCCTAAGGACTGCTTGGAGCCCCTTCGGATCGGGTCCGGGATCACCGAAGAGCCCCGAGACCCTGATCGGGAAAGGAAAAAGAGCTACTAAGGTCCCGCCCTCTGTCTAGGAAGCATCCAGATATGGAGCAACCCGAACCAGGCGGCCTTCCTAACAACTCTTAAATGCAATCAGATTCTAGCAGCCTAAACATGCGAATTGAAAGAACAGCCTGAGTTCACATATTCATCAAGGAGGTCAGAAGGACTTATTGTGAGTTGTTGGCCATAGAAGATGGTGGTTTTCCGACGGCAAGAATGATAGAACTTCGTTCTTGAAGTGGTGCAGCTGGTTCAGCAGCTCGTCGATAGGATAGACACCAAGCAAGCTCTCAGGCAAACGGGCAGACGCTGGAGTCGTAGGGAATAGGCGATGGCGTAGAGTTAGCAGATGATGGTGGATATCACCGGCGATGTCGGACATGCAAAGCTGATCAATGCTTAAGATGGCTCGAGAGCGTAAAAACGTCAAATGAGCATCTGCGGAGTATTTATAAAGGCCCCAAATCCTGGCCTCCAATCCAACAGACAGGTGTCTCCCCATCGGACTGTCCAGAATTGTGCAGGGATATTTATGAGCCCTCTCAGGTTGGATCCTCGCCATCTCAGATCTAACGGCCCAGGAGGGGCGGACGCCAAAGGTTGCCCCATCCTACAGTCCACCTCGACCTAAGAGTATTAATGATGGACCCCCGTGCGGATGGGAAGCTTCGTGATCTGTGCTGACACGCTAGCCCAGGCCTAGTGACCCTTGAGATGGCTAGGCGACCTTTCAAGATCCGTGCAGCTATCGCCTGGTGACACGTGTACCCTTGCCAAAAAGAGGGACTAAGGTAAAGGTACCCGGACACTAGTAAACGGTCTGGGCCCAGCATACGGCCATCATCACTGCCCTCTGTCACGGACCCACGATCCCAAGCAGGAACTGGGAAGGCAACCGTGCGAGCATCCGGGAGCAATGCAAGCCTTCTCCTGGCGGGCCTAGGCGAAGGCTTGGGGGGTAAATGTTATCCCCATTTCTTGCGTGGCCCCGGAACGACCGTCCAGGCCCATGGTCAGGGCATTCAAAATGTGGGCCCGGCCCAAGGCCTCTTGGTACGGGAATATCCAAGGGGGCACTGGCCTAGTGAAATTCTGGGCCAGATGGGGGTCCGGTATGGTTATCCGGGACAGTCATTCGGGAGACATACAAACAGCTCGGACCCCCCCCCCCCGGCAGTATACGTGTCTGGTCTTGGAGCCTGGTAACGGTCCGGGCCTGTGGTAAATGAAGAGGGACAAAGGTAAACGAACCCGGATCACGTCGTCCCCGGTTGGTGGGAAAAGCGTCCAGGACCCTGAAGCCGCCCCACTCCGCATGGATGTTGTCCCTACTTTTCACCTGCGGAACCTCGGGATTACACGCCGTTGTTTCAGATCTGCACTGTCAAGTACTCTGACTGGTCTTGTCCCCTGAATCTGCCTCGTAACTCGAAGTATCCAGACCCAAAAGTACCGTTTTTTCTGGCGAAATATAGTTCTTGGGCCACCTTAGTGGGCCTAATTGGTCTGGATTTTATGTATGTTTTATCTTTTATATTGGGCTTCCACCAGAGAGGCCAAGAATATCCATATCTCTGATGGGTCCGGGCCATACCCGGCCCAGACCCAGTGTTCCCATGAGCCTATAAATACGGGCAATAGAACACTGTAAAAGCTCTCTCTGGGACTCATATACAGTTATTCTGTCAAAACATAGAGAGAAACTCCATTGTAAAAGACTTTCCAAGCTCTAATACAACAGACTCGTGGACTAAGGCCAATTTACCCCCCAACCGCGTAAAAATCCTGTGTTAGTCCTCTAAATTTCATATTGTTATCCAAAAAACTGGCATGGATGACGTGGCAAGTGATTCTTGGACACGTGCCTGACACTTGGAGGAACTCTGCTAGGATATCGACTAGAAGACAAATTATAAGCAGTAGGCAGCCAAAGCTTACCTGCGACTAGTATGGTCGCAGGTTCCGCATGCTTCATGATGTTTCTATAAAGATCTTTGTAGATCCTGAAATTGACTCCCACAATCTCCTGAGTATCCGATTATTTAGGAAAGAATATCTGTAACAAATTCGTGTAATCCTCCTTGAGCCTATAAATAGAGAAAGATAGCTCAAGGAAAGGACTTTTGGCTTTCGAATTATTTGAGACTAGAGGGATTCTATTTGAGATATTGTCTTGTTCTTCAGAGGTTGGTGAAACTCATTGAACCCTAGTTCTTTGATCACCCGTTTTGATCTTATATCAATAACAATCTAAGTGGACGTAGGTTATTACCAGATCCTGGGGCCGAACCACTCTAAAATCTTGTGTTCTTATTATTTTCGTCATAACATTTATTTCAACGTATCCTTCCACGTCAGGCGTATTTTGACTCCGTGTCAGTTGGCCAAAATCTAGGTCAATATTCTGGTGCTTTCATTGAGAGCTTGATATATCACCGTTGAGAAAACCAATGGCGAAAACTACCAGGAAAACTGGACAAGCGGCTGGCGCTGCACCATCTAACCCGCCTCCTCCTCCCCCTCCCAACGTGGCTGAGGATGAGCCACATTTGGAATTTGAGGAGGAAGAAATGGATGACACGACGCTAAAAAGTACTCTGGGGGCGTTGCACGATGAGCTGGCCAATCTGAGGGCCAGCCAGGAAAGTGCTACCGAAATCATGGCGCGGCAGCAGCAAGAAATAGAACGGCAGCGCGTGGAGTTAAGCGAAAGGCAGGCGGAGATGGACCATCGCCAGAGCGAAGCCATGGCATCCCTCGAGGCAGCCTTGCAATTGGCTAGGAATCAGGTTGCACCTGCCTCGCAGCCTAATTATCCTACGAATGGACCAACACAAAGGGGTCCTAATCCTAGCCCACCTATCCAACCCTCGAGTCCGCAAAGGCCCGAACAGCCTCAGGTGCCCCATGACGATGTCCCACTGGACCCTGAGGCACAGCCTCCATCCCAAGCTGGTCGCAGCAATCCCCCGCATCAGAGGTAGAATTGGATCGGGCATCAACCTCACAGTCTTAGACGCCATAGGGGCAAAGAGCCGAACCTTCTGAACAGAGGACAGCATCCTCCTGGTAACAGGAGGAACTCAGAGTTAGGCTTTGCGGTCCGAGGTCCCCCATGGCATGATAATGCACGGGGACCTAATGACCAACGCAGGCCACCCTCTAACGCTCGGGACGTTTCAGCCCGGGAAGGAAATCGAGGGAACAATCGATCCCGTCATAGCCAATCACGATTTAGAGATGGAAATGGTTATGATGAAGCCGATTCCGGCAGAGGAAATGCTGGTCGAAGGAATGACGAAAGAGGTGAAAACAGGAATCAGCCACCTCAAGATGACCAACCCGGCAGACGGGATGCTGGGGGGCAACCCAGGCAAAATAACGTCTTCAACCGGCTCGGAGCTAGCGAGCAGCGGAGAAGAGACGAGGATTTGAGAGATGTGCTCAATGATCGCTGTGAGCGACATGGCGAGAACATCCCCCCAGCAACAGAGTCCACAACGATTCCTATCGCTGTGCAGGCCCAGATAGATGCCCTCAACCAGGCGGTGCAACAGCTAGTCGGGGGAAGAACATCTTACATCGACCACGACAGGAGGAAAGGCACTCCTTTCGTCCAGAGGATAGCTATGGCAGAGACTCCTAGCAAGTTTAAAATGCCTACGCTTCCAAACTTTGATGGGTACGGTGACCCGGCATCTCACGTCAATAAGTTTGAGATACAAATGGACATTCAGAAAGTGTCCGAAGATGCTCGGTGCAGGATCTTCCCTGCAACACTTTCTGATGTCGCGCAGGAGTGGTTTTTCAAGTTCCCTCCTGTAAGCATAGTTTCCTGGGAGATGTTTGTAAAGGAGTTTTACGGACAGTTCTACGCGGGTCGAGTGCATCCGACCGAGGCAAACCAGCTGGTTGAAATACGCCAGCAGGATGGAGAACCACTGAAGGACTACATCCAGCGCTTTATGCGAGCAGCAGCTGGAGCAAAAACAGTGGGGGACGAAGGAAAAATGATGGCCATAACCGCAGGGGTTAGGCGTCGCACCCCTCTCTGGAAAAGCCTCCGAAAGGATGGGGTCAGAACTACCCAGGAATTCTTGGACCGGGCTAATCGTTACATCAAGCTCGGAGATGCCATTGCCGACGATGGAAAGCCTCCAGGCAAGGATAAGAAGGCTGTCGAGCCCGCCAAAGCCGCCAATGGGTCTAAGCCTAACGGCAACGGCAACGGTAATGGCAATGGCAAGAATGGTGGAAAACGGCCACACAATGAGCCTTCCACCTCCGACAATAAACGAGCCAAGGGTAACCGTTATGAACCTTGGTTCACTAACTACACTGCCCTAGTTGAGTCTCGGGGAGAGGTTTATCAGGCCACAAGTTCCAGTGTGCCTTATAAGAATCCTACCCCCATTCGGAAGGATATTTTGAAAAGAGACACTACCAAGTTCTGTCGTTATCATAACGACTACGGACATGACACAAATGAATGCAACCAGTTGAAGGATGAGATCGAGTTCCTTATCAGAGAAGGACACTTGAGAAGATATGTACGGGCCTCGGGGAATTCCCAACGAGAAGCTCCAGGTGGCAACGAGCAAGCGCCCACACGCCAACGCTCGGCACCTTTGCAGCCTGCCCCCGTGACTGGCACATTGTTAAACCATCTGTGGAGGCCTGCACCTCGCGGGAAACAGCGAAAAGGCCAGGGAACGATACGTTCGGACTCTGCGCCACGACCAGGACATCGAGATGATGACTGTGGAGGACTGCGCGCCAAAAAAGGCTCGATCAGAAGAAGGTGAGATAACCTTCTCTGATAGCGATGCCCAACATGTCCGGTTCCCACATTCCGATCCGTTGGTCGTGGATATCCAAATGGCCAACATGATGGTGAAGAGAGTGCTGGTCGATACAGGAAGTTCGGTGAATATCTTGTATAAGTCTTCGCTGGAACGCATGAAGTTGCCCGTTCAGGACCTGGAGCCCTGTAACCAGACAATATACGGCTTCTCCGGTGAGGGACGCACCCCCGCAGGATCAATCAGACTTCCGGTGACAGCAGGTACAGTGCCTGCTACCAGGGCATTACTCGCTACTTTTATAGTAGTCGATTGTCCTTCGGCGTACAATGCCGTCATTGGAAGGCCTATACTAGTTGATCTATGGGCCGTCACCTCTATGTGGCACTTAGCCATGAAATTCCCGACAGATGCTGGGGTAGGACGTGTGTTGGGAAACCAGAGGGAAGCTAGAGAGTGCTACAACGCCTCAGTCACGAAGGCGAAAAAGGGAACGTCAAAGAGCACTCCCCCAGAAAGGTTGTAGATGGCAGTTGATACACAAGCCCAATTCGGTGATGAAGTCACCAAATAGGGTGTTGCCCAAAGTGAGGATAGAGATTTAGATCCTCTCTTTGGGGATTTTGAAGAGAACGTAGGACCCGTCGAGGACCTGGAAGAGGTCCAACTTGACGAAAAAGACCTGACCAGAGTCGTGAAGGTCGAGAAAAACCTGGAACAAACCACGAAGCATGCACTGGTGGAATTTCTGAAGAAGAACCAGGAAGCCTTTGCCTGGTCGCACAAAGACATGACTGGGATAGACCCTGCAATTATCAGCCATGTCCTGAACATAGACAAGACTTATCCGCCCGTGCAACAAAAAAGAAGGTTGCTCGAAAAAGATCGATCAAGAGCCTTAAAAGAAGAAGTTGAGAGGTTAAAGGAGAATGGGTTCATCAGGGTGGCGTTTTATCCATCGTGGGTCTCCAATCCAGTGCTGGTTCCCAAGCCTAACGAAAAATGGCGAACCTGTGTGGATTTTACAGACCTCAATAAATCCTGCCCAAAGGACTGCTTCCCACTCCCAAGAATCGACCAGTTGGTCGATGCTACTGCAGGACACGAAATCCTCTCCTTCATGGATGCATATTCAGGCTACAATCAGATTAGCATGCATCCCCTTGATGAAGATCACACCAGCTTTCGGACCGATACGGGCTTGTACTGTTATAAAGTAATGCCCTTCGGACTGAAAAACGCAGGTGCGGCTTACCAGCGGTTAGTTAACCACATGTTTAAAGAATTGATCGGGGTAAACATGGAGGTATATGTGGACAACATGCTGGTAAATTCTAAGAAGGCAGAATAACATATAAGGGATTTACAAGAATGTTTTGATGTATTGAACAAGTACCAGATGAAACTAAACCCTCTTAAATGTTCCTTCGAAGTTGGATCAGGGAAGTTTTTGGGGTTCATTGTAAATTCAAGAGGAATCGAGGCCAACCCCGACAAGATAAAGGCCCTGATCGACATGAAATTGCCAGAAAAGATCAAAGATGTACAAAGTTTAACTGGGAGGATTGCAGCCCTAAGTAGATTTATTTCAAAATCAACAGACAAATGCATCCCTTTTTTCAATCTACTTAGGGGCAATAAGAAATTTGAGTGGACAGGAGACTGTGAGCAAGCTTTTCAGGCCTTAAAGGCCCATATGGCACAGCCTCCCATTTTATCAAAGCCGATCGAAGGAGAAACTTTGTTCATTTTCCTGGCAATCACTGAAGTTGCTGCTAGTGCGGTACTAGTACGAGAGGAAGATGGCGTACAAAAAGCGGTTTACTATGTAAGCAAGAGGCTGATCGTAGCAGAATTGAGGTATCCTCCCATCGAAAGGTTAGCATACTGTTTAATCTTGGCCTCAAGGAAGCTACGTCCTTACTTTCAAGCCCACTCTATCACGGTTTTAACTGACTAGCTCCTTCGGCAAGTTCTCCAAAAACCAGAAGCGGTCGGGCGCCTATTAAAATGGGCAGTCGAACTAGGGCAGTTTGATATCACGTATTCACCGCGAGCAGCAGTAAAGGGACAAGTCCTGGCTGATATTGTTGCAGATTTCACCGAACTCCCAGACGGCGAGCAGTGCGAACAGCCTAGGGCGCCTGAGCCTCAAGATGATGCTCCTTCGTGGAAGTTATTCACGGATGGGTCGTCCAACGAATCTCACGCAGGAGCGGGTGTGATATTGATAACGCCAGAAGAGCATCAATTTCACTGCACCATTAGGTTCGACTTCACCGCGTCAAATAATGAAGCCGAATACGAAGCACTCCTCGCTGGGTTGAGAATGGAGAAAGACATGAGCATAAAGACGCTTGATATTTACAGTGATTCACAGATGGTAGTGAATCAAGTTCTTGGGGAATATCAAGCACGAGGCCTAAATATGGTGGCCTACTTGAATAAAACCAAAGACCTGCTAGCCCAGTTCACAAAATATACCCTCCAGCAAATACCGCGGGATCATAATTCGAATGCAGATGCCTTAGCCAAACTCGAGAGCGCAAAAGATGCTGACACTTTGAACATTGTGCCAGTAGAAAGATTGAGTGAGCCAAGCATACAAGCAATTGGAGCCAGTATGGAAATCCGGGTAGAAGACACATGGATGGCGCCTTACTTGGAGTATCTGACAAATGGTTCACTACCAACAGATAGAAACAAGGCCAGAGCCCTACAAAGGCAGGATGCTAGGTACATACTGGTCGATGGTGTTATGTACCGAAGAGGATACTCCATGCCACTACTCAAGTGCATTACACCAGAAAAAGCTAAGGAGCTCATGAAAGAGGTACATGAAGGCTTCTGCAGGGATCACGCTGGGGGGCAAAGTTTGGCGAAAAATATTCTAAGGCAAGGTTATTTTTGGCCGACCATGAACGAAGATTCGATGGAGTTTGTACGAAAATGTGATAAATGTCAAAGGTTTTCAAAAATTCCACGAGCAGCCCCAAACGAGTTGAAACAGATGCAGAGTCCGTGGCCTTTTGCAGTATGGGGGATAGACTTGATTGGATCCTTGCCAATGAGAAAGGGCGGAGTGAAGTACGCAGTTGTGGCAGTTGACTACTTCACCAAATGGGCCGAAGCTGAACCACTCGCTACCATTACGACCAAGAAAGTTCTTGACTTTGTCATCAAGAACATTATCTGCCGCTATGGTTTGCCGCGAAAGATTGTTTCAGACAACGAAACCCAATTTGACCGTGACTTATTCACCGACTTCTGCAAAAGGCATGGAATTATCAAAAGCTTTTCTTCAGTTGCGCATCCACAAGCGAACGGGCAGGTCGAGGCAGTGAATAAAATGCTTTAAGGACACCCTGAAGAAAAGGCTTGAAGATGCTAAGGGAGCATGGCCAGAACAGCTGCCTGAAGTCCTCTAGTCGTATAGAACTTCTCACCGAACAGCGACAGGTCATACCCCATTCTCCTTATCCTACGGATATGAGGCCATGTTACCTGTTGAATTAGATCCCCCCTCGCATCGACGCATCACATACGACCAGGGCCAGAATAGCCAACTAATGATGGAGTCCCTAGACTCAATTAACGAAATACGAGAAAAAGCCCAACTCTGAGTCGCTGCGTACCAGCAAAAGGTCGCCCGGTACTTTAACTCGAAAGTAAAAGAAAGGAAATTCAACGTCGGTGACTTGGTGCTACGACGAGTTTTCTTGAACACCCACGACCCCACTGTTGGAGTACTCGGACCCAATTGGGAAGGACCTTACCAGATTGAAGAAGTCCTTCACCCAGGGACCTACAAACTTGCACTCCTAAATGGAGATCTCGTTCCGCGCTATTGGAATGGAGAACACCTGCGCAAGTATTACCAGTGAACAATCCTTTTTAAAGGACTGGCTTGTATTAAATTTTACTTCTTACAAGTTTTGAAAAAAAGGGTTAGCCACGTTGTATGGCTAATCGCTTATAAATGAAAGATCCTTTTTTAGGATCACTCGTAAAGACATATTTAGTCCATTTTTAATACGAGATTATAAGGGACTGTGCGCAGCCAGTCATTCTTGCCAACCTTTGTAAATTTATTTTTACAAGTATTTGTTCATTACGTGTGTTGTTTTGCTGTATTATAAGTATTACGTTTCCTACCGAGCAGAAATGTTCGAACAGGTCGTGGTCAAGGCAATTGACCAAGGACCTAAAGCTCCTCGATCACTTGGGGGGCATATAAGGTACATCGATAGCAAAGCATACCAAAAGGTATGTAAACACATGAACAAAATAAGTGAAAGCATGCTAAGGTACTTAGAGTATTTTTCAAAATTTATATTTTGTTAAATCAAACCAAAGTACTATGCTAAGTTCGGTCATACGAACATATGTTATAGTAAATGAAAATATTATAACATTATAATTCAGTCTTTTACACCGCAAGCATCACCGCTTGGATGTAATTGTTCAAATAAAAGGAAAGTTTGCTGCCCATGCAGCAAATTTAAAAAATATAGTCTTTACATCACGACCCGTGGGTCGTGTAATTAAAGAAAGAAAAAATAAAAAAAAGTTCAAGAAGCATTAGGAGCAGGAGGGTCTTTATCAACATTTTGATTGGTCGTATCCTCAACAGCTCCTCCTTCCTCTGCGCCAGCAATGCTTGGGGAAGCAGGGATCCTTGCTCTTTCCTCTTCTTCAGCCAATCGAGCAGTACAGCGGGCCAGCTTAGCATTCCTGGCATCTTCTGGAAGGTATTCAAAGTTGGCACCCCGGTTGTGTTTCCAGAAATCGTAAAAACACCGAAGCGTCGCATTCTTATACCTGTCCAGATCTTTAGCATTGGTAAGCTTCAACTGCTCTATTTGGCTCTCAAGAACAGCTATGGCCTTGTCCTTGGCAAGAAGCTCCTCTTTGAGTCTCTTGCATTCACGATATTGGACTCGGTTGGAATCCTGGTACTCATTCCTCTGCTTCTTCAAGTCTGCCTTGGAAGCTTCGGCCTCCGCCAGCTTTGCCACCGCAGCATCCTTCTGCTGGGTGACCACCTCCAACTCTCCAACATGCCTGGCTTCTGCAGCCTGAAGCTCCACAAAAGCTTTCACCTAGTACCTCTCGATGGCCTTTGCCCGAGCCTGGTCGATGGTAGCTTGGGCACGGGTATGAGCAGCAGTTGCAGTTAGCAAGGCCTGTGGACAAAGGATAAAGTTAGAGTCTGTTGCAAGGAAGAAAAAATGAAAACCAAAGAGATAAGAAATGCTTATGCTGGCAATTTCGTTTAGGGCCCTGTTCAGAATTTGGTCGACCCACATATTCTCTGCCTCAGCCATCGTATCCTTGCAACGGTCATACCTCACGATGTGTGCAAGGCGGTCCTTGGCTGCTCACAAGGTGCGATTTGAAAGTTTGGCCCCTGGAGCTTCGGCCGGCTGGGATTGTTCTTTAGCAGCTGCAGGTGGAGGATTCGTCGTAGTAGGCGGGGCTTCCTTCTCAACAGGAACCGAAGGCTGGGCAGAAGCTTGCTCAGTTGGCACGTCCTTAGAAGGATCTTCTGTTCGACCCTTCTTGGCAGGAGGTCCTTGGCTCGATTCGCCGTTGTGCCTCCTGGACGTCTTTCGCCGAACCAGAGGGACTTCTATCTCCTCCTCAGTCTGGTACAAATCGAAGACGTTGGGAGCGGCCATATCTGCGTACAAATAAACATATGCAAATGATAAGATAAAGGCGGATAAAAACTCTTGATAAAACAGAAAAGAGGTCACAAAGTTTAATACCCGAGCTACAACCACTGGTCGATATACTATTGACTCTATTAGTCACACACTCACTATCTGGCACGAAGAAGTCTGGTCCAAGATTTGGAGTATACGTAAAGTTGCCCTCTCCGTCAAACAAGTGACAGGGAATTGGCAAGCTATTTAAAAGCGAAATAACTGTACCGTTTTCATCGGAGGATTCACCCAAGTCCACAACAGACTATGTTGCCTTTTGTTTCCCCTTGCCTTGGGGTGCAGAAGGATTGCCCGTGGGTTCCCTGATTGTAACCCCCGTTGGCCTCCTTTGAGGAGGGGACGCTGGGGGTTGCTACTCGGGATCCCCCTCGGCCATGGCATCTGCTACCACAGGTCCTCTTGTTTCATGGCGAAGAGCCAGGAGGCCGGATAGCCTCAGATTTTCATCAATGACCAGGGACTTGACGCTTTTTTCTGCGTCTGTCATCCTGGCCAATGCGGTGGACCTCAACACCATGTCTGGTGTTGGGGTCGGACGTAGCCATGGTCCTGAAAGGCAAAGTGTACTTTAAGAAAAATGATGGAAAATTCGCTGATGAAAAGTATCGACCAGTAAAAATAGCACTTACCTCCTCGAGCGAAGGCCAGATTGTTGGTGGTCATGTCCGGCATGAGGAAGTACTCCTTACTGTACTGCCCCACGTTGGATATGTGCGTGGTGTCACTCAGGAACATCCGGCTCGTCTCCTGGTGAAAAAGATGGAAGAAGCCCGTCCCATACTGTTGAGGGTTGGACTTGAGGTCAAAAAGGAAATTGACCTCATGGGGGGTAGGTTCTGGCCATTTTTTAAGTTTGTACAGGATATAGAGTGCAGCCAGCATTCTATATCCGTTCGGAGTAATTTGAAAGGGGGCGACACCAAAATAGTTGGCCACCCCCTGATAAAAAGGATGTAGAGGGAGGATAGCCCCCGCCTCTATATGATATCAAGACCAGGCACTGTATACACCTCTGGGAAGGATACTTCCTGCGGTAGTTGGCAAGCATCCGAGGAGTCACTTGGCTGGTCGGGGAGAGATACCACTCGACATCAGGAAGGTTTTGATGACGAGGGCAGGCCCTGAATTGGATACTAGGGTCTGGGGCGGCATTTTCTCGACCACTGGTCGAGGGAACCCTAGCCTGAGAATCAGGCTGGGCAGGAGAGTTTGGGCTATCTTCGGAGTCAGGTCTTTTCTTGCCTAAAGACTTAGAACGAGCCATTTGAGGAGGTGATGGACGAGGTCTAGAAGAAGATCGTGAAAATGGGATTTCGTGAACTCGGTCGGTCGGTTGTTCTTCGCCTTCGAGCAGCTGGGCAAGAAGATCGTCGTCGATGGGCCGTTCACCTCCCCACAAATCTGGCATTAAAGTCTGCAAACAGAAGAATGGGGAGGTGAGGATAGAGAATTTTTAAGAATTTTTAGAATAACGCTGGTCGAGTATAAAAGTTAAGCTTTTATACAGCAGCATTCTAACAAAAAGTTAAAATTTTCCACGCGAATAGTTTGAGAAATAGATCAAAAGGTGAAAGCAAAAAGTTTTTGTAAAAGCTTTTTCAACTCCTCTTAGGGCGGGAAAAAACCTATTTTTTCGGCTGGCATAAAAATCGAACTTTTACTTCGGTTTTACGTCCTAAAAAGTATGATCTCGACTATCAAACTAACTCGTAACTTTTTTCACCCACAAGACATTCTACTGACAAGCATCTCAACCCAGAAATAGATGAACTCAACAGTCAACATACAAAAACATGAAACATAAAGGTTCCAAGACTTACCAGGAAGAAGATCGTAGAGGTTGGTAAGAATTTTCGGAGATCAGGGAACTCTCGGGCTGAGTCTTAAAAACACGAAAGGACGGTCTCCAGAAGAAAATGGAAGCTCTGGTTTTAGGGTTTCTTGAAAGAGTAATGGCGTGCGTAAAAAGAAAAGGAGAACTTCAGAGATGCTATATATATTTTTGTCTGTGGCATTAAAATGGAGTAATCATCAGCTTCCCCTTTTTCGAAGTATGAGGAAACGAGATAGCCGTCGAAATATTACTGGGGAAGCGAAAAGCCGTGATTAGACAAGAGTAGGTTGTTACTTCCAAGAACACACGAAGGGTTCTGACAGGTATGGCGGGGTCACCGAAGGGTCGCTTCCTCAAAAGTTTATTTATTGCTCATAAGAAATAAACTTGGGGGGCAAATGTTATCCAAAAAACTGGCATGGATGACGTGGCAAGTGATTCTTGGACACGTGGCTGTCACTTGGAGGAACTCTGCTAGGATATCGACCATAAGACAAATTATAAGCAGTAGGCAGCCAAAGCTTAGCTGTGACCAGTATGGTCGCAGGTTCCGCATGCTTCATGATGTTTCTATAAAGATCTTTGTAGATCCCGAAATTGACTCCCACAATCTCCTGAGTATCCGATTATTTAGGAAAGAATATCTGTAACAAATTCGTGTAATCCTCCTTGAGCCTATAAATAGAGAAAGATAGCTCAAGGAAAGGACTTTTGGCTTTCGAATTATTTAAGACTAGAGAGATTCTATTTGAGATATTGTCTTGTTCTTTAGAGGTTGGTGAAACTCATTGAACCCTAGTTCTTTGATCACCCGTTTTGATCTTATATCAATAACAATCTAAGTGGACGTAGGTTATTACCAGATCCTGGGGCCGAACCACTCTAAAATCTTGTGTTCTTATTATTTTCGTCATTACATTTATTTCAACGTAACCTTCCACGTCAGGCGTATTTTGACTCCGTGTCAGTTGGCCAAAATCTGGGTCAACACATATCATTAGTCTTAGCTAATATTCATTAGTATAGTTTTCAAAAATCTCGGTAAACACTGAGGATAATCCAGATGATATAGGAACTAATGTGCTACCTGTGAACAAGTTTAAGCATTGCTTAAACTTGTTAAACCTTGGTAACTAATGCTGGAACTCTAGGATCACTATCTCTACAAGTAAAATTCTATTACTACACTTAGGTTGTGATTTGAAGAATCTAGGTGGAGTTTGTGGGAGTAGTTTCTCCAAATCCCAACCAATTTTGTTAGTGGATTGTTTGGTTCACAACTGTCATAACAACCCCATTAACTTAAGTGTTATTTTCAGTCCTTGGTCTATAAAAGGACAACTTCACTCCACTTGTTAGTGTAGAGAAAAATTCAGATGAAGCAAGAGAAACATCAGATTAGAAGAGAGAGCTCAAATGTGGAAATCAAGATCGAGTATTGAGAAAGATTGTGAGAGCTGGGTTTGGGAAACTGTATTGAGAAGCACAACTATTGGGAAAGTGATTGCTCAGGGGTTGAGAGGAAAACACCTTAGTGATTAAGTGTTTAGAGAATTTGATCCAAGATTGTTTCAAAAAGCTTCATTGAAGTCTTGTACTCATTTTGCTGATTGAATAAAGAAGAGATAGTAATTCCTAAAACTAGATTAGGTTCAAAATCACATTGATTTTGTTCTAAATCAGTATACATATTTGTGTTGATTTATGCTTGTTCACTAAAATTCATATGAGTTTCTTAAACTGAGAAACCTATCTTTATTTCCAATAGAAGGTTTGAACTACCAACTTTAGTTTTGATAACCAAGGCCACCAACACCCCAACCATGGGTGATGGGAGATTAGATTCCACCTTCTATTCTATACGTTAAACTCACTTTTTCATATTAATGTGTATTTGGTCATTTATATAAAGTAATAAATAAATAAAAGTGCACGTGCGGAAGGAAGAGCCAACACAACACCCAAAGCAAACAAAGTGTACAGAAATCTAGCGGCATTAGACTAGATTATTAGATACTTTTAGGGATCTGTGCAATGTAAAACATATTATGTATTGGGATGTGTGTCACTGTGTCACAGACATTTGTCTTATTTATCTCTAAAGTTGTAAATACAGGCCGGGCTTTTGAGCACAGCACGAAACCGGCACGAGCACGACACGGCATGAAAAAATATGAGCCTGGGCCAGACACGACACGAATTGAAAATTGGCACGGCACGACATGAAAGCTCGAACAAACTAGTCCGAAAGTACGACACGATAAAAAACCGGATATTTTGACATTAATAATCATAATAAATTTTTATTTGTCAATTATTAATAAATTAAAATGATAATAGAAGTCTTATTTTTCTCAATGTTTATATTTTTATAATTATATTAATTTATTTTAAGATTTGTGAGTTAAATTTTTTAGCATTTATTAGTAGGTATTAAAATTCTAATAATTATATTTGATATAATTTTGTGTAAAATATTGTTAAAAAGTATATAAAAATATCTAAAATTATAATTTAAAAAAAGAAATGTATTTGGTTTGGTGGTAAGTCTATTGATGGTTAAAGATGAGCTGTAGGGTTCAATTCTCCATTCTCACATTTTTTGGCAAAAATAAAGTGGACCGGCCCGAATAAGGAATGTGGGCCGGGCCCATGGGCCGTGCTGGGCCTGCTCTTTAAAAAATGGGCCAGCCCGACCCAGCACGAATTTACTGGAGGCATGAAAATGTGGGCTGGTTCGGGCCGGCCCACATTTACAGCTCTATTTACCTCATAACTTTTAAATTATTATTTAAAAGGTTGTTGGATTGGCAGAAGGTTGGGTTCCCTCTTTGAATCTACTCTCTTCTCAAATCAAATTTAATGTTTCATTAATTTTTTCCTTTAAAAATAAATAATTTTAATTTTTAACGATGATACATTTGAAAAAGGAAAAAAAAGTGGTGTTTAGTGAAATAATTTATTATTATAATTATTTCTAAAAATAGATTTTAGATATATATAATCTTTGAGACACTTCTACGCGTTGATACCAGTGAAAATTTCCCGATGGCATGTAGAGAATTCCAAAAGTCTACTTATCTAAATTGAAGAAAGAAATTATTTTATAAAAAATTATAAAAAGAAATATTCATTTTATATAATAATACTATAAAATAATCTAGTTTTACTAATTATTATTAAAATAAAATATTAACATATAAAATATAATTTGTGGTATAAAACATAGAAAATTTCTATGGTAGGGGCTTCAAAAAGAGCTCTACTAGTGGTACTTTTTTGTGTTCTCAACCCGTGAATAGTTTTTAGCGCGATTTTTTTATGATCGTGTATATTGTAGTTATTTAGATTATCCTGTAAATTTCAGAAAATTCTGAATAATTTATAATGTCAAAAACTAGTTTAAAAATAGGTTGTTGCATGCGTGACTAAATTTTTTATGCGCGTAGAAAATAATATGTTTGAACCTAATTTTCGGCACTGTAAATTATTCATAATTTTTTGAAAATTTGCAGGATGCTCTAAATAACTACAATATACACGATCATAAAAAAAATCGCGCCGAAAATTATTCATAGGTCGGAAATACAAAAGAGTCTCACCGGTGGGATTCTTTTTGAAGCCCCTACCATAGAATCCTCCTAAAACATAAGTACTCTAACAAAACCAAATCCAAAACTATTTAAAAGTATTGGAAATTTCTATGGTGGGCTTCAAAAAGAGCCCTACCAGTGAGACTATTTTGTGTTGTCAGCCCGTGAACCGTTTTTGCGTTGATTTTATGACCATGTATATTGTAGTTGTTTAGAGTATCCTACAAATTTTCAGAAAATTCTGAATAATTTACAGTGCCTAAAACTAGTTTAAAAATAGGTTATTGCACACGTGACTAATTTTTTTTTATATGCGTGGAAAATAACATGTTTGAACATAGTTTTCAGCACTGTAAATTATTCGAAATTTTCTGAAAATTTGCAGGATGCTCTAAATAACTACAATATATACAATCATAAAAAAAATCGCGCAAAAAATTATTCACAAATTGAAAATACAAAAAAACCCACTAATGGAGCTCTTTTTGAAGCCCCTACCATAGAATACTCCTAAAACTATTTATACATTTTCGCAATATTACTATGTGTAAGTAACACAATTAACCAATTAGATCATGCATTTTCGTATTATAAATTCTTTTTATTATTAAAATCTAAATAATAAAATTAAATTTATAGAATTTTAATTTATTATTTATAAAATTTTATAAAGTATGGTGATTAGTATCGAAATATTATTGATGAGTCACATAACTAGCGATTAGTTATAAAAATATAGTTTTGAAACTAATATTTACGAAAACAACAAGAATATGAAACTGATGATTGCAAGAAAAAGAACAAAAAAACATGCAATTCTAGCAAAATTCCAAATTTTTTAAGAACAAACGACGACATATATACGAGACTTTAAGGCTTCTCACCATTATCACATAAATGAATGAAGGAATCAACTTTTGGAGGAGTGTGACTCTTGTAAGCAACTATAACATTTATAGTAGTGGTACTCTGGAAAGCAACTATAACATTTGACTTGATGGCGAGCCGTTTTATAATTGGATTTATATCATTTTGGTTTCTTTGTGTTTAACATTAACTTCATGTAGACCTCTGTTTAAAAAAAATATATCCTTTTATATCTTTTGTATTTGTTAAATGGTTAAAAATAGTCTTATGATTCTGACTTCAGTTAAAAATAGTCTAATGAATTTGAATTCAGTTAAAATATTTTTATTCTCATACTTTGTTTATAAGGTGATTGACTTAGAAAATATGTGTATTTGTAACAAGTATCGATCTTTATAATGTTATATTTGAAAATATTTTAACTGAATTTGAATTTAGGGTACAATTTTTAATCATTTTATAAAACAAAAGGTTCGAAAATATATTTTTTAAAAGAGAAGATCCATCATGAAATTAATCGAAAATACATTGACCCAAAATGATATAGACCCTTTTGAATTTTTAAAATGAGTTCCTCTATTTATCTATACACATTGTGGGGGAACGATCAAAACACGTTTTCTTCATATTGGTTAAGTTCTACTCTCATAAGGGCTTATTCGATTTTGATGCATTGAAAAACCCATCAACATTTTATCGAAACCTAATTAAACTTTAAGTTTCATCCTGAATCTTGGCAGCTTTCAACTTGAGAAAGAAAAATATTGTATTATAGTTTTAATATTATTATAATCTATATATCTATATAAATCTAAGTCGCACGGAGATAGTGTGACATCATAAGATTTCTACAATCTACCATATTTATTTTCTCATTTTTTAAATTTTTTATTCTATTGTTTCTTCAATTTATGATTATTAATTAATTAAGTGAAGAATTAAGGGAAACAAATATCTATAACATCTCAAGATTTCTACAATATATACTATCTATTTTCTTATTTTTTTATTAATTGTTAATAATCACTCTTTATATATAAAGTTACCTATGAAAGAGATGATGTGGTATCTTAAAATTTCTACAATAGACTCTATTTATTTTCTTATTTTTTCTATATTTTTTTATTCTGCTTTTTTTTTTTTTTTTAATTTATGATTGTTAATTAATTAAGGTAAAAAATATCTATAATATCTTAAGATTTTATAATCTAGTTGATCTATTTTCTTATTTTTTTATTTATTTTTAATAATAATAATAATAATAATAATAATAAAAAGCTAGGCCCTAAGGAATTGATGTGGTAATTTCTAAAATCTACTAAATCTATTTTTCCTTTTTTTCTATTTTTTTTTAATTTATGATTACTAATTATTTAAGAAAAAAACTAAGGAAAAAAATATCTATAATATTTTAAGAATTCTACATTCTATTCAATTTATTTTCTAATTTTTAATAATAATAATAAAAAATATAGATAAAACTAACTAATAATGTAATATCAATTATATAATGGTATTTAAATGTTTTTTATTGAAATTATTGTCCATTTTTTTATTATATTAGACATATATTTTCTTTTTAAAAAAAATTCTACTAGCTCAAAGAGCGATCCTATTTCCTCGTTTATCATATAAAACTAATTTATTTTAATTTTACAGTCAGTATGGTAATTTTTTATTATTAATTTGGATTTTTTAAGGATATTATTATTTTGGTTTATTTGTAGCAAAAAATCTCAACTTATATTTTCTTTTGCACTTAAGTTCTCAAACTCTATATTTTGCATTTAAATCCTTATCCCTAATAAACATATATGCAACTATTAGACAACTCTCAATGAATGTTCTACTCTATTTTTCAAAATACATCACTGTTATCCCCGTTTCCTCCCCACACTCGCGGCTCCGTACATTGAGTCCATGGGCCATCCTGAAGGGACCTAAGGCCCAGATCAAGCCCAATAGACGGGGAAGGAGTGAGTCCTGGTCGCCTGAATATCAGTAAGCCCAACATTGTCCCGGAATGTAAGTTGGGACCACGAAGTTGGCACGTTTCATCTTCCCGGATCCCTTGTACAGTGTCATCTGGGGAGCGATAAGGATATTGTTTCCTTCAAGTCTAAAAATGGACTGGGACGGTAGCAGATGAACCCGAGCTCTGGTAAACTAACCAAGGTCCTGGTAAATGGACCGAGACGGTAGGGGATGAACCCAGGTTGTGGTAAACGAACCAGGGTTGTAACGCCCTGGATAGCCAAGACCGTTACACTGTGTGATTATAAAGGTGCAAGAGTTGCTAAACAAGTCATTTTAGTCAAACGTGTCATTAATTATGGTGTTCTAGGGTTAAAAGATATTTTGGCCTCAAAAGATACATTTCATAAAGTATAAACCATTTACAGCAGGGATCCCTGAAACCATTTAGTGTTTACAAACAGATTTACAAAAAAAAAAAAAACAAAAGTCAAAGACAATGTTGGCCCTACTAAGGCAAAACAAGTGATTCCCGTCCTCCTGTCCCTGTAACCTCCTCAACCGTGGTGGTTGAGCGGCCTGACATGTACATTCACCCTGCAGAGCTCTCCAATCAGGGCTGATCGATCTTGCCTTTGCCTTTACCTGCACCATGCAGCACCCGTGAGCCAAGGCCCAGCAAGAAAACAACATACACAGCATAAACAATATTATCAAACAGACATTTCAATAAGCATGATCAGATATTCAATCCACAGCATATAAGCACACCTCATGGTACAAGTAACCTCATCTATACTCAGATTATTCAACAATCTCACTAATCACATTCATAGCCAAATATAATAATCAATTAACACAAATACTAGGGTCGACACCTTAGGTCGCACCCTCTGTTTAACCTACTGACTCCGGCCCGCTTAAACCGAGCTCAGTGCATAATAAGCTGTCCTCGGATACCAGTGTCCGAGCCGTGCCAATTGCACAAGTTAACAGTGGCACGCTTAGGCCGTTGGTTTACAATTTACATGGCATAATACCATTCTTTCAATCATATATATCAGGGAGCCCTTAGTCCCGTTTAAATATTCAACCGGGTGTAGTTTTCTTACCTTTAGCTTCTAGATGAATTAGCTACGGGCGATACTCCTTGAGCGCGATTCGATCCCTAAGCCCTAGCTTAACACCTAGTCACAACCATGATGAAAGATACCATTAACAATCTTAAATGAGTTTCCAAACCAAGTTCTAGTCCCCGGAACATTGAACTTCACCAAATATGGTAAAAGATTCAATCCCGAACACCCTAGGTTAAATTCCCAAGCCTAAAATCTCAAAATCCCAAAATCCCTTAAGCGCCCCGGCATAGGCCACCCATGCCGTGGCATGGCCCCCAAACAGAACCATCTAAGGCACAAAAACAGGTAAGGGCTGCGGCATTGCTTGGACCATGCTGCAACCCGCCCTCCTTCCTCAGCATGCAACAACCTCGAAGGGCCGCGGCTCACCAAGAACCATGCCGCGGCCCGACCCTTCGAACCCAGAAAAATCCACCATTTTCAATCTCTAAACCTCACCTTAAGCCGTCCCAAAGCCCCCAACTCAAAACCAATTAATAATAACAACATTAGAATGATTTAAACAACACAACTCCACCAAAAATACAGCCTAACACTCACCAAAATCCCAATTCCAATTTCTGAGATTTCAAACCCACAGAACTCAAAACCAGCCATGAAAACTCTCAAATTCAACCATCAAACTTTAAATTAAACCTTACCTCAGCTGTAGAATCGTTCTCCAAGAGTCCCCTGACCTATCTTCAAAGTTTCAAGCCTCAATTTCCACCTTAAATGCCAAAACCACAGATATTTTAAACTCAGCCATTTCTCTAAATTCCTAACCTCAGAAATGAAAATTCAAAGCTTACCTTGGCTCTATCTCAGACCTTGATCAGTTCCTGAGCTAATCCTCCAGATTATTCCCTTCAATTCTCAAAGATACAGCTTAATTCCAGCAGTTCCCTCTCAAGTTTCAGTAGTTTTTCTTCCTTAAGAGAGAGAAGAGAGCAAAGCTGAGAATAAGTCGGTTCTAACTTTGTGTCTACTGTTTTCTAAGTCCTCCAAGTACATCCTTAGGTTATTAGACTAATCCCAAAGCTCGGGGTGCCGGAAACGTCCCCGAGGGAAAAACGGTAAAATCCCCCAATAATCCTGCCTAGACATCCTAACCTCAAATATATCTCCAATTATTTATTTTCATCACCTGATAGTCTAAATCACTACCCGATATCTAAAATACTCCTTAACTTGTCCAAAGTAAATTATAATGCCCCGTTGTGACTTTTCTCGCTATCTAGCCCTAGGATCGCCTTGAGTCGCCGGCTGCAGAATTATCCACATAATAATGTGGTTCTCGCATATATCTCATACATATATATTACATCATCATATAATATCATCAATTATCATAAGCCCGTTATTAATCATATAATTACGCATTCAAATCAATAACATTCATTCTAATCTCAATTATGCCCTCCCGACAAACTAATCAAGGCCCTTAAGCCTTATTAGCAAATTTGGGTCGTTACAAGGGTCTTGGTAAATGAATCAGGATGTTAATAAACAAACCCGGACCAGGCGACCGGGTTAGGCATGATAAATTGTTCCCGACACTGACATCACCCCGAGAAACACGGAGTTTTATCCCCACAACTAACCTACAGAAAAGGTTACATACGGAATGTACGCCGTTATTTCAGAACCGTACTGCCACTACTTTGACGGATCCTGTCCCTCAGATCACCTTAGAAGCCCACGCGAACCAGACTGAAGCTGCGTATTGTTGTCAGTCTTACATTGTGGTTATGCTCAAGCTGGCCCAATGGGCCCTGATTAGTGTATTTAATTTAATAAAATTATTTGTATTAAGCCTCCATCAGTGAGCCAATAGTGTTTATACCCTTATTGGGCCCAGATTAGTCCGGCCCAAATCCAGAGCACTCAACTGCCTATAAATATGAACAGTTGTGCATTGTGAAAATGATCCTATTTTTCTCTTGTAAGCGCATACTCTGCTCAAATTCAGAGAAAACTCCATTACTAAAGCTCCTTAAGCTCTAATACAACAGACTCATGGACTAAAGCTCTTTAACGCCCCAACCACGTAAAATCCCTTGTGTGATTATCTCTAATCCTTTCTTTTTAAGCTCTCTTATCTTTTATAATTCTAGTTTCTGAAAAACTCGGTAAACATTTTGGTGCTTTCATTGAGAGCCGAAGAAAGCTTTTTTTTTTTTAAAAAAAAAAAAGATATCGAATACCGGCAATAATGGTGAACACGAGACATGCTACGTTCGATCATGCTCACCAAGAACAAGGCAATGGAGAGCCACTGCCCAATCAACCTCTCCCTCAAAACCAACCTGAGGATACACCCTATCAAATGCCCTAGCCTGACGAGTCCCAGAACTTTGAAGACGGGGTAGATTACGAGGAAGGTTACTATGAGGAAGATGAGAAAAATGAAGGGGGATACCATGATCACGAAGCTGAGGATTCTGCGATCCCTGAAGAAGAAATGGACCCCGACCAGGAGGACCTAGAGGTGATTAAACTGAGACAACAAGTCCTGGATCAAGAGGCCAGGATAGCTGAACAGAAAGAAGCCACTCGCCAGATGTAAGAATCCCTCCTGGCCCTGCAGGCTTTCATTGCTGCCCAAGGAAGGATTGGCGGCCAATCCTTTAGCTGTTCCGCCTCCAGGAACGCGACCGTCGGCCCCACCAGTTAGGACCGGTGTACCTGAGAATACGAGGATGATCCCTCCTCCGGGACAAGATCCCAGAGTCAGCCCATCTAACCCGAATCAAGAAAAAGGGAAAGCCAAAGCGGCTGACCTTGTGGTAAAAGCAAACCCCCAGAGGGAAAACCCTACCGTTCTGAAAACCAGGGCCAACCCAAGGTCGCTCCCAAGGAAAGAAAAGATACGTCCCATCCCAGGAAGGGATCATTTGATCGATCCACAAGGGATGCACCAGGAGGGTACCAGGCCCTGGGCTGTCCCTAGACAGACCGGACGGGAGCAGCGTTTCCACCCTAGTGCTCCGTGAATAAAGATCACCGATGGCCCCAGCGTGCTGACAAGTCAGAAGCCGTTAGTTCAGGGGACGACACATCCTGGATAGACCTGCACAACGGTCTAAACGCCCAAAAGGAGCAGGCCCACAAGGAGAAGATCTGCTCCCGAGGGGGAGACCTGAGGAACAACCTCAATGACAGGAGGAACGAGAGGGTCCCCCTGGACGACGGAATGATGAGACAGTTTATGGAGCAGCTGGTCGCATTAAAGAAAGTCACAGACCGTCTAGTCTGTAAATAAGAGGGAGGAGGTTACGATTCTGAAGAAGAGGAAAAGGAACCATGTGCCAAACACATCATGGATGTGGTGCTCCGCTCCCTAAGGGGTTCAAAATGTTGAATCCACTTGCGTATACTGGGAACACATACCCAGGGACCATTTTTCCTGCTACAATCGATTAATGACCGTAGCCCATGTCTGTGACAATGACAAATGCCTCTGTTTTTTGATCACCCTAGATGGACCCGCAAAAGAGTGGTGGAAAAGGCTCAAGCCGGGATCTATCCAATCCTGGTCCGGACTATAAGCGGCGTTCCGCAAGCAGTTCATGGCCGCCATGAGGATGGACATGCAAATCAATGCCCTCGACAACATTAAACAACTCCCCATAGAGACTCTGAGGGCCTACATCCAGTGCTTCACGGAAGAAGCCTAAAAAATGAAAGGTGGACGATGGACAGCGCCTGGTGGCCCTCTAGTCTGGGATTCGAGCTGGGTCCCCTCTCTGGGACGACATGCAGCGCAGTAAGGCGGCCACCTTTGAAGAATTCATAAGGAGGGCACAAGGCTTTAATAACTGGGAGGAGGCCCGAATCTAGGCATTTGGATGGCAGCCGACTCCCTAGCCAAGTGCACAAACTTTTCCCGGGTACAGGATGCAGTATCCGGCCCCTCATTATCCAACACTCCCGGTGGCACCAGGGTCAATGGGTACTCCCGGAATGACCTTTGCAGCCCCAAAGGTCTACGGTTCTGCTTCCTCAGGATACGCGCCAACCCAGTCCACCCCATTTTCTGGATATGGGATGGCACCAATCGGGTACAGTGTTGCTCCCGACGGGGCCCAGCCATCCATGATTGGGGGATGGAGGCAAGTGTAAACCCCTCCCCGGGGAAGAGGTCGGGGAAAGGACAGAACCGGTCCGAGCCCTTTTAAAAGGGCAAGAGGGGCTACGAGCCCCAATATTCAGAGTACACCAACTTAGTGGATACTAGGGAGAACATATACCTGGCCACGGAGAGGACGGTTCGTTACTGGAAACCCACCCCCACGTTCAAAGGGGGAAAGAACTCGAGGGACACCAACAAGAGGTGTGCATATCACAAAGACGTGGGTCACTCAACCAAGGAGTGTTGTCAGCTGAAGGACGAGATCGAGAATTTGATCAAGTTGGGACATCTCCACTAGTGGGTCAGGATGCCTGTGGGTGTTCCGGGACTGCCAGTGGCTCCCGGACAACCTGTAATCCCGGGTGCATTTGGATCATACCAACCTCCCTAGGGAGGATATGCGATAGGCCCAGGAGCACAGGCCCCTCAGGTGGCCCCAATGGTGCAGGCACCCAGACCCAGAATGCCTTTCCCCTCCGGAACCCCGCCCCCACAAATAGATGGTCATGTAGCCACCATCTCGGGAGGGTCGCACCAGGGGGGGACCATCCCGGAACGATAAAAAATGGTATCTCAGCGAGCTTGACCATGACCAAGAGGTATGCGCCTTGGTCCAGCCCTCAGCTCAACGCGCCGAAATTGATGAATTTACCCATCACCTTCACAGAAGAAGATGCCCGGAACGTCCACTTCTTGCATCATCACCCTATAGTCATCGATGCCCAAATCGCCAACAAAATGGTGTCCTGAGTGTTGGTGGATGACGGAAGCTCTGTTAATATATTGTTCAAGCCAGCCTTCTTCACGATTGGCTTGACTGAGGTAGATCTGGCCTCATGCCCAACTCAGATCTACGGGTTTAATGGAGATTCAATACTCCCAATGGGGAAGATCCAGTTGCCCGTGACGTTGGAGAATAAGATCTAGGGCTCGTTCAAATTATGTACGTTCGCAGTGGTGGATTGTCCCACCGCCTACAACGTCATCTTTGGTCGACCCGCACTGGTCGACTTCAGTGCCATCACCTCCATCTGCCACCTTTGTATGAAGTTCTCCTGCGACAACAGAGGGGTAGAAGCGGTCCTAGGAGACTAGAAGAGCTCCCGGAAGTGTTACCACGTATCCTTCTGGCCAATTTATATGGTCACGAATAACCTCTTGAGGAGGAAGATGTTGATCCAGTCCCGCCTCCTCCCCCGGCATGAAGGGTGGTCCTAGAAGAAGACGAACTAGATCTGCGATAGAGGCGAACCGTGCACCGAAGCCCATGGAAGAAATTGAAGAGGTGTGCATCAACGACACCGACCCGACTAAGGTAATCCAAGTCGAGAAGAACCTGAACGCCAAGGTTCGGGCTGCCATCATCGTCAGAGTGAAAGAGAATTAGGATGTCCTAGCCTAGTCACACTCGGATATGACTGGGATAGATCGTAACATCATCTGCCACGCCCTGAACATCAACGAGGGCACGACTCCGGTCTGGCAGAAACGGAGACCCCTAGGGGTGGAGAGGGCAGAGGCCCTCAAGTTAGAAGTTGAGAAGTTATCTTCAATCAATTTCATTCTGGAAGCCTTGTATCCCATCTAACTAGCCAATCTGGTGCTAGTGCCCAAGCCGAATGGGACGTGGAGAACTTGCATCGACTTCACGGACCTCAACAAGGCTTGCCCCAAAGACTATTTCCCTCTACCCGAGTCGACCAAATGGTAGATGCAACGTCCGAATATGAGATATTGAGCTTCATGGACGCTTATTCCGGCTATAACCAGATATCAATGCACGTAGCAGACCAGGAACACACCAACTTCCAGACAGAAAAAGGGGTGTACTGCTACATCATCATGTCCTTCGGGCTCAATAACACCGGAGCCACGTATCAAAGTCTTGTCAACAGAATGTTCTGAGCCCAGCTAGGAAGGAATATGGACGTCTACATAGATGACATGCTGTTCAAGTCCAAGACCTCCGGAGGACACGCTAATGATCTGGCAGAAGCGTTTGCCATCATTCGGAAGTATGGGATGAAGCTGAACCCCAAGAAGTGCACTTTTGGTGTGGCATCCGGGAAGTTCATGGGCTTCATAGGAAGGTCCCAAGGGATAGAGTCCAACTCGGACAAGATCAAAGCATTGATCGATATGCCTTCACCATGGAAGCACAAAGATGTTCAACGCTTGACGAGACGAATAGCCGCCCTGAGCCGTTTTGTCTCGAAAGCCACGAACAAATGCATCCCGTTCTTCAACATCCTTCGGGGAAGCCAAAGGTTCGAATGGTCAGCCGAATGTGAAGAAGCTTTCTAGAGACTGAAAAAGCATTTGGCCCGAGCGCCAATCTTGGCAAAGCCAATGGATGGGGAGCCGTTATACCTCTATTTTGCCATGTCTGAACACGCCATCAATGTCGCGCTCGTATGGGAAGAAGATAAGGCCCAACTCTCGGTCTATTATCTATGCAAAAGGCTGTTGGGTGTGGAGTCTAGATACCCACAAATCGAAAAATTGACATTTTTCTTCCTAACTGCATTTCAGAAACTTAGGCCTTTCTTTCAGGCCCAGGCCATAAGAATACTAACCAACCATCCCTTACGACAAGTGTTACAAAAACCTGAATCATCGGGGAGACTCCTGAAGTGAGTCAATTTGACATTGCATATGTCCCCAGGATATCAATCAAGAGGCAGGCTCTGGCCGACTTTATCGTGGAGTGCACCGAGATCACTGAAGATGACGATCCCATCGACCCCGCAGCACCCTTATGGAAGGTCTTCGTAGATGAGGCCTCGAACGAAAAATGAGGCCGGGGCCGGGATCATCTTAGTATCACCCCAAGGACACCAGTTACAAAGTTCCCTATGTTTCAAGTTCGATGCATCAAACAACGAGGCTGAGCACGAGGCCAAGTTGACCGGATTGCGTTTGGCCTAGGAGGTAGGGGCAGCAAGTTTGGAAGTCTATAGCGACTCCCAATTGGTTGTCAGATAAATCTCAAGGGAATACCAAACAAAGGGGGAAAAGATGGCTGCTTATGTGACACGAGCTCAAGAGCTACTCCAGTCTTTTAAGAAGTATTCCATCCGCCAGATCCCCAGGGAACAAAATGTGTTTACAGACACATTGGCAAAAATGGACACGAATGCCGAGGCAGAGCTTTTTGGGCTCATCTCGATCAACCATCTTCCTGCACCAAGTATTCAAGCCCCCATGACCAACGCCATAGACTATCCCACGTCCTGGATGGGACCTATCATCCACCACCTAATAACTTAGGGGTTGCCCGCAGACAGGGCAGCGCCCAGAAAACTCCAGTACCAGGCCCCCAGATTTGTCATGATGGTATCGCAGAGGGCTATCCATGCTATACCTTTAATGCGTATCCGGGACCAAAATGAGTGCAATCATGCACTAGGTGCAGGAAGGTTTCTGCGGAGATCACATAGCTGGACTCAGCTTGTCTAAGAAAATCTTAAGGCAAGGATATTTCTGGCCGACAATGAAGAAGGATTGTGTCGATTATGTCTGCAAGTGCGAACAATGCCAAAGGTACGCGAAGATCCCGCGAGCCCCTCCAACAGAAATAACCCTGATGACTAGTCCCTAGCCTTTCGCAGTGTGGGGCTTAGTAGCGTCACTCCTGACCGGGAAGGGTGGTGTGAAGTACGCCATTGTGGCCGTCGATTATTACACTAAGTGGGTCGAGGTGGAACCCATGAACACCATCACCTCAAAAAAGGCCCTGGACTTTGTCATCAACAACATTGTGTGCTGATATGGCCTCCCTCACAAGATCGTGTCTGACAATGGGAAGCAATTTGACAGCACCCACTTCACTGACTTCTGTGAAAGGCTTGGCATCATCAAAAGCTTCTCCGCAGTTGCAAGGCCTCAAGAAAACGAGAAAACAGAGGCCGTGAACAAGATTTTGAAGGGAACATTGAAGAAAAAGCTTCAAGCCTGCAAAAGCAAGTGGTCAGAAGAGTTGCCCCGCGTACTATGGGCATACCGGACAACCGAAAGAACGTCTACCGGGCATACTCCCTACTCCATGGTGTACGGATGCAAAGCAGTAATCCCAGTGGAAACATCTATCCCATCTCACTGATGGGACACGTATGATCCCATCCAGAACCACGCCTTACTCCAAGAATCTTTGGACCTCATTGAAGAGATCCGGGAAGAATCCCAGGTTTAGCTGAAGATGTATCAAGGAAAGATCGCCAGACAATTTAACTCTAAAGTTAAGAGCCGAAGGTTTGAAATCGGTGATCTGGTCCTGAGAAGAGTCTTCCCTACAACCCAAGATCTGGGAGTGGGGGTTCTGGGCCCAAACTGGGAAGGACCGTATGAAATCCAACACGAAGTATGTCCAGGAATGTATCGCTTAAGGTGACTTGACGGAACAGAGGTCCCAAGGGCCTGGAACGTAGAACACCTCCGTAAGTGCTATCAATAGTCTGGAGGACGTGTTTCTGTTTTTAATTTTTCTTTTAAACAATGTACGCCCCAGGGTGATTTCTTATTTAATGAAAATGATGTGTACAAAACATCATAATGAAATATTGTAAAGAAATGAAAGTTCGTGTCTGTCTTCACAAACAAGTGACCCAAGACTACAGTCTTCACTCACTTGGGGAGGGGGGGGGTATAACCATCCATACGACAAAGTCAATGAACAAAAAAGCAAAACAGGATGCAAAACGCAGAGTGTAGTCCTAATCCGGGCCGTACAGACTGGGGGTAGTGAAACCCAACTCCCAACAAAAGGACGCAAGGCTCAGGCTTAGTCCCAACCCGGACATACAGTGGTTGGGGGGTACAAACCCAATAGGACGCAAGGCTCAGGCCTAGTCCCAACCCGGACATACATGGGTCGGGGGGGTACAAACCGAAGCATAGATGGTCCAGAGGGTACATGACCCAATAAGATTTAAGGCTCAGGCCTAGTCCTAGCCCGAATGTACATGGTCTGGAGGTATAATAACCAGTAGGACATGCGGGCCAGGCCCAATCCTAACTCGGACATACATGGTCCGGGATATGAAATACCTAAAAATCGGTTGACCAAATGTGGTCCCAAATAACCAAATACCTATCCATGTCTTCTCTCTAATGGCCTAGAACCATTGGAACGTGAGTCCTAGGTATAAGTTATCTAAAATTAGTCTTATAAATGGCCCAGGGCATGGGAACCTAACCCATAGGTTTAAAATAAGCTAATCAACTAATCTCTGATGGCCCAGGCTGTTGGAACCTAAACACCAGCATCAGGACAAATAAAAAAAAAAAAAAGAAGCCACGAAAAACAAGTTAAAGGCCCCGGCCTAGGCTTCGCCCTATTCTGATGCCTCCAGAATTTGTCCATCTGCTTCATCCTCGGCCACGAGCTCCGCGTTGGCTTTCTCCTTAGCCTCGAACTCAGCTCTCTTTGTGGCGGGATCGGGGTAAATCAGGAGATTCATGTTCTTGTCCTGGATCCAAGCCATGTAGATAGTCTCTTCGAAGGTGGCCTCTAGCAAGGCTTTTGCCTGCTCTTTCTCTCGGCAAGCCTCCTCATGCCTTTTCACCTCTAGCTGAAGCAAGTCGTCCAAGGCCTAGACCCGGGACTCAAGAACCGCGATCTTCTCCCGATCCTGGCAAGACTAGGCCTCAGCTGCCTCCAGTAGGATCTTAGATGATGCCTTAGAGTCCCAAACACGAAGAAGTTCCGCCTCTAGGCTATCCACCAACTTTTTGTGGTCGGCTTCCTTCCTGGACAGAGTTTCTTCGAGTTGGAACTGAGTTTGGGTGGCCTCCTTGCGGTCTATCTTGGCTTGAGAAACTTCCTTAGCCAGGGCCTCCACCTGGGCAACCTCCTTGGTCAGGGCCTCCCTGGTAGCTTCCCGCTGGTTCAAAGCCCCCTCCAACTCCAGCTAGCCTGTCTCCCGCTTCATCGCCATCTCCGCCACTAAATCGACATTCCGATGGGCTAGCAAGGCATCCTGGAACAAATCAAAGCTAGAAACCATACTGGTTAAAAATATGAAAAGTAGAGGAAGATATGGACATATAACTTACAGTGGTGGCCTGGTGACAGTTAGCCTGGGAGATGAACAAGGTGTCCCGGTTGGCCAAGATGACATACTGTTTCAGTTGAAGGTTGGACATGGTTGTCCCAACTTGCTCCAACAGATCTGCGGCAAACGGGGTCGTGTCCTACCCCAGTTTGGGGTGAAATCTGCTCTCAACAACGAGTCGATCCATGATTGGCTGAGGGGCACTGAAAGCAACCGGGCGCTCGGCGATCTCCACCTTGCACCAGATCATCTAGGCCCGATAGACCTCCTCGCTTCTATCTTGGCCATCTTCCTAGGCCCGGGATACCATCCTCGATCTATCCTCCCGGAGGACCATGTCCCCCTCCACGGGAAGAGCCGGATTGATGGGGAGCATGGGAGCCTCCGAGAGTTCCCAGGTGGCGAGCTGGCTTTCCCCGAAAGAGTTCTCCTTAGCCAAGGAAAGATCCTTAGTCTTTGCCCTCGTGGCCCGGTTCGCAGACCTATCAGCAGCCGAGTCCGCAGCCCTTTTCTCCGACCCCCGACTCGCTAGGGACTAATGCTCCAAGTCACTAACCGGAAGACGAGCAGGCGAAGACGGGACGACTTTAGTACATACCGTCATGAGAGGGATCGCGGCTGGAGCTTCCCCGATAGCATCCAACTCTGGCATCGAGCCCCCAAGAACCAAGTCCAGCACCTTGTTCTTGGGCACACCTTTTGCGGCTTTCTTCACTGACACCCTAGCCTTGGCCTCCCGGGCCTCCATGGCCTGTTTCATCTTGGCCACGGGATTGGACATGTTAGAATCGTCTGAAAAAGACAAACAAAAAGAAAGTCAGCAAAATATACAAGTGAGGATAAGAAGTATTTAAAAGTTAGTCTAAGGTCCTCCGGGACGAACCCTTATCTAGAACTCAGGCTCGACTCAACTCTATTAAAGCGAAGGAATGGATTCGATCCCCCATGTCGTCCAGGTTCAAGAAGTTACCATATTGAAGGAACCAAGTCCAGAATCGTCTCTGGGTCTAAGATATTGGGGGGCGGGGGGTGAAGGTCCCATTTCATAGACGACCCCGAATAGGTGGCCTCGGTAAAGTTGCCTATCCCTAACTAAGTCCCCAAAATGGGGAGCATAAGTCAGAAGCAAAGGTGAATTACCTTGCCTCGATGTACTATCCCCGGAGCCCCCATGTTCGACTGGGCTTCATTAAAAAGGGCCTCCAGCTCCTCAGAGGTGGCTCTCTTTGTCTGGTGGGCCTACTACTTCTTCTTCCTCACTGCGTCCGCCCGGGCAGCGGCCTCCACAGGCTCGATGTGAACGAGGGTCAACTCCTCCCTCAAAATGGGGTCCCTCTCACATTGAATTCCCCGGAGGTTAGGGGCCGTGATCGTCTGATTGGCCACCAACATCCTGATTGTTTGTAGATTTGCGATGTTTACGTAATCTCCAACATTCAGATCCTCCGCGCTCAAATTGGCGCAATACTTTTTCCGATCCAGGATCGACTGAGTGAGAGGAGTTTGGGCATATGGTCCTGTTATCTAGAAACGTAAGTCAAAAGCGGATAACAAAAATAACGAAAAGGATTGAAGAGGAAGACTACTTACCCACGCGCTGGAAGTCCAGCACCAACATGGGGTTCCGATTCGAAAGGAACCTGGATGTCATGAACTAGTAGTGTCTGACATCTGGGGGGTGCTTCCAGGAGCTGGTAGGGGCGGGATAATTGCTGCGAGGCTTCAGTCTATAGAAGTCGTCCCGAGTCTTATCCTTGGCATTGAGGTGTGGCTTCAGCTTGTAGAAGTACAACACCTCTGTTGGGGTAGGCTCCGGGATCTCCTTCACCACGCAGAAAATGTGCCATCCCGAAAGAAGTTTCTAAGCTTGGGGCCAGAGCTGGAACGGCACGATCCCCACAAATTTAAAGAACTGCGCGAAGTAGTTGTGGAGCGGGAGAGTGGCCCCCGCACTAATATGGCCTATGCTCCAGACCCAGAATTCTCCCACGCTGGTGTGGGACTTTTCCTCCTTCCTGGCCAGGCAGTTGTAAAAGAGCCCGGGAGTCGATTCCACTCCCATATGCCTCTTCAAAACGTCCAGCATCTGGTAGTTCCAGAATTCATTCTTCTCCCCGTCCATCTCCCATGTGTTGCCACTGGGGGGTTTGTATCCTTCCAGGACGAAGGGGATCGACTAAACGTACACTTCCGGGTGGAGAGTAACGCCGAGACTCATATCTGGTGATCTGGGAACAAAAGAAAAAGAAGCAAACAACCAAGCAGTTAGTACCAAAACCCAAAAGGGTTGGTTAAGGTACGAGAGCTTTCCTATGATCTGCTTGGAGGAGTCCCCTCCAGACCAGATCGATCTGAGATCACTGAAGATCCCCAGAATTCTAATCAGGAACAAAGAGGAAGAATTTTTTCTAAGTTTTCCCTAGGCAGCCTATTACCTCTTGTTCAGGGACAACCCGGACCTGGGAGGATCCGGGATGACCCAGATAGTTTTGTTCTACTAACCTAATACGCTCAGAACTACCCTAAATGGTGGCCCCGACTCTAAGCACCCTATAGCCACAAATGTGACTGCAAAATAACAAGCATGAGAAAACAGAAATGGAAGGTTCAGGGAACTTACTGTAAAGTGATGATCGTGGAGAGTATAACATTTCCGGTGATAGGGACGGCAAAATCATGGTCTTGAATAGGTGGAGATGACACACAAGTTCGTCTAACGATTGAGCTGAGGTCGCACTTTTAGGTGAGGGTACGTAAAGAGGCGACGATGGAGAATTTCATCGGTGAGCTCGGACATAAAAAGTTCTCTTTATGGTTTTGGTTGTTCAGAATGCGTAAAATTTGCAAATAAAAATCTGGGGGTTTTTATTAGAAACAAAAGCATGTTTTTGATCCAACGGTTCAGAATGACTCCCCACATTTGACGGTCCCGGATAACGCAGGGGCTTTAATTAGCCCACTCGAGTATCGGATTGTGGGTTCCCCAAGTCACGATCTGCGCCATCCCAATCCAACGGTGCAATGGAAAGACATTTCAAAATTTATCCCATCCAACGGTCCCCAATAATGCAAGAATATTAAAGGATCCATTCGTACAAATGGGACGCTTCTAAATTTACGTTGACGTTCAACACGATAACAAGGAGATTTTCTCCGAACTTGTCAGGCGCGAGTTCTATTGACGCACTAGTTATAGGGAAACACGTGCGGAATGTATGCCATTATTTCATAATCGTATTGTCACTACTCTGATGGATCATGTCCCTCTGATCTCCTTAGAAGCCCATGCAAACCAGACTGAAGCTGCGTACTGTTGTTAGTCTTACATTATGGTTATGCTCAAGACTACCCAATGGGCCCTGATTAGTGTATTTAATTTAATAAAATCATTTGTATTAAGCCTCCATTAGTGAGAAAATAGTGTTTTATAATCTTATTGGGCGCGAATTAGTCCGACCGAAATCCAGAGCACTCAAATGCCTATAAATATTGTTGTGAAATGCTCAGTGCCAAGAAAAACAGAAACAAAAACAGAGAGGGATCACAGCATTAAAACTTGATCCAAAATAATATGCAAATCAAGACAAAAACATGGACAAATTAAAACCAAACATAAACAGTAAAGAAGAGTAGAATTTACGTGGTTCGAACAAGGATAACAAAGTGTTATCTTGCCTACTCCACGGCCAGAAACAGCCCTTAGGGCCTTGAGATATTTATTGCTGATTCAACCAAGATGTTACACCAATCTGAATCTGTCTTTGACAGATTTGAACACTCAAAAGAAGTTGTGCTTCTATTACAGAAAAACTCACATGGGAGGATTAGATCAAACACACTAATCTCTCCTTACAACCCTCAAAGTTTCTCTCTCAATCTTTTCTTCTCTCTCTGAACAGTGGTGTTTTCAACTCTCTCTAAACTTGGTTGTTGTACATGTTAGCTCGAATAGGATAGGAAGCTATTTATAGACTTGGCCTAAGTTTAATGTCCAAGACTGTCATAACAGAATGTTAGTTAATTCTGTTATGACACTATCCACAAAGACTTGACCGAGCTAGGAATTAGGTGAGCTCATAATGGGATTAGACAAAATGTGAAGCCAAACACAACAATCATCCACCTTGGCTTTACATTTGAGTGATGAGACCCTGTTGAGAAAGGGACTGTTCTGGTCTTGAATTGCTTAGCAGCTGAGTATGTTTAGCAAGTTCAGACAAAGTCTGAACTTTGCTAGAGGAACATACTTGGCTAACATGTCTGCAGGATTCTCCTTGGTTCCAATCTTTCTGACTTGTACCTCTCCCTTTGCAATCACATCTCTAATGAAATGTAGCTTAATATCTATATGTTTAGACCTTTCATGGAACATGGGATTCTTCATCAAATGTAGTGCACTTTGGTTGTCACAGTGCACTACTATGTCTTTTGAGTTGAAACCCAATTCTGTTGTGAACCCTTTCAGCCAGATTGCTTCTTTGATTGCCTCTGTTGCTGCCATGTACTCAGCTTCTGTTGAGGACAGGGCAACTACCTTTTGAAGGTTGGATTTCCAACTTACACATCCACCAAAGACTGTGAATGCATACCCTGTTATTGACCTTCTAGTGTCAATACTTCCTGCATAATCAGAGTCTACAAATCCTGAGACTTCAGTGCCTTGAATGCTGCTGTCATTGTTGTATTCTAATCCAAGGTCCATTGTACCTTTAAGGTACCTTAGTATCCACTTTACAGCAGACCAGTGTTCATTTCCTGGATCTGAAATGAACCTACTGACCATGCTCAATCCATAAGCAAGGTCAAGCCTTGTACATACCATACAATACATCAAACTTCCTACACATGAGGCATATGGAACTGTGTCCATTTGAGCTTTGTCCTCTTCTGTCTTTGGGGCCTGAGATTGCGAAAGTTTGAAGTGAGGAGCTAGGGGCGTGGAAATTGGTTTTGATTCACTCATGCAGAATTTATCCAACACTTTATGTATGTAGTCTCTTTGAGACAAGGTGATTCTGGTAGGCCTTTCTCTTCTAATATCAATCCCAAGGATTCTCTTTGCCTCCCCCATATCTTTCATTTCAAATTATGTACTGAGTTGTTGCTTGAGCTTATCAATCTTTTGTATTTCCTTTCCAATGATGAGAATATCATCAACATATAATAGTAACCAGATTGGTACACTATTACAGTAAACACAAGGATCATAGTTGCTCCTTGTAAAACCAGTTTCTGTCATGAACTCATGAAATCTTAGATTCCATTGCCTAGGAGCTTGTTTGAGTCCATACAAGGATTTCAGTAGTAGGCATGCTTGATTTGGCTTGTTACTCTTGAATCCATCAGGTTTGGCCATATAGATCTCTTCTTCAAGCTTTCCATGTAAGAAAGCTGTCTTAACATCCATTTGGTCCATTTCCAAATCAAATTTTGCTACCTTTGCCATCATGATTCTGATTGAGGACTGCTTTACCACTGGAGATAATATGTCATTGAAGTAAATTCCCTCTCTTTGACTAAAACCCTTAGCTACTAGCCTTGCCTTGTACCTAATCTCTTCACCTGGTAGACCCTCCTTTTCCTTAAAGATCCATTTGCATCCAATTAGTTTCTGTCCAGGTGGTTTAGGTACAGTTGCCCATGTCTTGTTCTTCTTGAGCGATGTCATCTCCTCATCAATAGCTGCAAGCCATTTCTTTCTGTCCTTACAGTTAACAGCTTCTTGGTAGGTTCTAGGAACTGAACTCACCACTTCTTCTGCTAAAGCTAATACAAAGGCAGTGCAATCTGCAAAACTGAACCTATCTGGTGGTTCTATAGCTCTTCTTTCTCTGTCTCTAACAAGTTGATATCCCTGTGATCCACCTTGATCTGTCTCCTCTTCATCTACTTGTTCAGGTTCTGTGTTCCCAACTTGATTCTCTCCAGGTGATTCTTCAAGTTGAACTTGGACATTCCCAGTGATTTCTGTCTGAGCATCATTCTCAGTATTGCTCTTTTTCATGGGCATTTCATTTTCATTGAAGACCACATCCCTGCTGATGATGCATTTTTTGAAACATTCTTATAAGCACCACATCTTGTATCCTTTTACCCCATCAAGATATCCAATGAAACAACATTTCAATGCTCTCGGCTCTAACTTGTCTTGTCTTATGTGTGCATATGCTGTGCATCCAAAGACTCTCATATGGTCAATTCCTGGTGCATGGCCTGTCCAAAACTCCTGTGGTGTCTTGAAATTTAGAGCTGTTGAAGGGCACCTGTTGATGAGATAACATGCTGTTTTTAAAGCTTCACCCCAGAATTGCTTTCCTAACCCTGCAGCATTGAGCATACACCTCACTCTTTCAATAAGAGTCCTGTTCATCCTCTCAGCTATGCCGTTTTGCTGAGGGGTTTTGATTACAGTATTGTGCCTTCTTATTCCCACTTCTCGGCAATACCTGTTAAACTCATCAGAACAAAACTCAAGACCATTGTCAGTTCTTAACATCTTGATTTTCTTACTGGTTTGATTCTCTATCAAATTTTTCCAATTAACAAAGGTATCAAAAGAATCATTTTTATTCTTGAGTAAGAAAACCCAAACCTTTCTGGTATAGTCATCAACTATACTTAGAAAATAGCTTGCCCCACCTATGGTTTTGGTTCTGGAAGCACCCCAGAGATCTGCATGGAGGTAGTCCAATTTCTCTGCTGTTGTGTGCCTAGCTTTTGGGAATTTCAACCTGCAACTCTTGCCATAAACACAGTTTTCACAGAAATCTAATTTCTTACCAAGTTTACCTTTAAGTATGCCTTGTTTCTCAAGCTCATACAGTCCTCTCTCACTGACATGCCCAAATCTCATGTGCCATAGCTTGGTTTGATCCATGCTATCATTCTTGACAATAGTTGCAGCCTTTCCATTAACTGTTTTACCATCTAGATAATAAATCCCATTTCTGAGATTGCCTTTCATCACAACTGTGGAATCCTTTAGTACTCTAAGAGAGCTATCAATCTTGATGCTGCAGCCTTTAAGAGTTAGTGCACCGATAGATAGCAAATTTCTTTTGAGGTCAGGAACATACCTCACATCTCTAATGACTATTTCTGATCCATCATGAATTTTGATAAGCACTGAGCCAATTCCTGCAATCTTGCAGGCCTTGTTATCTCCCAACAAGACTGAGCCATTGTCTTGATCCTTAAAGCTGCAAAAGAAATGTTTGTTAGGTGTCATATGAAAAGAACAACCTGAATCTAAGATCCACTCATCACTAGTGGCTTGACATGATGCAACTAAAGCATCTGCAGATTCATAACCATCAAGGACACAACCAGCATCACAAAACCCTTCTTCTTTTCCCTGTCAAGCTTTGCTTTGAGGGCCCTGCACTCATCTCTGAAATGACCTTCCTTCTTGCAATAATAGCATTGTTTTCCTGCCTTTGAATTTGTGCTGAAACTCGATTTAGGTCTTTGACCAGTGCTATTTCCCTTAGAGTGATTACCCTTGCTGTTTGTCTTGTGATTTCCACCTTTGTTTTCCCTTGAACCAGGTTTGCCTTTCACAAACATTCCCTCACCATTGCTGTCCATTTTTTCCTCTGATTTCTTTTGAATCTCTTTTGAATTCAGAGCAGCCTTGACCTCTGACACTGTCAAGGTATCCTTCCCATAAAGAATGGTATCCACAAAATGTTCATAACATTTTGGTAAAGAACTCAACAACAGAATCCCTTGATCTTCATCTTCAATTTTCACACCAATATTACTGAGATCCAAGATGATTCTGTTGAACTCATCAAGATGTTTTCGAAGATCCTTTGAATCCTCCATCTTCAAGGTGTACAGCTTCTTCTTCAGATAGAGTTTGTTGGCTAAGGACTTCTTCAGGTAAATTGATGCAAGTTTTTCCCACAAACTTATTGCTGTAACTTCATCAGAGACTTCTCTTAGTACCTCTTCTCCCAAACTCAGAAGTATGGCACTATGTGCCTTGGTTTCAATTTCCTTGATCTTCTTTTTGTCATCTCCAAGTTCCATTAACTCCTCTTTGTCTATGGCTTGATATATCCCTTGCTGGACCAACAAAGCCTTCATTTTGATTCTCCATAATCCAAAATCATTTGTCCCTGTGAACTTGTCAACCTCATATCGTACGGAAGCCATTGTTGAACAAGAATCTTGATCTTGCTTGAAGTTCTTGACTGGTTCTTGGCAGATTCGAAACCTGGCTCTGGTACCACTTGTTGTGAAATGCTCAGTGCCAAGAACAACAGAAACAAAAACAGAGAGGGATCACAACATTAAAACTTGATCCAAAATAATATGCAAATCAAGACAAAAACATGGAAAAATTAAAACCAAACATAAACAGTAAAGAAGAGTAGAATTTACGTGGTTCGAACAAGGATAACAAAGTGTTATCTTGCCTACTCCACGGCCAGAAACAACCCTTAGGGCCTTGAGATCTTTATTGCTGATTCAACCAAGATGTTACACCAATCTGAATCTGTCTTTGACAGATTTGAACACTCAAAAGAAGTTGTGCTTCTATTACAGAAAAAATCACATGGGAGGATTAGATCAAACACACTAATCTCTCCTTACAACCCTCAAAGTTTCTCTCTCAATCTTTTCTTCTCTCTCTGAACAGTGGTGTTTTCAACTCTCTCTAAACTTGGTTGTTGTACATGTTAGCTCGAATAGGATAGGAAGCTATTTATAGACTTGGCCTAAGTTTGATGTCCAAGACTGTCATAATAGAATGTTAGTTAATTCTGTTATGACACTATCCACAAAGACTTGACCGAGCTAGGAGTTAGGTGAGCTCATAATGGGATTAGACAAAATGTGAAGCCAAATACAACAAATATGAATAGTTGTGCACTCTGGAAAGGATCCGATTTTTCTCTTGTAAGCATATACTCTGCTCAAATTTAGAGAAAACTCCATTACTAAAGCTCCTTAAGCTCTAATACAACAGACTCGTGGACTAAGGTTCTTTAACGCCCCAACCACGTAAAATCCCTTGTGTGATTATCTCTAATCCTTTTTTTTAAGCTCCCTTATCTTTTACAATTCTAGTTTCTGAAAAACTCGCTAAACAATCACTAATACCTTACTTTTTATTTTTATTTTACATCAAATATTTACATTACACCATACATCAACTTGACTATTTATTGTCTATATTTTCTCCGTCATTAAATATTATTTCTTTATTAATTAAAATACTAAAAAATAAGAGAAAAATAAAAAATATATATATAATTAAAATGGAAAGAGAATGGGACTTGCTTGCGCTTCACCCCCTCCCCCAAATCCGTCATGTGTTACTAGACACTTGAAGTGATAAAGCATTGACTTGATCTAGGATCTGTTGACAAATAAACTCTTGTGGATGATTTCTTTCTCAACTTTGCCATCAAATTCTTTGTCCCTTCTATACTTATGATCACTCCTCAAGAATCGTCTATGACCAACATAAGATTTCTTACCAATCACTCGGATGGAAGTGGTGTCTTCATTGCATGTTGGACATGCTTTGTATCCCTGCCCGCTCCAACCAGAAAAGCTACTACGAGCACGGAAATTGTTAGCTGTCCACAGTAGGGCTGCACACATTTTGAAAAATTCATTTCTTGTGCCATCTCTTGTGCCGTCCCCGTTAATCCCCAATTGTTTTAACTCATCCACCAAGGGTCTTAGAAATACATCCATGTCTTTACCCGGTGATTTTGGCCCAGGAATAAGGAGAGTTGGCATAAAATCCTCCTCCTTCATGAACAACCAAGGGGGAGATTGTAGTTCGTCAAAATCACAGACCACATGTTGTACGATAAGCTCACGTTGCCAAAAGGATTAAACCTATCAGCAACAAAGCCTAGACGGACATTTCTGGGATCTTTTGCAAATTCAGGATGTGTGGCATCAAAGTCTTTCCATGCAGACCCATCAACCGGATGATGCATCACCCCATCTTTTTTTGATCTCCCAGTATGATGCCATTACATGTCATTAGCTTTATACTTTGAATTGTACATTCGCTTTAATCTGGGAGTCAATGAAAAAGTAACACATCATCTTATGTGGAACATTTTTCTCCTTCTTCTTTTCATTGAACCATCGGCTACTCCCACACGCAGGACATGATTCTTTGCTTGCATGCTCATTGTAAAATAAGCAACAATCATATTTACAGATATGTATTGATTGATATCCCAACCCTAACTTACTCAACTTCTTTTTGGCCTCGTAGTGTGTTGGAGGAATTTTATTATCTTTCGAAAATGCAAACTTTAGTAACTTCAATAATTCATCGAAATAGTTGTTTGGCCACTTCCCCATAACTTTCAAATCCACCAACTTCGCCAAAAAGTTTAAGGATGATATCCAATCACAACCCAGATACAACTCAGCCTCAATCTCGTCGAACAACTCATCATAATACTGTCCCATTCGACTGCCAGACACACCGCCCGCTTCGTCTACATTTGTTGGTAAGATTAAATCGTCAACGACGACAACGACGTCAACCATCTCATCTACATATTCATTCTCCTCAACTGCCTCATTGGCAACACTAGCTTCCACCTCACTGTGGTAAACCCACTGTTGATTATTTTGTTGAAAACCCTTGTGAAAGACATGAGCCTTCACCAAATCTGTAGTTTGTAGTTTAACATTGAGGCACCTCATGCACGAATATTTAATTCTCCCGTCGCAGTCTATGTGTTCTTTTGCTATTTCCAAGAAGGCTTGGAGACCGTTCCAATAAGTGTCACAGTTATGATTCCTTAATGTCTTCCAACTCTTATCGATCGACGTCTACGATAAAAGAATAAACAACAATTAAACATTATCGACTATGTGTATGTGTGCCCTAATCCGCATTTTCACTCCACTTCTACAAGGGTAAAGAACCTATCATATTAAAATTTGTAGTATACATATAATTTAATCTACACTCTTAAAATTGTTTTGTTTATGTAAAAATTTCGGCAGCACCTCCCTATGGTTCTCATAAGTGCGCAGACTAAAATTAAGTCTGCCCACTTATGAGAACAAATAAGAAGAGACATAATGAAATCTCTACTAACGAAACAATAAAATGAGTAATAAATCAAATTATAGGTACACAACGAATCCAAACTATCCTTGCGAACACATACCATCCTAGATAATTCGGAAAAGCATATTTAAGAGTCCTTACTGACTCAACCTCTTCGAACGGGTCTAAGACTTTTCATGGTTAAAAATAATTAAGAAAAAATTATCACTAGGTGATAATATATATAAAATTTCTATCCTGTCTTTGGTGATCAAATTTTATCACCAAAGAAAAGCAACAAAAAATAAAATATTTTTTAATACTAGTTGTTTTATGATGTCTTATAAAACCTTATGATACCATAAAAAAATTATTATGTTTTATAAGCTCTTATTTTATAATGTTTAATATTATTAATAATTTCTATTTTCATTATTATTTAATTAATTTAACCAATAGTAATTTGTTTTATTGTTCATTTTTTATTTTCTTAATTAGTTTTTTTAATCTTCAAACTTACTTTTTCATCTCAATTAATTAATGATTTATTTTTAAATTATTAATATTAAATTAAATTATAATTTTTTAATTTATTTTTAAATTATTAAATTTGTTAATATTAAATTAAATTTGATTTTTTATTTATTGTTAATAGTAAATTAAATTACTGAATTTGTTAATATTAAATTAAATTATAATTTTTTAATTTATTTCAAAATTATTAAAATTTTAATATTAAATTATTTAGCTAATTTTTAATTTATTTTGTTAATTCTAATTATTCAAAATTTTATTTATTATTTAATTATTTATTTAGTCCCCTAACTCTACTAAAATTTTGGCAACATAATGTCTATATTCTAAGCTATCCCAAAAATTTAAAAACCTGCAAATGACATTCAGAAAATTCCCAAAATATTGACAATATATTATACAATTTTCTACACATATTTCATCATTAAATTTAATCACCAATAAGAAAATCGACAAAAATGAAATATTTTCTCAACACATTTTATGATGTCTTGTAAAGTATTATGGTTTTATTAAATTCATATTGCAATATTTTATTATTTAATTATTTTATTCCGAATTCCAACCTACCCTATTTCGACCTAGTGAATCCCTTCGAGATAGTAAGCAGACATCTAATACTACACACTTTTTCAAGATATTTGAAGAAATATCTTGAAAAAATGGGTAATACGAGATGAGTACATTGACTCGGAATAATATCCTCAAGACATCCACTAGATGTATGTCTATGACTTTTTGTTATTATTTTTTAATTAATTAATAATATAATTATTAAATTAATTGATATTATTTAATTATCTTACATATTACTAAATTAATATTTTATTATTTAATTATCTTATTAATCATTACATTAATATTTTATTATTTAATTATCTTATTCTGAACTCTAACCTACCATATTCCGACCTAGTGGATCCCTTGGAGATAGTAAGCAAACATCTACTACTCCTCATTTTTTCAAAATGTTTGAAGAAACATCTTGAAAAAATGAGGAATACTAGATGAAGACATTGACTCAGATTACGATCCCTAAGGCATCCACTAGATGTATGTCTATGACTTTTTGTTATTAGAAATAATAACAATTATCACTATGTGAAAATAACCATCCTATCCTATATATAATGTTTTACTAGGTCTTATTTTATAATGTTTAAGATAAAATATTTTTTAATAATTAAAACTGCATTTATTAAGCATGTTATTATAGTTATGATTATTATTAATTTCTATTTTAATTATTGTTTAATTAAATATAATTGAAATTAATTATAGGTAATTATTTATATTCTTAGTTTTCAAATTTGTCAAGATTTTTAATAATTAGTTATTTTTTTAATTATCAAACTTATTTTTTCTTCTTTCAAATTAATGTTTGTTGTCCGTATTTTTCACCGCCGACACGTGGCAACCCCCAGTGGCTAGCTAGGATGTTTGTGGACATCCTCGGGGCATGTTACTGCCTGAGGCCTGTAGTCGGAGAAAGGGTCTTCATAGATAAGGTTTTATTTGAAGGGGGCAGTAGGTTTCTTGGTGAACTACTTTCCAATGTTCGATTTCAGAGATGGAGGTTCTCCAGCTCAGACGGTTAAGGCAAGGGGTCTTGTATCTAAGTCGCCTCCCAGGCCTAAGGTGCTAGTTCTTGGATCTAGGAGGTGGAGCAATGTGTCAGTGGGTGCGGGTTTTTAGAGTTAGAGGATCATCTGACAACCTTTGTGTGAGATCCATCAACAGTGTTGTCGAGTGTATGACTCGACAATTTGCACACCCACTACGCCACCTGACACGGGTGTATGTACAACATGCCCTGACAATCCCAGGGGCATGTTCCCCGTAAAGTGGTTACCTATCTGCAGTGGGCCCCACAAATCTCGCTTGGGCCGTAGCCTCTATTCAATGTAGCCCAATGCATTGAAGTGTATTAATCCCCCAATTATGGAAAGAATGTGTATTAATTGTTTATGATTAACATGAATGACCCCAACCTCTATAAATAGGGTTGGGAGTCTCATTGTAGAGGGTTCGATTTTTTAGAGAGAAAACTACTTGTACTCAGAGCAATCTAAACGTTGCTTGAGAAGACAATATAAAAGCTTGCGACCACAAGCTTGCAATCTCCCTAATACTAGAGACCCATGGACTAGGGTTCTTTTATAACCTGATCCACGTAAAAATCTTCGTGCTCTTATAGCTATTTCTTTAACCTCTCTTATAAAAGTTGATAGTGAAAAAGGTAGTCAACATTTTGGTTCTTTCATTGAGAGCTTGAAGAAAGCATTTAAAACATTCACGATTATGGTAACTACACGAAGAAACGTTACAGATGAAGTGCCCCCTCCTACCAGAGTTGAAGGAGGAGAACTCAGTAGGCAACCACCTCAGGACGTACCTGAGATGATGGAGGACTACGATGAGTATGATGAGTATGACAGCGAGGATAATGATGCCGACCAAAGGTATTATGAGGATGAATATCCTCAGCCCATGGAGGCGGAAGAGGCGTCGGACATGGTGGTACTCCGCGAGCAAATGGCTACCCAACAACAAAGGCTTGATGCTCAAGAGGGTAACATTGTTGCCCTTCTGGAGATGGTGCTTACCATGAAGGCCACTCTTGCAGCCCAAGGGTTGCGAGTGGACCCCAACGGAAACGCTCCAGCTGGGCACCCAATAGGTGTGCCCCTGTGCATCTTGTTGGAGTGTCATCTGTCAACACAGCTGATGTGCCTCCTGAACACCCGGCTGTCGAGGCACGGGATCCGCCAACTGAGGTGCCCACCGGGCACCCAGCAGGAGTTAAAGCCTCAGCGCCACCGCAAGTCTGTGGTAAAGGAAAGGCCAATACTCCCCCTATGTTCACATTCAGTAGAGGGCGTTGAGAGCCCAACCTGGCCAGAGCGCCGCCTCTTCCGGTTATAATGCCATCTTTGCTCTTGGAATTGGTATGTCTCCAGCAGGGTTTGGGGCAGCGCCCACTGGATACTTTTCAGCCTGTATTCACTGCTGGAGTTGTCACTCCATCCCATCCAGCTGAATCCAGTCGAGCTCCCAGTGGCACAAGGCGTGGAGGGAAGGGCAAGGGTCACAAACTCAGGGGAAACGGAGAGAAGGGAGTCACATCAAGCGAGAAGTACGTCTCGTAGCATTCCAAATATACTGACTTGGTGGACTCCCGAGAGAACATCTCCGTGGCCACGACACACCACGTGCACTACAGGAAGCCAAAACCCGTTTGAAGAGACAGGGATAGAAGGGACCCTGGCGAATTTTTTCGTTTCCACAATGACATTAGGCATCACACTAACGAATGTCGCCAGCTCAATGATGATAATGAGAACCTCATCAAGCTGGGACACCTCCATCAGTATGCTAAGGGTGGACTGTGTCAAACACAACCACTCATGGCCGGACCGACGGTCCCGCCTGCCACACCTCAGGTCTCGACAACAACTCCTATAGGTCCCCAACATCCAGCAGCCCAAGGGCCTCCTCCAGTAAATGGGTGAGTAGGAACCATATCAGAAGGACCTCACCTGGGGGCATCTCACAAAGCTCACAGAATAGGTATGCATGAGCTTTGAACCATGACGATGAGGTACCGACTTTGACCCAATTACCTGCCCAAATGCCGCGAATGACTGACCAAGTCATTACGTTCTCCGAAGATGATGCTTGGAGAGTGCATTTCCCACATCACGATCCATTGGTGATTGAGAACCAAATCTCCAACAAAATGGTTGCAGGGATTCTAGTAGACAAAGGGAGTTCAGTGAATATCCTGTTTAAATCAGCCTTTGAGAAGATAGGGCTGACTACGACAAAATTGTCCCCGTGCGCCTCAACACTCTAAGGGTTCTCAGGAGAAGCCCTCATCCCAATGGGGCAGATAACGCTCCCAGTGACACTCAGAGAGATACCTCGCCAAGATTTTAAGTACTGCACCTTTGTTGTGGTGGATTGTCTCTCGACATACAATGCCATTTTGGGACGGCCAACACTGGTGGAGTTTGGGGCTGTCACCTCCATCCGTCATTTGTGCATAAAATTCCCCATGGATGCGGGAATCGGCACAGTCTATGGTGACAAAAAGAAGGTGAAACAATGCTATAATGTACCCCTCAAAGATCCCATGATGATGGTAAGGGAAGAAATATTCGAGAGCTTCAAGACCCCAAAGGTATGAGCTGTGAAGGAATCAGGGCCTGATGAGTTAGACCCAAGTGTTCAAGAGGAGAGGTCCATCGAACCAATGGAGGAAATAGAGGAGGTGGTTCTAGATACCTCCACCCTGATAGGAAGGTGAAAGTAGGGGGAGGCTTGAAAGCGGAGGTCCGAGTAGCTTTAGTGGCCTTCCTCCGAGAGAACCAAGATGTGTTCGCATGGTCACATTCCGACATGACTACCATTGATCCAAATGTCATATTCCATGCCTTGAATGCCGACCCTAGGTTTTCTGCCGTCTAGCAGAAGCAACAGACGTTTGACCAAACTCGGAAAGAGGCCCTCAAGGCCAAGGTTGATAAGCTTCTCTCCAATGGTTTTATCCGAGAAGCCCAATATCCCAAGTGGCTGTCCAATCCTGTCCTTGTGCCAAAGCCGAATAGCATTTGGAAGACACACATAGATTTTTTGGACCCTAACAAGGCCTGTCTGAACGACTGTTCTCCTCACCCCAGGATAGATCAGATGGTCGATGCCACCTTTGGTTACGAGTTGTTGTCATTTATGGACACATACTCAGGATATAACCAAATATCCATGCATGTTGCTGATTAGAAGCACACCAACTTTCGAACCGACAAGGGTGTATATTGTTACATCATGACGCCTTTCGAGTTGAAGAACGCCGGCACCACTTACCAAAGGCTGGTTAATAAAATGTTCAAGAACCAGTTAGGGTGGAACATGGAGGTCTATGTGGATGATATGTTGGTTAAGTCCCTGTTGTACTCTGAAATTAGCACGAGTTCAATTACTCAGCTTTGGTACAGCTGGCAGATGAAAAAGTGGGAAAATAGCCAAGTAGAATATCTGGCTAACAGTGATGTGAACAACTCGAGTTTGGGGCTGGACAACACGATACATAGGCTATTATCAGACCACCTCTCAGAATAACAATTGAGCTCGAGACTTATAACGACCAGATCCAACTTTGGGCGCTCTGAGCTTACTACGGGCAAGGGTCCAGATAGTCTTTGAACACGAGCTCGGGTGAGATACTCAGCTTGTGGAAACCTGGATAGAGCACATATTGAAGGATCCAAAGAGATTCAGAGGTTCTTTATACGCTCATTAATGCTTAGCCTGCATCACATATCTATCATTTATTATCTGAGACAGCATGAGTATATTTTATTTTGTTATCAAATCATATCCCACTATAAATGGGAATAATCTGTATTAATTATATACCTTATTTATTTACGCGGTTTATTTATGCAGTTACCCAAAATTGTCCATGGAATTTCCCTATAAATACGAGGAATATTGGACAGGAAAAAGGGAGCCATTTTTGTATTGCCAAAACTCTGCAGAAATAGAGAGAGGAAAGTAATAATATTGACTCGTGGACTAGGTGGATTTTAACCATTGAACCATCTAAAGGTTGTGTGTTTTCGAGAGAGTGTTTACTATTTCATTACATTTTATAATCTAGCACTAATCTACCCGCATAATTTCTTAATACACTATTGGTGAAAAACCGCGTCAACAGTTTGGTGCTTTCGTTGAGAGTAAATTAGTGCTTCGCAAGTTCCAATTGACTTTCATCATGGCGTTCACTCAATCAATGCATGATAATGAGATGGAACATCCTGGTGGGTAGGAGGTCCATCATACCGCTGCTCCAAGTGAAAGGGGCCCGGATGTTCAACAACGTCCAGGAAAACAACCGGAGGGTCAAGATGACACTGGGAGTTCAGCATCACTACCGCCAAATCCTAATCCAGGATACCTGACTGCCGTCGAGATGGAAAACGTTCAGTTAAGGAGCCATCTCGCTAAGGCAAACAGGCAGAATGAGGAGGTCTTGGCTCGGTTACCCCCTCTTGCAACCGATGTTAATGTTGGAAAGAGGCAAAGTGGGTCTCATAAGTCCCACAGGAATAACAGGTCTAAACTGAGTTGTTCTGTCAGAACTGCCATTCTAAGTTCTACACCTTCAGGGCAAAACCACTAGAATGCTCAGCCCACTAATCATCATAGGGGTCATCATCAACATGTCAGTTGGTTAATTAGGATTGCGACCCCAAGCTCTGTGCCTTCTTCATAGATTCCCACAAAGGCCCATAATAACCTGCGAGGAGGGGCTAAGACAAGCTCACGAAGGAAAAATTCTCCAGAAAATCCCTCTGTGCCATCGTCAGAGCCCCAAGCACAGAGAACTAGGGACGTTGGAATAGAACCAAGGCGGGCTAATTTAATCAGTCCTGATGGAACGAGGATAGCCTCGCAAATAAGGCATCCTCCGTCACCTGTAAAACATCCAAATCAACCTCTCCCTCAACGGGATGTTCTAGCTCATGGGAATAGTAGGAGAAATCCTCCCCCGTTCGTAAATACTTACGTCCCACAAACGCGTGTTAAAAATCCAGGTCCTCGATCTCAACCACGAGTTGTAAGTTTCACAAATGGAAGTTATTGAATAGAGAGCCAGCGTGGAGGCAGGTTCGAGAGCGACCTGAGAAATCACCTAAGTTCAGCACAAAGTCCTCGATATGATAAACAATCTAACTTTCTTGATCATTTGAACTCATAAAGAAGGTATCCAGCTCGGGTTGAGGATGTTAGTTATACTCGACATGAGGGAGGTCCGTCCATTGTACGCGATAATGGGAATGTCCCACATAACCATGCTTGAACTTGGAGGGATAACAACCCGTCAAACGTGTATAATAGAATGGGAGCTGTTGAAAAAACCCCAGCTAACCTAGGGACTAGGGACCAAACCCTTGAAAGACTGGCTCTAATGGAAGTGCAAATGAAAAGACTCTTATCTGGGAAGGAAAAGGACGATTGCAACTCAGATGAGGAGCTCGAACCTTTTGCTCCAAACATTGCAGTGACAAAATATCCTATTGGCTTTAGGATGCTACACATGTTGATGTTTGATGAAGATTAGTCTGATCACCTCGGAATGTTTAACACCATGATGATGGCCCACAATGTCGGGCTCAATCAAAGGTGTATCTTGTTCCCTGCAACTCTAGTCGGACCTGCCAGGCAGTGGTTTAAGCAATACAAGAGGCATTTGGTAAGCTCATGGAAGAAATTTTCCTCTGAGTTTAAAAGAGCATTCTGAGCTTAGCAGGCAGCTTTTGTTGAGGCCGATTCATTGGCCAATGTAAAGCAACAACCTGGTAAGACATTGAAAGCATACCTGAGAAAATTTGCAATTGTTGTTGCACGAGCTAGGGATGCCAATGATAGCTCTAAGCTCATGGCAATGAGAACAAGAATCCTCATGGGGGCGACCTATGGCAAGAACTCCAAAGAAAATAAGTTAAAAGCATAGACGAATTTCTGGCCCGAGCTCAAGAATGGATTAATCTGGAGGAGGCACGAGCTTCTGTCATGGGAACCAGCTAGACCCGTGTCCACCCCATTGGAGCGGTAACAGATGTTGCAGCTACGACTCAAGCGGTTACCCAGAGTAACCAAGGGGGGAATAACAAAAGGAAGGGGAATGGTGAGGGCAACTAGAACGGGACGAAGACGAATAAGTATGTGGAGAAGTTTAAGCCCATTATGCCACTTATACCAACCTAACAGACACCCGAAAGTGTATCTTTCTGGCTAATTCTAATCGTCTCCCATGGAAGAGGCCAGAGCCTTTAAGGAACCAGAGGGCGAAGAGAGATCCTTCAAAAATTTTGCCGATTCCACAATGACATCGGTCATAACATTGATGATTACCGACAGCTGAAGGATGAAATTGAGACTCTCATTCGAGCTGGACCATTGGCCCAATACGCCCGAAATTAGGTAGTTCCTAATCAATCTACCGGGCATAATTCTTAGTCATTTGAAGAAGCTCAGATAGGCCAACCTGGAGCTCAGATGAATCAGGTAAATCCTCCCCCAATCGTAGGAGGAGATATAACCACTATTGCCGGAGGACCTCATTTGGCGGGCACGAGCAGCAGGGCCCAAAAGAGGTATATCAATGAGTTAAAGGCCCATAACAACGTGGAGTTTGTCCCGGAGTAGCATTTATTGAAGCAACAACGGTTGGAAAAACAACCAATCATTTTCACGGAAGAGGATGCTAGCCACGTCCAATTCCCACACAATGATCCACTGGTGATAACCATGCAGATCGACAACCGAAGGGTGCGGAGAATACTGGTGGATAACGGAAGTTTCGTAAATTTACTTTTCAGGTCAACCCTGGAAAAAATGGGATTGTCCGTATCCAATTTGAAGGCCACCTCAATGACTTTATACGGGTTTTTGGGTGAAGGAACAACGGCCATAGGGACAATCAAACTAGTGGTGACATTGGGAGAAGAGTCATGAACAGTTTCCAAAATACTCGAGTTCATTGTAATCGATTGTTCGACCGTATACAATGCGATTTTGGGCTGACCCACCCTGATGGCATTCGAAGCCATAACTTTGATCTGACACCTGGAAATGAAATTCCTTTTAGCTTTGGGGATATGCACAGTCAGAGGAGATCAGCTCACTTCCAGAGAATGTTATAGCATTTCTATGAATGGAAAGTCATAACCCAGGCAACAGGCGATGGTCATAAGTGAGGGAGGTGAGGAGTCCCAGGAAATAGAAGTCACTCGTGGGACAAATGAACCTCAAGAAGAAGACGGTGAGGTCACCCAACGTGATGACATCGATCCACAGGTAGGAAAAAATAGGTCTGAGCTGAAAGCCATAGAAGAGCTCGAGGAAGTAAACATTGGCCCAAATGAAACTTCAAGAGTTGTAAAAATTGGAAAAAAAATCTGGAAGACAAAAGAAAGAAGGAGCTGGTCGATTTATTGCGGAAGAACCTGGATGTTTTTCTCTTGGTCGCATGAGGATATGGTGGGAATCAGTCCGAGTATAATTATGCACACCTTAAACTTGGACAAGAGCGTGCCAGAAAAATCCCAAAAATGGAGGCTTCTGGGAACAGTGCGAGCTAAAGCATTAGAAAAAGAAGTAGCTTGGCTACTAAAATGCGGGTTTATCAAGGAAGCAAAATACCCGATCTGGGTTGCTAATCCTGAGCTGGTCTCGAAGCCAAACGGGAAGTGGAGAACCTGTATCGACTTCTCTTACCTCAACAAGGCTTGTCCTAAGGTTTGTTTCCCACTGCCAAGGATTGACCAATTGGTAGACGCCACAACAGGTCACGAGCTCATTTCTTTCATGGACGTGTATTCTGGATATAACCAGATCGTGATGAACCATGCAGACTAAGAGCATACTAGTTTCATGACCGAGCATAACGTATATTGTTACAAAGTTATGCCATTCAAATTGAAAAATGTTAGGGCTACATACCAATGCTTGGTCAACAAAATGTTCATTAACCAGATCAGGAAAAACATGGAGGTGTATGTCGATGACATGCTCGTCAAGTCAAACACTACCAATAACCATGTATCCAACCTAGAAGAATGTTTTGGTATCTTGAGAAAGTATGACATGAAGTTGAATCCCGAGAAATGCACTTTCGGGGTGGCATCTGGAATGTTTTTGGGATTCATAGTCAACACAAGGGGGATAGAGGCAAATCTGGAAAAAATTAGATCGTTGTTAGATATGCCTTCACCCAGATCACGTAAGGAAGTTCAAAGCCTAACTGGAAGGGTGGCAGATTTAAATCAATTCATTTCAAAATTCAATGACAAGTGTCTGCCATTCTACAACTTGCTCAGGGGAAACAAGAAATTTGATTGGACCGAAGAGTGCGAACAGGCATTTTACGATCTAAAAATGCATCTAGTTGAACCCTCTGTATTATCCAAACCAACATCTGGAGAGTCTTTGTTTCTTTACCTGGCCATGACAGAAAATGCAGTCAGTATCGTGTTAGTTCGAGAAGAAGACTGGACGCAGAAACCAGTATATTACATAAGCAAGAGGCTTCTCGGAGCTGAATCACGGTACCCACTGATAGAGAAGCTGGCATTCTGTCTAAGTTTGGCTTCCAGAAAGCTCTGACCATATTTCCAGTCCTATTCTATTAACGTCTTAACTGATCAACCTTTAAGGTAGGTATTGCAAAAACCTGAAATGAAGGGAAGTCTCCTAAAATAGGCCATCAAACTTAGCCAGTTTGAGATATTATGCATTTCACGAACAACAATCAAGAGTCAAGCCCTTACTGATTTTATGGCTGAGTGCACTGGTTTTCAAGATGAGCTCATGAGGGGGCCAGTGCAAGAATTATGGAAAATCTTTGGAGATGGATCGTTAAACGAGAACGGATCGGGAGGTGGGATAATCTTAATCTTGCCTGAAGGACATCGGCTCCATACAACTCTTAGATTTGGATTTGAAGCATCCAACAACGAAGCAGAGTATGAGGCCTTATTGGTAGGGTTGAGGGTGGCAGATGAGATGAAGGTAAAAGCCATCCAATGTTATAGTGATTCCCAACTCATGGTAAATCAGATATTGGGAGAGTATCAAGCTCGAGGCGTCAAGATGGCGGCCTACCTGGCTAAAGTAAAGGGGGAATTTCTTGAATTCAAGTTTAGCTCTGTTGAATAGATACCCCACGAGCAGAACTCTAACACTGATGCTCTGGCTCGACTTGCTACCACCAAAGAGGCTAAAACATTAAAAGTAGTACCAGTGGAGTTCTTGGAAAGCCCAAGTGTAACGGGAGAAAGGATGGAGGTCGGAATGATTGACATAAGACTGACTTGGATGACTCCTATAATGGAATATCTCACGACTGAAAAAGTTACCTGATGACAAGAAAGACACTAGAAAATTGCTTTATCAAGCTCCATGACATGTAATAATTGATGGAATCCTATATCGGCGAGGTCATTTGTTGGCCCTCCTACGGTGTGTTCTGCCCGAGGAAGCCAAAACCATTTTACAAGAAATACACGAAGGTTTTTGTGGAGATCACGCTAGGGGGAAAAACCTAGCGCTGAAGTTACTGAGACAGGGCTATTTCTGGCCCACTTTAACGAAAGATTCGATCTCGTATGTTGAGAAGTGCGACAAATGCCAGTGTTTTTCCATAGTTTCCTGAGCTGCTCTAGTCGAGCTAATAATGATTTCATCCCCTTGGCCATTTGCAACGTGGGGAATTGACCTGATAGGTTCCCTATTTACGGGAAAAGAAGGAGTTCGGTATGCAGTAGTGTCGATCAATTACTTCACAAAGTGGGTAGTGGCCGAACCTTTGGAAACCATCACCTTAAAGGGAGTCCTAGATTTTTTAGTGAAGAATATCTTATGTTGATTTGACTCCCTAAAAAGATTGTGTCAGATAACGGAACGTAGTTCGATAGTGATCTCTTCACAGACTTTTGTGAAAGATATGACATAACGAAGAGTTTTTCATCGGTAGTATACCCACAAGCCAATGGGAAGGTTGAGGCTATAAATAAAACCCTCAAGGTGAGCTTGAAGAAAATTTTGGTTGAAGCCAACCGATTATGGCCCGAGTAGCTCCCACAAGTACTTTGGGCTTACCGAACTTCACATAGAACCTCCACGAGACATACTCCCATTTCACTAACCTTCAGTAGTGAGGCCATGCTTCCAATTGCGGCAATGGTGGCTACTCACAAGCAAGGACATTTGATCAAGATCAGAACAACGAGCTACTTAGTGCATCCCTCGATCTAATCGAAGAAAAATGAGAGGCATCGCAATTACAGCTCGCCAATTATCAACAAAAGATCACAGACTATTTCAATTCAAAATTCAGGGGACGTAGACTCGGGTTAGGCGATCTGGTTCTCCGAAGGGTCTTTTTGGCGAATAAAGATCCCAAAGATGGTGTGTTAGGCCCGAACTAGGAAGGATCGTACCAGATTGTGGAGACCCTACGCGAAGGAACTTTTAAGCTAGCCCGACTAAATGGGAAAATAGTCCCACGGGTCTAGAATGCTCTCCATTTGAAAAAGTATTATCAATAGTATTACCATTAATGTAAGGCTTATTTATAAAAGCCATTTCAATTCCATAACGGATGGGTTATTAAATAACCACTTCTTTGCTTTATTATTATAAGCTCGTGTTCTCACATTGTAAAAGCAACCAAGAACGTTTATACGTTCTGGTTGCTTGGGGGGCACATAACCGAGGAGAGTTTTTGAGAAAATTAAGTTTACTCGGATATAGATTAAAAACCAAGAAGCATAGAGAAATTGATGATTCAACGACTTTTTAAAGTTGGAGCTTTCAATAAACCTAACGCAAACTAAGTTTGAGAAATCATAAAATCCCTAGATATAACCAGGTCCGAAGCCTGATTCTTAACAGGTATAATGCAATTAAGTTTATTAAAAACCCCGGATATAACTAGGTCTGAGACCTGATTCTTAACAGGTATAACACTTAAGTTTATTAAAAACCCTGGATTTAACTAGGTCCGGGGCCTGATTCTTAACAGTTATGACACAAATAAGCAAGCAGAATCTTAGTTACAACTAAGATATCGATAAAATCTATATCGATCTAAAAGTCAATCCATAGGATTTCGAATGTACAAGAGTCTAAGGATTCATAAACATGAGAAAATAATCAACTAAGGGAAAGACAAATAGATCACAAGTTAGGTGTATATTGAAAAAATAAACTGTCATCTCGAGGAGAAAAATCCTCGAACTAAGCCCGAAGGCAATTGTTTTGGTCCCAATAAACTGTTACAAAATTTTAAGAAAAAAAGAAGAGGAAAGGTTAGGAAGGGGGAAAGGGACTCATTGTAAGGTTCATCCCCATAGAAGATTTGAGGACGTCTTCTGGGCTACGCTCTTCTATGGCCGTCAGATCTCTGACACTAGCTCTGTACGCATAGCCCACCATGTGGCTTGTCGTCTCATACACGATACCCTAAAAAGCCTCAGGGATCTTGTCCAGATCGTGTGGCTCAACCGGGATCCGAACAATGGGAATCTCGCTTTTAATGGGGACCTCGCTCTTAATCACTTGAGGAGGTGAGGAAGGACTTTGTCGAGGAGGAGGAGGAGGAGCTTGCTGAACAGTAACTATTATTACTGGAGCTGAGGGGAACACTCTTGGTGGCTGCTTCCGAGCAGTGCTAGCTCCTTTACCCTTAGGTAGGACTTAGTGATACCCCCGGTCCTAGGGGTAGTTTTCTTTGCCACCCTGAGCCTTTTAACCACGGGACCGGCTTCGGTCCCGCTGACCTTAAAGGCGCCCCTTAAATTTGGAGCTCTTGGCAATTCCATCTCTTCATCTGAAAAAAGAGCGAATAGAGGATTCCGTTAACATGAGTAATGCTTCAAAAATATTATAAATACAAGAAAAAAAGCAACAGTCCTACCCTCCGGGCTAGGGGAGGAATCTATTATGATCAGCTCAGGGGTATTGATCGGGCTAGCCACAACCTCCAACTCTGGGATTAACGGAGGAGGGGGGACCTAGGGCTATGACCTCCTGGATCCTAGGGCGTTCAGGTCCTTCCTCGGGGCTAACTGCTGCCTCGGATGCAGCTCACTCAGGATCGGACCCCTGATTATTCTCAAGAGCTCACCTTTTTCACACAAAAGGTGCCATGTCTTCATCCTCCTCGACGTCCTCATTGGTTGGCAAGGCTTCTTGAGAAGGGGGGAGCTCAGGGATGATGGGAAGAGGGGCTTGGATCCTCAGAGCTAATGTCTGACCCTTGCTGATCAGCTTGCAAGCCTGGTGGCTTCGTTCACAATCTGATGATAGTCTTTTTCCTCAGAAGGAAGAATAGACAGGGTCTCATATTGACCCCGAGGGTCACATATCGCCCTGTCTTGGAAAATATAGCTTCACAGGGAACGAATTTAGTCAGAATATATAAAAAAATTACAATGAAAAAGTGATAAAAGTTCATGTACTAAATTCACAAAGATAGAAGAATTACGAGCACGGTTGAAATATCGATGGTCATAATTCTTGATCTCATTCGACATAAAGAACAAATCTTTATAGTCATTTGGGTGACTAGGAAGGTCGATGACAGAGGCGGAGTTCAGGAAACGAGTGAGGTAGTAAAATCCGTCACCTCACCCTTTCTGGTCGGGACTGGCTTTGAGGTAGAAAAAGTACACGATGTCTACTGGAGTGGGGACCTCCCACTCATGCCTCTCAAACAAATATTTTCCCTGCCAAAAGCCTGTATGAGTTTGGAGGGAGCTAAAAAGGGGCCAGTTTAACATAGCTCATAAAGTCTATGAAATATTGGTCCAGTGGGAGGAAGGCACCGACCTTTAGGTGCTCATCACTCCAAGCCTCGTAGTCATCTTAGAAGGGAGCATAGCTCTGTTCTCCCCCAAGCACAGGTCGGGCAATAAGACCGTCAGCTCCCATCTCAGTCTTTTGAGTCGTTATCCGAGAGACTATATGCTCAAACTTAAAAAACGTGTTGGGGTTGACTATATTCTCTCTCTCCACCACAGGACCAAAGTGAGGGTTATGAGAGTCAGAGGTGATCTGCTTGCCTTTATTCTTGTTTTGAGTAGAGGAGCTCACTGCATTCTTCTTTGTGGATGCCATGATTCAGCTCGCTTGACGACAGAGCGGCCTGTTAGTAGGTGACCTAAGATGGCTTCTAGCTATGGTTGTAGAGGTATGGAAGAACAGAAGGTGTAATTGGTTTACTTTTGAAATTTGAAAATTTATACGAGCTAAGCTTTACCCTAGCCTCAACGTGTGGTCCCACGCGGGATCCTAGGCCATGCTCCTCGATTTCTTAAAATCCCAAGATACTTCGGGATTCGCGTGTCAGAACTGCAAGACCCACTACTTTCTTTTTGAAAATGGTTTAATGCAAAACCGCTTAAGGAATCGTAACCTCTAAGCTATCTAGGATTAAACCTAAAACCCCTTCAACTTCTACATCGCAAACAGGTTTTCGAACTGATTTACCATTAGGATTTTCTCAGAATAACCCAGAAAAATTGCCCAGATTTATGAGTACCTTATTTCTAAACAAGTATGATTTATTTAGCCTAAACCGAATCCTATTTCCTATTTACACTCAGACATAGCCTAAATGATATTGAGCAATGAACATAAGAATTGAAAAAAAAAAATCAAACCAGGTGAGGCAATACTCACAGAGTATATGTTCATTCAAAGAAGATGTTGATATGTCCACAAGGAGCTCCTTGAAAGCTTTTGAAAGTCTGAAAGGCAATGAAGGATTTTGGGAGAAGTTGGAGAGGAAAAAGGGAAACTTTGTCTTTTGAAAAGGAAATTTTTTGAATGCAAAGGTGGTGAGGTTTCAGGACTGATCGTCCTATTTATACGTAAACTACGGGGATTAATTCGGGCCATCTGATTGGGTTAGCTCAAGATCAAAAGGCCTAGAATAAATTAACCATACGACGACAAAAAGTTGACAGGATAGTTGTCACAGTCCTCGAAACCTGAACGGAATCGCAGGCAGCCACGTGTCAAATACATGAGTAGTGGGCAGGCACGGTTTTACATGAGAGAAGCCTAAAAGCCCCTACTGTGCATGGCAGAAGGTGACGACATCAAGCACGAACAGGAGCTTGGAGGAAAATGTTGTACCCTAAAATTAGCATGAGTTCAATTACTCAGCTCGGGTACCGCTGGCAGATGAATAAGTGGGAAAATAGCCAAGTAGAATATCTAGTTAATAGTGATGTGAACAGCTCGAGTTTAGGGCTGGACATCATGATACATGGGCTATTATCAGACCACCTCTAAGGATAACAATTGAGTTCGAGACTTATAATGACTAGATCCAACTTTGGGCGCTCTGAGCTTACTATGGGAAGTGGTCCAAATAGTCTTTGAACATGAGCTCGAGTGAGATACTCAGCTCGTGGAAACCTAGACAGAGTGCATACTGAAGGATCCCAAGAGATTCGAAGGCTCTTTATACGCTCATTAATGCCCAGGCTGCATCACATATCTATCATTTATTATCCGAGATAACAGGAGTATATTTTATTCTGTTATCAAATCATATCCCAATGTAATTGGGAATAATTTGTATTAATTATATACCTTATTTATTTACACAGTTTATTTATGTAGTTACCCAAAATTGTCCATGGAATTCTCCTATAAATACTAAGAATAATAGATTAGAACAGGGGAGCCATTTTTGTATTACCGAAACTCTGCGAAAATAGAGAGAGGAAAGTAATAATATTGAGTCGTGGACTTTGTGGATTTTAACCATTGAACCACGTAAAGGTTGTGTGTTTTCGAGAGAGTGTTTACTATTTCATTACGGTTTATAATCTAGCACTAATCTACTCGTTTAATTTCTTAATACACTGTTGGTGAAAAATTGAGTCAACAGTCTCGGACCGCCCTTGATCATGTAGGCGACTTGGCTGAGGTCTTCACAGTGCTCCACCGGTTTGTAATGAAGCTCAACCCCCAAAAGTGCATATTTAGGATTGCCTCTGGCAAGTTTTTAGGCTTCATCGTAAGCGCTCAGGGAATTGAGGCGAACCCCAAGAAAATTAAGGCCTTAATAGAAATTCCTTCTCTCTAGAAGCATAAAGATGTTCAAAGCATGACGAGGAGGATCGCAGCTTTGAGCCATTTTGTCTCCAAAGCAACCAACAAGTGCATCCCTTTCTTCAACGTTCTCCAAGGGAGTCAGAGATTCGAATGGACAGAATAGTGCGAACGGGCATTCTAACAGCTCAAGGCGTACATGGAAATCCCTCCGATCTTATCCAAGCCAGTGGACAGAGAACCCCTCCTACTCTGCATGGCTATGTCAGAAGACATCGTTAGTGCCGCATTGGTTAGGGAGGAAAGCCACATTTAGCACCCCGTCTATTACATCAACAAGACACTCCTCGGGGTGGTATCAAGGTACCCACTGATGTAGAAGCTAACCCTCTACTTGATGGTAGCCTCCTGGAAGCTAAGACCTTACTTTTAGGCGCATCTAATTAGGGTCCTCATGAACCACCCGCTCAAACAAGTCCTTCAAAAGCCTGAGTCGTCGGGAAGGCTATTGAAATGGTCAGTGGAGTTAAGTTAGTTTGACATAAACTACCTCCCGAGGACTACCATAAAAGGAAAATCACTCGTCGATTTCATCACCGAGTGCACCAAGAATTAGGAGAGAATTAAGAGCACCTTAGTGGTCGGACCAGTGTGGAAGTTGTTCGTGGATGGGTCTTCGAACGAGAATGGTGCAGGTGCGAGACTTATTTTGGTCTCCCCCGAGGGGCATAGAGTGCATAGTGCTCTCCGCTTTGGGTTTAGCGCCTCAAATAACAAAGCAGAATACGAAGCCTTAATTGTTGGACTTCGCGTGGCACTAGAGCTCAAGGTCGAAGGACTCGATATATTTAGCGATTCCCAACTCATGGTGAACTGAATTCTTGGAGAATACCATGCCTGGGGAACAAAAATGGCAACATCCTTGGCAAAGGCTCAAGAAATGTTGCACAACTTCAGAAATTTCACTATTCGGAAAGTGCCGAGGGAGCAAAATTCTAATGCAGATGCCCTAGAAAAGCTGGCTACGAAAAAAGATGGTGAGTTAATCAATGTGGTCTCCATCGACTACTAGGAGTCTCCGAGTATCTTGGCTTTAGACGAGGTGGAAATAGTACAACCCCAAGGTGGGTGGATGGAGCGAATATTTAAATACCTAGTCCCCATGGAGTTTCCCCAAGACAAGAAGCAGCTTGGAAGTTACTGTACTAGGTACTGAGGTACATAGTTATGGATAATAGGCTTTACAAACGAGGCTTTTCATTGCCCCTGCTTCATTGTGTGTCCAAACAAGAAGCCAGTTTAATACTGCGAGAGGTACATGAAGGATTCTGGGGTGATCAAGGTGGGGGCAAAGCCTTTCCAAGAAGATCTTCAGGAAATGATACTTTTGGATCACCACGAATGGAGATGTGATGGATTACGTCAAGAAATGCGACAAATGCCAGCGCTTCGCCAACATCCCCCGAGCACCTCTGAATGAACTTACTCAAATGACCAGCCCATGGCCTTTCGCCGTTTGGGGCATCGACCTTATTGGGTCTCTGCCTAAAGGTTATGGAGGGGTGAAATACACCACAGTAGTCATCGACTACTTCACGAAGTGGGTTGAGGCCGAGCCGCTCGCCACAATTACCTCCAAAATTGCTTTGGACTTCGTCATAAAATATATTGTTGGCCGGTATGGGCTTCCGAGGAAGATAGTCTATGATAGCGAATTGCAGTTCGACAGCGAAGTATTCACAAACTTCAGTAAATGGCATGGTGTCATCAAAAGCTTCTCTTTCGTAGCCCAACTGTAGGCTAACGACCAAGCGGAGGCAGTGAACAAGACACTCAAGTCCACTCTGAAGAAAAGGCTGGAGCAGGCCAAGGGAGCTTGGCACGAGGAGCTACCTAGGGCATTTTGGAGCTACCGTACCACTGCCCTGACCTCCACCGGCCATTCTCCCTTCTCAATGGCCTACGGGTATGAGGCTATGCTCCCGGTTTAAGCAGCAATCTCCATGCACTGACGGGATATGTATGATCTGACCACTAACCATACCCTACTTCGGGAGTCCCTGGACCTCATGGAGGAGCTACACCAAGCTTCTCAGCTACAAGTAGAATCCTACCAGCAGAAGGTGGTCAGAAATTTCTTCTCGAGAGTGAAGGATAGAAAATTCGGGGTCGGAGACCTGGTGTTGCGAACGGTCTTTTTAGCCACCCAGGATCTAGGTGCAGGAGTGCTGGGACCCAACTGGGAGGGCCCATACCAAGTCGAGAGCATTGTATGTCTGGGAACCTATAAATTATCCCGACTTAGTGGGGAACTGATTCCTCACACCTGGAATGCTGAGCATATTCGTCGGTACTGCCAGTTGCATCGGCAACAAACATTGTTTATTTCTGTCACACCCCCTGTAGCCTCTGGGCACATATAATGGAAACTGTGTATAAAATGAAACACGGTAAGAAATTTGTTTGTTTTTCTTATCTTTCTATTAATGTTGTGTAAAGAGCTCCCACGTCTGAACAAGTGACTGTAGACAAGTCTCCGATCACTTGGGGGGAATGGGTTAGGGTAGCACTGCACCTCGTAAGGAACGACCTAGGAGTAAGCCTAGCATCGCTATCCCAAGAATAGAAAGTCTTAGGAAACTAACCAAGTCTAGCCTAGAAGGTAGCTTGTTCCAGGCAGAACTCAGCTTAGTACCTAAGAGCTAGATAACCCAAGTAGCGCGAGAATAGACTAGTCATCTCCCGCGGACACTGAGCCTGAAGAGCTCTGACCATGTCTCTCGAGATGCGAACAGAAGGCCGAGTACCCATTCTTGGCCTCGGGAAATCCATGATACAGGAAGCTTGGCTAGACGACGAGCGAAGCGCCCTTAGTATCACTATATCCCATATTTAGAAAAGCTAGTATAACAGTCAGGAATTTAGGTTACCTCCCGAGGACAGTGCGCGCCCAGAGAGTAATAATCAAATTCTAATTTGTACGATACAAATGGAAACATAGGCGGCCTACGCCTGGGCATCTCCATAAGCTCACCTCCCAAGAACACAGCCTAGAAAGTAGGTATGCACTCGGGGGGCAGGGTCAATACCCCCGTCCTCTCGAGTAGTGCACACTCGGGGCCAGCTCTTTTTGCATGCCAGGACACCTGGAGGGTCGAGCCTTCGGGACATAGGGACTTGAGACGATGAATAAAATCTCGCGGTGAATTTTGCATAAAGGCTACTTCTAGGACTATACCTACAAGAGACTAAACGCGATAACCCGATGTCTAAAAATATGAGTTCTTGTACTCGTGACATTCGTGTTATGTTGGATTTATAAAACCATATTTTAAAAACAAGTGTGAATTCTTATACTTGTGACATTCGTGTTACATTGAATTTATAGAACCAAGTTTAGTAAAACAAGTGTGAGTTCTTGTTCTCGTGACATTCGTGTTACGTTGAATTTATAGATCCAAGTTTTTTAAAAACAAGTGGGAGTTCTTGTTCTCATGACATTCGTGTTATACGTTGAATTTATAGAACCAAGTTTTTTAAAAACAAGTGTGAGTTCTTGTTCTCGTAACATTCATATTACGATGAACTTATAAAATCAAGACCTTGGGTTCTTGTTCTCGTGAACTTCGTGTTATGTTGAATGTATAGAACCAAGATTTTAAAAATGGTTTGAGTGCTTATTCGTGTGACAATTTAAGTTACGGTGAATTCATAGAACCAAACCAAATAAAAAGCAGTGCAAGTCAGATAATTCTTAAATGGGTAAATAATTACAAGTATACTTGGGGTTCAAGCAATTGTTTATACCCCACTAAGTTTGTGGCACAAAGGCCCGAATGCCAAAATTATACTCGGTCCTTGGGAACCTCTGCCACCAGTTCAATGTCCAGATCCCTGCTCGGGGCACCACTTCATGTCCTGGTTGCGGTACCAGGCTACATAAAAGGCGTCCTCGGCTATAGACTCGGTCTACTGCTTAAGATTCTCCACCTGGCACATGGCAGATCTATTCATCTCCATTGCTTGAAGGGTCTTCCTCTCGACTAGCTCAGCCCGATCGATAGCCTTCTTAGCCTGCTCCTGGAGCTGAGAATTCTCCAAGGCCACCCGAGCGATCTCAGTAGTAGCTTTCTTGGCCTCCTCCTAGGCTCGTTGCATGCCCTCAACGACCGCCTGTTTTTCCCTTTCGGCCTACTACAAATCCTTGGAGGCTGTCTGTAGGGTCTCCTCGAGCTCTCGAGAGCATTTTTGCTCAGCCTCGATAGCAGCATTGGCTCGGGCAAGTTCTTCCTGAGAACCCTTTGTTTTCTCCATGAAGGAGGCAATCTTGTCCTAGGATCTCCAGAGCTCATATGAATTATCCATCATAATGTCTCCCAGGCGTTGGCAGGCTAAGGCGGACAGCAAAATAAAAAATAGAGTAAGACAAATGTGTTAGCTCAACAACATCTAGTTAAGTTGAATCCAAGAGCGGGAGTGATTAACTTACCCGGACATAAGCGTACCAAAACGAGGCCACGAGAGATGCCTCGTTACTATCGCCAAGTTGGGAGAAGATTCGGGTGGTCAACTCGCTCATGGTGGAGTTGACACCCTAAAGGAGCTCGACAACAAGATGGGAAACTATGTCTCCTAACTTAGCGGAGACCAAGATCTCCATCTCAGCTTGACCGATTGGGGGGACCATGGGCCTCTCTCAGGGTGGTTTGAGTTGCTGGAGGGCCTCGGTTGTCTCTGGCAAGGCTTTGTTACGTTCTTCCAGCCTGGCATTGAAGTGTTGAAGCATCCTCTTATACTGCTCCAACAAGTCCTCCTCGTACTTCTTAGGATACAAAGGAGACAGATTTGGGGTGGCACCGCCTCTTACTCCGAGTCGTGGACCGCCCCTTGGTTCGGCTTGGGTACTCGTTCTGGCCTTGCCTCTTGTACCACCTTGGGCCTTACATCTTGTGCCGCCTCGTCTGGCCCTGGTGAGGAGAAAATCTCCACCACTAGGGGGCAGGTCAACTGTAAGGGACTCTACGGGAGGAGTGAAAACTCTGTGCTTCTTGGCCAGAGGAGAGGGATCAGGTCACTCTCGAGGACGGGATGACCCCTTTCCTACCGAAGAGCCAGGGGGCGCTCCTAACCTTAAGGCAGATCGAACAATGTCCACCAATCCCATGTGAGCTATAGAAACAAGGCAAAAAATTATCATACATACTACACAAGGATAATACTATAAAATAAGCTACTCGAGGTTCACCGCGAGCTGAGCCTCGGTGCAAACAATGAGAGTGTACAATCCTATTCCTTGCATCACAACTAATATTGGAGCCATATTGGCAAAACCATCTTGAGGTTAAGGATGTCACTCGGTTTAAGGGTACGAACCCATGGGAGGTAGGTTGCCTCCTAGGGTGGTGGAGGTACACATCTATGAGATCTAGGTAGTCTTGGAATTCTTCTCTAGTCCAATGCCGATGTGAGATTTTACCACAACTGAGGAGTGTTAGGGAAGCCCAGACATGCCAGAGACATCCTATCACCCACTCAGGAAGCAGACGTCAGAATGAGAGGTGAGTTACCTGAGTCCAGGTGGAAATCTTCCATCCCTACCTGAAGTTCTTCCTTGAGCTCTTGGTGCTCATGGGCCTCTCACGCCTCTTCTATGGCCCGAGCATTCACTGGCCTTTCCTCTGCCAATTGTCTGTGAAATGTTATTTTGGCCAGCCCTTCTATGTAGTTGATATGGTGAGATGCCAACTCCCAAGACTTTTTGGATTAGTGGTATTTGGTCAACTCCAGGCTGCTTATTCGTTGTTCGATGCTGAGAAGCCCCAACCTAATGAGATTCGACTCGGTTACCAGGACGCTAAGGTCCAAATCTCGGTCGAGGAGAGCCTTCATTGCCTGGAGATGATCCTTGAAGAGTTGGACATATTGGGTTCTGTGGAAGGGACCTATTCAAAGGAATGACTAAGTATCGAATATAGAAAGGCCCTAGTGAGGCAAAGAATAAGTGTGTTCGGAAAGATACTCACCTACGCGAGCGAAGTCGAGAATTAGGGTCGGGTTATTATGGGTCGGGAAGTCGTCCGTGAAGAAGAAGGCATCCTTGTAGTCCCGAGCGTGATTCTCATTATGATGGGGAGCCTTGTAGCTAAATGATGAAGTTGGGTACTTCACCAAGGAGTAATGTCCATCTTGCTTGGAGCCTTTTTTTTGAGGAGTGGTTTTGAAACTATAGAAGTAGAGAATCTTGGCTGGTGAGAGCTCAGGCCATTTCTGCTTCTAGTATAAAATGTACATCCCCGCGAGCACTCTATAGCCATTGGGGGAAAGCTGGAGGGGGCTATCCCCATGAACGTCAAGAAGTTCACGAAGTATTGCTTGAGGGGTAGGGTAGTCCCTACCATCAAGTGGGCCTGGCTCCAAGCACCCAGGTCGTAGACCCTGCAATGTGCCCTCTCGGAATCTCGACAGAGGCGGATGAGGCATTTGTCTCCAACCGAATAGTACCTCATGATCGCCTCTAGAGTGTCTGGATGTCGGAGAAGAGTGCGATAATCCTTTGCTTCGAACGCATCACCCTCGTACCTTTACGAAGGGTGTGAGATGGGGGTTCTGTTTACCTCCTCCATGGTGAGCCCCAAATCTTTGGACACTATGGGCCTCACCGCCACCTAGAGATTGGGATGGATGACTTGTTCCTCACTCTGCTCTCGGGAACCCATCCCTATGCTACCTTCGGGAGCGTCTCTTGTGCGGGCCATTTCCGTGAGTTCCTGGTCGAAGAGATAGAATCTGTGTTCGGGTAGTTGTTGGAGTTCTTCGGACATCTGAGACAAAAAACCAAGCAATTAGCATTTTTACCGAAGGAAAGATGGCAAAACACAAATGATTCTAAGAATACTACTCAGGAGGAAAATGAGAGTTTTGGAAATGCAAGGCATCACCGGCACCTAAGGACAAGTCGGATGAGATGAACCTACCGAAATCTGGAAAATTCCCAGATTCCGGTCATAGGCCTGGAAACACAAAGTTAACAGAAAATACTCTTGAAGGTTATTTCGAATGAGCCTAATGTCAAAATATGCCAAAAATGACTCGTGAAAACAAAAAACTGACTCCAAAATTCTACACAACTGCCATTCCTAAACATATACCGAAAAACACCAAACACACACCAAGGAAAGTGGGTCAAAGATACTTACCCGAGATAAAATGAAGGTAGCAGCTAAGGCGAGTCCTAACCTTGAAGTATTTCTTGATGTCTGACCAAAAGTAAATAGATTGACGCCAGTCGTCCAGAAGTCTGGGAAGGGGTTGAAGACGAGAGAGATGAGAGTGCGCTGAGAGGGTTCGTGATTTTCGAATAGTCGTAGTATGAGACTGAAGGTTTTTCTGGGTTTTTATACCTAGTAAAACGTATCAGAGAGGCAGCGCTCCCACAACCGTCAGATGAGTAGATTAACTAAAATAATCCAACGGCCAGGTTTCAAAAGGCGTGGATCGCAATCATTGTTTTCTTTGGGATAAGACACCTCGTGCTTAGAGTAGATGTAACGACCCAAATTTCCTAATGTGGCTTAATGCCTAGATTAGGGGGTCAAGAGGGCCATAACTGATTTATTATGCAATTAAATGATTATATGCATGATTATGTGAGTTATATTATTAAATGATGATAAATGCATGCATGTGGGTCCATTTTTCATTATAAGGGTATTTTGGTAATTTGCCCTGTTGAGGGCATATTTGTGTATTTTTATGCATGTTGGGGATTATGGATGGGATCACATTATCATGTGGATATGTTCGAGCCATTTGGCATGAGATGATCCTAGGATGTAATTTAGCGGTTTTGTCATAACGGGGTGAATTATTGGGATATTGGATAACGAGAATAATTACTTGATGATATATTGGAAGTTAGTGAGATCAGAAGGAAATTCTAGGAGTTTTGACTATTTTACCCACGTAGACATTTTTGGGACCTAGAGCATTAGGATTTACTTGAGGTTACTTAAGCTTAAAGTAACTTGTCAGAAGGAAAATACGTTCAAACACTTTTTCTCTTCCTCCCGTTATCCTTTTTACTATTTGTCGCATTTTCGAAGGAAACTTGAGTTTTAGGACTCAAATTCAAGCGAGGATCGAGTTATAGAAATTCTAGGAAAGATTAGAAGCTTATTAACCATAGGATTTAGTGAGAAATGACTCAATCAGAGGTAATCCAAGCTTTAAGTTTTGAGTTTTTGAGTTTCTAAGTTTTGAATTGGATTTTATGTGTTGATGAGTTTTTGAGTTGTTTGAACCTCGGGTTTTGATGATTATAGATCATTGGGATGTTTAGGAACTTTAATTTCGGGACTTGGATATGTTTGGATAAGTTTTTGGAGGATTTTAAAAGGGGAAAGACGAAGGTTTTTGGCTGGGTTCAAGGTGGGGCCGCGACCTGAGCTTAATGAAGAAGAGAGGTGGAGTTGAAGGGCCTTGGGGCCGCAGCGCCTGGGAGGCGAGCCACGACGCGTGGTGTAAGTTCTTGTGGCTAGCACCTCTATTTGGGAGGTGGGTCGCAACTCAGTAGGGTGGGTTCGCGGCGCTTAAGGGTAGATTGGGCCAAAGTGGTGTTTTAATCATGGGAACTCAAATCTAAGGCCTTAGGATCGTTCCTACTACCCGGTTTAGTAGGATTTGACTTCCCGGAGGCTAGGTCTTGGTCCGGGAACCTTTCATTACTCATTTTATTGATAGGGGTTTATATTTGGTTATGCCAGGTGAGCGCTAAGGAACTTAAGGACTGATCGTTCTCAATGGTCATTCTTTTATTATTTCTCGCTCGAACCAGAGGAAAAAAACTGCACCCATTATGTGAAATGCATGGTTATTGATGAGGCATGTTGAGTGCTCTATATGTGGACATTGATTGCATATTAAATGCTTAGTAGTCTTGCTTACTTGTGAGTGGTACTGATTTATTAGTCAGAATCGGCAATGGTGTCAATATTGACTGTGAAGCTGTGACTTATTAGTCAAGTTCGGTAGTAGCACTGAGCACTAGTCGTATGGAATTGACCTATGAGTCAAGAACAGTATTAGAATGTTTAATGCAAACCAAAAAGATTAGATCTAATCGACATAATCATTATCAACATAATTTTGAAATGCTTTATCGGCCTTAAGTTCGATGAAAACAAAAGCATTTGTCTAGTCTAAATGTTAGTTGCTTAGAGTCAGAGCCAAAAGGCTCAGGTAACTGTAACGTCACATGGCTTAGGGTGCGGAGTGCAAGTTCATGACTTATTAGTTACTTATCTGACTCAAGTTCGTGACTTATTAGTTACTTATCTAGTTCAAGTTCATGACTCCTTAGTCACTTATCTGATTTGGCGGTAAGCCCCAGCATGATTACTAGAATCATTATTGATATTTAATTATTTGATTGGGTTATAAGCCCAGTATGATTATCATAATCATTTATTGATATTTCATACATGCAGTAATAAGTTTTCTTGTTGAGCCTTGGCTTACGGGTGCTATGTGGTGCAGGTAAAGGGAAAGAAAAGCTCACCCATCCTTGAGTGGAGATCTTAGGTGGCGATGTGTACATATGTGACCGCTTGACCACAACGGCCAAGGTGTTTCTCAGAGGAACTAGGGGTTAACCCTATATTTTGTCGCTTCAGTTGGTGGGTTGTAATTTCTATACTGTAATGACTATTTTGGATTGTAAATAACCTGTAAACGTTTTTTATGGGCTCATGTACAGTTTTATGTTTTAAATAAAATATATCTATTCCTTTTGATCGAGATTTTTCACCTTAGCCTATTAATGACACCTAGATGCACGTTTATAACCAAATGACTTGTTTAGCGAGTTAAGCATTGTTTAAAGTCCACAACAGTCTTGGAGTAACCAGGGCATTACAGTAAATGTTTGGGATATCGAGGTGACCCCTAATTAAATGCACGCACCAATGGGCCCTACAATGGGGTGTGGACATGTGGTTCTGCTTTTTAGAGTGACATCAGCGGAAGTCCAAATGTTAACTATCCGAGGACTCTTCAAAATCTTCCTCAGTTGGAAGTCTCTACTATCTGTGGACAAGCAGAGATTTGGGGGGCTGTTGTCCGTATTTTTCACCCCCGACACGTTGCAACCCCTAGAGGTTGGCTATGATGTTTGTGGACATCCTCAGGGCATGTTACTGCCCGAGGCCTGTAGTCGAAGAAAGGGTCTTCATAGATAAGGTTTTATCCAAAGGGGGCACTAGGTGTCTTGGTGAACTACTTGCCGATGGGTCTCATATCTCTATCGCCTCCCATGCCCAAGGTGCTGGTTCTCGGATCTAGGAGGTGGAGCAACGTGTCAGTGGGTGTGGAGTTTTAGAGTCAGAGGATCGTCTGACAACTTTTGTGGGCGATCCGTCAACAGTGTTGTCGAGTGTACGACTCGACAATTCGCACACCCAATACGCTGCCTGACACGGGTGTATGTACAACATGGCCTGACAGTCCCAGGGGCATGATTCACGTAAAGTGGTTATCTTTCTGTAGTGGGCCCCGCAAATCTCGCTTGGGTCGTAGGCTCTATTCAATGCAGCCCAATGCATTGAAGTGTATTAATCCCTCAATTATGGAAATAATGTGTATTAATTGTTTATGATTAACATTAATGACCCAACCTCTATAAATGGGACTGGGAGTCCAATTGTAGAAGGTTCAGATTGTTAGAGAGAAAACTACTTGTACTCAAGGCAATCTAAACGCTGCCTGAGAAGACAATATAAAAGCTTGCAACGACAAGCTTGCAATCTCCCTAATACTAAAGACTCGTGGACTAGGGTTCTTTTATAACCTGAACCATGTAAAAATCTTTGTGCTCTTATAGTTATTTCTTTAACCTCTCTTAAAAAAGTTGATAGAGAAAAAGACAGTCAACAATGTTAAATTTATGAATAATAGTTTTTTTTATAATTATTTTTTAAAAAATGATTTATTATTTGTTAAGTTTATAATACTTTGTTATATTACTAATTAAATATAAATACGAGTATCAAATTAATTATTTTTAATATCACCAAATTTAATTTAATTTTAATTAAATATTGCATTTATTCATCATTTTAGAATTTTTAAATATTAACTTAATTCTTAATATATTTCTTAATTTAATTAATTAATAATGATAAACTTAAAATTTCTACTAAAATTTATGCGGCATAACGACTATATTCTAACATATCCAAAAAAATTAAAATCCTCCAAATAACACTTAGAAAATTCCAAGAGCATTCACAATATACATATTAGTAATCAAATTCAAACACTAACACATCTTACTTTATATGCACATTCACATATTAATTTATTTATCATTAAAACAACATAATCAAAAAATAAATACCTTGATGCCAAAAAATTAGAAATACCTAATCACCAAATTTCCAATAGATACTCATTCAATTTCTACACAAACATAATATACATTGTTATAAAAAAATATTATATAAATAAAAAACTAAATATATATATTCGACAGACACATAATATATATTTAAATAAAAAACTATGTATACATATTATATATACACATTATATTTTGGCACACACATTATATATACATATATTTATAAAAAAAATTAAATATAAACTAATTACATACTTACGACACACACAATAATATATATTGACACACATATATATATAAATATAGGGCAATCCTTCTATAGGGGCTTCACTTTAAGCCCACCAGTAGGGCTTTCAGTGTTTCTCGACCCGTGAACAGTTTTCGGCGTGATTTTTTTTTATGACCGTGTATATTGCAGCTATTTAGAGCATCCTGCAAATTTTCAAAAAATTCTGAATAGCTTACAGTACCAAAAACTAGGTTCAAACATGTTGTTTTCCACGCGCATAAAAAAAATTAGCCACGAGTGCAACAACATGTTTGAACCTAGTTTTTGGTATTGTAAACTATTCGGAATTTTCTGAAAATTTGCAGGTTGCTCTAAATAGCTACAATATACACGGCCATAAAAAAAATCGCGCCGAAAACTATTCACAGGTTGTAAACACTGAGAGCCTTACCAGTAGGGCTTAAAGTGAAGCCCCTATAGAAGAATTCCCCTATAAATATATACTTATAAACATTATATATATATTTATTTATAAAAAAATAAAAATTAAAAACAGAAACAAGAAAACAATAAACACAGAAACAAAAAAAAAATAAGAAAAATATATTAAAATTAGAAAAAAAATGTAAACAAAAATAAAAAAATAAAATAAGAAAAATAAAAAACACAAAAAGAAAACAACTCAAAACACAAAAATATAACAAGAAAAATAAAACAAATACAAATACAAAAATAAATTAAAAAGAAAAAACAAAACAAAACAAAACAAAATGTAAACAGAAAAAATAAAAAACAAACATAAATATAAATGTATATACATACCGGTGGTGGTGGCATCGTGGTCTAGCAGAGGTGAGTTCGAGCCGTGGTGCGTGGTCCGGCAGGGAGGGGATGTTCAACAGAGAGAGAGAGAGAGATGGTAGAGAGAAAGAGAGAGGAATGAGAGATTTAGAGGTGGGGTGTGCGGCCGGGAGGGATTTTGGAGGTTTTTTTGGAGGGTTTTCGAATTTTTGCAGAGAGGAGAGATGTGGGGCACGCGGCTGTGAGATTGAGAGAAATGGAGAAGAAGAGATTTAGGTTAAGTTATATTAACAATATTAGGGGCAACATCTGTCGCCCCTAATATTAGAACATATTGCTGTCAAAATTATTTTTATTAGAGGTGATGTGTCAGAATATTAGGGGCGCCCCTAATATTTTTCCACAATATCAAGGGCGACGACCAACCTGTTGCCCCTAATATTGCCTATATTAGGGGTGACATGTTGTCGCCCCTGATATTTTCCCTCCTAAAGATTGTTTTTGTTGTAGTGATAGTTGTCTTTAAATATGAAGTAGTACTATTCATTAAATTTTAAAAAAATGTAAAATAGCTCAAATTTAGTTCACCTAGTGGAAGCTCATATTTACAATTCAATCCCTATATTTTAGATAATGAGCTACTTTTGATCTTTTCTATTAACTTTGACCATGAAATCCATAAATGCATTGGACTTGACTTTTGATACAGGGTATTGAGTGGAAAACAAAATAATGATAGACTAGGTGTTGTTGAGGTCTTTAATTTCTTCTGAACCGATAAAGCAATGTCCATTAGCTGATGCATCTTCATTTTTATATTTTGGCATTAATTACACATTATAGTGTGTAATTTGATTGTGCAAATTAAAAGTATTTTTAATATTCTATATATATATAAAATATATAAATTGAAAGAGAGAAGATGATCTTAATTCTCATTTTCAAGATTATATAATTATATGATATTTGTAATGCCCTGGTTAGCCAAGACCGTCGCACTGTGTACTTTAAATAATGCTTAACTCTCTAAACGAATGATTAGACCATAAACGTGCATCTAAGTGTTATTAATGGGCCATGGTTGAAATCTCGGTCAAAAGGAATTGATATATTTTATTAAAATCGTTAAATTGTATATGGGATCCCATAAAAGTGTTTACAAAGTTATTTACAATCCAAAATGGTCATTACAATTCAAAATTTACAATCCGCCGACCTAAGTGCCAAAAATAGTGTTAAACCCTAGTTCCCCTGAGAAACACCTTGGTCGTGGTGGTCAAGCGGCCGCATATGTACACGTCGCCATCTAAGCTCTCCACTCAAGGCCAGGTAAGCTTCTCTTTCCCTTTACCTGCACCACATAGCACCTATGAGCCAAGGCTCAGCAAGAAAACTTATTACTGCATGTATACAAGTAATCATGAAATTATTCTGGGGCTCGTAGCCCTAATCATATGATGACTATTAAGTCAAATGTAGGGTCCTGCGCCCTGGATAGATGACCATTAAGTCATCCTAGGGTCCTGCGCCCTAAATAGATGACTAATAAGACATCATGGGGTCCTGCGCTCTGAATAGATGACTAATAAGACATGCTGGGATCCTGCGCCCTAAGCCATGTGACTATCAAATCACCTGAGCCTTTTAGCCCTAGCTCTGAGTAACTAGTCATAGACTAGCCAAGCGCTTTAGTTTTCTTTGACCAATAGGTGGAACAAGCATATAATGCTCTTGTTGATTAGATCTAATCATATCGACCAGTGTTCAATGCGCTATTGGCACTCTTGACTCACAAGTCAATTCCATACAATCAGTGCTCAACACTATTGTCATTTCTGACTGATAAGTCAGTGCCATTCATAAGTAAGCAATGAAACCAGGCATTCACAATGAAAAAAATGTCCATATATAGAGCACTCAATATGCCTCATCAATAATCATGTATGTCACATACTGGGTACATATTTTTTACCTCAGACTTGAGCGTAAAATAAGTTAAGAACGACCATTGAGAACGATCTTGACCTTAGGCCGTTAGCGGTCACCTAATCATAACCAAATATGAAATCCCATCAATAAAATGAGTAATAAAGGATTCCTGGACTAAAACCTAGCCCCCGAGACCTCGAAGCCTACTAAAACAGTTAGTATATTCGATTTCGAGCCTTAAGGTTTGAAGACCCACACTTAAAACCAAATAAAACCCAGCCTGGCTCAAAAAGAACATGTGGGCCGTGACCTGCTCCCAAGGGCCGCAACGCGCCTCCCAGATAGACAAGCCCCCTGTTTGGGTGCCAGGGGCAAGCCGCGACTTGCCCTTGAAGGTCGCGGCGCGCCTACCAGACAAGGCCTAGTGAAGGCTCTGGGGTTCACTCAAGTTGTGGCTCCCGTGAACTCGGTCGCGACTTGACCCCGTGAACCCAGCTCCCATGTGTCACACCCAGACTTTGTTAGAGAATATTATTTTATTGCTCAATGGAAAAGTGGAAAAACCAAAAATACAACTCTATGCAAAAATACAATGGACAAGATAATATTTATTAAATAAGTATTACAACTCAATTGCTCAAAATACAAGTAAATAAAAAGATGTAGAAGAGGAAGATTACAAACTCAATACTATAACAATACAAGTAAATAAGAAGAACAATAAGAACAAAAGAATGAAAACACAAACAAACTCTCACACAACCAAAGTGTAGAGTAGTGGGGATCACCAACTTGAACAAGGTTCAAGACCTTTGTCCAAAAGCTTATTTCCCCCTATTCTCTAAGCACTAAGGGATCTCTCTAGGAAATAGCTCTCTGGAATTATCAAGCCTTTTGGTGTATTTTTCAGCCAAGTGCTTTGTGGATGAGCATTTGGCTCCTATTTATAGAGTTTAGAGACACCCTTTGAATTTCAAATTCCACCAACCCCCATGGCTGTTACCAATGATTAATTGGGTGTTTTATGGAATTAAAATAGAGATTTAGGAGTTACTTAGCTGTTGGAAATGTTCAAAATTGGATAAAAACCGAAATTCAAAGAAGTTGTCAGCCACTAGGGCTGCGGCGCTTGTTCTAGGCGCCGCGACGCTCAGTCAAGTTCAGCCATTAGGGCCGCGGCGCTTGTTCTAGGTGTCGCGGCGCTCAGTCAATTTCAGCAACAAATTTTTTCAGTTTTTTCCAAAACGTTCCAATTTATTCCCACTTGATTTTGTAACTTCCATACACAATATGAGAGTTAAAATCATATCTCTATCAGCCATTTCTCATATGGCTTTATGAAATCCAATCTCAAATGTGTAACATATAATATACACATTATTGGGTAATATTTGGGAGTTACAAATTTGTAACTGATTTTGTAACTCCAAAATATGTCACATTTGGACACACACATGTGTCCAATTTTGTGACTCTCAATAATATGTTACAAGGTGTGACAAATCAGATTTTGTCACATTATTTAATCTAATATTATACTTTATGAAATAATATAACAGACTTCGAGATGGGTAGTTATGATCCCGAAATCTAGGCTTGTTAGGTGTAAGCTCAAAACATACACGGTCATCATATGATCCTTCAGCCAGACCTCTTTGTAGTAAATAACGACCTCGAAAAGCTCAAAAATATGTAGCCTCGAACATGCTCTGAGCTCGCAATAACCATGGTTTGACGCATATATTCCCTGATACATGTCTTACCTTTCGACGAAATGATTTAAGCTCGGGAAGTGTAGGCTCGAATGAGATGGCTTCGTTAGGGGTTACTTGTTCTAAGCATTGGCAAAGTTAAGCGACGAGCTCGAGATCGACTGATAGTCTCAGAGATGTAATGAATCCCATATCTGAATTAATTAGTTGCATGCAAACACATTTATTGTTGTACAAACCCGATGTTTAAGGGATATTGTTAAGATTGTTATCTGATCCCACATTTTATGGGACGTTTCCGTGTACATAGGGAATAATGCATTAAATAGCATTATGTTAATTGATTCCTGTAAGATCTTCCCGAATTATGTGAGAATGAATTATGTAACCTCCTCTATAAATAGAGAAGGAGACTCCATTTGTAGGGGATCGATTTCTAATTTCTTGAGAGAAAACTCTGGGCAACTATTCTCTGAAAAGTTTCCAGAAAACTCCCAAGTGCTAATAATACCGACTCGTGGACTAGGCAGATTTAACTATTGAACCACGTAAAAATCTCTTGTATTCATCTTCTTTCATTTCCTCTAATATTCTTCTTGTTTAATTGCTCTCCTTTTCAAGTTGACGAAAAACCGCGACAACACCCTGCATTTCCTCCAATCCAAACTCAGCCAAAACACATTCAAACAAATTCCAATATCTCAACCAAACATCAACACAACACTATCGCCAATCTAACAGCAAAACCCAAGCTTAGAAACACTCAAAACACCATCAAACACCCAATTCTAAGATCAAACTCTCAAGCTTATAAATAACCTTAAAAACAAAGTAAAAGTAGTCACAAACAAAATTAAAAACTCACCTCAGCTAGGAATTTAATCCTTCCAACTGTTGCAATTCATTCCTAAATCGCTAGCCTCAAAACCTCAAGCTTGAATTCTCTACTTTTGCCACAAAATGCCAACCGAGTAGGAGAGAATAAGTAATCAAGAGAGAGAAGAGAAAAGCCTATATTTTACCCTGTGTAATTCTATAGCCTTCCTCAACTCAAAGCTATCTAATATAGCCTAAAATGACTAAAATGCCCTTAGGGCCATTCTAATTCCTCAAAGCCACCCTAGGGCATAATTGTCATATCCACCTACCCCGTTAATCATAATTAACGTCCTCCAATTCCCGCTACACCCAATATCCTCAAATAATCACTAAATCATACTTCATTACCCGCTCATTCCCAGTAATGTACTAAACACCAAATTACCCCTAGGCTCACCCCGAGCCCAGTAATTAACCCTGTTATGACCAAACCGCTAACTTGCTTCTTAGGATCATCTCATGTCGAATAGCTCAAACACATCCACATAATAATTTGGTCTCACCCATATCTCACATACATGGACATAAATATACAAGTATATCCATATAATAATTCAATGCACATAATCACATAATAACGCATTAAATCAATTATGGCCTTGCTGGCCCCCTTATCCAGGCACTAAGCCATATTAGAGAATTTGGGACATTACAATATTGGTGCATTGGGAGTTTGTGAATTTACTTTTTATCAAATTGGAGTTATTCTTGCCTAACTCGAAGATTCCAACGGAGGAACAAAGGTTTTCGATGGTCACGACTGTATAGAATATTGAAGTCAAGAAGGAATAGAGAAATATAGGTATTTTCTTTTTATTGGAAAGATAAGGCTAAGAACATTTTTAATATAGTGCAAAAAATGTGGTACATGACTATATTTAGCACATTTTAGCAAAAGTATCACTCCAATGGTGTTCTAAGACCATCTCCAATTGTCAATAATGCTCATTGATATATTTGGCACAACTTTTACAATTGTTCTCCAATGCAGTGGGAGTTGTGAGCAGATACCAGTCAAACCCAGGAAGGGGACATTGGATATTGGTTAAGCACATGCTGAAATATCTTCAACGAACCAATTATGATTTTCAGACTGATGTTGATGACAGGAAGTCAACTTCTGGAATGGTGTTTACTCTTGGGGGTGGAGTTGTGATATGGAGAAGCGTTAAACAATCTGCAATCTTAGATTCTACCATGGAAGCTGAGTACATAGCTTCTTATGAGGTAGCTACGGAAATAGTCTGGCTGAGGAAGTTCTATACAGATCTTGGTGTTATTCCAGAAATATATAAACCTCTCATTTTGTATTGTGACAACAATGGGGTGATAGCCAATTCTAAATAACCGGGGAGCCACAAGAGAGAGAAGCATATAGTGACGAAGTACCACATCATCAGAGAATATGTAGCAAGGGGAGAAGTGAAGGTCATGAAGATTGCGTCTAAGGACAATCTTGCGGATCCCTTCACAAAGACACTGGGAGAGACAACTTTTCTAAAGTATATAAAGGGAATGATTTTGAGAGAAATGTCACATTTCTTTAAAAGTGCAAGTGAGAGTTTGTTGGGTTTTATGCTCTTATAAAACCACATTTCTTATGTAATATATTCATTATCAATAAAGTAGTATAAATCTTTTTGTTCAATCAAATTGTGTTGTTTATATGTTTTATTATATGATTAATTATTATTAATACAAACGTTTATACAATCTTGAATATATGTATAGTTACAATTATAGTGACCCGCTCACAGTGGATTATAATTGTAATTATATGTTCAAAATTATTTTGTCCTGAGATTAAACCAGTACACTGAATTTTTACTGATTTGGTAATCTATTATAAGATCTACTTACACATCTGGTGTGATGTCCTATCTAGGACATTGATCAAGTAGATAATATCAGATGTATTTCGTCACATTGGACTGGACCGATATTGATTATTGATAAGATAAGTAAGTATCGTTATAATCTAATATAATCATATCACAATGTTGACACTATGTCAATTCAATCTTAATTCTAAGTGATTAATATTAAGCTAATTGTATTATTCAAGTATTTTAATTTTTTTGTTACCAACTTACCCTATGGACTAGCTCATACTTACATATTGAAGATTTATAAGTATAATTGAGTGGGAGTATTTATCATATACATGAAATGTATAGCTTCTGTTTAAGAAGTTAAACGATGATTTCCTTATAGTTTGGTTCAAGTGTTGAATGATAGAGTACTCATTTTTGTAATTAAGTTTACAAAAATATCTTTCAAAAGGAACTTTGTGGGAGTTAAGGATAAAATACAAATGAGGGGTAAAACGGTAATTTTCACCATCTCATTAGTAGATCATCTATAGATGATTGAATGACGATTATGATTATAACAATGAATAACTTATTCACATTTGGTGTAAAATGTTCTATGAATTCAAGATTGCAATTCTGAGTCTATAGTGGAGTCACGGGAAATTAATAAGGAAGTGTAATTATTTGTTATAAATAAACTCACAGTAAATTATTGGAGCTTGAGTTTATGGATCCATAGTCTCCATATCATTTCTTGTCGAAATGAACCTAGTAGTCTTGTCAAAATGTCAAAAGATTAGGGAATCCAAAAGGTATAGTCTTATTCTGCTGTGTATTCGTAAATGCTCTAATCTCTATTGTGCTATTTACTAATCTTTATATGAAAATCACATCTGTATTTATGTTTTCTATTGTATGATATTTTGTACAATAGGGAACATGCATATAGACTTATATAAATGAGATCATTTAACTAGCTTTAGAGACAGACTAGTAGTTTATATGTTTATATATGTGTATGTGAATTTTTGACATGTTAGATATGTTTATTGTATGGTAGCATAATTTATTTTCATGTTTAAGTTTTATGTATGTGTGATATTAAAATAATATTATTCATGATTTTGTATGTTTATGATTGTTTATGTGTGTTTTATTTTGTTGTATAAAACTCATAAACTTTGTACATAAAATCAAAATTTAAAAATTGCACAAAAATCTTTTTTTTTTGGAGTTTTTTTAGCCTATGAAATACTAGAAGCGTATATATGTATATATTTTTAAGTGATATTATTAATTATTTTTTTAAGTTATATATATAACGTATAAAAAAAAAAGGAAAATGGTGGCTATGCGTTATGGAACTTTTGGCATTTTTTTTTGTTAGGAATAACTTTACTATTATTCAGAAATAATATGATATAGAGTACAAATTGGAGGAGAGAATTACTGTAACCAACATAAACTCATTGTCTAGCCAAAGAACATACAAAGATAATCTCGGAAAATTAGACAAAATAGTTTACATATGATAATAATTAAATCTAACTAATCAGAAGAAAGTTGTTCCCCGAAAGAAGCAAGTGCTGCACTTTGAAAAGTCCATAAGAAACATGCATCACAACCAAACAAAGATAAATAATTACTTATGAAGTAAAGTTAAAAACTCTTTTAGAGCATAGAATGTCGAACCAAAGGATCTTTCCTTCGGTTTAGCCCTAAGTAAAATTTTAGAAAAAAAAATTGAAAAATAAATACTTTTGGAGTTAGGTAATCTAACCAAAGGCTTCCCTTTGATTGGGCCCCTTAAATTTTGTTTAAGGATATTGAATAATTAAAAAACAAATGACCATATCCAAAATCGTTTACGAATGATGAATTCATACCATATAAATTTTATTATTTTTCTAAAAAGAAATAAAAAGTTTATCTAGGATCAAAAAATGTTTCTTTGACTACCCTGAATATGAAGAAGTCGCTATAATAATTTTTACCAAGTCTGAAATGAAATGAGCATATGGTACAAGACAATCCATAAAACATGGCATAAAACTATAGCCTCGACAAACATAGAAACAAGCCACCATACATGGTACAAAACGAGCCTCAAAAGGCACTAGACAAACCACCATACAAAGTATAAACTTGCATAAAAAGACAAAAAAAGTCATAACACATGGCACAACAACTTTATTAAATTGAAAATTATAAAGAAGAAAAAAATGTATATATTGAAAAAGATAATCATAATAATAAAATAAAGAGTAATAATCATTTAAAGTGAATGTAAAAATAATAAAATAATTAAAAAGACCACAATTAATATAAAGAATAAAATTACCATTGAAAAACCTAATTTTTCATTTGTCAAACTTTTTTTAAAAAAGAAGGCTGCATTAAATAACTTCAACATCTATAATAAAAACAGTAAAATTCTATGCTTAACATCCTCTAAATGACTGGGAAAAATAAAGACAATAATTATAGAATTATTTCAGAGAAAAATAATCAATAAATAACATTAAATTAGGAAAGTAACAACAAGGAACAATGTAAGAATCTTTTCGTAAATATAATAAAATAAAACCCCTAAAATATATAATAAAGACCTCTAATACAAATTAGAAGAAAAAAAACGTTTTAAATTTTATATAAGAGATTCCAAAATAGAAAAGAATAATTCTCTTAATTATACACTAAAGACCCTAAACCTTTGTCAAAAAAATTAAATTGCTATAACATTATAATGCATTAAAAATCATTTAATAAATGGAGAGAAATTAAAAAAATTATTTATTTTAAATTTGTATCTTTAATTCCTTAATAAATGGTATATTTTGTGCAAATAAATATCTTTTTGGTAAAAAAAAAATTCTAAAATGAGAATAAAGATATATATTTTTTTCAAATGGGAACAACTGAATTAATTTTTATTTGATTAAAATTAGTTGTGATAAATTAATTGATTGATTTCATGAAATTGATTAATTAATTTTTTTTGGGTATTCATTTTTTAAAAAATAAATGTGTACATGCATAAATTAGCAACATGTCATATAGATTGTATGTTAGACCCATCCAATTAATTAACATGTCATGCATCATTATAATTGTCATTTTTGTAAATGTATGGATGATGACCTTATAGTGATGGCCTGTTATTTTAGATAGTGGGAAAAATGTCAAATAAAACGGGTCATAATCTTGATAGGTTTTATTTTGGCACAATTGAAAATGCAAAGTTTAAATTCCTCTCTCGTGGGTGGTTCCACTTCTGAATGCCCATTTGTTTTGCATTACTAGATTGGACCTAATCAATTGAATAACGATCAATAAAACGAATGTTTAAATTCCTATCTTTTGCATTATGTATAGAAGTTAGGGGGTCTTGTAGTGGGAACGTCATACTGGAACAAACCCTCCTCCATGTAAGTCCAAATTGTTAATGCCTATTTGCCTAAGTTGGACTTGATTGTATTAGATTAATTCTTGTAGAACCTAAATTAATTGATTAGTAACACATTAATTCAAAATATTCAAAATGGATTTAAATGGGTATTTTAGAATTAAAAGAAATTTATACAAAATTTTATTAATTATTTTAAATGATATGATAAAACCTAGTTTTGTAAATTTCACAAGGAAAATACTAAATTAAAATAACGAGCTCAATTTTGAAATTCGATCTCCGCCGTTAATTTAACGAGGATAGAGTTTCGTGGGGTCTTATAAAGCTCAATGGTGTTCTCATCCATACAGTGACTATAAGAACTAAGTCTATAATAATTGAAACTATGGGTCTAGTTCATAAAGTTTGAAATAATTGGATTTCATGACTTTGATCGAATAGGAAGGTTATCAATAATAATTTTAGAATATTATTAATTGAGATGTTTTCTCTATTTAAGTAAGTAAATTTGTGATTCTCGCGCTACTGCGACACTTGTATTCATGGCTAGTTAAAACACCATAGAAGTAGTAGATATGTGTTTTACAGTATTTTACATATTCATACATATTTTATATGTTTGAGCTATTTCTGAATGTTTATGTGATTAAATGTTTGTTAAACGACACATTGATTTCTACTTATTGATAATTGTAGCTCAGTGTCGAATCCCATTATTTCCATTCTCTCTGAGGAACTTCTCACCAGATAGAAATTTACCAAATGGAAGTCAAATATAAAAATTGTGTTGATTGGCGACAACTTTAAGTTTGTTATGAATAACGATTGCTCTGACGTCCATGGTGATTTGTCTTCAAAAGCATCACAGAAGAAGTACGAGCGTTGGATCGCTACCAACAACAAAGTCAAGGCGTACATGCTAGCTAGCATGTCGGACACGCTGAGGATAAAGCTGGAAAATGTGAAAACTGCATATGACATCATGGAGCAGCTTCAGGCAATGTTCGGACACAAATCTGGACAAGCTCGTTTCGAGGAAACGAAGAAGTACGCTAATGCCAGGATGGCTCCTGGAATGCATGTTCGTGATCACTTCATCAAGATGAAAAATTGCTTTCAGGAGGCAGAATTACACTGATTCACCATAGACGAGGAGACTCAAGTGGGGCTTATTTTGAATAGTCTTGCTCCAAGTTTTTTCTGTCCACCACCAACTACTTCCTAAACAAACTGAACTACAGAATGACTCAACTCATGCACGAGCTTCAAATGTTTGAAGGTGTCAATGGTGGACCGAGTAAAGGGCATGACAAGAAGCCTACTACTGCTACTGAGGCTGCTCTTGGAGAATCTAACTTAGCTTCATTCTAGAAGAGCAACAAGAGGAAAAAGAGAAAGAACTAGAAGGTCAAGGCCACATCTACTGCATGTTAGGAAAATATTTTTTTGCCTCAATGGAAATGATTATAATATTACAACTCTATGCAATAATATTACAAGTAAATATAGATTGATTAAATAAGGTTACAACTCTATAACTGAAAATACAAATAAACCAAAGAAAGGGATAAGATGATGATGAAGAAGAGAATGGTGGAAATACAACTCAAAGCAAAATGTTACAAGTAAACTAAAATGTTTGAAATAAAGAAAGAAAAAAATTACAACCTTTGAACAAGAAATACAAGTAATAGGAATAAGATAATAAGTAGAAAACAATGCAATAGAAAGAAGAACAGAAACAAAAGCAAACTCTCACTTACACAACCTAAGTGAAGAGGATTGGGGATCACCAACTTGAACAAGGTATAAAACCTTTGTCCAAAAGCTTATTTCCCCCTAACTCAAGCACTGAGGGATGTCTCTCAGATATTGGAAAATCTTTCTGGAATTATCAAGCCTCAAGGTGTTTCTAGCCAAGTGCTCTAGTGGATAGAAAAGTTGTGTCTTACAAGTGAGCTATAGGCTCCTATTTATAGAGTTTAGAGACACCCTTTGAATTTTAAATTCCACCAACCCCCATGGCTGTTACCAATGTTTAATTGGATTAATATGGAATTAAAAAAGAGATTTGGGAGTTATTTGGGTTTTTTGAGCCGTTCAACAAATATTGAAAAAACTGAAAATTTGGTCAATTTTTGGCCTGTGGCCGTGGCCACTGAATGTTGGTGGCCGTGGCCACTGACCAAATTCAGCACAAAAATTGTGTTGTTTTTCCATACGGTTCCAAACCCTCCCAAATGATTTTGTAACTCCCAAACACATTATTGGGGTTAAAATCATATCTCTAACAGCCATATCACATATGGCTTTTATGAAATTCATTTCAATATTGTGTAACAACAATTTACACAATAAAGGGTAATATTTGGAGGTTACTAATTTGTAACACCAAATATGTTACATTATTTGAATATATCTCATATATCTAAATATTGTAACTCTCTATTATATGTTACAATATGTGACACTCTTTGTCACATTTATTTAATCTAAAACATTATACTATAATATAATATAATTTTACATTATATTATAAAATAATATAACACTGCAAAACCAGCTGAAGGTGCTGCGAAGCCTGTTGGGGTGAAGCCCGATGCTAAGAAAGCCAAAGGAGCATGTTTCCACTGCAAGGAGATTGGGCATTAGAAAAATGATTGCCCCACTCTCAATACCATAGGAATCCAAGGTAATTGTCAATCTTTTTTCTTAGATGCATGTGTTTTGGAAGATGATAATTCTGTATGGAAAATAGATTATGGATCCACTAACCATGTATGGACTTCTTTGTAGCTACTTAGCAACTGAACACCAGTAAAGGAAGGCGAACTGAAGCTTAGAGTCAGAAACAGAGTGTTCGTGAATGTTGAAGGTGTTAGTAACTGGTTTACCATGTGCACAGCGGAAAGCACAGGGTGGTGAGTCCAGAGATTTCAAAAAAAAAATTATACAATTTTTACATAACTGATCCATTAATATGCAAAACATTAATCAAAGATAAAGAAAAAGATCAGGATTTACCAGTTGTAGAACAATTAAGAATCCTTGTTATCTTATAGTAACTCCAACGAACATCCAATCCAAATCAGCCATTTGAGTACTCATACCAAGATCTTCCAAGATGTATCTCTACACCTCAAGACGTGTGTGAGCAGGTAGAGTAATGGTGAGAAAATTTATGATTCACAAGATGTACTCAACTCGTGAGATCTTGGAATATTAGGTCTAAAATAGTTTTTGTAACATCCAAATTTCCCTAATAAGGCTTAATGCCTTGATTAGGGGGCCAGGACAACAATAATTGAATTATTATGTGATTATATGAATTATGTGAGTTATATTATAATATGACTATATTGGCATGTTTAGGTGTATTAAGCATGCATGCGGACCCGTTTCTTATTACAAGGGAATTTTTGTAATTTTGGCCCGTTGATGGCATATTTGAATATATATATATATGTGTGTGTGTGTGTGTGTGTGTGTGTGTGTGTGTGTGTGTGTGTGTTTTATGATTGAAACCACATTATTATGTGGATATATTCAGGTTATTCAACATGAGGTGATCCTAGGGAACAAGTTAGTGGTTTAGTCACAACGAAGAGTAATACCTGACTCGGGGCAAGCCAGGGGGTATTTTGGGTGATCTGGGGAGTCACCGGGACTCATTGTAGCATGAGTCATATTTTGGGAAAAATAGCAATAATCTGGGTTTAGCTGAATTATTTGGGGAGATTTGGGTATAGAGCGGGATTAGAGAGTGAAAATTACATTTTTGTCTTTTTGGGGTGTTGAGAGAGAAGCGGGTTGAGTGGGGGCATTTTGGTCATTTTTGACCATTCAAATATAAGGTTAAGGTTGAGTTCATTAACTCATAAGAACACAAATCTCTCCATCTCTCTCTCGTTCTCTCTCTAAGTCGCATTTTCGAAGGGAACTTGAGTTCTAGAGCTTGGATTCAAGCGAGATTAGAATCATAGCGATTCTAGGGAAGATTAGAAGTTGTATAGCTTGAGAATTGTGCTGAAAAATGAATTTATCAGAGGTAATTCGAGCTTTCAAATTTCCAAGTTTTGGTTTTTAAGCTTTGCTTGAATTTTGTGGTTTTGAGAGTGTTATGATTCGACTTCGAGTTGGGTTTTGCTGCATGTGATGTATTGTTATGAGTTTAGAACTCAAATTTAAGTTTGGTTGTTGTCGAGAGGAGTTGAGGAGAGTTTTGGCTCGGAAAAAAGCTTTTAAAATCTGGGTTCATGGAACTACGCCGCAGCGCTGTTCTTGGAGCGTTGCGGCCCACATGAACTCACGGGAAAGGGCCATCTTTTGAATCTCCTTAGCATCGCAGCGCTGGGTATGCTGCACCGCGGTGCATGTCCAGTGAAATAGGTCAGGGCCCTCTGACTTGAGGAGAGTCGCGACGCTTGAGAGGGGTGTCGCGACTTAAATTGGGGATATTGGCCAAGTTAGGTTTCGGGTGGCGGGAACCCGAACCTAAGGGCTCGGGAAGGGTTCTACTACCTAGTTTAGTAGAATTCGAGGTCCTGGAGGCTAGGACTCTGTCCAGAAGTCTTTATTTACTCGATATTGATGGCTATCGCTTATTATGGTTGTGACTAGGGTACCGCTAGGGCTCGGGAGGGGATTGTGCTCAAGGGTTGTTGTTAATTAGCTTGTGCTTGGACCATGGGTAAGAAAAATGCACCCAATACGTTATATATGTGATTAAGGCTTGGCCCAATTGTTAAATATGGATATGATTAGAGCTTGGGCCCCTGTGAATGAGCATGATTATGATTATGCCTGTAATAGTTTGATTAAGCATGCTTGAATGCTCTGTATCTGGATAATTTTTAAATGATGTATGCATGTCTGCATTATCTGATTGAAAAGGCTTGACTTATAAGTCTAGGATGGCAATAGCGCGCTGAGTGTTGGTCGAAAGCATTGACTTATAAGTCAAGGGCAGTAATAGCGTGCGGAGCGCAGGTTAGGCCTAATTAGGAGCGTGATATACGCTTAACCGAATCTATGGTCGTCAGTAATTAAAGCGCCAGGTATGCTGGGCCAGCTCTAAGAATAAATTCGGTTAAGAATAAATTTTCTTGAAGAATAAATTTCATATTTGACATTACATATTTGACATTAAATTTTCTTGATATACGTTTCATTACATATTTGACATTGAAGAATAAATTTCTTCCAAATATATCATTTTCTTGAGTCTTTTCAATTTCAACTCTTACCTTGAATAGTGTTGATAGAGTCATCTCGGGGAACTATGGACCTATAATTTCAAGTTTCAATAAATTTAGATTACTAATTAAAACTCTTTAATATAATAACCTTAATATATTAATCTCAATATTATTCCACTAAAAATATGAGACTGTACTCTTGTATTTATAGACATTTATTTATTGAGTACTTTTAAATATAAAAAGTGTCCATTGATTTAATTACTACATACAATTCAATCATCTATTAATGGTTCATAATTAAAGTAGGAATTAATTATCGTTTAACCTCTTTAATTATATCTTGTTTCATTACTTACCATTAACTTTACTAGTGAAGGTTAATTCATAAACTGATTTATGAATTTAAGCTAAATAACCTTTCAGTTCCAAAAGCCAACCCTTAAGAAAACCATTATTCAATTCCTCTTGGAAAGGTATAGATTCCATATTTGTATATTATGTCCCCAGCCATCTACATGAGTGAGTTCCCAAAACAAAAGCTTCTTCCTAATCATTCTGACTATTATCCATATTTTCGACCTTGGACACGTGGCATGGCCAAACGGGTTCCATGAGCTCTCAAGAGAGAGCCCAAGCCCAACCCGGGCCCAGGGAACAATGAGCAAGGAAACCTTGTCAGCCCAGACCATACTGAGCCCAATAACTGGAGAGTAGCACGAGCATAGCAAAGGGATCAGAACTAAGATGTAGGCCCAAATCACCTTCCTGATCACACTCAATCTATATCCTCTGGGATGTAAATTATGGAGGCAGACGATCCATTCCAGGAGACGGATCCCATCAAGTGGGATCCAGGTGAAGTCTCCACCATCAAGATGTCTGCCTTGGTAAATGAACCCGAGGCATGGTAAATGAACCCAGACATCGATAAATTAATCTAAACCACCTAGCCAGATAGAACAAGCCCAGTCCTTCCTACAACTGACGTGTCCCTGAGAAATCTGGTAGTTGATCTCCCTAACTAACCTGGAGAATGGGGTACGTACGAAACGTACATTGTTCCTAGGAAATGGTACTTCCACTACTCTGACAGATCCTAGCCCCAGGATCCCCTTGGTAGCCCACATGGATCAGTCTGTGCCAACGTACAAAGGGTAGATGTAAGGCTCCATCACACCTAAGTCGACCCAATGGGCGCAGATTAACATCCTTTAATCATGTTACATTTCTTGTATTATGGCTCTGTTAGCGAGCATTTGTAATTATATCCTTATTGGGCCCGGATTAGTCCAAACCAAGTCACATGACTGTCTATAAATAGGGCCATTCGTGCACTGTAGTGAGGATCGCATAATTTCTCTTGTAAGCAAAACGCTGCTGAACTTGTAGAAAACCTCCGTTGTCAAAAGTCTCTAAAGCCTAATACTAGTGACTTGTGGACTAAGGCTCTTTAACGCACCAACCACGTAAAAATTGCAATCTTATTTATTTCTTAGTCTTTCTTTCTAGCTCTTACTTTTCAATATATTTATAGTTTCTGAAAAACTCAGTAAAAATTTTGGTGCTTTCATTGAGAGCTGAAGAAAGCTTGAATCAATCTTTGTCATCTGCGAAAATGGTGAACACCCGACATACCGTGTTTGATCCCGCTCACCAACAGTAATAAGACAATGGAGAACCATTGCAAAACCAACCACTTCCTTAATACTAACCACATGATGTGCCTTACCATGGGCCTCTCCCTGATGACTCCTGGAACTTCGAAGAAGGGGGTGAATACGATGAAGACTATTATGAGGAAGACGGAGAAGGGTATGAAAACCACAGGGCTTTTCAATCTTTTATTGCTGCGCAGGGATTTATAGATTCCCGTTGATCCATATGGGAAAGACTTGGAACCTAAGCAAGAGGATTCAGAAGTGGTCCGTCTGAGGCAACAAAACCTGGACCAAGAAGCAAGGATGGCGGAACAACAAGAGACCAGCCACCAGAAGTAAGAGTCCCTCCTGACTTTTCAAGCTTTTATTGCTGCGCAGGGATTTACAACAAATCTCTTAGTCGTTCCTCCCCTAGGAACATAGCTGCCTATCCCACCTATAGGGACTGGCGTGCCCAATAACACAACCCCCATTCCTCCTCCGGGACAATCACCACGTCCTGGAGCTGATCCATCAAATCTCATTCAAGAAAAGGGACAGCCAAAGTGGTTGATCCCATCGAAAAAACAAACCCCCACAAGAAAGTTTCTCTCGCTCCAAAAACTAGGGTTGACCCAAGGTAATTCCCTAGGAAAGAACGGATGAATCTTGTCCCAGCACGGAATAATCCAAATATTTCACATGGGAAGTGCCCATAGGGTACTAAGCCCCGGAATGTCCTAAGACAAGACGATAAGGGGAAACGCTTTTATCCTAGCGCTTCTGTGAAGAAGGATCACGGAGGGCGCAAATGCAGAGAGGAGCTAGAAACGATTAGTTCGGGAGATGACACATCTTGTGTGGATTTGCGAGACGACCTCAACGCTCGGAAGGAGTGGGCCCAAGAAGAAAAGATTTGCCCTCGAGGACGCGACTTGAGGAATAACCTCAATGACAGGCGGAACGAAAGAGTTCCCCTTGACGATGGAATGGCCATGCAGTTCATGGAACAACTGGCTACTCTCAAATAGGTCAAGGACCACTTGGTCCAGAAACAAGAAGGCAGAGGTTCTGATTCTGAAAACGAAGAGAAGGAACCATGCACCAAGCGCATCTTGGATGTCGTGTTACCCAAAGGGTTCAAGATGCCGAAAATACACGCCTATACCAGAAACACTGACCCTAGAGATCATATATCCCACTACAATCTTAATGACTGTAGCTCATGTCTGCGACAACGAAAAATATCTGTGCTTCTCGATCAGTTTAGTCGGACCCACCGAAGAGTGGTTGAAAAGGCTTAAGACGGGATCGATCCAGTCTTGGTCTGGATTGTAGTCAGCTTTTCGTAAAAAATTTGTGGCCGCCCAAAATCTGGACATGGAAGTCAGTGCGCTGGCCAACATTAAGCAACATCGCACTGAAACCCTTAGGGCTTACATCCAACGCTTCATAGAGGAAGCTTCAAAGACTAAGGTGGATGATGGACAACATCTAGTAGCCCTCCAATATGAAATCAGAGCAGGATCCCCTCACTGGGCCGACATGAAATGCAGCAAGGCGGTCACCCTTGAAGAATTTATAAGGAGGGCATAAGGCTTCATCAACTGGGAAAAGACTCGAATCCAAGCTTTCAGATGGCAGCAAGCACCCCAATTGACGGCATATACCTTTCCCAGGTACGAAGCACAGTACTCGAAAAATCGCTATCCGGCGCCTTCAGCGTTGCCCGGACCCATCAGAACCCTCGAAATGACGTTTATGATCCCGAATGTCTATGGGCCCACTTCATCGGGGTATGCTCCAGCTCCTTCAACCCCTTTCTCCGGGTAAAGAGTGGTGCCAACCGAATATAGTGCCTCTCCCGAAGGTGCTCAACCATCCCAGATCGAAGCGGCTGAGGCGAGCATAAACCCATCCTGGGGAAAGAGATCGGGAAAAAGTCAAAGTCGGTCTGAGCCCACAAAGAAGGGAAAGAAGGGGTACGAGCCCCAATACACGGAGTATACAAACTTGGTGGATACCCAGGATAACATCTACCTTATAACGGGAAATGTAGTCCATTACCGAAAATCAAGCCCCATGTTTAAAAAGGGAAAGAATTCGCGGGATACCAGCCAAAGGTGTGCCTATCACAAAGACATGGGCTACAAGACCGAAGACTGTCGTCAGCTAAATGACAAGATCGAGAATTTAATCAAACTGGGACATTTCCACCAATGGATCAGGGTGCCAACGGGAGCTCCGGGACTACCAACGGCTCCCGAACAATCTTTATCCCAGGGCATGCAAATACCGTACCGAACTCCTCAGGGAGGGTATGCTCCGGGATCGGGACCACAAGCCCCGTAGGGGGCCCCAATAATGCAATCGCCTGAAGGCCCTATATCCCCCCAGAACCGCAACTCCTCGAGTAGATGACCACGTAGCTACCATATAAGGAGGCCCGCACCTGGGATGAAGATCCCGTAATGACTAGAAGAGATACCTCAGTGAACTCGATCACGACCATGAGGTATGTGCGTTGGTCCAGACTCTGGCCCAGCATCCAAATCTGATGAACCTGCCCATAACGTTCATGGAGGAAGATGCCCAAAACGTTCATTTCCCACATCACGACCCCTTGGTCATTGACGCCCAAATCGCCAACAAGCGAGTATCCCGAGTGATTGTGAACTACGAAAGCTCTGTCAATGTTCTATTTAAGCCAGCCTTCATAGTGATTGGAATAATGGAGGTCGCGACCCTAATGGCTATATGATCACAGAAACAACATGGCAATAAAAATGACCAAAAGAAACAAAAAAATGACCAGAAAACTTAGTGTGGGATAGTGGATCTGGAATTCGTTGAAATTTAGGCAACAACGTCGGCATAAATTCAGTCTTAAGTCTGAGGAGGCGGTGCAGCAGCTCGTTGGCGCTTCCAAACAAATAGGCCAGGACAGAGTTGTCTTCTTGATGAGTGAAAGAAGGCTTCATCGGAAGCAGATGAACACGAAGATGCACTAACTGTCGGAAGAGTTCGTCGGCAACTTTGGACATTCAAGGTTTAAGCTCTCTACTCTCCAGTATGAAAATTTAGGATCAGCAAAAGTGTGGAAGGGAGCCTATTAAGGTATGTATAAAAAATGAGCTATACCTTTTACGACCTATCAAACCCTCTGCTTTTAATAACATGTTATTTAAGGTAGCTAAATCTAGGACCTCCAAACGACAAAAGATTGATAACGATAACATGACATATCTTTGGCATCTCCGACTTGGTTATATTAACTATTATAGGATCAAAAGACTAACAAAGTCTAGGCCTTTGAGGGAACTCACAATGAGTGACCTACCTGTCTGCGAATATTGCCCCGGGGTAAAATGACCAAGCATCCATTCTTTGTAAAAGGAGAAAGGGCCATAGATCCACTAAGGCTAGTTCATTCAAGCGATGGGTGGTTATGAGTATTTCATCAATTTCATTGAAGACTACTTAAGATACTCATGTCTTTACCTAATGCATAGTGTTACACCCAGATTTCGAGCATGAGATTGTGATCCTGAAATCTGGGCTCGTCAGGTGTGAGCTCGAGATATATACAATCGACATATGATCCTTCAGTCGAGCTGCTTTATTGTAAGTAATGACCTCGAAAGCTCAAGGATGTTTAGCCTCGAATATTCTCCGAGCTCGCAATGGCCATGGTTTGACACTTGTGTATATTTTTCCCTGATTCATCTCTTGTCTTCAGACAAGATGGTTCGAGCTCGGAGTGGGTGAGCTCGCTTATGGTGACATCATCAATGTCTAATTGCTCCAAGCATAAGCGAAGTTAGGCAACAAATTTGAGAGTCTTGGCGAGCTCAATGTCAACTGCTAGTCCCAAAGATTTGATGAATCCTGTATCCAAGTTAATTGGTTACATGTGAATACATTTATTGTTGCACAATCCCAATGTTTAAGGGATATCATTTAATCTGTTATTCGATCCCACTTTTCATGGGACATTTCCGTGTATGTGGGAAATCATGCATTAAAAGGCATTATATTAATTGTTTTCCATAATATCTTCTCGAAATATGTGGGAATGAATTCTGTAACCTTCCCTATAAATAGAGAAGGAAGCACCATTTGTAGAGGACCGAATTCTGATTTCTCTGAAATGTTTCCAGAAAACTTCCAAGTCTTAATAACATAGACTCGTAGACTAGGCAGATTTAACTGCTGAGCCACATAAAAAACTTGTTGTGTTCTTCTTTACTTATTTCCTCCAATATTTTCTTGTTTGATTTGCTCTCTTATTTAAGTTGACGAAAAACGGCGTCAACACATAGGATATCTAAAACATTTGAGAAGTTTAAACAATTACTTGCAATGGCTCAAAACCAATTAGTTATGACGTTAAAGATCTTGTGATCTGATAGGGGTGGATAATACGTGGATATGCAGTTCCAAGATCATTTAGCTGAACTTCAGATATTATATCCATGTACTTCCCCAGGTACTCCGCAACAAAATGGTGTTGCAGAGCGTCAGAATCACACATTAATAGAAATGGTTCGGCCCATGATTAGTTGTTCAACTATTCTGATCTCTTTTTGGGGACATGCCATACAGACCGCGTGTGACATTTTGAATGATGTGTCGTCTAAAGCTATCTCCAAATCACCTTTAGAACTATGGAATGGTAGTGGACCTAGTTTGCGTCATTATAGAATCTGGGGGTGTCCCGCTCACATCCTGAGGAAAAAGGAAGGAAAACTAGAATCGCGAACTGAAGTTTGATCATTTTTTGGCTATCCTAAAGGTACTCGGGGTGGTCTGTTCTATAGTCCACAAGATAAAAAAAATGTTTGTTTCTACAAACACTACTTTTCTTGAAGAGGAATACATGTCTAACTTTAAACCTCGTAGAAAAGTAGTCTTGATAGAATTGCAATCTGACTTAGCTATTCCCACTGTTCCAATTCCATACACAATTTGATGAAAACAAAAATATTCCTACTGATCTTCCTCAAGTGATGCAAGTCGAGATTAACGAGGAAGAACAAGAAACCACAATTCTGATTCAAACAATTACGATGTGTCATCGTAGTGGGAGGGTTTCTCAGACCCCGATACGTTATCGTATGGATGGTGAAACCAACATGGTCATTGGGGAAACACATGACGATGATCCATTGTCTTTCAAACATGCAATGGGTAGTGTTGATAAGGATCTTTGGCTTAAAGCCATGAAACAGGAAATGGAGTCCATGTACTATAACTCTGTCTAGGTTCTTGTAGAAGCACCTAATAACTTTAGTTCCATTGGTGGAAGTGGATCTACAAGAAGAAGAGATGAGCTGATGGAAAGGTCGAGAGTTACAAGGATCGACTTGTGGCAAATGGTTATACCCAGAGAGAAGGAGTTGACTATGAGGAAACTTTTTCTTTGGTTACCATGTTAAAATTCATTCACATACTCTTATACATAGTCATAGGTCTTGATTATGATATTTGGCAAATGGGTGTCAAGATAGTGTTTATAACTGTTGACGCGGTTCTTCGGCAACAGGTAATTATATGAATAAAGAGATGGATTAGTGCTAAATGATGAACCATAATATGTGAATAATCTCAAAGGAAGGTTATAACTCGTTTACTCTTTTTAGGTGGTTCGAAGGTTAAAATCCCTCTAGTCCACCAGTCAATATTATTGATATCTCTCTGGTATTCCTTACAGGGGTGTTTCTTTACAATTTAGAAGCCAATCCTTTGCAATGCCCAGGGTCTCCATATTTATAGGGAGAGGACACCTGGGTGTTGGCAAAGGGGGTCACCCGTGACCTTCTTACCCATCATGTCACTTCTTTGACACTGATGATTAATTCCTAAAACCTGACAGTGAAGTGTGGTCTAATCAATAGGTAAGGGGGATAATGGGCCGCATGGCCCAAACCAGTCGTGGGGTGCCTGAACACGCATGTTTATGCTGCGTGTCAGAGATTTCAGGGATGGAATAGACACGTGATGCTGATACGAGCATATTTACATTGCGTGGTTGACTTTATAAAGGGTTGGAGGTGTCAGCTCTAGGTCGTATCTCAAGCTTGATGTAGTCCTAGCTCGTGGTGCCCACACTACTGACCCAATGCCTTCGAGTATTCTTACTAAACCTTTGGCTACCTCGAGCTAAAGAGGTAGAGACTCATAACAGCAGCTCTGGGCAGGTGGCTTCCACGTGGCTGATAGGATTTTGCCCTTTTCCAGCTCGCTAATAACCCGCGGATATTTAGGGCGTACATTTGCCCCCCAAGCCCCTGCTTGTGGCATATGACGTCACCTGTGGCCACAGTGGGGGCTTTTAGGCTTCCTTGTCGACTCTTCGTGTTCCGCCCATTACGCTGGTATCAGATACGTGGAGCATCGTGGTTGGTGACGGTCCATCTTCCGAGAACTGCATTAAATGGCCTAGCCTATCTTCGACCGTCGTTTCGTCTTTCGAGTTATGACCCTCGTATGCCACATTAAGACGATCGAATGGCCCTCATTCTTTTGCCTTTTATGTATATATAAGGTTGGCCACCTTTCGCATGAGCCACCTTTTATTTGAAAAAATTTCTCATCTTCTTTCTTCTCAGTTTCGAAACCCTCTTTCCTTCCGATCATTGTTCCAGACGTTCCTGAGTTCCAAACACGAGGGTGTCTCTGTGACTCTGGTTCCAAAGATTCCACCAGGATTCCAACTCCTACGCTCTTTTCATTTTTTACGCAGCAAAAAACTTCTGTAAGTCCGCTGTCTGCTGTATGCTTTGAATGTTTCCATTTTTCTTTGCTTTGGTAAACTTTCTTCATCTTTGTTCGTTAGGCGACCAGATGGGACCCAGGAAGAATATGCCCAAGAAGAGTGCCGGCAGCTCTTCATCCCAACAGGCCAGCAAGGGGAAAGAGGTGGCCACAAACTCCCCAATCCCCAACTTCAGTCCCATCGTGGAGAAGGAGATCGAGGTGGGACCTGACACCTTCTTCGAGGCCGAGAAGATTGCCTCGAAGGTTACAACCCAGGGGAAAGTCAATAAGATCATGCTTTCCCACAACATCGAGATAGGGAAGGGCGCTCTGGACGTCCGTCCTCCCTTTGAGGGCGAGCTGAGCTGCACACCGCTTGATGAGGAGTTCGCGGCCTGGAGCGACAAACACCTCAAAGCTGGGGCCTTTTTCCCCCTGGACCAGTACTTCACGGACATCTTGAATTTCGTGAAGCTGGCCCCCTTTCAACTCCTCCCTAACTCTTACCGTCTGTTAGCGGGGTTGAGGTACTTATTCCTGAAGCAGGAATGGGAGGTCCCCACACTGGCGGACATCCTCTACTTTTTCTGCCTCCAAGCCAGCCTGGACCAACAGGGGCAAGGTGACGGGTTCTACTACTTGACCCGCTTTCCCAACTCTGCAGTGGTCATCGAGCTGCCCAGCCACCCCAATGACTTCAAGGATCAATTCTTCATGTCAACGGGGTTCCGCAACTGCGAACATCATTACTTCAACCATCCTCGTAAGTTCCCTCTAACTTTAGCTTGCAAGATAGTTGCTGATTAGTTTCTTTCCATTCGTTATTGACTTGAAAACTATCGTGCAGCTATTTTTGCACAAACGGTTAAGTCGGTGACCCTTGGGGGTCAGTAGTAAACCTTGGCGGGGCTCCCCCCAAGTGAAAAGACTACTGCCAACTCGTGTCTGATGAGACGATGCTGGCATGTAAGTTAATTTCTCCAAGCCAGACTCTAGCATTGAGGAGGCCGCGGACCATCCCCGCAGCTCATGAGATGGCGCCCATCCCCGAGGAGGAGGCCGCGGATGACGACGAGGACGAGGTGCCCCTCGTGCGCCAGAAGCGGGCTCTTGAGGTCGCCCAGGAGGTCAATGCAGAGCAGACCCAGTCCGGGACAGCAGTCGGCCCCTCCGGCCAAGGTAACCTTTACTTGTTTAGGGATTTAGACAGGGCCACCGCAGACCTACGACTTGCTAGGTTTAACCCCAGCCAACTCGTTCACCGCCACTGAAACGACCCAGATCGCAACATAACTCTACTCTAGTGTGTTGACCAGCTAGTGTTGTATCATGACATGGGCCGCCCTAGGGGTACTGTAGTAATAGATAATACCCTGGCCTTTAGGTCGGCCTTTTTTGAGGAGTATGGGACCAACCTTAGGTCGTGGCCCTCCCTTCTGGAGGGTGTAGTAGCTCCGGGTCTTCGGCAGTATGTAGAGGAGTCTAGTCCTAAGGCGGATCCGGACCTAGAGCTTCCTCTCATTTGTGAAGTCATTGTCTTAGACTCCCCCGTAGAAGCTCTGGGGCCAAAGGTCTTGACAATAGATTCCTCCTCTAGCTCGGAGGGTAGGACCTTTTTCAATACATACTTTAGATTTTTTGTTTTGCAATCAAATATTTTTACATGCATACTGACGATTCGTTCTTTGTTTCAGGCGAGGAGATGTCACAGCCCGAGGACAACATTCTGAGATCTATGTTCCAGGGTGGAAATCCTTCCTCTGGGTCGTCTGGACCCCTGGTGAAGAGGCTCCGACTGACCAAGAAAACTCCTCCCCCCAGGACCAGCTCCAAGTCTCCTGCCAAGGGGAAAAGTCAGGGTCCTTCTGCCATCGAGAATATGCCTCCACCCCCTCCTGCAGTAGAGAAGATGGCTCCACCTCCCCTGCGACCTCTTGTCTCTACTCGGGAACAGGAGGTACCAACCAGGACCTTATCAGCTCCAACTCCCGGCGTGCGCGTCCCGGTCAACCCTCAGGCCTTGGAGAAAATCCTCGAGGTCTTTAGGGGGACGTTTTACGAAACCGTGACCTACATGGTGGACCATTGCTACAACGCCACCTCGAGGGACTTGCGGGAGATCGAGACGAGGAGCCCCGAGCATGTGATGGAGTCTTCACTGGGGATGACCCTCACGCTAAGCTTGCTTTACCACTAGTTCTCTTTGTTTTTTCTAAGGCACTTGCCTTATTCTCTTTTTATCTTGCAAGCGGCTTTGGCTCTCCACCAGAGCATATCTCGGTCCAAGGCCAGGATCGATGAGATCAGGGGCGAGCACCAGGCTGCCCAAGCCGCCCTCACGACTGCTCAACAACACAACAGGATGCTAAGGCTGCCCTGGCGACTGTCAGGGAAAGCGAGAAGGTCTCCCAGGCCGACGTGGAGGCATCCCGGGCCAAGTTGCTGGAGGCTGAGGCTACCAAGGTCACCCTGGACGCTGCGAAGGTCGAACTTGAAGAGGCCAAGGCCGCCCTTGTGGCGGAGAGGGCATCATCCAGCTCCTCCATGGAGTCCATGCTGTATCATTGTTGGGCCTTCAAACAGGATGGTGACTTTTCCTTCCTGGGACTGGAGGTGTGGGAGTCCTTCCTGGAGAAGTTCAAAGCTCGCCTTCAACAAGAGGCGCCCTCTGAGACTGGGGAGACTTCCACTACAACTGAGTAGGACGCTGAAGGGGTGACTTCGTCGGAGCGGACTGGCGGGGCTTAGGATTTTCTACTCCTTTTTCTCTTTATTTTATATGTAACTTTACATTACGAGGTTTTTTATCCTCGAGACAATTGATTTCCTTAGATTTATTTTAATCTATTTATATATATATATTTGTGGTTAACTTTATTGTTACTTCTCTTTAACGCATTTGGTGAGAACTTAGGTTCTGTTGGTGTTATGATTGACATCTTATGCTTTTTAGGAAAAAACATCTGTTAATCATTTTGAACCAACTTCTAAGTCTTAGGACCTGGTTGTATCCAGGACATTAATTTTAACAAACTTAGTTCGTGTTAATCCTTTATCGATATCTCGTGCTTTTTAAGAAAAACATCGATCAATCAATTTAAATCAACTTCTAAGTTTTAGGACCTAGTTGTATCCAGGACATTAATTTTAAAAACTTAGTTCGTGTTAATCCTTTATCGATATCTCGTGCTTTTTAAGAAAAACATCGATCAATCAATTTAAATCAACTTCTAAGTTTTAGGACCTGGTTCTATCCAGGACATTGATTTTAAAAACTTAGTTCTCGTTAATCCTTTATCGATATCTCGTGCTTTTTAAGAAAAGCCTCGATCAATCAATTTAAATCAACTTCTAAGTTTTAGGACCTGGTTGTATCCAGGACATTGATTTTAAAAACTTAGTTCGCGTTAATCCTTTATCGATATCTCGTGCTTTTTAAGAAAAGCCTTGATCAATCAATTTGAACCAACTTCTAAGTTTTAGGACCTGGTTATATCCAGGATATATGCCCCCCAAGTAATCAGGAAAGGGTCTTTCGTGGTTACTTGACGTTACATCCACATATACGATAATGCAAAAAGATTAATTCTTATTACTTAATAAACAAAAGTGGCTTTTCTAACTAAGCCTTACAAAGATACTACTGGTAATATTTCTTTAGGTGTATAGCGTTCCAAGTATGTGGGACCGCTTCTCCGTTAAGGCAAGCTAGCTTGAAGGTTCCTTCTTTCACGACCTCTGTTATTTGATAAGGCCCTTCCCAGTTTGGTCCCAACACTCTGTCCTTGGGATCCTTACTGGCCAGGAAGACTCTTCTGAGTACCAGGTCGCCAATGCTAAAGACACATTACTTGACCTTTGAGTTGAAATAACGAGTGATCTTCTGTTGATAATGCGCGAGCTGCAGCTGTGAATCCTCTCGTTTTTCGTCAATTAGTTCGAGGGACGCGCAGAGCAATTCATCATTCCGGTCTTGGTCAAATGCCTAGACTCTATGCGAGGCTACCTTTACTTCGACCGGAAGGACTACCTCACTCCTGAAAGCTAGGGAGAAAGGAGTATGACCCGTCGACGTTCGATGTGAGGTCCGGTATGCCCACAATACCGGGGGGAGCTGTTCGGGCCAAACTCCCTTGGCTTCATCCAATCTCTTCTTAAGGCTTGCCTTTAGCGTCTTATTGACAGCCTCGACCTGCCCATTGGACTGGGGATAGGCCACGGAGGAGAAGATTTTAACAATGTTGTGCCTCTCGCAGAATTTGGTGAAGAGGTCGCTATCAAACTGCGTCCCATTATCCGACACGATCTTCTTTGGCAGCCCGAATCGGCAGATAATACTCTTGACCACGAAGTCGAGGACTCTCTTTGAAGTGATTGTCGCCAGGGGCTCTGCTTCTGCCCACTTTGTGAAGTAGTCGATAGCCACCACTGCATAGCGAACTCCTCCCTTTCCAGTAGGGAGGGCACCAACTAGGTCAATACCTCAGACCGCGAATGGCCATGGGGACGAGATCATCTTCAGCTCGACCAGAGGAGCCTGGGCAATTGTGGCGAATAACTGGCACTTGTCACACTTTTTGACGTAGGAGATCGAGTCCTTTGATAGAGTGGGCCAATAATACACTTGCCTTAGTATCTTCAGGGACAGGCTTTGCCCCCCAGTGTGATCTCCGCAAAAATCCTCATGCACTTCCTGCAAAATGGTCTTCGCCTCGCTTGGCAGAACACACCGTAGGAGAGGTAAAGAGTGTCCACACCGATATAATATCCCATCTATCACTGTATACCTTGGAACCTGGTAAAGTACCCGCCTTGCGTCATTTCGCTCCTCGGGTAATTTTCCTGCTGTGAGATACTCGAGGATGGGAGTCATCCAAGTCGGTCTAGCGTCAACCATCTCGACCTCCGCCCTAACTTTCTCTATGCTTGGTCTTTCCAAGAACTCTACCGGCACCAGCCCCAAAGTCTCCGCTTCCCCAGAGGTAGCGAGCTTTGCCAGGGCATCCGTATTGGCATTCTGCTCCCGAGGTATCTGCTCAATTGAGCCGCGCTCAAATGCGGATAGCTCTTTCTTTACCTTGGCCAGGTAAGCAGCCATCTTGGATCCCCGTGCTTGGTATTCTCCTAACACTTGGTTTACCACGAGCTGGGAATCGCTGTAACACTGGACAGAGCTGGCCCTCAGCTCTTGAGCCACCCTTAGCCCCGCCAATAAAGCTTCGTATTCGGCCTCGTTGTTGGACGCTTTGAATTTGAATCGTAACGCCGAGTGGAATCGATGTCCCTCTGGGGATATCAATATGATTCCAGCCCCGGAGCCGTTCTTGTTAGACGAGCCGTCTATGAAGACCTTCCATGAGGCCTGAGCTGACTCTTCTACAGGATCTTCTCAAAACCTTGTGCACTCTGCCACAAAATCAGCCAGGACCTGTCTTTTTATTACAGTTCATGGTATGTACAGTATTTCAAATTGGCTGAGTTCGATAGCCCACTTCAACAGACGCCCCGATGCTTCAGGTTTCTGCAAAACCTGACTTAAAGGCTGATCGGTTATGATGTGTATTGAGTGGGACTGGAAATATGGCATGAGCTTTTGAGAGGCCGTAATAAGGCAGAAAGCCATCTTTTCCATCAACGGATACCGGGATTCTGCTCCGAGAAGCCTCTTGCTGATGTAATAGACTGGCTTTTGAGATCGGTCTTCTTCTCGGACTAATACGGCGCTAGCTACATCTTCCGTGACAGCTAAGTAAAGGAAAAGAGGCTCTCCTGCTGTTGGTTTGGATAATAACGGTAGCTTGGCTAAATGTGCTTTCAGGTCGAGGAAGGCACGTTTGCATTCCTCGGTCCACTCAAATTTTTTATTTCCCCGAAGCAGGTTGTAGAATGGCAAACACTTGTCGGTAGATTTAGAAATAAACCGATTAAGGGCCGCCACCCTTCCTGTCAGACTTTGAACGTCTTTTTGCGACCGGGGTGAGGGCATCTTGAGTAGCGACTTGATCTTATCGGGGTTCTCTTCTATTCCTCTTGTATTGACAATGAAACCCAGGAATTTTCCTGACGTGACCCCGAAAGTACACTTTTGGGAGTTTAGCCTCATGTTGTATTCTCTCAAAATCTTAAAGCATTCCTCCAGATCGAAGACATGGTTATCGGTAGTTTTCGACTTGACCAACATGTCGTCAACATACACTTCCATATTTTTCCCGATTTGATTGGTAAACATCCTATTTACCAACCTCTGGTATGTAGCTCCTGCGTTTTTCAACCCGAAAGGCATGACCTTGTAACAATAAACGTTAGTTAGGGTCATGAAGCTAGTGTGTTCCTTGTCTGCTGGATTCATGGCGATCTAGTTATAGCCCGAGTATGCATCCATAAAAGACATGTGCTCGTGCCCCGCCGTGGCATCTACCAGTTGGTCAATCCTTGGCAAGGGGAAGCAATCTTTGGGGCAGGCTTTGTTCAGATCGGAAAATTCGATGCAGGTCCGCCACTTCCCGTTGGGCTTCGGGACCAACACATGATTGGCAACCCAGACCGGGAACTTTGCTTCGTGGATAAAGCCGCGCTTTAAGGGTCGGGCTACTTCCTCCTCTAGGGCCTTAGCTCGGGTTGTTCCTATTCGCCTTTATTTCTGGGATTTTGCATGCACGCTTTTATCCAAGTGGAGGGTGTGCATGATGATGCTCGGGCTGATCCCTATCATGTCTCCATGGGACTAGGCGAACACATCTAGATTTTCTTGTAGAAACCTAATCAGCTCCGCCTTCCTCTTACTACATAGATTTTTCCCGAGCTTCACCACCTTCGAGGGGTCTTGTGGGTTGATATTTACCTCCTCGAGCTCTTCGATGGCCTGGAGCTTGGATCTATCCTCGCTTACTCTGGGGTCGATATCATTATTTAAGATGATATCTTCCCTTCTGGCATTCTGAGGTTTTTCAATCTCAGGACTAGGCACAACTTCCTGAGATTCCTCACTCCCGCCATGGATGGTCATCGTCTGCTGACCGGGTTTTGATTTTCCCTTCATAGAAGTGCTATAGCATTCCCTGGAAGCGAGCTGATCACCTCGGACCGTGCTTATCACTGTGGAAGAGGGGAATTTTAGCGCGAGGTGACGGATAGAGGTTATGGCTTCAAACGCTATCAATGTAAGTCGGCCCAAAATAGCATTGTACGCGGCGGGACAATCGATGACCACAAATTCGAGGAGTTTTGAGACAGTCCGGGGTCCCTCTCCCAAGGTGATCACCGACTCGATTGTTCCTATTGCTGCCGACCCTTCTCCAGAAAATCCATATAGCATCATGGAGGTGGCTTTCACCTCGGTGACAGATAAACCCATCATTTCCAGCGTAGACCAGAACACCAAGTTCACTGAGCTCCCATTATCGACCATTATCCTCCTAACTCTCCGGTTGGCGAGCTGGGCGGCTATGACCAGAGGGTCGTTATGAGGGAACTGGACGTGACTGGCATCTTCCTCGGTGAATATGATTGGTTGCCTCTCCAATCATTGCTGTTTGGGAAAATGCTGCTCTGGGACGAACTCCGCTCCATTATGAGCTTTTAGTTCATTGACATATCTCTTATGGGCACCTCTGCTCGTGCCGGCCAGATGGGGGCCTCCGGAGATCGTGGAGATCTCTCCTCCTATCACAGGAGGAGGGGTGTCCTGATTTATCCAAGACCCGGGCTGACTTATCAGAACTTCAGGAGCTGGTTGACCGGCGGGAACTCTATTCCGCGCATACTGAGCCAAGGGTCCGGCTCTGATGAGAGTCTCGATCTCATCCTTCAGGTGCCTACAATCATTAGTGTTGTGGCCAATGTCGTTCTGGAATCGACAGAACTTGGAGGGGTCTCGTTTAGCCTTCTGGTGCTTCAAAGGCTCCGGCTTCTTCCAGGGGAGGCGAGCAGAGTTCTCTAGGATAATGTTCCCCCTAGTGTTTGTGAGCTCGGTATAAGTCGTGTAGACTGGCTTAAACTTTTCTGCGGGCTTGTTCTTCTTCGGGCTGTGTTGGCCGCCCTCACTGCTCCCCTTTCTCTTGCCTCCACCAAATTGGTTATTCTGAGTAACGGTTTAGGTCACTATCACGACATCCGTTCCCACTCCAACGGGCTAGTCAGAGGCTTGGCTGGTTCCGACGGCCGCTGCTCGCGCCTCCTCCAGGTTTATCCATCCCTGGGCCCTATTTAGAAATTCGTTCACGGTGCTAACACCTTTTCTCTGTATCTCTTCCCAGAGTCCACCTCCAATGAGGATCCCAGTCCTCAAGGTCATAAGCTTAGAACTATCATCTGCGTCCCTGGCTCGAGTCGCGACGTTTGCGAATCTGCTCAGGTAAGCTTTCAAAGGTTCGTCGGGCTGTTGTCTTACGTTTGCCAGGGTGTCGGCTTTGACGCGGGCGACCTGAGAAGCTCGGAATGCCCTCTTGAAGTTGGCAGAAAAGGTTTTCCACGAGATGATGGACTGCTTTTTATTCTGTTTGAACCATTGCTTGGTCGGCCTAGTCATGGTGGAAGGAAATATTAAACACCTCAGCTCGGTACCGATGTTGTGGGTCATCATCAGGGTGTTGAACATACCCAAATGATCTGACGGGTCCCCGTCTCCATTGAACTTGGACAAGTGTGGCATACGAAAACCAGGCGGATATGTCGTGGCTGCTATGCTGAGAGCGAAGAGCTCGAGTTCATCCCCCGAGTCGTACTCATCCTTTTCTTTTTCCGATAAGAGCTTCCTCATCAGCTCCTCCATCTGAGCCAGCCGCTCCAAGGTTTGGTCCTTACTTCCTTGGTTGTTCTGGGGCTGTTCAGCAGCTCCAGTTCCATTGTACGCGTTAGGCGGGTTATTGTCCCTCCTATCTTGAGATAGGTTATGTGGGACATTCCCGCTGTCACGTACTTCCGACAGACCCTCCCCTTGGCGAGCACGACTACCGTTTTTCGCTGGGTCTCCTCTCTAAGAGTTGAGGCAATCTCGGAGGTCGGCCCTCGGGGTGACCCGAGGGCTTTGAGCCGAACTTAAACGATGGCGCAGGTCTTCGTCGGACATGCCACTTCGATGACTCCCGGTCCAGTAACTTCCATTTGAAAAGCTCGGAGCCCGCCGCTGAGGGTGAAGATCCGAGATCTCCCTGGACACTCGGCTGCGATGGGAAGGTCCGACGGAAGGAGGATTTATCCTGCTGCTCCCATGAGCCGGAATGTCTCGAATTGGACGGGGAGTGTAATGCCCCGAATTTCCTAATAAGGGTTAGGACCTTGATTAGGAGGACGGGAGGGACATAATTGAATTATGATGCTATTTAATGATCATATGCATGTTTATGTGAATTATATTATTATATGATGATAAATATATGCATATGGGAGTATTTATAATTATACGTGTATTTTGGTAATTTGACCGTTGTGGGCGTAATTGTGTATTTTGGGTGCATGTTTGTGATTAATTAATATAGCCACATTATAAGTTGGATTGGTTCGAGCTATTCGACATGGGACGATCGTGGAATGTAAGTGTTTGGTCTAGTCATAACGGGTTTAAGTTCGAGGCTTGGGGTGAGTCTCGGGGTGAATTCAACGATTAGAGCATTACCGAGAATTAAAGGGTAATGGGATATGGATTATTGGTGTTTGAGGTTATTGAGAATAGCGGGAGTTGGAGGGTGTTAATTGTGATTAATGAAATACGTGCGAAAGGACGATTTTGCCCTTGGTGGCTGTTAAGGTTTTATTTTAGACCTAAGGGTATTTAGGTCCTTTCCCCTCAAGGGATATATATTATCCATTAAGTCTGTAGAAGAGTAACAAAAATAGAGTTTCTTTTCTTTCTCTCCCGATAGATTTTCTTCCTCATTTCTCTTTGGATTTTCGAGCTCAGTTTGAGGAATTAAGCCAAGGAATCAAGCTTAGCCAAGCTAGGGTTATGCTCCACCATTGAAGAGGGTGTGTTGCTGAGATTAAGGTGAGTTTCTAGCCACTAGAACTCTTGATTTTGCTCTGTTTTCTAAGTTAAGTTTCAGGTGGTTTTTGGGTTGGGAACTTGGGAATTGGTTGGAGTTTTGGCTAGGGTTCTTGGGATTATGGTCCCTCGGACATGTGGATGTGGTATTTGGGTTCATTTGGGAGTTAATTTGATGTTTGGAAGCATTGGAATCGAGTTAGAATTGGAGTCGAAGAAGGAAGTTTCAGGGGTGGCTCTGTCTGGGGGTAACGCTACAGCGCCCATTAGAGGGCGCTAAAGCGCTACACAGGGCTTCAGTAGGGCGGTTGTGGTTCTGTCTTGAGCGCTGGGATGCTAGAAGGGCAGCGCTGTAGCGCTACCCTGTTCCTTCAGAACCCTGTTTTGGGTGTTTTTAAGGGTTTTTGACTTGGGGTTTCAATCCTTAAGGCCCGGGATCGAATCTACTCACTGTGTGGGCATGTTTCGAGGTCCCGAGAGTGGGGTTTAGGTTAAGACCCTGTCTTTGGTAATTTTCATTAATTGGAGATTGTTTTGGTTATGACTAGGTGACCGTTAAAGGATTAAGGATCGATCGTTCTCAAGGGTCGTTCTTATATTGGTTCTAGCTCGAATCTGAGGTAAGAAAACTGCACCCTGTGTATATGTGACATGCATGGCTATTCTTGATGCATGTTGGTTGATTACTAAGTATGACATTCATGGCTATTATTGGTGCATGTTGGATTGTTGAATATAATGCATATGATGCACAAGAAACATGTGAGTAGGACATGCTTTACACATTGAGTATGATGTTGTTCAGAGCTTGAGCCTCTGTGTTCGTGCATAGTCATAATTGTACTAGTACTTGTTAGGTAAGCATGCTGAATACCTTGTTATGGATATTAGATATGTGATATATGTTTGGTGGCATGGCTTACTTGTGTGTGGCACTGACTTACTAGTCAGAATTGGCAACGGTGTTAGATCCATCTGTGAAGCTGTGATTTACTAGTCAAGTTCACAATGGGTTGGACACTGGTCGTGTTTTACTGACCTAAGAGTCAGAAATGGCATAGCGTCATGAACGCCGAGCCAAATGAAGATTAGATCTAATCGATATCATCATTGAATGACTCATATGGGGTATTAATGCTGGACCGACCGGAAGGTCAATGAAAATTATAAGCGCTTTGCTAGTTTGAGACTAGTTATTTAGAGCCAGGGCATATGGCCCCGGTGACTGTTTGTCACATGACTAGGGAACGTTGTTCCATAGTTATGACTCTAGATTCAGGAGGAAGGTTATGTTGGTGACTAATCACCATGTACCTATCCTGCTAAATCTAGTGAGATGCTCACTTATTTGTTAAGCCCTGGTGATCCTATCGTCACATGGCTAAAGGGTGTTGTTCCCATATTAGTGATTGTTGATATCTGTTAAGCCCTGGTGATCCTATCATCACATGGCTAAAGGGTTTTGTCCCCATATTTGTGACTTTTGTGATAATCACCTATTTGTTTGTACTTTTGGTCCTGAATAAGTAATACAATCACTGTTGAGATTATATCATGTTATATTGTGTTTTCTTGCTGGGCTTCGGCTCACGGGTGCTATGTGGTGCTATGTGGTGGAGAGATTAGGTGATGAGGTGTACATATGCAGCTGCTCGTCCACCACGGCCGAGGTTGAGAAGGAACTAGGGTTAAACCCTGTTTTGCCGCATAGAACGGCCTGTTGTAAATATTTTCTTGTAATAGACTCTGAAATTATAATTTTGGGATCCCAACATATATATTAAATGTTCTAATGAAACGTTACATCTTAACCAAAAATTTTAATCCCTAAACTGCTAACCATACTTAGTACACGATTTTGGCCAAATGACTCGATTAGCGATTTTAGCACTGTTTACAAGGCACATCGTAACGGTCCTTGGAGTTTAGGGCGTTACAGGGAGGAGATGGGTATCTTATTGGTGACGGGGGATGCCTAACTGGTGACGCGTTCCTGGTCCCGTCGGGGTGGATTAAGCTAGGTCGCGGCCGCTCCGCTCTACCATCCCCCGCGTCCTGCGCTCGGCGGTCTGAGCGTGGTGCAGGACGGCTGGCCGGGGCGTCCTGTCGTCGCGAGCCCTCCCCGGATTTCCTTTGTGAGCTGCCTTGGGCCCTCCTGGGTGCACTTGAGGGTGGAACTGAGCTAGGATTTGAGGCCCAGACCGATTGGCTGAATTGCTGATCGGCCCTAGGAAGTTCCTCAAATACAGTTTCCTGGTGGTGCAACGTGGGAATAGAATTTGATGTCGAGGGTCTGACCGACCGACTGGGCCTGGACCAGTTGCCCTGGCGGGACTTATGAGTCCCACCATGCCTCTTTCCGACGTTAGCGTCGGTTGTAAAAGGGGTTAATTGGGCCAGAACTTCTTCAATCTGCTTGTTTGCTTTCACCAGCTGACTCCTCAACTGTGCATTTTCCATTTCTACCGCCCTGTAGAAATCCGGGTTCGGATTGGGCGACCGGGGAGCCGAACTTCTAGTGTCGTCTTGGCCCACTGGCTGCTTTCCCGGTCGCTGCTGAACCTCAGGGTTTTGCTCATCGGACATGGCAGCATGGTGGGCCTCCTGCCCATCACGTTGATCCACTTTGTTACCATGCCTTGAGCGAGTAACCACCATGGTTGGGTTTCTGCGATAGCACCAATCTAAATCCTCTCAATGAAAGCACCAAACTGTTGACGCGGTTCTTCGGCAACAGGTAATTATATGAATAAAGAGATGGATTAGTGCTAAATGATGAACCGTAATATGTGAATAATCTCAAAGGAAGGTTATAACTCATTTACTCTTTTTAGGTGGTTCGAAGGTTAAAATCCCTCTAGTCCACCAGTCAATATTATTGATATCTCTCTGGTATTCCTTACAGGGGTGTTTCTTTACAATTTAGAAGCCAACCCTTTGCAATGCCCAGGGTCTCCATATTTATAGGGAGAGGACACCTGGGTGTTGGCAAAGGGGGTCACCCGTGACCTTCTTACCCATCATGTCACTTCTGTGACACTGATGATTAATTCCTAAAATCTGACAGTGAAGTGTGGTCTAATCAATAGGTAAGGGGGATAATGGGCCGCATGGCCCAAACTAGTCGTGGGGTGCCTGAACACGCACGTTTATGCTGCGTGTCCGAGATTTCAGGGATGGAATAGACACGTGATGTCTGATACGCGCACGTTTACATTGCGTGGTTGACTTTATAAAGGGTTGGAGGTGTCAGCTCTAGGTCGTATCTCGTGCTTGATGTAGTCCTAGCTCGTGGTGCCCACACTGCTGACTCGATGCCTTCGAGTATTCTTACTAAACCTTTGGCTACCTTGAGCTAAAGAGGTATAGACTCGTAACAGTAGCTCCGGGCAGGTGGCTTCCACGTGGATGATAGGATTATGCCCTTTTCCAACTCGCTAATAACCCGTGGATATTTAGGGCGTACAATAACGTCCCAAATTCCCAAATAAGGCTTAGCGTCTTGATTAGGGGGCCAGGATGGCAATAATTTGATTAATTATGTGTTTATGTGATATTACGTGCATTTCTATGATTATATGAATTATGGGAGTTATATTATGATATGACTAGTGTTTGCATGTTTAGGTGTATTAAATATGCATGTGGGCTCATTTCTTATTAGAATGGTATTTTCGTAATTTTTACCCGTTGAGGGTATATTTGTCAATATGCTTTTTGTGATTTAGACCACATTATTATGTGGATATATTTGGATTACTCAGTACGAGGCGATCCTAGTGAGCAAAGTAGTGGTTTAGTCACAACGGGGCTAAATACCCAGCTCGAGGTGAGCCTAGGGGTATTTTGGTAATTTAGTACATCCCCAAGAATTTTCGGCTAATGGGAAGTTGTTTGGTAATTATTTGGGGATATTAGAATTAAATGGGGAAATATGGCGTTAATTGTGGATTAGTGGCAAATGGTGGCAAAAGACGATTTTTCCCTTGAGAGAATTAAAGAGAGAGCTTTTGGACAAGGGGCATTTTAGTCTTTTCATGCCCTGGATTATCTTAGTCTATTAGAAGCCTTAGAAGAGACTAGATTACACAAAAACAGCTCTCCCATTTCTCTCTCTTGTTTTCCCTCTTTCCTTTTTGGTGGTGATTAAGATGTTTTGGATTTTGGAGGAGTTTAGCCAGAAATTGAGGGCTTGGAGCTAGGACTAGATTAAGGTGCTGCTTAGGTTCGTAGTTGCACAACTGAGGCAAGATTTTTTGCTCTGTTTTGCTAAGAATTCTGGTGGTTTAAGTTGTTTATTTTAGTTTTAAGCTTAGGGTTGGGTTTTGAATTGGAGTAAGGTTTTGGCATAGATTTTGGAGTATTTGTGTTGCCTTAAGTGTATTATTGAGGTGTTGGGACTCAATTCTGGATTTGGTTATTAATTGGGATGAATTTTGAAAGATTTGGCTTGGATAAAACTGTTGGAAAACTAGGTTCGCAGGGTTGCGCCTCGACGCTATTCTTGGAGCACCGCGGCCCACATGAACTCAGGGGGCGTTGGGGTTCTTCTGAACTGCCTTAGTGCCGCGGGGCCTAGTGGGTTGCGCCCCCACAGTGCGTGTCTAGTGATAATAGGTCCAGGGCTCTCTGCTTTGGGGTGCGTCGCGACGCTAATTGGGAAGAATAGCCAAGTGAGGTTTTGAGTTGCGGGGACTCAAACCTAAGGGCTAGGGAATGATTCTACTACTCGATTTAGTAGAATTTGAGGTCCCAGAGGCTAGGACTCGGGCTGACAGCATTTTTCTACTCGATATTGGTGGATATACTTTATTATGGTTGTGAATAGGGTACCACTAGGGCTCACAAGGGGATCGTGCTCGAGGGTCATTTCTATTTACCCAGTTCTTGGACCAAAGGTAAGAAAACTTCACCCTGAATAATGATTAGGGCTTGGGCCACTATGAATGAGCATGACTATGATTATTTTATTAATCACGAGTGAGTGCTCTGTATCTGGATAATTGTTAAATGATTTATGCTTGTCTGTATTATATGATTGGAAGCCTTGACTTATAAGTCAAGGGCAGCAATAGCGGGCTAAGCGTTGGATGATATGGTTAGGCCTATCCAAGAGCGTGGTATACTCTTGACTGACCCTATGGTTGCTTGGAAAATAAAGTACCAAGTACGCTTGGCCAGCCCTAAGCTGGTTATACAGAAATAGGGCAACGGGCCCCGAGGTGACTCTAGAGTCACTTATCTAGGGCAACGGGCCCCGATGTGACTTTATAGTCATTTATATGGATTGAAGGCATGCACGAGTAAGGTTATTACTGCTAGGCATGCTATTTATGATTCTATAATATGTTATTAACTTCTTATGAGCATGTTAAAGTTTTCTTGCCGAGCCTTCGCTCACGAGTTCTATGTGGTGCAGGTAAGGGAAAATAGAAGCTGGACCAGCCATGAGTTGGAGAGCTTCAGTGGTGGTGTGTATATATGCAGCTTGCTCGACCACCACAGTCGGGGAATCCCAGAGGAACTAGGGTTAAACCCTAATTTTGTTGCTTAGGCCGGCTTGTGTTGTAACCACCCTTTTGAGTTGTAAATGAATTTTTAAATGTTTATTTTGAAATCCCATGTATGAACTTAAACTTTTTAATGAAAGTAAATATTCCTAATCCGTTAATTACTTCTAGTAACACGTTTATGTCCAAATGACTTGATTAACAAGTCCAGCACTATTTAAAATACACAGTGTAATGGTCTTGGCTATCCAGGGTGTTACAACGTTCCTTAACATGAACCTAAATCAAACCATTTATATGGATCAACCATAAGCGTTTAAAGTAACTAGACAAGAAAAGAAAGTATGCAAGTTGAATAAGTCCATTTACAGACTTAAGCAAGCTTCATGTTCATGGTATCTAAGATTTAATGAAATCATTAAAACCTATTGTTTTGAGAAGAATGTTGATGAGCCCTACATTTACCAACTCAAGGAGAACAACATTGTGGCATTCTTGATTCTCTATGTGGGTGATATCTTGCTCATTGGAAAGTGTCAAGAAATTATTAGACATAAGGAACTGGTTGGGAACTCAATTCCAGATGAATGACTTAGGTGAAGCAAGTTATGTTCCTGGTATTTAGATTTTGAGGGATAGAAAGAATAAAACTTTGGCTCGTTCTCAAGCAGCTTACATAGATAAGGTGCTTAAGCATTTCTCTATGACAGATTCAAAGAAAGGGCGTTTACCATCCCGACATGGAATCCATCATTCTAAGAAGCAATCTCCACAAACTTCTGAAGAGGAAGATGATATGAGAAGGATTCCTTATGCATCCGCAATTGAAAGTCTAATGTATGCTATGTTGTGCACTAGATCAGACATATGTCATGCAGTGGGAGTTGTGAGTAGATAATTGTCAAACCAAGGAAGGGAACATTGGATAGTGGTCAAGCACATACTGAAATATAACGACCCAAAATCACTAATAAGGCTTAAGGGCCTTGATTAGTGTGCCGGGAGGGCATAATTGGTATATGTGTGATTTAATGGTTTAATGCATGAGTATGTGGCATGCATGATTAATATGATTATATGACTATGTGACAAGCATATTTGTGAATATTAGATATTCATGTGGGCCATTTATAGCTTATAAGGGCATATTTGTAATTTTGGCCCGTTAAGGGCATAAATATGATTATATGTGATAAATTGTTGAGACCACATTATTATGTGGATATATGTGCAACATATGGCTCGAGACGGTCCTAGTGAGCGGATTGGCAAAATAGTCACAGCGGGGTTCAATACCCGGCTCGGGTGAGGCCTAGGGGTATTTCTGGGAATTTAGAGAATAATTTGGAAAGTATTGGACATTGAGTAAATAATTGGTAATTAATTGGATGACGTGATTAGTGGGTAAATATTAGAAACATATGAGGAATTAGCGGGGACTGAGGAAAGTGACAATTTTACCCCTAGGAACAACTTAAGGACTAGTGACCTTAGAAGGGCAAAAATGTCTTTTGTTTAGACATTAGAGATATACTCAGGTTTAGAAGTCAGTAGAATTTTTAGGAAATATTACAAACTCTCCTCTTTCTCTCCCACGTATTCTCTCTCTCACTCTCTCATTGTGCTTGGTGTGGGAAAAGCTAAAGGAAGGGTTTAAAGGGAATTTTACTGGGAGGTCTGGAGGAATTGAAGCTCTTAACCAAGGAATTCAACTAAGGAGCTTTGGGGTTTAAGCTCAAGGTTAGAAGATTGAAAGCTGGTGGGAGATTCAATCATAGCGAAGGTAAGTTCTTGTTCTTTGTTATGTTAAGAAAGATTCTAATTATTTGGATGGTTTTAGACTGGGTTTTGGGTAGAGAATTGCTGCTGAATTAGAGTATTAGCTTTAGTAATATAGCTATGGTTTTGTGTTTTATTGAGTAATCAAAAGCCTTAATTTGTAGCTGACCTGGTTGTGAATTGGGGAGGCTTGTTTAGGTGAAGTGTTGGGGAAAATTGGCTGGGAAATGTGTGGAAGGAACCCAGTATTTTGGGCTCGAAGGGGTGTGGTGCGACCCAGCCTTGAGGCGTCGCGGTGCGTGTGGCCATTTTGGCCTAGGTTTGCTCTTTGAGATGGGGGTGTGCCGTGCTCAAGAGAGCCAATTCGCAATCCACCTCCCCTCTGGTTTGGGTCCTTGCTCTCTGAATTGGGGGCAAGTCGCGACCAACTAGGACAGGTTGCGACCTGCCTTGGGATTTTAGCCTTAGAATGGTTTCTAGAATCGATAAGGCTCGGGGGTTCAAACCTAGGTGCTCGTGACAATTTCTACTACCCGATTTAGTAGAAATTGAGGTCTCGGAGGCTAGTTTCTGTCTCCTGAGTATTTATTTGGATTGGAAGTTAAAAATGAACCATTGGATACTGTGACTAGGTTTATTGCCAAGGCTCAGGACTGAGGATCGTGCTCAGGACCATTCCATTATCTCCGTTCAGAATTAAAGGTAAGAAAACTGCACCCTTGTGTGGCTATGTCGGGACTGAGATTCCATGTATTTGAATACATACGTTGTATAACTGTGATAATGCCATGTGAGCATGAAATGAACGACCTAAGAGTTTCGGGGGCTGATAATTTGTGTACAGGATGCGGCTCAGCCACTATGAGCTGGGGTCAGCTAGATAAATGCTGGACTCGACCTAAGCGAGCCGGAGTCAGTGGATTAAACAGAGATTGCAGCCTAAGGGCGTCAACCTTGAGTATTGTGTATTGATTGAGATAAACTATTGAATATAAATGTATATTGTTGTTAGCTTGATGTTGTGGCTTGTTAAATATCTGGTTAACTGTCTTGTGAATTAATTTATTATCGTCATTGATTATGTTTTATTGCTATAGTTTTTTTGCTGGGCCTTAGCTCACGGGTGCTACGTGGTGCAGGTAAAAGCAAGGGTAAGCTGGACCAACCATGAGTTGGAGAGCTCTGGGGGCGAGGTGTACATTGTCAGCTGCTTATCCACCACAGTCGAGGGAAAGTATAGGGATAGAAGCCAAAAATTTGTATTTTTCCATTAGAGTGGCCACTGATTGTATATAACTTTTGAAAGTTTGTAAATTGTCTTTTAAACCCTGTTTTTGGGATCCCATGTGCCAAACATCTCCTTTTAATGAAAATTAACCATTTGTGATCAAAACATTTTAACCTTAACCTGATTATAACTTTAGGATCACATTTTTATTTAAATGACTTGATTAGCAAGTCTTACACTATTTTAAATACATAGTGTAGCGGTCTTGGTTATCTAGGGCGTTATAACTTGGTATCAGAGAGGTATATGTTTAAGGGTTCCTGAAGACTGGCTGGACATGTACACTCACCGCTAAAGACAAGCTCGACTTAGGGTTTGGTAATTGTATACATGTGATTATATGCTTAAGTGTTGGAATGAAATATAAATGCTTTACTACATGATTAATACATGATTAATAGGGAGTGTGAGGTACTGATAGGGCCTGGCCCTTGACTACTGTGTGATGATATTGAGGCATGCTTATTAGCATCGTTGTTGCATGTGAGTGAATATTGAAATGATTATTTGCACCTTGATTGCTTGTGGTTGGTTGAGTTCCAACGGTGGACCATGGAAAGATTGTTACCCTGTCATCATTGTCTGACCGCCAAGTCGTTGATTGCAGATAAACTTGGATAGCTATGTGTCCAAGGCGATCTATACGACTAGCTGGCACAGGGTCTGAGGCTAGAGATGATGACCAGGGCCAGAACCCTCCGCCAGTCCCTGAGAATTGGCAACAAATATCTGCAGACATGCAAGCTCGGTTACAAAGTCAAGAAGAGCAGATTCGCTTACTGAGACACCAGGCTCCGTCAGGGAGTGCTACACCTATTGTGCCACCTGTTGTGACATCAATCGTATAGGCACCTAAGGTTGGGAACAAGTGGGAGCCACTATATGAGCAGTTTAGGAGGCAGCATCCTCCAACTTTTGAGGGAGGATCAGATCCACTAAATGGCAAATAGTGGATGAGTATGATCTATCTTGGATGTCATGAGGGTGGAAGGTAATGACAGGGTGGCCTGTGCCACCTATATGTTTAGAGAGGATGCCCGCATTTGGTGGGAAATCACAGACCAAAGATGTTTCTACGCTGAGTTGGGATGGGTTCTGAGACTTGTTCAGCTAGAAGTACTCTAATATTGCCGTTAGGGCGGCAAAAGTGAATGAGTTTGTGGGGTTAGTGCAGGGCAATATGACAGTCACAGAGTATGCCCTGAAGTTTTATAGACTTGCAAAGTTTTCACTAGATTTAGTGCCTACAGATGCAGCTAGACATGACAGATTTATTTGGGTTTGAAAATTCTGTCAAGAAAGTAATAGAGAATATTGGAGATTTCCTTATATGATTTTCACTATACATGTTTGTTTTCATTGAATGTATGTTTGTTTTGTGACAAATGAGATAAAAAAGACTAACTAACAATTGCAAATATTTATTGGAATAAGGATTTAAATACAAAAATATAGAAGTTGTGGAGTTAAGTTGAAAAGCAGGTTGAGTTTTTATTTTTTTAATGTAAATATTAAATAAGCTTTTTATTTTGGTTAATGGTCAGGGGAGTAGTAGTGGGCTGGAGAGAGGGGCCAGGGAGTCAGATGGGTGACGGTAGATTGAAGATTGAGAGAAAGACACCTTGTAATGGGCCCACTTCTGACGAAAGAAAAGACTTTTAACTCTTTTTTAATACACGGATTGTCGTTGTGTGTGGATCCTTCCCTACGCATCACTCTCCTCCCCCACTCTTTCGAATCTCTTCTCCTTCAGATTTATCTTTTTTACATGTCTCTCTCTCTCTCCTCTTTTTTATGAATAAAATACATCTATCATGACGAGCATGGACTAAGTTGTTCAGACTTGAGCAGAACTACCCCTTTTCAACTGCATAACTATCAATATAATTGCCAAATAGACTATAATATGATAGACTAATAATTAGTTACGCTATAAAATCAACAATATGCAATCAAATTCAACATTTGCGTATAACTGTTTTGGTAAAGAGAGATAAACTTGTTCATCTATCAAATAGTTCACGAGCACTTGTTAATTGTTATCATCAGCTCCCTCAAGGTATTTGGTTATCATCCTCCTAATTTATTTACCATTACTCTTTTTAAGGTCCCTAAAATAAAGACTTTTGAAACTTGCATGTTTCAATGACAAAACAAAAAGGTGTGAAAAAGAGTGATCCATTACTACTAGCGTGTGAAATGGGTATCATTCACATATATATATATATATATATATATTATATAGTATAGTCCAAAATTGAGGGACCATAGGGGAGAGAAGAGAACTGCTTGGACAATCGAAAAGCCAGTAACTGTTGGGTTTCAGTTTCTTGACCTTAATGATATAATAGGTGCACGACCACAAAGATGTAATGTTCTTGATGTGACCTAATCCATTTCATTAATTCATTTCATTTCATTTCATTTACCTATATATTACAATGTCTCTACGTGGTCCCTTTTGCAGAGTTTAGTGTTGAATAATGGATTTACTTTATAACTCCAATTCTGATTTTCATTTTTGTCATTATTTTTCAAGTTGCACTGAAATTTATAAATATATTTATAGGCATATACATATAAAGAGACTAATGCGCGATTGTTCTTTCCTTCTATAAAAATTAAAGCAAGGCCTAACAAAATTTGAATTTCATTTATTTTTAATAAAATTAATCCCATATGTGAAAAGGAGCAACTTGGATTGAATATTATTATTATAATGATCAAGTAGCCTAGCCTAGAATTCTCATTTTGTCTTTCTCTTCTCTAATAATAATAATGTTATTAGAATGTATTATTTTATTTTTAAACTCCAATTGCATCATTGGCTTAGTTCCTGTAGACAGGGAGGAAGAAACAAGAAAAGATATCCCGGAAGGCAACACCAAGTGCAAGTGTAACACACTCTCCTCACTTCACTCTCCACACTTCACTCTCCACTCCATTTATGTGCGTACTTTAGCATCTCTTTTGGGCTGAGGCCCAATTGGGTCTGTTATCAGTTCCTTTCATTGGGCCAGTTTGTCTGTTTTCTGGGGGGATAAGGGCCCATTATTGACCCCACGCTTGAAAACAACCTCTTTGTTGTGTACTTCCAAACCATGTAAATCTGTGGGCTCTTTCATCTAAACTTTTCTTCTATTTAATATAAATTTTGTGTATATTACAATTAATTATATTACTTTTATGTAAATGAGGTGGTTCTAGTGTCCAGAATTTAAATTAAGTTTAGGAAAAAATTTGAATCAAGACCACTTCAAGGGCGTACAGCAAGCAATATTCCTCCAATAAATTTAAGATATAAAGAAATATATATTTATAGAGTCGGATAAAAGAAAATTCATCTCATATTAAAATAATCAATAAAATTTTGAAAAGCAAAATATATATATAGATATAGTGTACTAGTATATAAGAACTTTGTTTAGGTGTCCACACAATACCGAATCCAGAGAATAACAAAGTGGTTTTCACATGCAGTATAAAATTCCAGGGAATAATCCTAGGATCAGCTGCCTCGAAACACACACATATACATGTCTCAGAATATTAAGACTAAACAATTTTCTATAATTTACCCGACATGCTCCATCCAACCACGAGAAAACGATAATATTATTTATTTCATACGAAGTTTGATTTAATATTGCCTCCAAGACAAAATACAATATCTTAATCTTGTACGTGATTCTGTAGATTTTCTCCTAAATGCATTTTAATTTTCTTAATTATATTATAATGATACCTCTTCCGTGATGATTTATTTATTTATTATTATTATTATTATTATTATTATTATTATTATTATTATTATTATTATTATTAGTATTGTCTACTTTAAAGGAGAATACATTATATATATTTACATTCATTGTATGTATAAATAATGTCAAACGGTCCTTAAGTTTAATTCCAAACCAAAAGATAGTAATCGGCGCCACTGATTTCAGTAAAAACCTAGCTAGCTAGATATGTATTTTCTTTTCAATAATAAGTATTTTTTTTTTTTGTTCAATCAGATAAGTATATTCTACTATCAAACTTTACAACTCAGTAGCACCAATTATCATAGGCCTGCTAATTTACAATTGCTAAATCATGTTTTGCCACTTTTTTGGGCATAATACTTGTGATTCTACTCTTTACATCATATTTGATTCTTTTTACAACTACAGTAATTGTATAAGTTTTCATGCTCCAAAGAGTTTCATTTCTACACCACCATATGTGATATATTGTTGCCGCAAGTGTTGCTGAAAAAACTTGGCGCCTGAACCTGTTGAGTTTTGCTCTAGAAATCCATCGCAACAAACCAGGGACGCTAACCATAGTAGTAGTCCAATGCAGCCACTGTTTAATTTCAGCCAACACCTGATAACTCAACTGACAGATAAAGAATAAATGCTCTCCTGTCTCCTTGCTCAGTCAACAAATTGGACAATCCTCATCTGGACAAATATTATATGTGAACAATCTAGTTTTGAGTCTCAATCTATCTAAAACCACAAGCCATAAAATAAATCTATGCTTTAGTATAGACAGTCTATTCCACACTTGTCCTTGCCAATTAATCACTGGAAATTCAGGACAAAGGCTAGCATATCCCTCTTTAATCAAGTATGTACCTGTTGCAGAGCTTGGGAAGACATTCAGCCCCATCAATTTGTTCTTCACTCTTACAATCTGCTTCCAATACCAGCTGCTGGAAGGAGGAGCCTCATAGGCCCTCCAATCTTCTTCTCCTATATACACTGCATTCACCCATTTCACCCATAATGTGTCCTTTTTAGATTCAATAGCCCAAACATATTTGCCTATCGCTGCCTCAATCCATTCTTTGGTTCTTCTGAACCCCAACCCACCTTCTTTTTTGGTCTTACACAAGTCCTCCCAAGCTACTAATCCCGGACCGCTTGAATCCACCCATTTCCAAAGAAAACTTCTACAAACAAAGTTGACTTTTTATAGAACTTTCAAAGGAAGAATCATTAGTTGTGACCAATAAGGATGAATAGCAATAATAAGTAATTAAAAGAAGTTGATTGAGCTGTAAAATAAATTATAAATTTTCCTTTTTAAAATGGCGGCTAACAACTACTAATAAATTATTTAATATGAAAGAAAAATAATATTTTTATATTAACCGACATATTGAAGAAGAGGCACATGTATGTGTACATTGCACCATAAAAGCTCACAACAATTCCAACCCATTTTAGAGACAATCCCACGAAATGTGTGTCTCTTGTATGGTAAGTTTAACATGTGGCACATTCCAAGGTTGGACGCCATTAATTTTTAACCAAACTTTGTCATTAACAGGATATTTATATTTATTCCAATATATAGATTAATACAAAGCAATAATATTTGTCTTTATAAATAGATAAATAAAGTACTAAGCATCTGATTTGTATTGATATGCATGGTATTTTGGATGAACAAAAATGAGTGTGGGGGAGAAGAAGATCTGGAGGGGTTGATATCATGTCTAGCTAGCTATATATACCCTGGCCTCTATGCCTGTAGAGCTATATACCTATAGTACAACTTATATATATATATATTATATTTAACGTGATTCCATATGATGCGAGCAGTTATCACCTAAAGGCTAAACAGCCTAGTTTCTTTACGTATGTGTGCATTTCTTTTCTTCTTCTTAATTTGTTCTAATTAAGTAGGAAAAATTGATTAAAGTAAGTATAAATTATTAACAAATTAATACCCAGTGGCAGGCAAAGTCTCAACTCTCAGCTAGTCTCTCTAGTGCACTTATAATTTTTATCGTTATAAGAGTTTTCAATATTGTGTTGCTTACAAATTATACCTTAGTATTAATAAAGAATATATAAAACATAGTATTAAAGAAAATAAAACCCACTTAACGCTACTACTTCAGAATCTTTTGAATAAATTAAGAGCACTAGCTATAGCTAGAGCTAGCCAATAGAGAAGGAAAACTATATTAAATATATCACTAGAAATATATATATATATAGCCCTATATATATGAGTGAGAAGCCTATGAAGATTAAAGTTTATGACTCTGTCAAAATGATTAGGTGGCCGTGGCGGATGCATTAATTAATTAAAGGGCACACAAATATTTTTACATGTGCAGTGCAAAAGTTTCCATAAAAATAAGCGAATTTACTTATTTGGTACCTATATTTTTTCAAAGTATTATTTTAGTGTCATTTATTTTCAATAATGTTTATATAGTACCATATATTTTAAAATTATACATATTTGATACCCTAGACTCAGATTTGATAGATAAAATTTTGTCAATATGATCAAACCGTCATCAGTTATATGTAATTAAGTAATTAAATTTAAATTTGGAACTTATATAATTGACAACAGTTTGATTAAATTGGTAAAATTTTATTAATTAAATTTGAGTTTAGGCTACCAAATATGTACGATTTTAAAATACAAGGTACCAAATATGTACGATTTTAAAATACAAGGTACCAAATAAACATTATTGTAAACATAAGATACTAAAATAATACTTTACAAAAATATAGGGTACCAAATATTTACCTACCCTAAAAATAAATACAGATTATTCGTTGTTTTAATTGTGTACTAGGTGAAAACAAGATGAAAATGAAACGTTAATCAAAATATATAAGTACAAAACTATATATTTAATAAATTATACTAATATAAATTTAAATATTAGTATGGTAATAATATATAATCATAATTTTTTACTAATCATATTAATATAAAATCAAATATTGCTATGGTAATAATATTTAATATAAAACTAGATATTTAATACTTATATTAATATAAATTTAAATATTATAATAATATATAATCTTAATAAAAATTAAGATTTACGTTTAAAAAGATTATCATATTATATATATATATATTAAGTAAAAATAATATACAATTCACGTTTGTTTAGTTTTAAAGTTAGAAATATGATTATTCAAACATGTATTTATTTTTATTATTTTTTAATTATCATATAAATTTTAAATAAATAAACAATATCATAAAAATAAAAAAAAATATGTTTAATATAGTGTATGACATAAATGTATTAAAAAATTAGGGCAAAATATTGTCTATAATTTTAATAAAAACCAGTTGACTTTTTTTTCTTCAATATATAATAGAATGAATTAGAGTTCTTTAATATATATAAATATTTATATCAATAATCTCTATATATATGACATTTAAACACAACATTGACATAAATATATATTTATATGGTTACATGACATATATATATAAATTACAATAATATTTAAAAAGAAATTAATAATAGAATAAAATAAGAATAGAAAAAGTCATAGTGTAGAGTAGTATATAGGGATTTTTTCATTAATACATAAATATAAAAGTTAGAATTCATTTATACGGTCTTTTAATAATTGACGCAAAACTATATAAAATAAAGTTATTAATTCTAAGTATACGGTTTCTTCTTAAATACTGATATTGTCGACAACTGTGTATCAATTAAAAAATTGGGATACTTTCTTTAATATCTTTATCAAATAATTTTATTTTATTTATACGGTAATTAAAGATTTATTTTATAAATATATAACTTAAAGTTTTTTTTCTTCTAAAATTATGGTTTGCACTAGACAATTCATCAGAAAAAACTACAATGTCAAGCCACAAAGAATCTCATTAGTCTGTCACCATTTATTAAATAATATACATGTAAATACTCTTTCTTTCTTTCCATTAAGAAACTTCATGACATACATATCAGATCTTATCATCATGTATATATATAATATATATATTTATATGATTCACATATAGTTTTTGGTACCGTGTGCTACAACTACGTGAATCATTCCAGATTTATTTGACATTAGTATTCAAATATAAGCTTAAATTTATACAAACATCATTTTGTTGTAATTTAGTATATCTTGAATATTATTTCATCTAGTTAGCTAACATATTAAAAATATAAAACCATAAAATAATAAACATTAGCTAATATTATTTCACGTTGCTTTAGTTGCAAATAAGATTTTTTATATTGTGTTAGTTTTATATTATGTTGCTTAAAATTTGTATGAGTTTTTTTTAGTTGTTGGACTAGCCATGTGTTGCTTTAGGTTGCATGTGGTTGCATTCGTAATTCATTTGGATAGCTCACATTAGGAGTTGCAGCGGGTTGCACTGGGACTAGCCATGTGTTGCTTTAGGTTGCATGTGGTCGCATTCGTAATTCATTTGGATAACTCACATTAGGAGTTGCAGTGGGTTGCACTTGGACTAGCCATGTGTTGTTTTAGGTTGCATGTGGTTGCATTCGTAATTCATTTGGATAACTCACATTAGAAGTTGCAGTGGGTTGCAATTGGACTAGCCATGTGTTGCTTTAGGTTGCATATGGTTGCATTCGTAATTCATATGTATAACTCACATTAGGAGTTGCAGTGAGTTGCTGTGGGTTGCACTTGGACTAGCCATGTGTTGCTTTAGGTTGCATGTGGTTGCATTCGTAATTCATTTGGATAACTCACATTAGGAGTTGCACTTGGACTAGCCATGTGTTGCTTTAGGTTGCATGGGGTTGCATTCGTAATTCATATGGATAACTCACATTAGGAGTTGCAGTAGGTTACACTTGGACTAGCCATGTGTTGCTTTAGGTTGCATGTGGTTGCATTCGTAATTCATTTGGATAACTCACATTAGGAGTTACAGTGGGTTGCACTTGGACTAGCCATGTGTTGCTTTAGGTTGCATGTGGTTGCATTCTTAATTCATATGGATAACTCACATTAGGAGTTGCAGTGGGTTGCACTTGGACTAGCCATGTGTTGCTTTAGGTTGCATGTGGTTGCATTCGTAATTCATTTGGATAACTCACATTAGGAGTTGCAGTGGTTTGCACTAGGACTAGCCTTGTGTTGCATTAGGTTGCATTCGTAATTCATATGGATAACTCATATTAAAAGTTGCAGTGGGCTCTATTTGACACTACTAGAAATATAGGTTTTTACTTCGGTTTTTATAGTGAGCATACAAAAAAAGCGAAGTAAAAACATTTTCAAACTCTTTTACTTCGCATTTCAAATTGGCGCTCTGAAAAAAATTACTTACTACTTCGCTTTTTTAAAAAAACGAAGTGAAAAATTCATAGTGGAGAGGGCCGTGTTTGTTTGCACAAGCCCTTATATTATGTTTAGAGATAGTAAAAATGCAAAAAACTGGCCAAACCAAACGCGGCCCTTGTGCACTTTTAACTTCGGTTTTTTGGTAAAAACCGAAGTAGAAAGTGGACTTTCCACTTCGGTTTTTTGGTAAAAACCGAAGTAGAAAGTGGACTTTCCACTTCGGTTTTTACCAAAAAACCGAAGTTAAAAGTCTCCAACGGGTATAACTTAAGGACCTTTAACTTCGGTTTTTTGGTAAAAACCGAAGTGGAAAGTCCACTTTCTACTTCGGTTTTTACCAAAAACCGAAGTTAAAAGTCCTTTATATGTCCCTTCCCTAGACCCGAACGGTCATCTTCTCAAAACCTCTCTCCCCTCTGTGCAAAAAGAAACCCCCAAAACCTCCATTAACCACCGTGAGCCAACACCCATTTTGATTCTCCAAGCCTTTTTTTTTTTTGTTTTTTCTTTATTTCTTGCAATATTTCTACCCTATAAACCGAAATATAGTCCAAAAATCTTTTTTTTTTTTTTTTTTAGAGAAAAAAAGGCATTTGGCCGTGGGTTTTTTCTCCATTTGAAAATGGTGTTTCTTGCCGGATTTTGGCCGGATTTTTGACATTGCAATGGGATTTTGAGCTTCAAAACAGGTATAGATTACTAAAATGTGGTTTTGATGATAATTTTTTAATTTTCCATGTTTTTTTTAATTTTTTTTATTATTCCGAATTTAAAATTAATATAATTAATATTTTATTAATTTTTATAATTATTTGTTTATTTTGTTAGTTTAAATAATGTGATAAAAATTAGGTTTATTATAAATATATATATATATATGCATATTAGTTAGTTTTAGAAATTTTTACAATAGATAAATTTGTTTTTTAAATATTTGAAAAAAAATAACTTGAAGATGATCAAAGTGTTGTTCATTAGTTTCATTAACTAGTTTGATTTTTTTTATTTATTAATTTGATAATTAATTATGTAGTTTACTAATTATGTAATGTTTTAGTAGGGTCGTTGATTGAGTGGTGAACTTTGTTGTTCATTTCGGGTGCATTGAAGATTAATATTGAAGGTTAGTTATTTTTTGTATTTATATTACTATAAGATTTATGTATAAAGATAAGACTAATGTAATCATGCATATTAGATTTAGTGAAAGTTATGTTTGAAAATTAGTGAAGTAGGCTCTGGGAAATTTGCGTGCTGTGGTGATATAAGGATGAATTGATTTATGCTTGATTATTTTGTTTGTTTGTATTGTTGTTATAGGAAATTTTGAAATTGCGGTATGCTATAGAAACAGAGGATACTCTGCCGAATTTTTTAAAAAATTTATAAGACTAGAACCTTATAATGATGGATTCATATATGCTTGATTATTGTGTTTGTTTGTATTGATTTTATAGGTAATTATGAAATTACGGTATGCTATAGAAACAGAGGATACTCTGCCGAATTTTTTAAAAAATTTATAAGACTAGAACCTAATATAAGTTTTTTTTCTAACTTATTAGGAATTGAATATTGTTATTAGTATGGATAAATCATGGATGCTTGAGAGGAGAGAAACATCACAATTTCAAGATGGATTCAACAAATTTTTAGAGTTTTGCCTAAAGAATTGTAGTGATCCACAAAAAATTCGTTGTCCTTGTATCGATTGTGGTAATGGAGTAAAGGGGAATATTACCATGATAAAGGATCATGTATTTTGTCGGGGATTTGATATGAGTTATAGTAAATGGTATTGGCATGGAGAATTATTAAATGATGACCCATATCCATTAGGTAGGCGAGGTGTAGATGATTTTGAGAGTAATGATTTTGATGATCATCCTATAGAATTGCTTGATGAAGCACAAGAAGAGTTTTTTCATAATCCAGAAAAATTTGATAGTATGGTTAGAGATGCAGACAGACAATTGTTCAGTGGTTGCAATAAACTAAGATTGCCCACAATGGTTAAATTTTATAACATAAAAGCAGAAAATGGAGTTAGTGATAAGTGTTTCAGTCAATTTTTAGCTGCTTTCAAGGAGATTTTGCCGCTAGAAAATTGTTTTCCGGAGTCTACATATGAAGTAAAGAAAACATTAAGTTTGATAGGGTTGAAGTATGAGAAGATTCATGCATGTCCGAATGATTGTATTTTATATCGTAAGGAGTATGCAGACATGGATGCTTGCCCAGAATGTGGTTTATCACGGTACAAACCTAACAAAAGTAAAGAGATTAGGAAACTTATTCCTCAGAAAGTGCTATGGTACTTACCTTTGATTTCGCGGCTGAAGCGATTATATCGAAGTGCAGAACACTCTAAGAACTTAATATGGCACGAAACTGGACGAGTGAAAGATGGTAAACTCCGGCATCCTGCAGATTCACAGGCCTGGAAGAAGGTAGATTATATCAATACAGAATTCAAAAATGAACCAAGACATCTTCGTCTTGGTTTAGCTGCTGATGGAGTAAACCCGCATAGATCTCTTAGTAGTAGGCATAGTTCATGGCCTGTCTTCCTGGTTATGTACAATCTTCCTCCTTGGTTGGTGATGAAAAGGAAGTTCATGATGCTTTCATTAATGATTTCGGGCCCAAAACAACCAGGACATGATATCGATGTTTACTTGGCACCATTAATTGATGATTTGAAAGAGTTGTATGAAAATGGTGTTGAGGCATATGATGGTTTTAAAAAAGAAGTGTTTAATTTGAAAGCGGTGTTGTTATGGACTGTTAATGATTTTCCAGCATATGGTAACCTATCAGGTTTAAGCACAAAAGGTTACCAAGCTTGTCCAATTTGTTGCACCAACACAAGGGCCCGTCGCTTGTCAAATGGACGCAAAATGTGTTATATGGGTCATAGACGATATTTGCATTTAAGTCATCCTGACAGAAATAAAAAAAAAGCATTTGACGGTACTGTGGAACGAGACATTGCTCCTTTGCCATTGTCAGGTGAGCAAATTCTTAAGGAAGTAGAAAAAGTTGACTTTAGGTATGGGAAGAAGAATAAAAACAAATTAGTCAATGGATGTTTTCAAAGAAAATCAATTTTCTTTCAACTTCCTTACTGGAAATATTTACTCGTTAGACATTGCTTGGATGTCATGCACATAGAAAAAAATGTATGTGAAAGTATAATCGGTACATTACTTGATATCCCAGGTAAAACCAAAGATGGTTTGTCTAGTCGTTTAGATCTTGTTGAAATGGGTATAAGACACCGCTTGGCACCTGAAGAAAAGGGGGCTCGCACATATTTGCCTCCTGCTTGTTTTACATTGTCTAAAGAAGAGAAGCAAGCCGTATGCCAATCATTGGCAGGGATGAAAGTGCCTGATGGTTACTCATCGAATGTTCGAAACTTGGTGTCTATGGAAGATTTGAAGTTAATTGGAATGAAATCACATGATTGTCATATATTAATGCAACAATTACTTCCAATTGCCATTCGGTCAGTTTTACCAAAAAGAGTTAGAGATAGTGTGACAAGTGTGTGCATCTTCTTTAATCAACTATGCGGAAAAGAATTGGAAATGAAGAAGTTGAATGCATTGCATGATGAAATAGTTGAAACCTTATGCAAGCTTGAAAAATATTTTCCACCATCATTTTTTGACATCATGATACATTTGATGGTCCATTTAGTAAGAGAAGCCAAGTTGTGTGGGCCAGTTTGGGCGAGATGGATGTATCCATTTGAAAGGAATATGAAGGTGTTGAAAGGATATGTACGTAATCACCATCGCCCTGAAGCTTGTATGGTTGAGTGTTATTTAGCTGAAGAAGCTGTGGAATTTTGTTCAGAGTACATGGTTGGAATCGACACAATCGGAATTAGCAAACCACTGAATAACTCGGATGGAGTTGATAGAGGATTACGAGGGAAAGGAACAGTAGTGACCATATCTCGTGCAGAATTAGATCAAGCTCATTTAGTTGTGTTGGAAAACAATCCCGAAGTTCAACCCTATATAACGTAAGTTATAGATTTAATAAACATTATACTCATTTTTATGTATAATTGAAATTTTAATATGTTGTATTTTGTATTGTAGTGAGCACATGGAGTTATTACAATCAATGATTCCCAACAAGGTTAAAAATAAACAGAAATGGATTATAGATGAGCACAATAAAACATTTAGTCGATGGTTGAAAAATATTATTCTAGCAAGGTTGGGAGAAGAAAACCATGGAGTGTCGACAGAGTTAAAACGCATATCATTTGGACCAAGTGTTCATGTAATAAAGCACAATGCTTACATTGTTGGAGGAAAACGATTTCACACAAAGTCACGAGATGATGCTCGAATGGTTCAAAATAGTGGAGTAAGTATTGTGGCAGAAGCAGTGCATTTCGCTAGTGCAAAAGACAATAATCCAGTTGCTGGTACTATGGCATATTATGGGGTTGTTGAAGAAATATGGGAGCTTGATTATTCCTTATTTCAAATTCCTCTGCTCAAGTGTTCTTGGGTGGACAACAATGTTGGGGTTAGAATTGATGAACTTGGATTCACTTTGGTTGATTTAAGTAAGAAAGGTCACAAGAATGATCCTTTCATCATGGCTACCCAAGCAAAACAAGTGTTTTACATAACTGATCCTGCTGATGATAAATGGTCAGTTGTTTTACGAACCCCAGAAAGGCAGTTTATAGAAGATGAAAATGACGAAGAAAACGATGATTTGTTCCATGACAATTTTATTGTTGGACAACCAATACATGAGCAAGTTGAGAAAATCCATGATTTCCATGAAGTTGATGATGATGGGGAATATATTAGAAATGATATTAGAGACGGAATATGGGTAGATTGTGGATCAACCAAGAAAAGAAAAAAGAAAAGAAAATGTGTCCAGTGAGTAATGAATTCATTTTTATGTTAAATATGTATTTATTTATGTCATAATTGTAACGTTAATTCTTGTTTATGTGCAGATGACAATTTCTGAAGGGGAGAACACACCAAATAGGCGAGGCCCAACAAAGAAGAACAATATCAATAATCAAAAAGCTAAGGGAATAAAGAGAAATATTCAGTTTAATGATAAAGGTCAACCTATAGGGAAAGCATATAGTGAGATGCAATCATACCTTGGAGTTAAAACTAGGAGAACGGTCTCTCTCAATTATAAGGATTGGAGACAAGTCCCACAAGAATTGAAGAATAGAATATGGGAGGATGTATATGTAAGAAAATATTTTATGAATATTTTAATTACTTTAATATATTGATCATTTTCATGAATTAATTTGCATTTCATTAATCATTTTCTTTCTATTTCAGGGTGCCTTTAACATTCCAGAAAATTGGAAACCAGAATTAATGAAAAGTGCGGGAAGAATGATGAGAGATTTTAAGACCAACATCACTAGTGACTACATCTACCCTTTGGCAGAAGACGGTCTGATAGATGAACTCCAAATCCTTCCTAAGAAATATCCAGAACTTGACCTAGAAGATTGGAGGACATTTGTTAGCCACCGTTTATCTCCTGAGTTTATGGTACTATTGTGTATATCTATTATGTATATGATTTATTAGTTTTGAAATACTAATAATTGCTTAAAAACTTATTGTTACCTATTTAATGTAGGCTTTGCGGGAAGCACAACGTGAAAGAGCTCTCAAATATACTTCGAGGCATCGTACATCTCGTAGAGGGCTTGCCAATGTTAGAGAGGACCTGGTAAGTAATTCGCATCACTATTTTATAACTATCAACTTGTTATGAAGAATATTGCACTCACCAACTTTAATTAATTGTTGTATGTTGTAGAAAACTGAACTAGGTGTGGCAGATGTAGAACGGTACCAAGTATGGATAAGAGCACGAGAAAAGAGGAAGGTTCTTGTTACAGATTTGGACAAACAAATTGAAGCAAGAATTGTAAGTGGTTTCAAGCAAGTATTTTAAAGTAATTTAGGAATGATAAAGTTCTTCTAAGTCACTAATATAAGTGACCACTGGTTTGTTCCACAGAATGAGCTGAAAGAAAAAGTTAGTAGTGGAGAAATCATTGCAAAGGGTCGGAATGACATATTAACGCAAGCTTTAGGGACACCTGAGCACCCAGGGCGTGTTAGAGCACTTGGGTATGATATTATTTTTTATTTGTTGCATTTAACTTAATTCTATAATATTTTAGTTTTAAAATAAATTTGGTTGATTATTGTAGGTCGTTTGCGAAGATTTCGTCCGTCTTTGGAAGAAAACCAAAAATAGCAACAGAAATGGCTGATGTTGTTAGTAAGAAAGATGCAGAAATTGCGAGGCTCAAAGCAGAACTTAAAGCTTTAGAGGAGGAAAAAGCTAAACAAGCAGGTGGGTTAGATGATATGGATGAACACGACAATGATGACGAGCAGAGCGACGAAGAATACCACACACCGCACATGCAGGATGACACACCGTACATGCAGGATGTGTTACTTTGTTCGGATAATATTCATAATGTGGTGGCAGAGGGTGTTATCATTGATGGGGTGGGTCCACTGACTATTCATGGTGTTCAACTGACAGACGAATATGCGAGGGTGCGAGTCACCAAAATGTTACAAGAGGATGCTGAAATCCCATGTTCTGTTGGGGAGATACACTATGTTCGAGATACTTATGACACATTTCTTCCTTGGCCAAAAGATTTAATTATGACTGACCAGGTATAAACGAATTCTTTAATTTGTTACCTATTAAAATATTTGTTGGTCCAGTATTTTAATATTATTTTAACTTGATGTTGTGTAGGGTCCTCTAAGAAAGAAACCTCCTATGTCAAAAAGTTCATCCAAGGATATGTCAAAACCTCCTATGACTAGCCCGCATCTGTCATCAGCTGGGTCTCACATCAATCCAGAAAACACTCTGACCGAAGGCCAACCATTTGCCGATCACATCATGAATCGCATCCATGTTAGCCTTCAGTTTATGGTGAGAGAATTTTGCAGAGTTAAGGGAATAAACTCAGTCGTCTCCATTCCAGTGGACCCAACATTCATGAATCGCGAGTCGATATTCCTAACTTCAGAGGATGTGGAACAAGTTGCTACCTTGCATATGATTGGAGGCTCAACAATGATATTCGGATTAAGGTATCCCTTAAACTAATTCTTTGGAATGATAGGAATTTAGAATCAGTTATGAGTACTGCTCTGTGATCTGTTGAAAATTTTCATAGACATTGAATGTTTACAGGTTTGGGAAGTCCTATTTATAGGGGAAACTCTGCCGAAATTTTTCAAAATATTTAACACTAAAGAAAATTTTGCAGATGCATTTGGGAGTCTCTATTTCCAAATCAGCGTGTCTATTACAAGTTTTATGACATTGAACGTCTTAGCATTAATAATGTTAACGATGTAGAGCGATCAACCATTGACTTGGCGAATTGGTTGATGACCATGGATAGAGTTGGTCAACTTTACTTTATACCTTGGAACATACGGTAAGAAATAGTGTAAATTTTTTTTATTTGATTAGTCATATATTAAAAATTTAATTATTTTACTTAACATACGCTTCTTATTTTAGGGAACATTGGATGTTGGTGATTGCTATGCCAAAAGGAAAAATCGTGTTCTTAGATCCATTGAAATCACACAAACGTCCAGAAGAAATTGATTCAATGATAATGAGGTAAGTTTTAAATTTTTTAAAATATTTCTTAATATGCAACAAATATTACATGTTACTACATTTTAATAACTTTTGTTAATAATTTTCTTTTTAAATAGTGCATATTATAGAGCTTCTTCCAATGCATTACTCGGCAATCCCACAAAGATATTCAATGTTACATGTCCAAGACAACCACAAAGTCATGAATGTGGTTTTTATGTCTTGAAGTACATTAGAGACTTACAGTACAGGCATCAAATGCAATGACTACCCTAAAAGAAAAAGTAAGTTCATTTTTTATAATTTATTTGCTATCGATAATCTATGAAATTAATTTATATTTATTAATTTTACAGTTTGGTGGGAAGACGCAATATTGTGAGATTGCAGACCTCTTGCCAATCCAACACGAATGGTTAGGCAAATTGATACCATACTGTTGACGCGGTTCTTCGGCAACAGGTAATTAAGAGAAGAAGAGAAAGAGATTAGTACTTAAAAGTAGAACCGCCGCAGATATGAAATCTTTGTGAAAAGAACTAGGTGACCTTGAACACGTTTTTAAGTGGTTCGAAGGTTAAAATCCTTCTACTCCACTAGTCAATATTATTGATCTTTTCTGGGTAATTGGTTTACAAAATATATAGTTCTTACAAGACTATTTTTTCCAACCCCTATCAATTCCCAGGGTCTCCATATTTATAGGAGAAGGCACCTGGAAATTGGTAGGGATGTCATCCCGTGACCTTTCCATTTGTCATATCAAGTCTGTGATATTCATGATTAATTCCTAAACCTGACACACAAGTGTGTTCTAATCAGTATGGAAGGAGACAATGGGCCGCACGGCCCAACCCGTCCGTGGGTGTCTGAATACACACGTTCCTGCTGCGTGTCCGAGAAGTCAGGGGGATATCGGACACGTGATGGCAGGATTATGCACGTTTATCTTGCGTGTTGACTTCCCATAGGGTCAGAGCTTCCTGAGAAGCTCGCTGCCGGAACAATCCATAACCCGAGCTGATCCGTCAGTGGTCGCCGGATGTTTTTCCCAGCTCCTGGTGCAACAAGAGGGAGCGGGAAACTCCATCCCCTCGAGCTAGAAAGGGCCCGTCCTGAAGATAAAGCCTCTGTCCTGTGGGAGCCTTGGGCTAAATCATATTTAGTCCGAGGCTCGCCCTGCTAAACAGCCCGTGGGAAAACCAGGGCGTACATCTGCCCCCCAAGCTCCTGCTCGTGGTCCATGACCTCAGATATGGGAGACCACAGTAGGGGCTTTTAGACTTCTCCCACAACCCTTCGCATTCCATGCTTTTCGCATGTGTCTGATACGTGGAACGCCGTGGGTGGCGACGGTACACTCTACGAGAACCGCATTAAATGGCCTAGCCTACTGTCCAGCCGTCGTTTCACATTTCGAGTGGAGGGTCTCCCAGGAGCCTTTTACACGTGATCCTCCCTTGTATAAAAAGGGGGTGGTCATCCCACGCACGGGCCACCTTACCATTCAGAACCTCTCAAATTTCCTTCTTTTCTCTCTGACCTTCCGAAGAACAAAACCCTCATTTCCACTGCTTTCATCTTCTCCGTTCACGAAGCTTAAGCGTGCGAGTTCCTTCAAGGCCTTGGAGACTACTGTGCCAACGAAGCTCCTACCAGCGCAGCAACCTCGCTCACCATCCAACCCTATACTGTAAGTCTTCTGTCCCTGTTTATTTTTGAAAGCATGCCACTGTAGCCTAGGTAAAAAATTTTTACTGTAGCCACATGCAGAGGTTTTCTGGGTCGCGCGGATATGGAGAGTGATGGCCCTTCTTAGATTAGGGCACACTTGCCATGGGACATCGCCTTAGAACATGGGTTCCATGATTCTCTCTTAGGAACAATTTCTGGGTAGGATCCTTAGGAATTTTGGGTGCAAAAACCGGGTAGCTTAGGGAATACGCCTTAAAAGCGGTTTTGCCATGCCTTGCTTGTTGAAACTTTCCCCCCAAGGCAATTTTTTACCCTGAGTCCTCTGACACACGAATTCCGAGTAATCTGGGATCTGTTGGGGGCATAGGCGCGTGTTCCTTGGAACGCGTGGCACCACTCTCCATGGGCTGGGCTTACCCCAGCTCGTGTACTTAATACTTGCTTCACTCTCCTGCTTAGGTCGCCTTTTCTAAAGTGTTTTCTTTTGTTCGATAGGCGACCAGATGGCTCCAAAGAGAAACCTGCCACAGAAGAATGTGGGAAGTTCGGCCTCTCAGAAGGATAAAGGAAAGGCGGTGGTGACCAGCTCGCCAATTCCTCACTTTGGGCCGGCGGTGGAGAAGCAGGCCGAGGTGTCTCCTGACGCGTTTTTCGAGGCGGAGAGAATCGTCTCGAAGATAACCAGCCAGGCAAAGATCACCAAAATCTTCCTTAACCACAACATTCCTCTGGGGAAGACCTCCGTGATTGCCCGACCTGCTGCGGATGGGGAGAGGAGCTGCACGCCGCTCGACGAGTCGTTCGCGGCCTGGAGCGGGGAACACTTCAAGGCAGGGGCCTTCCTCCCCCTGGATCAGTATTTTGCTGATTTTCTGAACTATGTGGGGTTGGCCCCATTTCAGCTCCCCCCCAATTCATACCGTCTGTTGGCGGGACTGAGGTATTTGTTCCAAAAGCATGAGTGGGAGGTCCCCACTCCTGCTGATATCCTATATTTCTTCTGCCTCAAAGCCAGCCCGGACCAGCGGGGGCGAGGTGACGGGTTCTATTACTTAACCCGCTTCCCTAACACAGCAGCAGTGATCGAGCTGCCGAGCCATCCAAACGACTTCAAAGACCAGTTTTTTATGTCTACTGGGTTCCGAAACTGCGATCATCATTATTTCAACCGCCCTCGTAAGTAATCCTCCATTTAGCTCGCCTTTTAACGGTTATCTTATTTTAGCCCGTCCCTTATTCCAATTCTGATTTCAACCAACCTTGCAGCCATCTACTCGAGGACCGAAAAGTCCGTGACCCTCGGGGGTCAATACGATACACTGGCGAACCTGCCCCCCAGTGAGAAAGACTACCGCGTGCTCGTGACGGATGAGGCGATGGTATTCTGCAAGCTGATTTTCCCAAATCAGACTTTGAATTTGAAAAGGCCCCGGGGTCCTCCCCCAGCCCGCGACAACAGGCCGATCGTCGCGGAGGAGGTCGCAGATGACGAAGGCGAGGAAGAAGGTGAGGAAGTTCCTCTAGTGAGGAACAGGAAGAGGAGCTTGGAGGTCGCCCAGGGGATGAGCGAGGAGAGGGCCCAATCCGGAGCAGCCGCGGGTCCTTCCGGTCAAGGTAACTCTTACTTATTTAAGAACGTAGATAGGGCCACTGCAGACCCCCGGCTGGTTAGGTTCAACCCTAGGCAGCTCATCCATCGTCACCCAAGGAATCCAAACCTGGACACGCTCCTGCTCCACTGCGTTGACCAGCTCGTGCTGGACAACCAAGAGAGTCGGCCCAAGGGTACCGTAGTAGTAGATAATACCCTAGCCTTTAGGTCGGCCATTTTTGAGGAGTACGGGACCAATTTACGCACGTGGCCTGCGCTCCAGAGGGGCGTCTACGCTCCGGGGATTAGGCAGTACGTAGAAGAGTCCAGCCCCGATTCAGAACCGGACCTAGAACCTTCGCCAGTTCGTGAGATAATCATTCTAGGCTCTTCCAGATCGGGGGGTAGGGCTCCCTTAGTATTTGCTTTCTTATTGCCTTTGGACCTTTTGTCTTTATTTCTGTATGATTGCTAACAACCGTGTTTTTTGCTCTTTCGCAGAAGAGATGTCTCAGCCCGGGAATAGTCTGCGGGGCGTTGTGTTCGGTGGGAATCCCCCAGCGGGGCCGAGGTTAAAGAGGCTTCGCGAGTCCAAGAGCTCGACCGGGGCCTCCACCAAATCCCCAGCTACGGAGAAGGAGAGAGACCCTCCATCCCAGGTCGCGGGGGCGAACCTCCCTGTCGCCAGGACAGGACTCATGCATCCGCCACCCCAACGATCTCCATTGGCCGCCCAGGACGGGGTAATAGAGGTCGGGAATCTGGCCGCGGCAGCCCCGGACGTGCGTATCCCGGTCGACCCCCGGGCTCTGGAGAAGATGCCCGAAGCATTCCGGGGTACGGTGTACGAGTCGGCCAGCTACGCCGTCAGCCACTATTACAATATCAGGGAGAAAGAGCTCCGGGCCATTGAAACAACGAGCTCGGTCTGAGTTATAGAATCTGCTATGGACATGACTTTAACGGTAAAGTGCCCCCTTCTTCTAAGGCTTTGACACTCACACGCCGCCTTTTTCCTTCCAGTTTGCTAATTTATCATTCTTTTCTTGCAGGGCATGGCTGCCGCCTATAGAGGCATCGTTAGGACCAAGGCCCAGCTCGAGGGTTTGGAAGCAGATCGCCAGACTGCCCTCCAGGAGTCTCAGGAGGCGAGAGACGCCCTGGCGGCCTCCAAAGCCGAGCTAGAGAAGGTCCGCTCGGAGAACCAAGAGCTTAAACGCTCCCTGGCCGCATCCGAGCTAGAGAAGCTTCGCTCCGAGAACCTAGAGCTTAAAAACTCCCTGGCCGCATCGCGGGCAGACATTGAGGTGGCGAAGGCCGAAGTCCAGGCCTCCCAGGCCGTCCTGAAAGACGAGCGGGTCGTGTCGGAGCAGTCCTTACAGGACCTATTCTATCACTGTTGGTCCCACAATCCGGACGCGGACTTCTCCTTCATGCCGCCGGACCTCTGGGCATTCCTGTTGCCGCGGCTTCAAGCCCGCCTGAATAAGGAGGCTCCTCCTTCGGAGACTGGAGAGGCTTCTGCCGCGGCGGAACAGGGCGAGACCACGACCTCCAAAGGGCCAGCTGATGGGGCTTAGGATGATCCTCGTTTACGCACTTTGAGCATTTTTTTTTATTGTAATTCTCTTTTTGTGTGGGGCGTTTCCGCCTCGAGACATTTTGCTCAGCCAGTTTTATATACATACTTGTATGCATTTGGTCACAATTTATCTTTTTATTTTTATGACTTGGTTCAAGTTAACATTATTCGTGTCCCGGGCTCTCTAAAGAAGATCCGCGTTCAACAAATTTTAGTTAACTTTTAAGCTTTATGACCTAGTTAAGACCAGGAACTTATTTTGAAAAAACTCAGATCGCGTCAACTTTTATCCGTATCCCGGGCTCTTTTAAAGAAGAACCACGGTTAACAAATTTTAGCTAACTTCTAAGTTTTCCGACCTGGTTAAGACCAGGAACTTATTTTGAAAAAACTCAGATCGCGTCAACTTTTATCCGTATCCCGGGCTCTTTTAAAGAAGAACCACGGTCAACAAATTTTAGCTAACTTCTAAGTTTTATGACCTGGTTAAGACCAGGAACTTATTTTGAAAAAAACTTAGATCGCGTTAACTTTTATCCGTATCCCGGGCTCTTTAAAAAAGAACCACGGTCAACAAATTTTTGTTAACTTCTAAGTTTTATGACCCGGTTAAGACCAGGAACTTATTTTGAAAAAACTCAGATCGCGTCAACTTTTATCCGTATCCCGGGCTCTTTTAAAGAAGAACCACGGTCAACAAATTTTAGCTAACTTCTAAGTTTTATGACCTGGTTAAGACCAGGAACTTATTTTGAAAAAACTTAGATCGCGTTAACTTTTATCCGTATCCCGGGCTCTTTAAAGAAGAACCACGGTCAACAAATTTTTGTTAACTTCTAAGTTTTATGACCCGGTTAAGACCAGGAACTTATTTTGAAAAAACTCAGATCGCGTCAACTTTTATCCGTATCCTGGGCTCTTTTAAAGAAGAACCACGGTCAACAAATTTTAGCTAACTTCTAAGTTTTATGACCTGGTTAAGACCAGGAACTTATTTTGAAAAAACTTAGATCGCGTCAACTTTTATCCGTATCCCGGGCTCTTTTAAAGAAGAACCACGGTCAACAAATTTTAGCTAACTTCTAAGTTTTATGACCTGGTTAAGACCAGGAACTTATTTTGAAAAAACTTAGATCGCGTTAACTTTTATCCGTATCCCGGGCTCTTTAAAGAAGAACCACGGTCAACAAATTTTTGTTAACTTCTAAGTTTTATGACCCGGTTAAGACCAGGATAGGACTTAGTTTGTGATGACTCTTATCCGTAGATAAAAATTAACACCTAAGTCGTTAAGGAGACCTGGATATATCCAGGTACCATATGCCCCCTAAGTAACTGGGAAAGGGCCTTTCGTTGTTACTTTGAAATTACACTTGCGAGAAACATTTGATTTTTATTTATACATGGAAGGTGACCTTCTAGGTCTTACAAATGTTTATTGATAATATTTCTTTAGGTGGATTGCATTCCAAGTCCGTGGGACCGCCCCTCCACCAAGTCGAGCTAATTTATACGTCCCTTCTTTGATGACTTCGATGACCTGGTATGGTCCTTCCCAGCTTGGTCCCAAAACCCCATCTTTGGGATCTTTCCCGGCCAGGAAAACTCTCCTCAAGACCAAATCGCCTACGCTAAAGGCACGTCTTTTGACCTTAGTGTTGAAGTAGCGAGTGATTTTCTGTTGATAATGGGCGAGCTGGAGTTGTGAATCCTCTCGCCTCTCATCCATCAAGTCTAAGGAGTGGCATAGGAGCTCGTGGTTCTTGTCTTGTTCGTAGGACCGGACCCTGTGCGACAGGACCTTCACCTCCACGGGGAGGACCGCTTCACTTCCAAAGGTTAGGGAGAAAGGAGTGTGACCCGTGGGAGTCCGATGTGAGGTCCTATAGGCCCACAGAACTTGGGGGAGCTGTTCTGGCCAGATCCCCTTTGCCTCATCTAGCCTCTTCTTGAGGCTTGCCTTCAGAGTTTTATTGACAGCTTCGACCTGGCCGTTCGCCTGGGGATAGGCCACGGATGAGAAGCTTTTCACAATTCCGTGCTTTTCGCAAAATTCGGTGAACAGGTCGCTGTCGAATTGAGTGCCATTGTCGGAAACGATCTTTTTGGGTAGGCCGAATCGACAAACGATGCTTTTAACCACGAAGTCTAGCACCTTTTTCGATGTTATTGTCGCCAACGGCTCTGCTTCGGCCCACTTTGTGAAGTAGTCAATGGCTACCACGGCGTAACGGACCCCGCCCTTTCCGGTGGGCAGGGCGCCTATTAGATCTATGCCCCAAATGGCGAAGGGCCAGGGAGACGATATCATTTTTAGCTTGGTCGGGGGTGCTCGTGCAACCGCGGCGAACCGCTGACATTTGTCGCACTTTTTTACATATGAGATCGAGTCTTTGGACAGAGTCGGCCAGTAAAAACCCTGCCGAAGGATCTTCAAGGCCAGGCTTTGCCCCCTAGTGTGATCTCCGCAGAATCCGTCATGAACTTCCTGCAGGATGGCCTTCGCTTCACTTGGAAGAACACACCGGAGGAGAGGTAATGAATGCCCACGTCGGTACAACACCCCCTCGACTAGCGTATATCTCGGAGCTTGATAAAGGACTCGTCGTACGTCGTTGCGCCCTTCGGGTAACTTGCCCTCGAGGAGGTACTCAACAATGGTAGTCATCCAGGTCGGCCTGATGTCAATCATCTCAATATCTGCTCGATCTCCGTCTATGCTTGGTTTGTCCAAGAACTCAATTGGCACCAACCCCAGGGTTTCTGCCTCCCCCGAGGTGGCGAGCTTGGCGAGAGCATCTGCATTGGCGTTCTGCTCCCGAGGTATCTGCTCGATCGACCCTTGCCCAAACGTAGACAATTCGGATTTTACCTTAGCCAAATAAGAGGCCATCTTGGGACCCCGCGCCTGATACTCGCCTAGGACCTGATTCACCACGAGCTGGGAGTCGCTGAAGCATTGGACAGAGCTTGCCTTTAGCTCGCTAGCTATCCTAAGTCCGGCTAACAAGGCCTCATACTCTGCCTCGTTGTTGGACGCCTTGAACCCGAACCTCAGCGCCGAATGGAATCTATGTCCTTCTGGGGATATCAGAATGATTCCGGCCCCGGAGCCGTTCTCGTTAGATGAGCCATCAACGAAGATCCTCCACGATGAACCTGAGGAGGTGAGCTGCTGTGAATCTTCCGATGGGATCTCACGGAATCCCGCGCATTCTGCCACGAAGTCGGCCAAGGCTTGACTTTTTATGGTAGTTCGGGGAGTATAGAAAATCTCGAACTGACTGAGTTCGACCGCCCACTTTAGCAAGCGTCCCAAGGCTTCAGGCTTTTGCAGAACCTGCCTTAGAGGCTGATCGTTCATGACGTGTACAGAGTGGGACTGGAAGTATGGCCTGAGTTTTCGCGAGGCAGTGATTAGGCAGAACGCTAGTTTTTCCATCAACGGGTACCTTGACTCAGCTCCGAGGAGTCTCTTGCTGATGTAATAAACCGGTTTCTGAGCCTGGTCCTCTTCTCGCACCAGAACGGCACTAGCTGCGTCCTCAGTCACAGCCATGTAGAGGAAAAGAGGTTCTCCTACCCTGGGCTTTGATAGCACAGGTGGCTCAGCTAGGTGCGTTTTAAGGTCGAGGAATGCGCCCTTGCATTCTACTGTCCATTCGAACTTCTTGTTTCCGCGGAGCAGGTTGTAGAAAGGCAGGCACTTGTCGGTCGATTTGGAAATGAGCCGGTTTAGTGCTGCCACCCTTCCTGTGAGGCCTTGGACATCTTTCCGCGATCTGGGGGATGGAAGCTCGAGCAGTGACCTGATCTTGTCGGGATTTGCCTCGATTCCTCGGGTATTGACTATGAAACCCAAGAACTTCCCCGACGCAACACCGAAAGTGCATTTCTGAGGATTGAGCCTCATGCCATATTCTCGCAGTATGTTAAAACATTCTTCCAGGTCGGCGAGGTGGTTGGTGGCAGTCTTTGACTTGACAAGCATATCGTCGACGTACACTTCCATGTTTTTCCCGATCTGATTCGCGAACATTCTATTTACCAGCCTTTGGTAGGTAGCCCCGGCATTCTTAAGACCGAACGGCATGACCTTATAACAATAGACATTAGTCGGGGTCATAAAGCTGGTATGATCCTGGTCTGCTGGATTCATCGCGATCTGATTGTAGCCCGAGTACGTGTCCATGAAGGACATGAGCTCGTGCCCCGCCGTGGCATCCACCAGTTGATCGATCCTCGGCAACGGAAAGCAATCCTTGGGGCAGGCTTTATTCAGGTCGGAAAAGTCGATACAGGTCCGCCACTTGCCATTGGGTTTTGGAACTAACACGGGATTGGCAACCCAAATGGGAAATCTGGCTTCGCGGATAAAGCCACATTTTTTGAGCCGGGCCACTTCTTCTTCAAGGGCCTCGGCTTGGGTTGTCCCTAAACGCCTCTGCTTTTGAGATTTTGCAGGGACGCTTTTGTCTAGGTGGAGCGTGTGCATGATTACGCTCGGACTGATCCCTATCATGTCCTCGTGCGACCATGCGAATACGTCCAGGTTCTTTTTCAGAAACCCAGTCAGATCCGCCTTTCTTCTATCGCAGAGGTTCTTTCCGAGCTTCACCGTCCGTGACGGGTTTTGTTCATCGATGCCTACCTCCTCGAGATCTTCAATAGCTTGGAGCTCGGACCTGTCCTCGCCTACTCGGGGGTCAATGTCCTCGCTTAAGGCGAGCTTTTCGTCTTTGGAAACCCGAGGTTTTTCAATCTCAGGGGCCGCCTTGTGTCCCTGCGATTCCTCTTCATCCTGAATGGCCATCGCCACCTGCCCGGGTTTAGATTTTCCCTTCATGGAAATGTTGTAGCATTCCCTGGCAGCGAGCTGATCGCCCTTGATAGTGCAGACCCCTGTCGAAGTAGGGAACTTCATGGCGAGGTGCCGGACGGATGTGATAGCTTCGAAAGCAACGAGCGTTGGTCGGCCCAAAATTGCATTGTAGGCAGCGGAGCAGTCAATGACTACGAATTCGAGCAGTTTGGACACTGTTCGGGACTCGTCGCCTAGGGTGATCACCAGCTCGATCGTTCCTATCGCTGCTGACCCTTCGCCTGAAAAACCATATAGCATCATCGAGGTTGCCTTTAGCTCGGAGACGGTCAGACCCATTTTTTCTAAGGTGGAACGGAATAGGAGATTCACCGAGCTCCCATTGTCCACTAACACCCTCCTTACTCTCCGGTTGGCGAGCTGGACTGCTACGACCAAGGGATCGTTATGAGGGAATTGGACATGGCCCGCGTCTTCCTCCGTGAAAGTGACTGGTTGTTTCTCTAATCTTTGTTGTTTTGATTGACGCTGTTCCGGGACGAACTCCCCTCCATTGTGGGCCTTCAACTCATTAATGTACCTCTTCTGGGCGCCTCTGCTCGTGCCAGCCATGTGTGGCCCTCCAGAGATGGTGGAAATCTCTCCCTCGACCACGGGGGGAGGGACGTCCTAATCTACTCGAGGTCCAGGTTGACTGGCTGGGATCTCCGGAGCGGGTCGACCTGTCGGGACCCTGTTCCGCGAGTATTGCGCCAACGGACCTGCTCGGATGAGAGTCTCGATTTCATCTTTGAGGTGCCTGCAGTCGTCGGTATTGTGCCCGACGTCGTTATGAAAACGGCAGAATTTGGAAGCGTCTCTCTTTCCCTTAGGGTGCTTTATTGGCTCCGGTCTTTTCCAGGGGACTCGCGTAGCGTTGGCCAGGAAAATATTCTCTCTGGTTTGGGTGAGCTCAGTATACGTTGTGAACACGGGCTTGAATTTATCCACGGACTTATTCTTCTTTTGACCGTGCTGGACGTTTTCACCATTCCCTTTTCTTTTGCCGCCACCGGGCTGGTTGCTCTGCGTGACGTCGGGAGTCGCTACTACGATCTCTGTTCCCGCCCCAGCGGGCTTCTCGAGGGCCTGGCTGGTCCCCGTGGCTGAAGCTTCAGCTTCCTCCAAGTTTATCCATTCTTGGGCTCTGTTAAGGAATTCACTAACTGAGCTGACCCCCCTCCTTTGAATATCCTTCCACAGATCTCCGCCTACTAGGATCCCGGTCCTCATAGCCATGAGTTTGGAGCTGTCGTCGGCGTCTCTGGCTTGAGCAGCGACATTTGCAAATCTGCTCAAGTAGGCTTTTAGCGTTTCTCCAGGTTGCTGTCTCACGTTAGCTAGGGAGTCGACCTGGACCCTGGCGGCCTGAGAGGCGCGGAATGCCCTCTTGAAGTCAGCCGAAAAGGTCTTCCAGGAGCTGATTGACTGGCTTTTACTTTGTTTGAACCACTGCCTGGCAGGTCCAGTTAGGGTGGAAGGAAAGATCAAGCAACGAAGCTCTGGCCCGATGTTATGAGCCATCATTAGGGTGTTGAACATCCCTAAGTGGTCAGATGGGTCTCCGTCCCCGTTGAACTTTGACAAGTGAGGCATACGAAAGCCAGAAGGGTATGCCGTTGCTGCTATGTTGGGGGCGAAGAGCTCCATCTCATCCCCTGAATCATATTCGTCTTTTTCTTTCTCCGACAGGAGCTTCTTCATCAGCTCCTCCATTTGAGTTAAGCGCTCTAGGGTTTTGTCCTGAGATCCTGGGTTATTCCGGGGCTGTTCAACAGCTCCGGACCCGTTGTACATATTAGGCGGGTTATTGCCCCTCCTATCTGGAGAAAGGTCATTTGGGGCATTCCCGCCATTACGTACTTCGGATCGGACCCCAACTGAGCAGGCCTGGCTACCATCCCTAACTGGACCCTCTCTGTGAGAGTTGAGGCGATCTCGAAGGTCGCCTCCATGGGAATTATGGTGACTTTGTGCTGAACTTAGTCGCTGTCGCAGGTCTCCTCCCGAAAGATCACTCCGTGCACTACCGGTCCAGTGACTCCTGTTGGACAGGCTCGATGTGCGTCTTTGGCGGCTCCGACCTGCTCCTCCTCCCGGTGCCCTGCTGCGGCGGGAAGGCCCGGCCGATGGCGGGTCTCTCCTACTATTTCCGTAGGTCGGGATGTCTCGGACGGTCTGAGGAGACGGATATCTGATGGGAGAAGGAGGATGCCTGACCGGAGAGGCGATCCTAGTGCCGTCTGGACGGACTAAATTTGGTGGGGGCCTCTCGGCCCTGCCAGCTTGATGGTTTCGCGCTGGACGATCTTGACGAGGAACTGGACGTTCTTCGGGGACGGGCTGACGTCTCCGGATCCCCTCGGCCCTCCTTTGGGAATTTCCCCTATCTCTTCTGGGCGTCCTCGAGGAAGGCTGAGAGCTAGGGGTTGATGTCCTAACCGAACGGCTGTACTGCTGCGGTTCGGTCTGAGGCATTTCCTTGAAGTTTGCCTCTTGATGGCGTGATGAAGGGGTGGAGTTGGCTGCAGGGAGTCTACCCGAACGGCTATGCCTGGATCGATTACTCCGGCGAGACTTAGGAGCCTCGCCTTGCCTCTCTCCAACGTTACCGTTGGTTGTGAGAGGGGGTAGTCGACTCAGAATATCCTGGATTTGCTGACCAGCTGCTGCTAGCTGGCTCCTCAGCTGAGCATTCTCCATCTCCACCGCAGTATAATAACATGGATTCGGATTAGGCGGCCAGGACGCCAAACTACCAGTGTCATCTTGGGCGGCCGGGTGCTTTCCTGGCCTTTGCTGGACTTCAGGAACTTCTCCTCGGGGAGGGCAACATGGCGGGCCTCCTGCCCATCATGCTGTTCTGTCTCGTTGCCATGTTTGGATCGAGTGGTCACCATAGTTGTAGGTTTGTGGTAGTACTAATTGGACTTGCTCTCAATGAAAGCACCAAACTATTGACGCGGTTCTTCGGCAACAGGTAATTAAGAGAAGAAGAGAAAGAGATTAGTACTTAAAAGTAGAACCGCCGCAGATATGAAATCTTTGTGAAAAGAACTAGGTGACCTTGAACACGTTTTTAAGTGGTTCGAAGGTTAAAATCCTTCTACTCCACTAGTCAATATTATTGATCTTTTCTGGGTAATTGGTTTACAAAATATATAGTTCTTACAAGACTATTTTTTCCAACCCCTATCAATTCCCAGGGTCTCCATATTTATAGGAGAAGGCACCTGGAAATTGGTAGGGAGGTCATCCCGTGACCTTTCCATTTGTCATATCAAGTCTGTGATATTCATGATTAATTCCTAAACCTGACACACAAGTGTGGTCTAATCAGTATGGAAGGAGACAATGGGCCGCACGGCCCAACCCGTCTGTGGGTGTCTGAATACGCACGTTCCTGCTGCGTGTCCGAGAAGTCAGGGGGATATCGGACACGTGATGGCAGGATTATGCACGTTTATCTTGCGTGTTGACTTCCCATAGGGTCAGAGCTTCCTGAGAAGCTCGCTGCCGGAACAATCCATAACCCGAGCTGATCCGTCAGTGGTCGCCGGATGTTTTTCCCAGCTCCTGGTGCAACAAGAGGGAGCGGGAAACTCCATCCCCTCGAGCTAGAAAGGGCCCGTCCTGAAGATAAAGCCTCTGGCCTGTGGGAGCCTTGGGCTAAATCATATTTAGTCCGAGGCTCGCCCTGCTAAACAGCCCGTGGGAAAACCAGGGCGTACACATACATTTATCAGTAAGCCTATTTTTGTTTAGTTGTAAGTTTAGTCTTTTGTAAATGTATTAATGTTAAGGCTAGTTATCTTACTTAAGTACTTGTATTTTATATGTTTATGTACAACATTTTTAATTAATAAAAGTTATCATATTTTTATTCAAAAAAAATTCTTAACCAATTTGAATTGTAAAAATATATATAATTGTAATATTATATAATTAAATTGTTGAAAAATAATTAGGCCAAAAAAATATATATTAATTAGATCAATTAAATAAAATCAGGCCAAAATATATATATTTATATAAAAATAGAAACCATCCATTTAAAAATAATTAGAAACATATATTAAATAAAAAATGCGGGCACTTTCTACTTCGGTTTTTAGGTAAAACTGAAGTAAAATGTACACTTTCTACTTCGGTTTTACCTAAAAACCGAAGTAGAAAGTGCCCAGGATGCTAGCGTATATACACTTTCTACTTCGGTTATTAGGTAAAAACCGAAGTAGAAAGTGGGGATTCTACTTCGGTTTTTAGCTAGTTTTTACTTCGCTCCGAACTACTTCAGTTGCGAATTTTAGCGAAAACCGAAGTAAATCAAGCTTAAAAACCGAAGTAAAAGCCCCTTTTCCTTGTTGTGTGAGTTTCATTGGCCTTTATTTAATTATATGAACAGATATTGACAAACAAACTTGCAAACAAACTTAAAACGAAGCATTAAAATTAACTCAGGCATTTCAATGAATAGCTTGTGGTCACAACAAAATGAACAAACGAATATTACATACATATATCCATATATGTTATGTAACAATATCATTATGTATATATATGTTCATATCAATTGGTTATTCTCTCAACTGAAGATGGAAATGGACCTATCAATTCGTTGTTGCTCAAACTTCAAATACTCAGATAAACTAATGAGTCAAACCAACTTGGAAAGGTTCCATTTAAGAAATTGTTGTCCATTATAAAAGTTTGAAGCTTCACCATTTCTTAGATTTTAGGTGGAACTAAACCAAAGAAAAAAAAAATTAAACATATTCAAGGAGGCAAAGAACTTTTAGACTATTAAACCTTAACAGGGTGGTAAAGAAAGAATCAATTGAAAATCTATGTGACAAAGTTTGATTTGGAATAGCAAACCCATTTAAATCACTAACCTTAATTGACTTATCTATGATCTTTCCATACTAAAAAAAATGGGTTAGAGACAAATATGAGCCTTGACCCGACTTTCTACTGCAGAAGTGAAGCTCAACATCAACATTGATGATGGAGGACCAAGTGATGTGTGTGGCGGCGATCTGGCTTCTCCAAAGTCAGGTGGTGGTGATGGTTGCTGTAGATAAAATAAGAGAGAGTTTGCGTGGGTGGCGGGGTTCTTGGGTCTCCAAAGTGCAGCGGCCATGGGTGGTTGCCGATGAGAAAGATGAACTGGTTTTGGCAAGGAAAGTGAAAGAAGAAGAGAAGTAGAAAATGGGTCTGGTTTTGGCAAGGAGGCTGGAGGGAGGAGAAGTCGTATAAATGGATTAAAAAATTAATGTTAACCCAAAAATTAGAAAAAACAAAATACAAAAGTGGGAAACAAAAAAAACTACCGTAAAAATGTAAAAGAAATTTAATATACCGTATATACGGTAATTTCCCTATTATATATGTATCAACTATTTTTAGTTTCTAATGTATCTCTCAATATCATTTGGTGAATTTGATAAAGAAAGAGAGCTTCAGTCATAATAATATTATACATATATTTAATTTAAGTTTGTTGCTAGTTTTTTTTTTTTAAAAGAAGTTTGTTTCTAGTTGATAGTATATTATATTATGTTATATGTTTAATATGATATTATTTTAATACATGAAATTTAAGTTTAATTAAATTTTGTTTAAGTTATAAAACGTATGGTTTATTATTTTTAAATAATTGTTATTGTAAAATATCTTATTTTAATTTGTTTATTTATTTATTTTTATTTAAGTTTAAATAATATTTACAATCTACCGTTAAATATAAAAATATTCCGTTAAAGTTAATAAAAAAAAATAAAAAATCGTTAAAACTAAGAATTTTCGTTATTTACACATTTATTATATAGGAGAGATATTTAATAAAATCATAAATAATATTTTAGTTTAATTTTTTATTTGATATACTTATATCATTATTTTATATATAATATTATTTATTTAGTTGAAATTTATATGAGAATGTTACAAATTTAATTAGTATGATTAATAAATTCTATAAATAAAATTAGAATAATAACATTTTAACAAATAATAAATAATAACGAAGTAAAGCATACATATATTCCTATATTTATATATGTGAAATTGGAGAAAGAATATTAATCGTACTTGCACAGCACCAGGTTTTGAAAATCAGTGTCCCCAAAAGGTTATCATAACAAGATTTCACTACGTGTACACACTATAAGATAACAAGCCATAATTAAAAACAAATTAGACTGAGACCTGAGAATGTTGGTATAATTAAGTATACCATATTATTATAGTGGAAAGTTTTACAGCGTAAATTAAGTGATAAAATATCCATTCACCATCATTAACCCATAATGAAACTTCTTCTTCTTCCTCTTTTTTTTTTTTTTTAAAAAAAAATAAAATAAAATAAAATAAAATAAAAACATAAAAAACTTGCGTGACTATCTCCACAAAGTGAGATCTATTCACTACAAGGTGCTTCTAAGAATTATTGTAATAGAGAGGAATGTCTCCTATTATTATTATTATTATTTATGTTAGAAATAGGTTTTAAATTTTGGTTTTTGTTTTGCTTTTATTCTATATTTTATTTTTATTAAAACTATTTTTGAAGTTTCAATCAATTAAAAGTTTTATAAAATTTTGGGTCCCTATGTTTTTGAAATACCATTTGTACTCTCGGTTTCAATAAGTGATAATTAATTTTGTTTTATATTTAAGTAAAACCATTTTAAACTGAAATGATATTATAAATTTGAGAGAAAATACTAATTTGACTAATGTATTTTTCCTAAGTACGCGATCTATCCTTATATTTTGTTAAATGACAATTCAGATTATGTATTTTACAAAATAAATCAAAACAGTACCCTATATTTGATTTTGGTCAAAATATTTTCAAATATAATATTTCATTTTCAGCTACTCGACCACTTTATTCGATTTTTTGAATTCATCGCATCACCAACAATAAAAAAACCTTTTATAATTGAAAATATTTTGACTAAAATTTAATATAAAATACCATTTTAATTTATTTTATAAAATACAATGTCAGAATTATTATTTAATAAAATAAATAGCCCGTTTGATTGTGTATTCAGAAAAATTAAACATCTACCCAAATTTTACATTATGAGAGAGGAAGATATAGTCAGTCCAAAACCATGCAAATATATATACAAGTTTTTGGGTGCAAGTTACCTGTGTAAATTTCTTGACTTCAGTTGAGTTCAGCTTGGTATATTTGCGTTAAATAAGGACAACACAAAATATCACTGCACTGTATTGTATTTGTACTCTCTTTTACCATAATATATTATAAAAGAGCACTTGCTGTAAAGAGCGGCGGCTAGCTCAAGAAGCAGCTCGGCTGGAGAAGGGTACGGCTTAATTGATTAAGACAGCTTTGGAATGGGAGACAAAGTGATTCTTTCTTAAATCTTTAATAATTATCGTTTAAATTAATATATGGATATTTTGTGTTTTCAGTTAGTGAATAGTTTTTTACGGGATTTTTTTATAAATGTGTTTATTGTAGTTATTTAGAGCATATTGTAAATTTTTAGAAAACTCTGAATAATTTATAATGACAAAAACTATATTCAAACATGTTGTACGTGTGACTAATTTTTTTTATGAGCATAGAAAACAACTTGTTTGAACTTAGTTTTCGACACTGTAAATTATTTGAAATTTCTTAAAAATTTGCAAGACACTCTAAATAAATACAATATACACGATCATAAAAAAAACTCGCGCCAAAAACTATTCAAGAGTCGAGAAACACAATAGAAAAATACATATAAATATATTTAATTTAGCTTGATAACTTTATAAAAATATAGCTATGATAAGTCATATTTTTATTTGCATACCCTTTCAATGTCAAGACCCCACCATGGATGCAAGACACTTACCAAATTAATATTTTCAAAAAAGTTGAATGTGAAAGGTCCCTCATTCCTACATTACAATCCTACCTATTTATTATTATATTCCAAAACCCTTTCAAATAAATATATAATTAATTTGATAAGAAAAATAATATTCACTTCTAATATTATTTTTCACCAAGGAGGAACAATCCTAAATTTGGAAAATGAAAGTACTCATCATCAACTAATCCAAATGTGTTTCATATATATATATATATATATTCTATTCTCAAACAATAATCCCACCAATTACATATCAATCACTGGATTAATCCTAATGCTAATTACGTTGCATGACTTGACATCATCATGATTGTGTTTATATTAAGATAAGCATTAATTATTACAGTGATCTATCACGCTTTTATAGCTGACAAGTTAACGATGAGATTTAATTATCAGGTTCAATAATATATATATTTATATATATACTAGGCAGAACTAATGTAACCCACGTTTGTTTAAAGTTATAAATACTATTTATAATTTTAATAAAAATGGATTCCTTATTTAAAAAAAATATATATATAATAGAATGAATTATAGTTCTATAATATATATAAATATGTATATTAATAATCTCTACTTATATGACATCTAAATACAATGTCGACATATATATATTTATATAACTACATGATATATATAAAATACAATAATATTTAAAAAGAAATTAATAATAGAAATAAAATAAAAATAGAAAAAGTCATAGTGTAGACAGTAGTATACATGCATCAACTATTTTTAGTTTCTATTGTATCTAACAATATCCTTGTCCTTTGGTGAATTTGATAAAGAAAAAGAGCTCTAATCACTTGATAAAAAACAAACTATTACACAAATTTATAAGATAAAAAAATAATATGTATGTCTTTATTATTTTTTAATAAATATGATTTAATTATTTAAATTATCATTAAATATCTTTAAAATAATTTATTTTTATTTATTTTTGTTTAAGTTTATGTTTGTTCTAGTTTTTGAATTTGACAGTAACAACAAAATATTATATATTATATGTTTAATATAATATTAAGTTTAAGTTTAAATAAATTTTATTTAAGTTATTAAATATATGGTTTTATTATTTTAAATAATTATCATTGTAAAATATCTCAAAATATCATATTTTAATTTGTTTAATTAATTATTTATTTAATTTTATTTAAGTTTAAGTCATGTTTACAATCTATAGTTAAATATAAGAATATTCCGTTAAATATAAGTATATTCCGTTAAAGTTAACAGAAAAAATAAATAAAAAACCGTTAAAACCAAGAATTTTCGTTATCTACACACTTTTTATATATAAGAGATATATATGTGCATTTTTAATGGTTACTACTCATAGATGGTTACTTTAATATTAACTGTTGGATTAAGATCAATGTTCCATATTTATAGTTGTTAATTAATATTTCTAAAAATCAATTTTGATTTTTTCAAATTTTTGGAAGAGTTATCTAATGAAAAACGTGTATTTATTATGAAAATATAATATTGTAAACTTTTCATTTTTCAAATGCATGTCAATTTCTAAATATAGCTAGTGTCTCTCATTGGTTGGAAACAACATTAATTATGGCAAAAAAAATAACTAAATACGAAATTAATGTAGAAAAAAAATGTTTACCTATTGGTGACTTGCTATACCAAGTCACTATATTCTCACATCATCATAATTGTTAGTACCTATCTATGGGTAGTAACCATTGAGAAGTCTTTCATATATATATATATATATATATACACATTAATATTGTCAATGAGTTCATAACATTCAAACTATTTTTTTAAAAAAAAAAAACCTTCTCTAATAGAGCCAAGAAATATAAAGTATTTAATATGTACAAGGTAAAAATAACTTACAATGCACGTTTGCTTAGTTTTGAAGTTAGAAACATGCTTATTCAAACATGGATTTATTTTTGTTATTTTTTAATTATCATATAAATTTTAAATAAATAAACAATATCATAAAAAAAAAATGTTAATATAGTGTATGACATAAATGTATTAAAAAAATTAGGGAAAAACATTGTCTATAATTTTAATAAAAACTGGTTAATTTTTTTTTCAATATATAATAGAATGAATTAGAGTTCTATAGTATATATGAATATTCATATCAATAATATCTACATATATGACTGTTACACCCAGATTTCGAAATGATAAATTATGACCTCGAAAACTGGGCTCGTCAAGTGTGAGCTCGAAATAAACAACGATCTCGAGGACGTGTAGCCTCGAGAATTCTCTGAGCGCATAATGGCTTGACACTTGAGTATATTTTTCACTGATTGCCTTCAAGCGACATAGCTCGAGCTCGGGAAGTGCAAGCTCGGATGTGATAGCCTCGTGATTAGTGCTCAAAAATATCATTTTATTAATCTTAAAGTATAAAATTAATTAAGTTTTAATTAATATTTTCATGGATTTATTGTCCTATATTTTATATTTGAAAATATTAATTTTAATTTAATTTGTGTTTAATTTTCAAGAAATAATATATATTTTTGACACAAAGAAAAAGAAATGAGAAAGAAAGAATTAAAATTGAAGAAATCATGAAGAAAATAGTATTTTTGAAGGAGAAATAGGCCCAAAATCAAGCCCAAACCCAGCCTATGGCTGTTCTCCACGCTGCCACGTGGCAGATTCCCATTCGGTCAAGCCAGCCGCCAGCCGTCCCTGCCACGATTTGACGCCGAGGGTCCCATCAGCCTGACACGCGTCCCGTCCGCCTGACACGAGCAGCTGCTGAGCAAACCACGGACTGCCACCTGTCCCACTCGTCAGCCCATGCTCCCTAGCACCCGACCAAGACTGACGCTCCAGCCCAGCATCCAACTCGAGCACGCCACCTGTCCCTGTCGTCAGTCCGTGTCTCCACTTTACCAGCAACCACTTCCCATTTTCATCAGCTTTTTGAGCCACTTTCCCACTATTTTATACACGGTTTTACACGTTTTTGAGTCTTATTTACACTATAAATAGAGTACCAAATGGGGTAAAATCTCATCAGATGGTGTAAGGAGAGTATAGAGAGTATTGGAGAGAAAAACACTTATTTTTCATATTTTTCTTTTACATTTTTGTGAGTGAAAACAATGTCTATTTTATGCTAAATTTTCTTGTGGAAAGGCTAGAGTGAAGTTTATGTTTAACAGTATATTTTTAATATATTGATTCTTTATTTTGTTCTTCATTTCTATATATTTGTTACAATTAAATTTATTTTCTTCTAATTTTTATTCTAAATTTATTAGTGGCTTTTACATAAGTCTAGTCATGCTCTTCTTATGTAATTTAGGCTTTTAATTTAATTTAGGATATTTGTTATATTATATGCTTTTTACTGCATTCTGCCATTGGTATTTTGTCGCTCTAAGGTATATAATATGATAGGTTTTTAAAATTAGAAGCTAGTATAATTTAATTAAAGAACATATTTTAAGGTGAGCTTTATTATATATATTTTCCAACTATAATTAATGGTGTAGAATTATAGTTGAGTAGAATGAATCAATTTTATTAAAATATATATATGTTTGCATGAATGAAACTTATGCCTTCCATACTTTCTTCTTTCTGATTCTAATTCCTCGATTTCATTCATTTAATGTTTATATTCTTTTTCAAATTTACATCTTTCCAAAGTTTATTATTTTTAATTTACTAATCTTTCTTTTAATTTTGTATTTTACCTCTCTCTGGATACAACATAGCCTGATTACTACTGCGACCGCTTAGAAGTTTATTGGGCGATATCACCTCGTCAGCATCTATTTGCCCCGAGCATAGCACAGGTTAGATAGCAAGCTCGTGATTGACTCATGGTCTCAACAGACTCGATGCCAATTGCTGATCTCGAAAGATTTGATGAATCATCTGGGATAACCCATTACGTGTGAGCATGTTGGTTGTTGTAAAATCCCAATATTTAAGGGATACCATTTAATCTGTTATCTGTTCCCGATCTTCACGGGACGTTTCCATGGAGATAATGCATTTAATATCATTATTTCAATTGATTTACAGAATATCTTCTCAAAATATGTGGGAATGAATTCTGCAACCTTCTCTATAAATAGAGAAGGAATCACCATTTATAAAGGAGGGATTTCTGATTTCTTGAGAGGAATTTCTGGGCAACTCTTCTCTGAAAATTTTCCAGAAAACTCCCAAGTCTTAATAATATAGACTCGTGGACTAGGCAGATTTAACTACTGAACCACGTAAAAATCCTATTGTTTTTCTTCATTATTCATTTGCTTCATTGTTTTATTGTTTAATTGCTCAATAATTTAAGTTGACGAAAAATTGCGTCAACAGTTTGGTATTTTCGTTGAGAGCATTAAATAGTACGTGCGTGAGTCTGTTCAGTCAAAGAGCCTCTTGAATCAACAATGGCAGCAAATAATCCCAATGTTCCTGAGGAGGAAATTTTAGATGAAGCTGACTACCCCCGATGCACTGGAAAGCAGCCCATGGTGAACTCGGACCCTGATGAGAGGAGTAGTTCATCTGACTCTCGGGGACCACCGACCCCTAGGGACGACGAAGATATGTACTACAATCTTGAGTTGGAGCTCAAAAATCGTGGAGCTCAAAAATCGTCAACTGCAAAAGCAGTTGGCAGAGGCCAAGAAGCGCAATGAAGAGCTAGCTAGACTAGTTGCTGAGGCATAGGCGACTCAGGCCCCACCTCCGCCAAAGGCCCAGGCTCCGCCTTCGTGGGACGTTCATGTTCCTCCACGTAGGCCTAGAGGGCGGCCATGCAAAAATGCTGCCACCTGAAGAGCGGAGCATCCTTCGCCGCAGCAGAACAGGCTGCTCCGCCGAGGCCCCGGAGAAGTAACCTGGCTAGAGGTCCTGCCAACCCAACTACGGAGGCACCAGCTGGAGTAGGGAATAACTGAGCCCCCACGGAGGGTCGAACCCAAAATCCTGGTAACACGCAGAATGTTCCAGAGCCAGATCGAGCAAACTCAGGGCCTTCTAGGCCCCGTAATGGATGGTAGCCACCATCACCCATAAGGCACCCACAATCGCCAATAAGGTATCCCTCACCAACTCGAAGAAACACACAACCGACCTAGGGTGATAGGGAAAGGCGAGCTGGGCAAAGGCGTGGAAATGGGGAGACTGCTGGGGAGCATTGAGGTACCCAACCCACGAGAAGCCAACTGTCTTGGTCTCACACTAATAGGACGAGGCAACCGACAAGGAACCCATCTCGAAACAACCGCGCAACAAGCCATGTAAGTGAAGGCTCGGGGGACACTAGGTCCATTAGTATGTATGACCAGGGACGTAGAAAAACTGGGAATCAAAGGGATCACCCAGATTTACGAGAACACTTGAACCATAACCGGGGGAATGATAATCCATCGAACCCAGATCTGAGGGATCATCTCAATGGGTGCAAGAACCCCATACCGAGGCGCGAAACTGGGGTTGTAATCAACGATAACCAGTTCCCACTGCTTCAAGTTAGACCCGCCGTGGATCCAGTCCAAGAAAGGATTGAATAATTGGAAAGAGCATTCAGTCTCTTACAAAATGAACGAAGTCGGGAACAGGACGAAGAGTTCAACGAAGAACTCGAACCCTTTGCCCCCCATATTTCCAGCACCCCGTTTCCTCAGGGATTCCGAATTCCTCATGTCCCACCATTTGATGGGAATTCAGATCCGTACAGTCATTTAAGTCCGTTCAACACAATCATGCGAGCCAGTAATGTAGGCTATGAGCTCAGATGCGTGCTGTTCCCAGCCTCGCTCATGGGACCAGCAAAGAACTGGTTTGAGAAGTATAAGAGACATTTGATTGCATCTTGGGATCAATTATCTAGAGATTTCAAGAAGCAATTCAAAGCCATGGTTGGAATTAGGCCTGAGGCGTCTGCCTTGACCAATGTCCGACAGCAGCCGACTGAAACATTGAAAAGTTACCTCACAAGGTTTAATTTGGAAGTCGCTTGAGCTCGTGATGTCGACGATAGTGGCCATTTAATGGCTGTCCGAGCTGGAGTAATGCCTAGAAGTCCTCTCTGGGAGGATATGCAGAGGAAGCCCATAAGGTCCTTAATCGAGTTCAATCGACGAGCGCAGAGGTTTGTTAATGTAGAAGAGGCGAGCTCAACATTAAATATGACCTCTCAGCCCATAACTACAACAACAAACACAAACTCTGCCTCGACCTCGGTGGATCCTATGACCTCAAAACCCCCTGGGGACAACCATTCTAAAAGAAAGAAAAATGAAGGGAATAACCTTGAGGAGAAAGGTGGAAAGAAGAAGAAAGGGGAAAGATATTTCTCCGTATACAAAGTGTATACCGAGCTCAATGAGTCTCGGGAGAATATCTACCTGGCTAATGAAAACCAGGTCCCTTTCAGACGGCTTGACCCCATGAGGAACCAAAAAGCGAAAAGAGACACCAACAAGTACTGCCGATTTCATAGAGATATTGGACATACAACCGATGAATGCAAGCAATTAAAAGACGAGATCGAAGGATTGATCTTGAGAGGATAGTTCATACAATATGTTAGGAACCAAAACCCCAATCAGGCTTCTACCAGCCAGAGGGCAGCAGCAACACCACCTGCCCAGAACAACAACTCTCGAGCAAGGGAAGACGAACGACCCCCTCCGATTGATGGAGAAGATTTTATAACCATCTCGACGGGGGGGGGGGGGGGTGGGGCACATATTGCAGGACCGGGCAGGAACACCTAGAAACGATATGTGAATGAGTTGAAAACAGGTGACAGGTCTCTTTACGAACCCGAGCCCAGAGCTCCAAAACAGCAAAGGGTTGAATCTCAACCTATAACTTTTACGGGGGATGATGCGTCTCATGTACAATTCCCTCACAACGCCCGCTGGTCATCACCCTTCAGCTCGTGATTAAGAGGGTACACAGAAAGATTGATTGATAACGAGAGCTCAGTAAATATCCTTTATAAGACCACCTTAGAAAAGATGGGACTCGCGCTTCGCGACGTAAAGGCCTGTGCAACGACGTTCTACGGGTTTTCAGGAGAAGGGATTTCCTGTGTAGGATCCATCGAACTCCCCGTGATCTTGGGAGACTTCCCATTCTTGACAACCAAGATGATGGAGTTTGTAGTAGTGGATCTTCCATCGGCCTACAACATACTGCTCGGGAGACTCGCCCTAGTAGGGCTGGGGGTAGTGTCGTCCGTTAGGCACCTGGCCATCAAGTTCCCGACTTCTAGTGGCATCAGGACGTTGAAAGGGGACCAGCTCGCATGGAGGGAATGTTATAGCATTTTTGTTAGAGGAAAGAAACAGATGAGTGCACAAACACTTGTCGTAGTTTTGAATAAGGATGGGACAGTCTTCGAGATAGACGAGGAAATTGATCCGAGAATAGAAGAAAGGGCTGATCTCGAGCCGTTAGAGGAGCTCGAAGAGCTTGACCCCCGAAAACTGCGAAGGTGGGGAAAAACCTTCCAGAAGAAATGAAATAGCAATTAATTTGATTTTTGAAAAAGAACCAGGATGTTTTTGCGTGGTCACATTCAGACATGGTAGGGATAAGTCCGAATGTGATGAGCCACGCTCTTAACATTGACAAGAGCTTCCCCTCGAAGCAGCAAAAACAAAGACTCCTGGATGACGACAGAAAGAAAGCCCTGAAGGAAGAGGTCGATAGGTTAAAGGTGAATCAATTCATACGAGACGCCTTCTACCCTGATTGGGTCGCCAACCTGGTGTTGGTTCCAAAACCTAACGAAACATGGCAGACTTGTATCAATTACTCGGACCTCAATAAAGCATTTTCTAAGGACTGCTTTCCCCTACCTCAGATCGACTAGCTCGTAGATACCACAGCTGGGCATGGACTTATGTCATTCATGGATGCTTATTTTGGATATAACCAGATTGCCATGCATGCCCTGGACCAAGAGCATACGAGTTTTATGATAGATAAAGGACTGTATTGCTACAATGTCATGTCGTTCGGGTTCAAGAATGCTGGAGCCACATACCAACGACTCGTAAACATGATGCTCTCTGAGCAGATAGGTAATAACATGGAAGTTTATGTTGATGATATGGTGGTCAAATCTAAACATAACAATAACCATGTGGACAACCTCGAAGAATGCTTCGTCGTACTACGAAAGTACAACATGAAGCTCAACCCCCAGAAATACTCTTTTGGAGTATCGTCGGGAAAGTTCTTGGGTTTCATTGTAAACGAACGAGGAATAGAGGCTAATCCTGACATCCAGGCGTTAATTGACACGCCCTCACCGTGAAAGCATAAAGATGTCCAAAGTTTGACTGGACAGATGGCGGCATTAAGTAGGTTCATCTCGAAGTCTACAGATCGTTGTCTCTTATTTTTCAATCTTTTGAGAGGGGGCAAAAATTTTGAGTGGACAGAGGAATGCGAGCTAGCATTTCAGGAGCTCAAGAAGCACCTCGCGGAGCCTCCTATCTTGTCGAAACCTATCACAAGAGAAATTTTGTATCTATTTCTCGCTACAACTGAGCACGCCATCAACGCCGTGCTCGTCCGAGAGGACCAGAAGGTACAAAAGCCAGTATACTATGTCAGCAAAAGGTTACTGGGGCAGAATCGAGATACCCCTTAATGGAGAAATTGGCTCTTAGCCTGATTCACTCGTCTCGAAAGCTTCGACCTTACTTTCAAGCACACCCCATCCATGTGCTGACTGACCAACCACTACGACAAGTCTTATCAAAGCCAGAAGTCTAGGGCCGATTATTTAAATGGGCTATTGAGCTCAGACAATTCGAGGTTACTTCTCATCCGAGAACAACCATTAGAGGATAGGCCCTGACAGACTTCATAGTGGAATGCATTGGAATGACTGACGACGAAGTTATTACCCCAGCCTGTGAGCTGTGGAAACTTTATGTCGATGGATCTTCCAACGAAAATGGATCGAGGGCAGGAATCATACTAATCACCCCAACTGGGAGTCGATTTCACTTTGCTTTGAGATTTGACTTTGAAGCATCTAATAACGAGGCTGAATACGAAGCTCTACTGGCAGAACTTCGAATAGCCAAGGAACTCAAGGCTAAGGCGATACATTGCTACAGTGACTCGCAGTTGGTGGTCAACCAAATTTTAGGGGAATACCAAGCTCGTGGGACAAAAATGGCTGCATATTTAGAAAAAGAAAAATCATCTCTTGAACACTTCGAGTTCTACACAATAGAGCAGGTTCCCCGAGAGCAAAACTCGAATGCAGACGCCCTAGCCAGGTTCGCCACATCCACCGAGGTCGACGAGCTTAATGTTGTACCAATCGAGCATCTGTCGATGCCCAGTATAAGCAAACTTAAACAGGGAGACGTTTGCATGATTGAATCCGAGGCAATCTGGATGACCCCAATAGTTAAGTACCTTGAAACCGGCCTTCTCCCGACAGAACGGAACAAGGCTCGAAAACTGATTCCCAGATACACTATCATGGAAGGAAGGCTATATCAGAGAGGATACTCTATGCCACTGCTCCTATGTGTGACTCCACTCGAGGCCAAGAAGATCCTAGAAGAGATACATGAATGATTCTATGGGGACCACACTGGGGGGCATAGCTTATCGAAGAAAATTATCCGCCAAGGATACTTCTGGCCCACTATCAAAGCAGACTCATTTGATTACGTCAAGAGATGCGATAAGTGTCAATGGTTCATGATAATCCCATGAGCTCCACCTTCCGAGCTAACTATGATGACCTCCCCATGGCCCTTTGTGGTCTGGGGAATTGACCTCATAGGCTCATTGCCAACAGGCAAGGGCAGAGTTAAATACGCAGTAGTCACGATAGATTACTTTACGAAGTGGACCAAGGCCGAACCCCTAGCAACAATTACCTCAAAGAAAGTCTTGGACTTTGCGGTAAAAAATATAATCCGCCGATATGGAATGCCAAGGAAGATAGTATCGAATAACGGTACTCAGTTCGATAGTGAACTGTTTACTAATTTTTGTGAGAAAAATGGGATAATAAAGAGCTTCTCCTTTGTGGCCCATCCCCAAGCGAATGGCCAAGTCGAAGCTGTGAATAAAACCCTGAAGAGCTCAATGAAGAAGAAATTGGAAGAAGCTAAGGGAAAATGGCCTGATGAGCTACCCCAAGTCTTATGGGCTTATCGGACCATAGCTCGTACTTCCACAGGTCATACCCCTTTTTCTCTGTCATATGGATGCGAGGCTATGTTACCAATCGAGGTCAAAATACCCACCATTCGTATGACCAAGCCTCGAACCAATCCCAGCATCGAAGTAAGTCTGGACTTGATCGAAGAAAGATGGGATGACGCCCAGCTAAAAAATGTATCTTATCAGTAGCAAGCCACCCGATATTTCAATAAAAGGGTTTGAGACAGGAAATTAGGATTGGGAGACTTGGTGCTAAGGCGTGTGTTCCTAGCTACGCGAGACCCAGCCGCTGGCGTGCTCAGGCCTAATTGAGAATGACCTTATCAAATTGAATCAGTTATCCAACCCGGCGTCTACAAATTGGCAAGATTAAACGGGGAATTGGTACCACGAGCATGGAATGACGAACATCTACGACCTTACTATCAATAGTGTAGGAATGATGTCACCTGTAACCATGCTTGTTTATCTTTACTATGCTTCTGTTAATAAATTGTTCAAATCCTGAATAAAGTTCATTTTCGTTTCAATATGCTGTATTTTTTGCAAACTCTCTTAATTTAATAACCTATGGTCGCACTCATAGGATATTAAAGGGGCATGGTATATATACCGTAAGCTTGAAAAAATAAAAAATAGCATACACGAAAAGAATAAAAGTGTTTGGATATAACCAAATACGCGAGCTAAGATAGTTTGGACATAACCAAATTATTAAAGAATAAGAGATAGTTTGGACATAACCAAATTATTAAAGAATAAAAGTGTTTGGATATAACCAAATACGTGAGCTAAGATAGTTTGGACACAACCAAATTATTTAAAAATAGAAGTATTTGGACATAACCAAATACGCAAGCTACAATAATTTGGGCATTAAAAATAAAGTGTTTGGATATAACCAAATGCGCGAGCCAAGGTAATTTGGATATAACCAAATGCGCGATCTAGATATAACTAGATCAAAAATATGTGTATGGATTACGAACCAAAAACATGACCTAAATAAGTTTGGAACAAACCATCTAAAACTAATCGACAGAAAGTTGGAATGTAAATAAACCTACTTCAAGTTAAGTCGAGATCGAAGCTGGAATATTTTGCAAAAAGATAGTTTCGACCTCATAACTTTGGGGAGCTACTCGAAGACGAGGAAAAGTAACTAGAAAAGCAGGATATAACTAAACTACCTACCTTACACGCCATATAAGTACTTTTGAGTGGATGGTAAAAGTAAGTTCTGACCTTGACAAATAACGAGATCGGACACGGATACATCGAGTAAACTGTGCATGAATGCATTGAAGCTCGAGCTTAAATCCACCATGTGTTTGTATGAATAAACAGACATAAGGACACTTTTAATATAAATTACTTGAAATATTTTGACTTGAGAAATGTAAAGCGAAAATATTAAAGTAAAGTCAAATGTGGTATTATAAATAACATAAGAAAATAGCTCTTTTATGAGCTATAAATTGTCTTAAGCCCCAAGGGCATAGAAAATAAAAGATAAAAACTATTACAAAGGTTTCAAAGGGACGCAGCCCCGGATCGAGATTTAGGAGGAAGGAGCGCCCTCCTTAGCCTTCTCAGCATCCTCCTTAGCCTTCTCACCCTCCTCCTTAGCCTTCTCTGCCTCTTCTCGAGCAGCCTCAAGCCGAGCTTGCCATTTGGCCACGAGCTCTTCCTCAAAGGAGCCTGGGAAGCTGGTATCGAGATCGGCGTTACTGGCCCAGATCCTATACATGGACAGGTCAACCGCCCGATCCTTCTTCTCCTTGAACTCCTTGAGAAGACGAGCCTTTTCGCCCTCCATTATTTCGAAGGTGGCCTTCTTCTCCTCCTCAAGCTTGGCATTGATCTTCTCAAGATCCTGGAGCCTGGCATTCAGATTCTCGAGCTCGGTTATCCTGGCTTTCATCTGCTCGGCTTCAGCCTCCATCTCTACTTTTGTGGCCTTGAACTCGTCAGCGAGCTTAATTTGAAGATCTTTCGACTCTTGGGCATATGATATGCTCGAGTGAACCTCATTTTTCAACTTGTAATTAAGATGAACAAAGGCAGTAAGAGACTGAAACACAAACAAATCAAGTTAAAACATACACTAAGCACAATTACAACAAATAATAAGGTGAGAGAGGTTACCGCAGCAGCGAGCTCGACACTCTTATCGTAAATAATGTTGTAGTTCCGAGCATTATTCAAAAACTGTCACTGGGGAGCCTCAAAGCTGCTAATGCTCTGGCCTACCCGAGACAAAACGTCCGAGCCAAGTGTAGCCCCATGGGTCCCGGCAGCATTGTCGACTACATACTCATCAACATGAGTAGAAATCGACAACAGTCATGTTTTGGAGGCCGTGGACTTCTTCGGAAGTGGGCTGAGCGTCGAGCGGACCATGATGGCATGAGGCACAGGGGGGACACCTGTGGTGGAAGCTTCAACCTGGGAGGCAGGATCCATGGCCGGGCTCGTAGCATTTGGAGGGGGAGGAGGGGTCTTCTCGGTCCTCTTAGAGACCTTGGTAGGCCAATCAGACTTTTGCGAGGCTCTTGGGCGCTTACTCCTCTTAGCCCCCTTGCCATTGGCGAGCACGGTGTCGAGATCGGAATCCATAGTACCTGCACAATCACACCACATTATAAGAAATTCCAAGACACAAAAAGTTAGCATAATGCAGACAGTCAAGGAATAAAAGGACAAGTAATGAGGAACCTAACTGGAACTCTCCCCCGAGCTCGTGCTCGGCGACCACGTAACTCCCCCATCTTCAGAAGAGGTAGGGGGAGTCCCTTCCCTATATGTGGAAGTCAACCTCGAAAGGTCCCTATAATCATTTGTCCCATATTGGACAGCTATTCCATCCCAGACCTCGTTTGGACTATACATATTATTGTACTTCCCTAGCCAACTATCAAACCTATGAACCCTCTCATCTACCCAGGACCATACATAAAAGTGGTTCCTAACATCTTCGCACAAGATTAAGGTGTCGGGCTCATGCTTAAGTAGCGAAGGAGACCATAAGTCCAAGCTAAGGATGATCGTACCTCTATCACTCGAGCTCGAAGCCTCGTCATAGGCCTCGTTCCCCGAGCACGGACTCCTGCGACGGCAAGCTGGGGATCGTACTTTAGAGCTTCGCCTCGGAGGAAGGTTGCCAGTTGAGAGAGGCACAGACTCCCAACTGGTGTACTTCTTGTTGGACCAGTCGTTTGTGGATTGATCCTTCTCCAGGAGACCACAAGCTCGAATCCTATCTTCATGAAGAAGATAGGAAATGGAGCGCCTACCATAATGAAGTTGAAGCAAGGCTTCCTTGTGCTCCTTCATCTTGTCCGTGGGAGTAGGGCGGTGATAGTTGGCTGAAGAATTGAAGGTGTTATGAATGGTTCAAGCTTAAACAAAAATTCGAGCATGAAAAGAAAGGGGTCATATACTTACGAATTTGCCTGAACGAATAATATCTGGAGGGAGCCAGGTCATCTATCCAAAATAAAGCCAGCTTGAAGTTGGAAGGATGGTTCGGCAGATCCTCGAAGACTTTCTTCTCCTTGGGATAGCTCGAGAGGTAGTAGAAGCCATCTCCTCCCCGAGCTCGGGAGGGGTTGCTTTTCAAACAAAAGAGATACAAAATCTCTTTTTGTGAAGGTCCTTCCCACTTTAGCTCGTGGTAAAGCGACCTCAGGGCTGACAAAACCCTGTATGAGTTGGTGTTGAGTTGGAAGGGAGCAAGCCCAACAAAATCCAGGAAGTCCTTGAAAAAGGACTTCAAGGGCAATAGGGCTCCTGCCCTCATGTGCTCCTAGCTCCAAGCCGCGTATTTTAACTTATTGTCGAGATTACCATCTCCTGGGGCGTGGCAGCGTCGCTCATGGGAGGTAGGAGCTCGACACCTCAGCGAGCTCGATAATCTAATTCCATGGAGGGCCAAGATATCAGAGATCTACCCCAATGAGGAGACCGAGCTCCAATAATGCTCGGCCTCGAAGAATTCTCCCCTCGAGGTGGGAATAGTTGTTGGCTGTGAGGTAGATGGGGGATTTGATGGATCTTCCATCAGTGAAAATTTGAGCTCGCCCGGTTTGAATGCGACCGTCACTTTAAGATTGGGTCGAGAGGGATCGGTCTGGGCTCGGGGTCCGGGTCTGGATAGATTGCGACCTAGAGTTTTTTCCTTTTTCTCTCCTCAACCTCATCAATTTGGCATCGGAAATGAGCTCGGGTGTCTTCTTGCTCGCACCTAAGTTTGTGCTCCCGTATCAAGCGCTGGTTCTGAGTAAAAGGTGACTCCAGGGTCGGAGTTGTCGGTGAGTAAGGAATCACAAATTTTGACCCCCATCGCTCTTCCGAGTTCTGCGACATCTAGCAAGAGAACAAAAGGGTGAGGGCCAGACGAACAAGAGCTTAAGAATGAAAATCAAGACGGCCTAAGCTCGAATGATCGAAGCTATGGAATGAGCTCGATCAAAAGAATGAGATCAAGCTCAGAGGGTGTATTTCACGTAAAGAGGGAAAGGTGGATTTATTTTTTAGAATCGCAGATTTTTAGGGAAAAAAGTTGGTGGTTACTCAAAAAGTGATATTTTTGGGAAATGTGCAATTTGAAAACCCTAATTCTATACCCAGTTTCTTGGTCTACATGATATGATACTCGAAATTAAGATAACCCAGTAAAAGAGCCAAATTTGCATCGTTCATGCAAGTTCTGGGTTTGGAAAATCCATAACAACAGAAGAGCCTAAAAACTACACGGTATTGATTAAAGCATTCTAGTGTGAAACTAGTAAATGTGCCTAAGTGCAACAACGTAAGACATGCATGGAAAGAATAAAGTATAAACACAGATATAAGGGGTCAAGAGAAGATACTTGCATAATGTAGATGGTGGATATAGAGAAACCGAAGACCGAAGGAGAGGTTGCAAGAACGATTTCACGGAGTCAAACAGGCCAACAGTATTGTGCTTCCTAGGCTTGGAGAACATGCAAGGACCGAAGTTTTTGAGTTCTGGTTTTCTTTTCTTTGAAAACTTGAAACGTAAAGTTGAAATGAGGAAGACGATGGCGTATTTATAGGTCCCCAAAGGATATCAAACGATGAAACGATCTGGACCCTTGGCCAATTTCGATATCTGATCAAATGGCCAGGGACAAATGGAAGAATGGTGCCATAATGTTGGCAGGCGGATGGACGTGCGTGTGATGTAAAAGGCACTCAAGTACTTTGACCATCCAATACCTGGCTAACGCGTGTCTACACTCGAGTGCAATTGATGGTACAGTTTCCAAGAAGGGCAGTTCAAAAGTTTCCTTCTCACAGGATTCGAACTGATACTTTTGAGGGGGCAAAATGTTACACCCAGATTTCGAGATGATAAATTATGACCCCGAAAACTGGGCTCATCAGGTGTGAGCTCGAAATAAACAACAATCTCGAGGACGTGTAGCCTTGAGAATTCTCTGAGCTCGTAATGGCTTGACACTTGAGTATATTTTTCACCGATTGCCTTCACGCGAGATAGCTCGAGCTCGGGAAGTGCAAGCTCGGATGTGATAGCCTCGTCAGCATCTATTTACCCCGAGCATAGCACAGGTTAGGTGGCAAGCTCGTGATTGACTCATGGTCTCGACAGACTCAATGCCAATTGCTGATCTCGAAAGGTTTGATGAATCATCTAGGATAACCCATTACGTGTGAACATGTTGGTTGTTGTAAAATCCCAACATTTAAGGGATACCATTTAATCTGTTATCCGTTCCCGATCTTCACGGGATGTTTCCGTGTATATGGGAGATAATGCATTTAATATCATTATTTCAATTGATTTACAAAATATCTTCCCGAAATATGTGGGAATGAATTCAGCAACATTCTCTGTAAATAGAGAATGAATCACCATTTGTAAATGAGGGATTTCTGATTTCTTAAGAGGAATTTCTGGGCAACTCTTCTCTGAAAAGTTTCCAGAAAACTCTCAAGTCTTAATAACATAGACTCGTAGACTAGGCAGAATTAACTGCTGATCCACGTAAAAATCCTCATTTAAATTATAAAACATATGTTTTTATTATTTTTGAATAATTCTCATTGCAAAATACATCAAAAATATCTTATTTTAATTGATTTAATTATTTATTCATTTAATTTGATTTAAGTTTAAATTATGTTTATAATCTACCTAGTGCTAAATATAATAATATTTTATAATATATAAAAATATTTTATTAAAACTAAAAAAAAAATAACTTTTAAAACTAAAAATTTCTATCTCTATACATTTATTATATAAAAGAGATTTTGTATTCGGAACTGCATTACTTGTAAATAATTAGGCCTTTTGTTTGATATGACAGAGTCTCTTAGGTATTGGTTTAGGTAAATCTTCAAAAATTAGTTACGGTAGTCAATTTCTGACTAATTTGTGGAGTAAATATATTATTATTATTTTTTTGGTAAAAATTTATGTATTTATATTATTATTTTTTTTTTGGTAAAAGAATTATGTATTTATATTATTCATTGATATATGATGGTGATAGAAGAACATTTATTTATTAGGTAAGGGAAGTTATTTACTAATTTTATAAGGGTTTATATTTTTTTGGACCCTGTATTTTTTCCTATTATTTGTTTGGACTCTGTGTTTTGACAAATTATTTTTTAGACCCTATATTTTATAAAATAGTTAAAATAGAACCCTAAACACGATTTTGGTCAATGTTTTCTCAGCTAAAATCACAAATTATTTACCAAACTAACAATTCAGAACAAAAATAAAATCATTCTGCTTAAAAACTGTGTTGTTATATTCATTTTTTTTCATCAAAATTGAGTTTAGAGTTCTATTTTAATCATTTTACAAAATATAGGGTCCAAAAAGTAATTTTTCAAAACACAAGGTCCAAACAGGTAATGGGACAAAACACAGGGTCCAAAATTGTATAAACTCATTTTATAATGAGAAAATAATCTGATTATTTGTGTTTAGCTAAATATCATATTTGACTATTTGTCTTAGGAATTTTTAAGGGATATTAGCGGTAGAAATACTTAAGTATTTAAAATTGTTACAGTTAAATACTTGGGTCTTTTTTTTTTTTTACAGCTAAAATACATTCTATCATATTTTTTTGGCAGTCGTAGGTAGTTGGTCGTTAATTTCCACGTAGATGCATACATGATAACTTTTAATTTGTCCAAATTAATAATTTTTATTTATTATTTAAAAAATTATATAAAATATATTTAAATACCCAAACCTAATATAAAAAACTAATTAATGAATTTTCAATTGTATTAAAAAATTAAAACATTTTTTTAAATAAATAAAATTAGAAATTAAATAAAAAAACTTAGTTAAAACCCTAATAAATATCCTAAAAACTTGATTTAATAATAATTAAAAAACCCATAAATCTTATTAAACCCTAATCTCTCTTTCTTCTTCTTCTTCTTAGGTGTCCGTTGGCATTGGGGAAAAGCTGAGCTTGCATTGGGCATCGTCCTTGTCGTTGGCATTACAAGTTTTTTCTCTAGTTACGGCTGACGTCGGACGAAGAGCTATGCTTGTTGAGTTAAGGACGACTGGGGTGGATGTAAACGACTAAGGTGGGTGCGGATAAGTGTGAGTTGAGGATGGCGGGGGTGGTTTGTCGGGTTGACTTCATATTTAATCAACACTATGGGTTTGCTTTTGTTTTTCCTTTAGATTTACTCATGATACTCAAATTTTGGTTATTATTTGATTTTAAGTGTTAGATTTGGAAATTTTTGTTGATTATTGGTTGATAATTCTTGCTTGAATCTGGTTTTGTTTGTGATTTGCTTGAATTTGGGTTTATTTGCTTGAAAGATACTTGAATATGAGCTTGGTATTTTTTGGCTAAACATTGCACTTGCATTGGATAATTTTTATTATGGGTTTTATATTTTTGAAATTGTTGTTTGAGTCTTAGTTTGAGTGATGATGTTTTCATATTCTAATAAAAGTTTAGATTTATTTTTAATTTGGTCAAAATATTTTTTTTAATCATTTTTAATTTTTATATTTTTATCTTTAATAATTTTTTACAAATTTTAAATTAGAAATAAAAATGATTGTTTTTTGCTGGAACAAAGCGTTCAATTAATCGAGAAACAGAACATAATCTATAAGGGAAGATCCCTCTGCTTGGTAAACACCAACAAAATTTGGGTTTGGTCTTGCCCTCTTGGCCAAGTCATCCACATACTGAATGTTCTCTCTAGACACATAACTAACATAACAGAAACATATATCAGTTAACATATTCTCAATAGACAAATACAAGGGTGTTATTCTCCAATATGGAGATCTAGCCCTTCTATTTATGGAGTCCACCGCCACCAGACAATCTGAGAAGATATGGATGTCCTGCATTCCCTTAGATTGGGCCTGTTTACCGAGATTTTCGGAAACTATATTAATGAAAAGTAAGCGAGATTAATAGTATGGAATGTAGAAGATAAAAATAGGATTTTTACGTGGTTGGGGCGTTAATGAGCCTTAGTCCATGAGTCAGTTGTATTAGAGCTTGGAAAGCCTTTTACAATGGAGTCTTTCTCTATGTTTCAACAGAGTAACTGTATATAAGTCCCAGAGAGATCTTACAATGGAGTCTGTCACCTATATTTATAGGCTCACAGAAGCACTGGGCTTGGGCCGGGCTGACCTGGGCCCAACAAGAATATAAGTACCCTTGGCTTCTCTGTTGGAGGCCCAATGCAAAGGATAAAAATACAAAAGACTAAGAATGATCAAGGCCAATTGGGGCAGCCCAAGACCTATATTTCGCCCGACAAAATGGCGCTTTTGGTCTGGGCATTCCGAGTTACGAGGCAGATTAAGGGGACAAGATCAGTCGGTGTACTGGCAGCGCAGGTCTGAACTAGCGGCGTGCAATCCCGAGGTGGCCTTTTCCGTAGGTGAAAAGTGGGGACAACCCCCACGCGTCACGGGGCGGCTTTAGGGTCATGGAAGCCTTTTCCTGCCAACCCGGAGGACTTGTCCAGGGTTCGTTTACCTCTGTCCCTCTTCATTTACCGCAGGCCCGGATCGTTTACCAGGCTCTGGGACCGTTTTGCGTACACCTCGACCGTAACCCCAACTGGCTATACGTCTCCCAGACGATCGTCTTGGATCATCTTTCCTGGACACCGTCCGGGTCTAGACCTACACTTGGGCCGTCGTTCTCGGTCATTCCCCTGCTAAGCAGGCCTGGGCTGGGCCTAATTCCAATTACCCAGACTGTGGGCCTGGACCACCGTCCCGGGCCCAAGGCAGGAAATGGGGATAACATTTAGCCTCTAAGCCTTCGCATGGGTTTGCGAGGCGGAGGCTTGCCTCGCTCCCAGATACTCCACGGTTGCCTTCCCAGTTCCTGCTTAGAATCGTGGGCCTGTGGAAAAAGGGCAGTGACACTGGGCGCACGCAGAGCTCGAACCATTTACTAATGTCCAGGTCCATTTACTGAAGTCCCGCTTCATGCCGAGGGATACACGTGTCGCCAAGCGACTGCTGTAACGATGGCACTTGACCTCGAAAGGTCACCTAACCACCTCAAGGGTCGCTAGGCCTAGGCTAGTGTGTCAGCACGGATTTCGAAGCGTCCCATCCGCACGGGGGTCCTTCATTAATGCTTCTGTGCTGAGGTGGACCGTAGGATGGGGCGACCTTTGACATTCGCCTCTCCTGGGACGTTGGATTGAAATGATGAGGATCCAGCTCTCGAGTGCTCATTAATGCCCCTGCACGATTTTGGACCGTTTGATGGGGGAATTTCTATCCGCTGGATTAGAGACCAGGATTTGGGTCTCTATAAATACTCCCCAGACATTCATTTGAAACTTTTACACTCCTGAGCCATTTCAAGAACTGAGGAGCTGTTTATGTCCGATATCGTCGACGACATCTTTCACTGCCTGCTCACTCTGCGATGTCGCCACTTTCCAACAGTCCCAATGTCTGCACCTCCGCCTGAGCTCACGTCCTAGGCTTGCCCTATCGATGAGTTACTGAACTGCCTTCACCAGTTCAAGAACGAGATTCTGCCGTCCTTATCGTCGGACAACCACCATATTTCACGGGCAGCTATTCACAGTAAGTCTTTCTGTCCTTCTTAGTAAATACATGAACGTAGGAAGTCTTCTTGTTCATATGCTTAGGCTGCTAGAACTGCTTACGCTTAGGAATAGTGCTAGGAAGGTCGCCTGGTCCAGGTTGCTCCGGGTCCGGATGCTTCTTGGACAGACGGTGGAGCCTATTCAGTAGCCCATTCTTCGTTCCCGATTTGGGTCTCGTGGTTCTCTGGTGAACCCAGACCTGATCCGAAGGGGACTCCAAGCAGTCCGTAGGAGGCCCTCCGTACCTTAACCGAATTTCTTGGGTTTTGGTATTGACTGCTTGGTTTCTTTTCTTTGCTCCCAGATCATCAGCCATGACAACAGGGCCCCCGTCGCCCTCACTGGGTCCCGAACCCCAAATGCAACAGATGGGAGATGGACACGGTGCCAAATCTATTCCTGAACTACCGGATGATGTACGTCCTGGAGAAGCGCCTAGGCATAGAGTCCACTCCCGGACTCTTCCACAACCGCCTGGCCAGGATAGAGGAGCGGGTGCATACTTCCGTAGAAGGGTTCGAGGCCTGGAGCGCTGGCCACATCAGTGCGGGAGCCACACTCCGCTTCACGACTACTTCGTGTGGTTCCTGACCTACGTGGGAATTGCACCCTTCCAGGTTCTGCCTCAAGCCTACCGACTGCTTGCGGGATGGCGTGTCTTCTGCGCCGCGAAGGAGATCACGGAGCTGACCCCCGCGGAGATCTTGTATTTCTACAAGATGGAACCGCAGGTCAATTCCAAGACAAGACCTTGGACGACTTCTATAGGTTGAAGCTGCGAGGTAGCTACCCCGCTCCCACAAGCTCCTGGAAGCATCCCTCGGATGTCCGGAATTACTGGTTCATGACGTCTGGGTTCCTCATGGAGAAGAACCCCACGCTGCTGCTGGACTTCCAGCGAGTGGGTAAGTGATTCCTTGACCCTTAGCTGGCCGGTTTCTCTTTTTCTCTTTTTTTTTTTCTTTTTCTCATCGTGTTACTTCAGGTGGCAGGACCTTTTGCCCAGACTCCCCTCACCCAGTTCATCCTATACTGGAGGAGGTTTTACTCTGGACTGAGCGCGAAAGGCCTACACGTAGAAGGCTACATCAGCACAGACAACCTCCGACTGGCAGGGATGCTCGTAGCCCACCAGACTATCGTCGTCTCGAACCTTCGGGGAATCCAATGCAAGAAGATTGCCATCATCAGGGAGCAGCTGGCTCTGGAGCATATCGCGGAGGTGGAGACTGTAGCGCGAGTGGACGCGGCCAAGCGGAAGAGGGACTTGGCCCAAACGGAGGCGGCCGCTTTAGAGGAGCTGGAAGCCCTCTTCAAGGAGGCCCTGCCAAACACGGGTACCCCCGAGGCTAGCGTATTAGGGTGAGGTAACTCACCTTTTCTCTTAACTTATGCTCCCCAAGTTGGGGACTTAGCTAGGGGTAGGCTAGCACTTCGAGGCCCCGCGTTCGGGGCTGACGGGGGGATGAGACCTTTGTCTCCCGTCCCCGTAGGCTTGGAAGTTCTCATGTTCTCGTCCGGGTTCCTTCATTATGGGAATTTCTTGAACCTGGACGACATGGGGGATCGAGTCCATTCTTTCGCGTTAGAAGAGTTGAGTCACGCCCGGGGCTTAGATGAGGGTTCATCCCGGGTTATTCTTAGTTTCAATTTTCCTGTTTAATCGTACTAACTCTTTTTTATTTGCGTTTTTTGCAGGAGACTCTGACATGTCTACCCCCGTGGACGAAATGAGGCAACTCCTCGAGGCCCATGCTGCGAGGGCAGCCAAGGTCGCGGCCAAAAAGGCTGCCAAGAAGAATCCAGAGGCTCCGGGCCCAGACCCATCCCTCAACAAGGAGATGCCGGGGGCGGAACCTCGACCCGACGAGGGTGCACTTGCCGCGGTCCCTGTCATGGACGTGGCCCCGGCTGCTGTCCCCGGCCCTGCCCAACCCCCGTTGATCGATCTGGAGTCGGAACCCACGACAAGCCAAAGTTCCGGGAAGAGGGCCTTGGACACGGGCGCTGCGGAGGCCGACATCGAGAAAAAGAGGCCCCGGACGAGGCGGGTTGGTTCAGCCGGTGAGTTGCACGGGGATAGCTGCCTCACCGCGAAGGAGATTCCCGCATTACCGGCCCTCCCCATACATCCAGCACTACCCGAGGAGGGGGAAGCCGTCTTGTGGGACGAGCATTCCCGGCTAATTTCCCGGACCTGGGAGAGTGGCTGGGACTGGAGAGATGAGATGTACAAGGTCCTGACGATTCGTCGTCAGGTTGAGTTCGATGAGCGCCCGGCGGTCGTGAACCAAAGGGAGGCCGCCAAGGAGGCCCTGGCCAGGGAGACGGCCCAGGCTCGGGAGACTTTGAGCAACACGGTTGCTCAGGCAGACATAGACTGCGCAGAGTTCGACCGAGTCAAGGCGGGCCTGAAGAGGCCTGGTCTCAGAAAGAAACCGAGGCCAACGAGAGGGCAGCCTTCCTAGAGGTGGTAGCGGCTCAGTTTTTCCGGGACGGGGAGAAGATCTAGGACTTGGAGACCCGGGTCCGCGAGCTAGACAACTCTCTTCGTGAGGAGATGATGGCGCATGAGGAGGCCCGCCGCGGAAAGGAGCAGGCGGACGACTTGCTGCATGTCACTTTTGAGGAGGCCATCTACATGGCTTGGCGCAAGGTCAAAAGCATGAACCTCCTGATCTTTCCCGACCCGGAATCGAAGAGGGCTGAATTCGAGGCCAAGGAGAAGAAAGACGCGGAGCTTCTGGAGGACGAAGCCTAGGCCCGGATCTTCACCTTGCTTTATTTTTTCTTTCTTTTTTATAATTTTGTAATAACATTTTTGGACGCGCACGCGTCCAAGACAATTTGTATTGCTTCCTCCAGTTTATCTTATTTATGTTATTCCTTAGAATTTTCCTTTTATCACCGTGCATGATTGATTCTTAGGGTTTGGTCCCGGTTCCAACGGCCCGGACTAGATCAATTCTAACTTTAGCTTGTCAAATTCTCAGTCCTACCCACCTAATTTTTAACTTCGAAAACCTGATGGCTTGGGCCAACGAGGTTCAAATAGTTTACTGCGGAACCTATTTCCCTCACTCTACCAGTCGCGGGCCACGGTATTGCCCTAGGGCATACCGGATGCTCTTCTCTCCCAGACATTGTTCGTCTAGGGTGGGACCAGCCTTAGGCTTGGTCATATTTTAATTTATACCCCTGGACATATTTTTTCCGGGGTGGGACCAGCCTGAGGCTTGGTCCTTTTTTAATTTATACCCCCGGGCATCGTTCATTCGGGGTGGGACCAGCCTTAGGCTTGGTCTTCTTATAATTTATACCCCCGGACATCGTTCGTCCGGGGTGGGACCAGCCTTAGGCTCGGTCTTTTTTAATTTATACCCCCAGACATCGTTCGTCCGGGGTGGGACTAGCCTGAGGCTTGTTCCTCTTTTAATTTGTACCTCCGGACATCGCTCATCCGGGGTGGGACGAGCCTTAGGCTCGGTCCTCTATTAATTTATACCCCCGGACATCGTTCGTCCGGGGTGGGACTAGCCTAAGGCTTGGTCCTTTTTTAATTTATACCCCTAAGCATCGTTCGTCCGGGGTGGGATCAGCCTTAGGCTTGGTCCTCTTATAATTTATACCCTCGGACATCGTTCGTCCGGGGTGGGACCAGCCTTAGGCTCGGTCCTTTTTTAATTTATACCCTCGGACATCGTTCGTCCGGGGGGACCAGCCTGAGGCTTGGTCCTCTTTTAATTTGTACCCACGAACATCGCTCGTCCGGGGTGGGACGAGCCTTAGGCTCGGTCCTCTTTTAATTTATAACCCCGAATATCGTTCGTCTGGGGTGGGACCAGCCTTAGGCTCAGTCCTTTTTTAATTTATACCCCCAGACATCGTTTGTCTGGGGTGGGACCAGCCTTAGGCTCGGTCCTTTTTTAATTTATATCCCCAGACATCATTTGTCTGGGGTGGGACCAGCCTGAGGCTTGGTCCTCTTTTAATTTGTACCCTCGAACATCGCTCGTTCGGGGTGGGACGAGCCTGAGGCTTGGTCCCACGGGGTTTGCATCCCCCGAACATCGCCGGTCCGGTCCGGGACTAGCCTGAGGCTTGCGCCCCGCCTGGTATTTGCTTATACCCAGGATACCCCCCACAAGTGAGCGGAGACTGGTCTGGGGTCACTTGAGTAAGATTTTCATTGATTGATAACGTTTCTTTATGGCATTTTGCACACACCATTTTTATTATTCAAGGGATTGCCCTGAGGCGTACATTATTTTTCAACGAAAATACAAAATTGGAACACGTTCTCCTGACTACTGATAGTATTTACGGAGATGTTTTGTGTTCCAGGCTCTTGGGACATCCGAGCTGTCAAGCTGCTTCAAGCAGTACGTCCCGGGGAACACTTCATGTTGGATCTCGTATGGCCTTTCCCAATTCGGGCCTAGAACCCCTACTATCGGGTCTTGAGTAGCAGGGAAGACTCTTCGCAGGACTAAGCCGCCGGTTCCGAACCTTCGGCTTTTTACTCTTGAGTTGAAATGCCATGCGATCTTGCCTTGGTTCATCTTCAGCTGTACTTGCGAATCCTCCCGGATCTCCTCGATGAGATCTAGTGATTCCTGGAGTAAGGCGTGGTTCTGGGTGGGATCATATGTGTCTCTTCGATGAGATGGGATGGTCGTTTCCATGGGGATGACGGCTTCGCATCCATAGACCATGGAGTAAGGAGTGTGCCCGGTGGACGTCCTCTCGGTGGTCCGGTAAGCCCACAACACGCTGGGCAGCTCTTTAGGCCATTTGCTCTTGCAGGCCTGGATTCTTTAACGTCCCTTTCAAGATTTTGTTGACGGCTTTCGCCTGCCCGTTTTCTTGGGGCCTGGCGACCGCGGAGAAGCTCTTGACGATGCCATGTCTCTCACAAAAATCTGTGAAGTGGATGTTGTCAAACTGCTTCCCATTATCGGATACAATTTTGTAGGGGAGGCCGTATCGACACACTATATTGTTGATGATGAAATCTAGGGCCTTCTTCGAAGTGATCGTGTTCATGGGATCCGTCTCAACCCACTTGGTATAGTAGTCCACAGCCACGATGGCATACTTCACTCCTCC